>NC_056726.1:884207261-884821361 GCF_019279795.1 Protopterus annectens | reverse complement strand
AAATATCACAGAAATCTTTGATACCACATTTAAGTTATCTTAACATATAAACTATTATACCTAACTAACATTTAAAAGTTTATTTCAATACTGTGATGCTGCTTATGTAAATTTGTCAGAAGAGGTGACAACTGCTGTTAAACCCCTAACAACAGATCCAGTTGCTTTTTTTGACTGTGAAAGGGGAGTATCAAGTTCTCTTCCCCTCTGCAGTAAAAACAGTGGAAAACAGTTCCACACCTTTTATTCTTTCTTTTTTTTTTATAGCAGCTGTTGTGCGTCTGACATTAGCATAATTAATTGCCTAAGATTAACAGCAGTACCTGACATGTTAAACTACAGATTTATCTATGTCTATGGTATGTCATGCAGGTGGAGACAAATTCCTCTTAGTAAGTAAGAAGTTGTGGTTAAAAAAAGTAAGTGGCCTTTCCATTTCTACACTAAATACTATGCTGCAGACATTTGCAGAGCAGTTTAAGAGAGTGGGACAAATATTTGCCCCATCTGGTGTTTGCATACAGAGAAGTACCCCAGGAAACCATAGATTTTCCACCCTGTGCGTTGCTATGTGGGCATAGGGTGAGTGGGGCCTTTAGATCTGATTTGTGATGAGTGGGAGGGTGTGTGTGAATCCCACAAGTAGTCTGTTGTGGCATATGTCCTAAACCTCAGGACAAGGCTTAGGGGAGTTCATGGGCTTGACACAGGAGAACCTGGCAGGAGCCCAACTTCAGAAAAAGGTCTGTTATGACAGGGATGCCCGAGAGTATGCTGTGGACAGCAGGTTATGGTAATCATTCCTGTCAGACACAGTAAGCTCCAGGCTGCTTTGGGGGGACCCTTCAAAGTGGTAAGGAAGGTCCGTGATTTTAACTGTATGGTAGAACTGCTAGGCAGGAGGCAGGGACACAAATTGTATCATGTAACAGGATGAAACCTTACCATGATAGGGAGGCTCTTGTGCTAATTATTTGCAGTGGGAAGCAGGAGAAGTCTTAGGGGATTTGTAGCTGCATAGAGCCAACCAGTAAAATGCCAAGTAACTAAGGTGGAGCCAAGGGCTACAGGCATATGACATGACAATGCAGCACTTTAGTGGAGTCAGCAATACCAGTGCAGATGGGTTCTCAAGACTGGGCACATGTTTTATATTCCAGACAGGCCCATTCCTCTGAAGTAACATTTCTCAAGGGTCACTTGAAAAACTAGCTTGAGTCTTCAAAGGGGGGAGAGATGTAATAATGTGAGGAGTTGCCAGCTATGCCAGAAGAAGTAGGGCCGTGGATGTGTAACACATGCCAGCATAGCTATCTGGAATTTTGTAAATAATTATATGTCATTTGTATATCTTGTACAGGTGCTTGTGTTAAAAAATCTATTTGTAAAGCTTCTTGTGTTAAAATTTACTAACAGTATGTCCTAATGGACAGCAAAGAAATACATTTGTATGTCAGACTGTATGATAAATAATAAAATCCATATTGTAACAGAAGATACTGGAAGAGAAGAGGTTAAGCTCAGCTCCAGCTATATTTGAAAAATAGTATGAAATTAAACTACTTAATGTAGGCCATGAAGATTTTCTTACACTTCTGATTGCAACCAGAGATGAAATGTCTGTGCCAGATAATGGTTTATTAGCTCCTGTAGGAAAAGTGGAATTGTTTTATGACTTTAAGAAGCTGCAACAGATCTTAGCAAAGCTGTATGCGAGTGTAATATTGACACACACGTGTGAGATTCTGGGTCATTTGCTAGGGAAGTGGTAGTATGGGAACCAGAAGTCAGATGACCAGATGTATGTGATGTCATTCTGTAATCCAGGGCAAAAATGATGTTTTAAACTATTTGAAGTCTGTTAAAGAAGGATCCCTAGCTTAATTCATCTTGCCTTTCTCTAGTAAGTGACCAGGGAATAGTAATTCTTTAGATCAGTCAGGAAAATATAGTGAGATTAGTTAAGTACTGTTTTTCTCTATCTGTGTGAATCTACTTATCTGTGTTGTTTTAGTATTTTTTGTGATTGAAACTCTGGTGTTTATTGTAAATAAATATTTAGTATTTTCATATTCTTTTATTTATTATTGAATATTTTTGAACTTTTCATTGTGGCTGGTCCTTTAGAGAATATATTAAACTTTGAGAGTACTCGTGCCTATTTGGTGATTCTGTGTCTGCTTCTGAAAGCCTTACTGCATTGGTCAAAACACTACCATTTGTATTGATATTAATTTCACTCAATGTAATTGGGTGCCCTTGTAAGAGCCTTAGAGTAGCTGGCTTTGGAGTGTCTGGTGGCAGTAAGTACCTTGTAGTCTGGGCAGAAGGGGCATAGCTAGTAAATCTGTGCCACCCTTTCCCAGATGTGTGTGTGTGTGTGTGTGTGTGTGTGTGTGTGTGTGTGTGTGTGTGTGTGTGTGTGTGTGTATATGTAAATCAAATCTCCAGTAGTGAGCGCCTCACCTGCTTGGAGCAGGGACATGAAGCACTGGTTTCACAGAGAGGATGCTGTAGGATTTGGCTTGGACACTCTGCTGAGGACTCAACTCTATAGCTGTGCCAGTGGGGAGTCTTATTGGGGACCTGGAGAGAGACAGCGAATTCCAGACCCCGGACTGAGTGTTTTCCCTGTGTGCTGTTAAGGGAAATTGTGCTTGATACAGAGAGGCATCAGGAAATACTGGGTGTTTCCATTTTTGTTCCAAGTTAACGTCCCTCTCCAGTGTCAGTGGTGAGGACTCAGGCTCCTTGACTACTGGCCCAGAAAGGGGATGTCACAGTATGTGTGTGTACGTGTGTATGTATATATGTGTGTGTGTATATATATATATATATATATATATATATATATATGTGTGTTTATATATGTATATATATATTTGTATACACACACACATACACGTGTGATTTTTTTTAATATATATATATATATATATATATATATATATATATATATATATATATATATATATGGGTCTATCTGACATGGTCGACAGTTCATATGGTCGACTGTTCATTTGCACAACATTGGGGAGGGGGGCAAATCTACTTGTCGACCAAATGAGTGTCGATTATATGAACTGTCGACCATGTCAGGTAGACCCATATATATATATATATTTATATATATATATATATATATATATATATATGTATATTTAAATATAGATATATATTTTTATGTACGTATATGTGTGTGTTTTGTGTGTGTGTATATATATCTACTTCACATTTTAAGCCGTAGACATGCACACTTACATCACCATTGCCGAACTCTTTCCAAAATTTAAAAATGACTTACCCTCTTAACAGAAACTGGACAATATAAAAACAATTTAGGTGGGGAACTGTGCCCCCTACACCTCTCCTGATTATATGTACTAACTCCAGGATTGCGCTACAATTGGAAAAAGGGCATACAACTTTTACTTACCTTACAGTACTGTACACACTGCCACTACTGCTGGGAGTGCATGAAACGTCCACCATATTACTTTTGATACTTCCCATAAAAATGTAAAGAGACATACCCCACATTTAGAAGCACTACAGCACTACTTTCTATGCTACTATTGGTATTCTGACAGTCAACACTTTGTTACGGTAATTTTTTTTATCACAAGCAAGTCAAAGGTGAAGGAAAACATACATCACGTCTATGGCTTAAAATTCAGCATTTTGAAATTCAGCATTGTAACTTTTCTGTGTAATGATACTCAGTCAAATGAGTTTTCAGTATTTTGAAAATTGGGTATTGTGGTCTCAATCAAATGAAATTCAGTATTTTGAGTTTTCAGTCATATGAAGTAGACCCGTGTGTGTATGTGTATATATATATATATATATATATATATATATATATATATATATATATATATATAAACTAACTGAAGAACCGACTAATGTAGGAGAAGAAAATAAATGTCAAACAACACTTCCAAAATTACGAAAAATAAAAATAATAATAATAATAATAAAACAAAAAACAAAAGAACACGGGGCGTCACTGATATTGAGCACTTTCATTCTTTATTAATATCTCTAATTTCATCAGAATGTAAAAACAGGTGGAAGCAAGTCAATAAATAGAAGTTAGAATCAATAGCATTAGAGTTTACCCAATCACTAACCTAAAAAGAACACACACACACACACACACACACACACAAGTATGTACGCAGTATATTTATAACTCCTATACTTATATAGAACCACTCTGACAGTCTGAATTGCACCAGCATAATCCAAGATGGTGATGAATGATTCAACTTGTATACAGATTAAAGCGATTAATCATATTAAAACATATTTCTTCTTGGATTATCTTGGTGCATCTCATCTTGTCAGAGTGGTTCTGTTTTTTAGTTCCAGGGTAACGTGGATTTGTGGAACAGACATTTGCTCCTTTTTTTATTATCCTATGCATAAGTAATTTATAAACAAGCTAACTGTCTGGGTAAATGTGGCATGAATCCACACCAAAATGAGAAGCATCAGCGTTATACAAGATTAGCCTGCCAAGTATTAATGTGTGCATGAAAGTTAGAATCATGTGTTCAAAAGAACTGTCATGCAGAATACGTGAAAGTAATAGTTTCTTACTAGAATGACTGCTTTATCAATTTTATCATTGAATGCTAATTGCACTGCAGGTATAGACAAAACCCAAGAGTAATGCATTGTATTAGGAAGTGTAGATAGCAGTGTTACAGGAGGCATGTTTGTATAGAAAATGAGGATGTGAAATTGACAAGGAAAGAATTTCTGAAAGGATATTTAGTGGAGTAGACAGGACAAGGAAAAAGGGGGGGGGGGCGTAGTAGTATTGATTGCGAAGAAGGTTCCTATAGTAATAGAAGAGGAGAGGAGGGGCAAAAATGGTAGATCTGTGATAATTTGAGTAAACTGACAGAGGAGGAGGATTACACTGGTATGTATTTATATTCCACCTAAAACTAGGATTTTTGAACATTAGAATTTTGGGTGAAATAGCTTTCCACAGGGAATGCTGTTTATGGATGGGGACTGTAACCTTGTTTGCAGTAGTGAGAATGAATCCGGTAGACAAAGAAAAGAAAATGTAACAAAATGGGTAGATTTCTGAAGAAATATATTTGAATAGCTGGAATGGAAGATATGACTTTACTAGCAGACCTTGCCAGCATCTGGGACACTGAAGCTGCTAATAGAACCCACATTGACTGGGTTTATAGTCAGGACTTTATCCCTCTGTGCTACAGTGCTGGTTTATATTTTACAAATGTTTGTAGTTGATTAGAGGTGATGAGGTAGAACATCTGTAGGGACAGCAGGAAAACATGAGGCCTATTAAGCAGTACTTAATGGCAGTTCAAGAAAAGCTGGATATTACCGTCAAGTAGTCCAGCCAAATGGAATAAAATTCGATTGCTACAGAGAGCAAACTGAAAAGGGCAATTTTGAGACTCTATGGCATTTTGGAGGAAGATGAAATTTTTGATTTACTGTACTATATAAAAAATAAAATGGCATAGTGGAAAAAGTTTACCAAAGAATGAATCATCTAAATTTAGTAAACTAAAAGGCCAGAGTTTCTAGAGCCTGAAATGAAGCATGAAAATATGGAAACGGCCAGTTTTTTTTTTTTTTTTAAACAAGGAAATAAAAAAAAAAAAGTTTAAGTATTGTGGAGCTTGACAAACTGGTCACAGATTGTCTTACATTTTGATCAATGTTTATAGACCACATTATTCAGAATTGCCATTGTAACAGTGAATATACATAAGCTTTAGCCTTTCCCTTTTTACATTTTCACATTGCATTCAGGAAGTTTAAATGGTCTTTCTCAGCAAAGATGAAAGCATACTAGCATGCTGAAGTGTCGACTTTTGATGACCCAAAGAAGTCCATTTAATAAATAAAGAAATGATCTATATTTTAGACCCCAGATGTGTGCATGTGTGTAAGAGGAAACTAAGGAGTGATTGGGAATTAAGAGAAGGATTTACACTAGTAAAAACTGAGGATGAATGGGAATTAAAACTGGATGCAGCTGAGAAGATACTGCTGTTGATATATGCCTTTCCAGGGAGATGGTTAGATAGGTTGAAAGGAGGTACATTGAATCTATTACAAAGAAGAAGAATGTGAGGGGAAAAGATTTATAAAACAGCTGTTGGGTTATATAAACATTCACTGAAGGCTGACTGTTTATGGAGAAGAAATGATGTTCTGTAGTCCTGTCTCACCTTCATTCTGACATATGGGTTTGGAGCCGATCACAAAGCTTGAAGTTTCTCAGTTGGCTCGTGGCAAGATAGGTATCCCATAGTGCACTAGTAAGAATCCCCATATCTCGTTTGCCGTGTCTACGAGTTCAGAAGTGCTTATTTCCTGGCCGTGGCTAAGTTGGATATTTTCATTATTATTATTGTTCTTACAGATATTTTTGCATATAGTATTAGCTTAGTTTACATAGCTTAGTCGTAGTTATTATAGGTAGTAAATAGTAGTGTGTTTTTGCTATTTTTCTGATGTTATTGTTGAGAACTTGGCCGTTGCTAGGCCCGTTTAGTTCTCCGAGTGGTATCCCTTCCTGTGTGCTAGTTTTGAAATAGTTATTTCTATTAGCGCAGGTCCGTGTTTGTGTTAGGACCTTTTTAGCCTGTTTAAATTTACAATTTGTGGTAGCTTTTCTTCTTGACTTAGCTTCTTTCCTATTTTACAGCTAGGTCTGTTTAAGTTAGAGGACCTAATCCTCTAACCTTTTTTCTGGTGTTGTTTCCTCAACAGGGCTAGGCCTATTTAAGTTAGAGGACCTAGTCCTCGGTTGTGTTTCCTTGTGTGCAGTGATTCTTGCAGGGCTAGGCCCGTTTAAGTTAGAGGACCTTGTCCTCTCCTTCTGCTTTCCCTAGTGTTCTGTTTGTGTGAAGCATGTCTAAGGAGTCTAAGGATCATAAACCTTCGAGTTTTAAAAAGTGTCTTAAATGCTCCCAGAAAATGTCAGTAACTGATGGACATAGTAACTGTGTTTACTGTCTCGGTGCCATTCATCTTCAGAAAACATGTTCTTTCTGTCACTCTTTCAGCCCGCAGGTTCTCCAAGAAAGGAAGAACAAACTAATCCTGAAAGATCTCCTTAAGCCTTCCTTTGAGGAGGATTTGGCCAGCTCTTCATCCTCACACAGTCTCCTTCAAAGAAAGAGGTCAAGTCGGCCAAGAGACATTCTCCTGCACCGACTGTTTTATCTGGACCTCCTCAAAAAGTATTGATATTGTTACAGCCTTCTACCTCTTCGGCTCTACTACCCTTGGAGCCGATTGAGGTTATCGATATCGACACTCCAGTGTCGGCCCCAAGTTTTTCGGAGCCGACCATTGAGAATTTACCTCAGAGCCGGTCCAGAGAGTTATTGCTGGTCTCCCCAACTTTAAGATCTCCTATATTGCAGAGATCTAGGTCGCCTACCTTATTGTTCAGATCCTCCAAGAGCCTTTCTGAAGAGGATGTAGAGAGAGTAGTGCTTAGACTCTTGAAGTCATCGGAGTTGCCAAAATTGTTGCTGGCTCTGACCCAGTCAGTTCCGGAGCCATCTAAGACCATTCTCCCTGTTGCTGTTCCTCCTCCAAGCCATGTTGGTCCTTTGGAGCCAGAGCTTTCAGTGCAACCTGTGGAACCCTCGGTTCCAGCACCTTCAGCGCTGTCCTTGGTGTCTAGGAGCTGAAGCTCACCAGTCGGCCCTGACAGGGACACTTGGACCCGAACTTCTTCGGTTCCGAGCCTACCTCTCTGTGCGTCGGCTAGGCTGAGCTCAGATCCTACATCCATCTCAGAGCCGATCGCTTTGGAGCCGTGGGCTAGTTCAGTTTCCTCAGAACCGGGACTGTCCTTGGAGTCAGAGAGATCTGCATTCGAGATGATGAGCGTGCTGTCTAGGTCGTCAGCTCTACACAAGGGTACCGATGCTCTTTCCCCTCAAGCACTGACCTCTGTCTCAACCCCATCTCTCTCAGCAGCAGAGACCCACAGCCTCAGGAGCCCCTGTTGGGTGGCCCCCAGTCTTTCGAGACCTCCCCAGAATACCCTTCTGAGGACCCCCCTCAGAAAAGAACTTGCAAGAGGAAGCATGTAGACTCCCCGGATGAGTCCATCACCTCGGACACTGACCTCAAGGAGTCAGAAGGGTTCCCTAGGTCATCCTCTGATGATATCTCCTTTGTAGATATCTTAGAGATCCTGAAACAGAGAGGCGGCTGGCCCAATGTCGTCACCCCTTCTGATGAGGAGTCAGTGTACCTGAAGGCTTTTGGGTCTCAACCTTCAGCCTCTTGGGTGTCTCCACCTTTCAATGAGCTCCTGGACCTAGTTAGTCGAAAGGTGTGGAACTCCTGATGCCCTGGAACCAGTCCCCAGAAGGCCCAACAAATTTCTTTCAGCCCCCAAAGAGAAAGATTTTTTGACCAGAGGTGTGCCTGTAGTGCCATGGTGGTGGCGGCAGCCCCAAAGAAGGAACTAGCTGAGACTTCATCTGTCCATCTACCAAACAAGGAGTCTCAAACAATGGATAGATATGGGAAGCGTATCTTCTCTTCAGCGGCATTTACACTCAAATCGCTGAATTACCTCACTCATTTTACTAGGCTTCAAAGAGATCTCATAAAGAAGCTAGGAGATGCTCTCCAAGGTACATCAACTGAAGGAGTCCCTGAGAAAGTTACTGCTTAGTTGTCCACCTTAAACTCCATTGTTAACTCCTCCATGAGGCTGATATCCTATGCAGTAGATGGAGCGAGTAGGGTAGCGGGTTCAGGAGTTTCCCTTAGGAGACACTCCTGATGCATTTATGTAACTTTGTGGAGCCCTTCAAATCTACTTTTACCAATGCCCCCTTTAACGGTTCCTCTTTGTTTGGACCAAAGGTAAAAGATACACTCACCAGGTGTGAGCAGGAAGGGAAAACTCCCTCTGCCGTGGGAGTACGTTTTTCCGTCCCTTCTAGACCATACCCCAAGGGTCAGAGAGGCGGGA
The DNA here is from genome assembly GCF_019279795.1 of Protopterus annectens. NCBI lineage: Eukaryota > Metazoa > Chordata > Ceratodontiformes > Protopteridae > Protopterus > Protopterus annectens. The sequence goes on along the minus strand of NC_056726.1, from coordinate 884,812,351 downwards.
AAATGTGGTTCAAGAAATCCCAGAGATTTTTCCGTGACGCATAAGGTGATTCCTCCTTCAGAGGCAGATGAGAAGGAACTAATGATAGACATCATCCTAGAGGTGGGGGGGGCCCCACAAAACCAGGGTGGTTGTGATTCCTTTCGTGGGTGTCCCTATCAGTACTCCTGAAGTGGGGCCCGACTGCGCTTCTCTGGAGCCATTCAGGGGTCGCTTATCTTTGTATCCAGAAGCCTGGCTCAACATCACCCAAGACAAGTGGGTACAAAAATAATCACCAGAGAATACTCCATACCCTTCTTTCTCTCACCCCGTACCACCAAGAAAATCCCAGATGTTCCACCCAGTCAGAGGGATCAAGCAACCATAGAAGTTCAAAAGTTGCTTACAAAGCGAGTCATCCAAATTGTCCCAGCAGACCAGATAGGATTCGGAACTTACTCCAGATTTTTTTAGTGCCAAAACGAACAGGGGACTGGAGGCCCATTTTGGACCTCAGCAAATTAAACGAATCAGTGAAGAAGTCCACGTTCCGAATGGTAACACTGCAGTCTGTATTCCTTCTGTTAGGGAAAGACAATTGGATGTGCTCCATAGACCTACAAGATGTGTACTACCACATAAAAATGGACAGAACATCGAGGAGTCATTTACGCTTCTGGCTGGGAGCCAGTCATTACCAATTTCGTGCTCTGCCTTTTGGTCTCACCACAGCCCCCAGGGTGTTCACCAAATGCATGGCGGTAGTGACAGCTCACTTGAGACGTCTTGGATTCCAAGCGTTTCCGTACCTGGACGACTAGCTCCTGACCGCCACCACCAGTCACCTACTTCTCCAAGCCAGGGATTCAAACATCCAGCTCTGCACTCAGCTAGGGATTACGATAAATTGGAAAAAGTCTGCCTTGTTGCCCTCTCAATATGTGACTTTTATAGGTGCAGAAATAGACACAGTCGCCATGATGGCTCCTCTTCCTGCAGACAGAATACAAAATCTCAGACAACAAATATACAGTCTACTACCTCAACAAAGACTCAAAGCCAAGACAGTGCTGAAACTTTTAGGGACCATGGCTTCTACCATAACTCTAGTTCCACTAGCCAGACTACATATGCAAATCTTTCAATGGCTACTCTTTTCCCAGTGGTCTCTTCAGCAACTGCCTCTGTGTTATCCTATTCTGATAACAGAGTCTTGCAAAAAGGACCTTCATTGGTGGATTCAGCCCAATCAACTAACGACAGGAACACCTTTCCTTCCTCGCCAACCTGTTGCTACTGTGACCACGGATGCCTCCCAGATAGGGTGGGGGGGGCATTCTCTAGGCAGGACTGTCCAAAGCACATGGCAAGATCACAAGGCTCACTTGCATATCAGTGTCCTAGAGATGAGAGCAGTGCTACTAGCGTTGCAAGCACTTCACGACTTTCTTCCTCTAGGGACAATAGCAATCCAATCGGACAGTTTGTCAGTGGTGTGGTATTTAAACAAAGAAGGAGGAACCAGATCCTACCCCCTATGTTGAGAGGCTCTTCATATTTGACAGTGGGCGATACCTTCCCAATGCTTTCTAGTGGCAATGCATATCCCGGGGACAACCATTGTGATAGCTGATAAGCTCAGCAGGGCAGTCTTGATGCCTCACGAGTGGTCTCTGAATCAGAAAGTCGCGGAACAGATTTTCCACAAATGGGGACAGCCTTGCTGCGATGTGTTTGCAAGTCCAATCAGTGCCAAATGCAGCAGCTACTTCTCCGTTATCCCCCCTCCGGGGGAGACACTGAGAGAGACACGTGTTCACAATTGGCCTCCGGGACTTCCTTATGCATTTCCCACTTTTCTGCTGATATCGAAGGTGATCCAGAAAGCAAAGACCTTGGGAAGCAGAATGATTATCACTCCTTACTGGCCTTGTCAGATTTGGTTTCTCTTTCTCAGACCTCACCTTCTAGACGATCCATGGACTCTAGACCCAGTTCCAGACCTCTTGACACACGTCAGGCACCCTCCACCCCTGCCCCCACACCCTCAACTTGACAGCGTGGCTGCTCCACTTCCATCCCTAGTCAGGCATCATGATTTTTCACCTGCAGTTACCCACATCCTCACGTCTTTCCACAAGCCTTCCACAAGGAAATTATACGCTAGCAAATGGAAAAGATTTTCTGTCTGGGCAAGAGAGAAAAACGTAGATCCTTACACAGCCTCCATTCCCTTGGTGTTAGAATTCCTAACCATACTTTTTCATCAGGGATCAGCTGCTGCTACAATCAAAGTTCAACTGGCAGCAATCTCCAATTTTCATTTGGGACAACATAAGTCTAATCTTATGGCTCACAGATTGTGTAAAACTTTCCTTAAAGGCACTACCTTGCTAAGACCTCCCTTTCAGGAACTCGTATCTTTTTGGGATCTAAATTTCATTCTGTCCAAACTTACTTCCCTGACTTTTGAACCTGCACATTCTTGTGAATTGAAGTTCCTTTCTTGGAAGACTGTTACATCCACCAGAAGAGTGTCAGAGTTACAAGCACTATCAGTCAAACCTCCTTACTTGATTTTTCATAGAGACAGAGTTTCCCTTCATACAAATCCGTCCTTCATCCCCAAGGTTTGATCTCAGTCTAATTTGAATCAAACCATCGAACTGCCAGTATTTTTTCCTTATCATTCAAACAGTGCAGACTATAGATTTCATCAGCTTGATGTTCACAGACAGTTAAGGTTCTATCTACATAGAACCAAGGAACTTAGAAAATCAGACCAGTTGTTTGTATCTTTTTCTGAGACAAGAAAAGGTATGCCAGTCTCTAAGATAACATCAATTTGGATTTCAAACGGTATCTTGTTTATTTACTCTTCCAATGGCAAGGAACTCCCATTTAAACTTGAGGCTCATTCTACCAGATCCTTATCCACATCTGCTGCCTTTCAAGCCAGAGTCCCAATCGACAGTATTTGTGCAGCAGCAACTTGGGCTACCCCTCATACCTTTATTACTCATTACAAATTGGATTTGACCTCAAGTGGTAGAGCCTCCTTTGGTTCCACAGTTCTTAGGAGTAATAATGTTCATCGTGTTACACTGCTGCAGTCATTACACTTGGGTTATCCTGCAGTCAGGCGGTTCCCCAGTCGGCCCGAGTTCCAAAGTCTTGGTCCAGCTTCGGTTGCTGTCGCCTCCTCCCTGACGTCAGTGCGACAGGGGTATATAAGATGCAGCCAACGCCATTTTCTTCAGTCTTTCTTGCCGCGCGCTGCCCGAAGCAAAAGCAGTTCACAAGTGCCGGTCGGCCGTCTCCTGAGATTTTCATTCCGAATCCAGAACCAAAGTCTAATACAAAGCTAAGTACCCCGTTGGGGATACTTTTTCTTGCCTCAGACCGATGTCAGTAAAAGTTAATAACTGTATATCTTGTGAGAAGCAAATACCTCATAAAGATTTCCATTCCTATTGTATCCCATGCCTAGGCCCAGACCACAACGTCACTGGTTGTCGGTTTTGTGCTAGGTTTAACAAGCGCACTATTAAACGTCGGTTTGATTTTGCCCGACATTATTTTGGTAGAAAATTCAATTCTACCATGCCGTCAGAACTTCCGACAACCGGAATACACAAAAAGCGCAAAGACAAGGATAGGCATCCGAGGCCCAAAACTGACGAAGCCTCTTCTAGGCCAGTCGCCGGTTCTCCGGTTTTCAGCGAGGCGCCTTCGCAGCTCCTGATGACCGCGTCTGTAGAACCATAGGCCGCCTCTGACTCCCACGGGGAGATGGCTGGGCCTTCGGACGCACAAGTTATTCAGCCTACCGAGACTAACCTTTCAGAGGGATCCGGAGTAGCTGAGCAACCCACAGCTTCAGAGGGTGTCTTCAGACCTACTCAGTTAAGCATTAAACCCTCGGCTAAGTCTAAGCCTCCTTTAAAATCAAAGAAACAAATACAGCATTCTCCAGGACAGGCCTCCATGCCTAAGAAACAAATGCTCAACATGGCCGAAGACCTAATCACTGTCATCAGGGGGTCCCATCCCCCTCCTGATAAAAGGCCTAGACAAGATGCAGACTATGACTCATCCGACCAGGTGTCCATCTCTTCTGATTCATCCTCAGACCTAGGATACTCTTTACCCCCTTATGAGGATTCTGATGCTGAGGAATCAGTTCCATCAGCCTCACCGCTTGAGGACTACTCCTTTGGGGAAACCCTTCATACCATGAGGGAGAATTTCCACTGGGAAGGCCGGGATTACTCAGTATCCAGTAAAAGGCTCAGAGACTTCCTTTTATTACCTCAACACAGACCCCTTGCTATTCCGCCAGTGTTAGATATTGTGGATGATGTGTATACTGAATCCAGCTTAAATCCTGATTCCTTACCTCCAGCCCCTGTTAAACCTGACAGATACTACAGAGTCCCTGACTCACATAAATTTCTGTAGCTGACCCTGAAACCATTTCTCAGGGACCCAAAGGAGTTAAGGCCTCATCAGCCAAGAATCCAGTTCCCTCTGACAGAGATTCCAGAGCATTAGACAGATGGGGAAAGAAAGTATATACGTCTGCAACTTTAGCAATGAGAGCTTTAAATTGCCAGTTTCACATGCTAAAATATCAGCAATTTTTACTGTCTCAGTTAAAACAAAAAATGCTTCCAGAATCAGAGCCTCCTAATTTTAAAGAAATGCAGGATTTATTGCATGCAGCTGAACAAGTGGGAAAGCATACTTTGCAGTGTGGTTTTGATTCTCTAGAGGCCTCCTGCAGAGTAGCAGTTACAGGCTCTGTCATTAGAAGACATGCTTGGTTAAAAGAACATACGTTACCAGATCATGTTAAAGCAAAATTATTGGATGCACCTTTGCAGCAGGATGTGTTATTTGTAGTTAAGGCAGAAGAGGTATTAAAGAAAATGGAGGATAAGGCAAAATCTATGCAAACGGTGAAGGATTTCGTACAGGTTCAGCCTCATAGATTTAGCAGAAACTGGCCAACTAAGAATTGGTCCTTTAAAATTACAGACAAACCTCAAAGGGGAAGATACAAACGTCCAAGAGGTAGAGGTCAAACACAAGGTCCTTACAGGCCTCGACAATGGGTTGCATCAGGCCAGAAAGAAGGGGAAGACAGGCCCCAGCCATATAAAAAGCAGCTCCAATGACTTCCCACTACAACTGCCAAACAAATCCCTCTTGGCAGCCCCCTTGGGAGGAAAACTGGCACTCTTCTACCACAATTGGAAAATGATCACCAAAGACAAATGGGTTCTCAGCATTATATTTCAAGGTTACAGGTTCCACTTTCACACTCTGCCAAGGTTAAAAGGAATGCCAAATCTGCCACCGAATCAATGGGCAGAGGCTCAAAAACAAATTACAGCACTCATGTATATGAGAGCTATTCAAAAGGTACCATCACAGGAGCAAGGACAAGGATTTTACTCAAGACTCTTTCTGGTACCCAGAAAGGACAAAGCCTTGAGGCCCATTCTGGATCTTTCATCTCTAAACACTTACCTGGATGTTCCGAAATTCAAAATGTTGACATTACAGCAGCTTCTTCCCATGCTGGGCAAGAAAGCTTGGCTCGTGACTTTGGACCTCAAGGAGGCATACCTGCATGTCTGTATCAGACAAAACCGCAGAAGATACCTCAGATTCATAGCTGGTTCAATGCACTACCAATTCTCTGCCCTGCCCTTTGGCTTATCTATTGTGCCCAGGGTCTTCACAAAGTGCCTGGCAACAGTAATTGCATTTTGCAGACAGAAAGGAATTCAAATTTATCCGTACCTGGATGACTGCCTGATTCAAGCAGAGAGCAAGGACATTCTTCTAAAGCATCTGGCATTTGTAAAAACGTTAAGTTGCCTGGGGTACACAGTAAACAAAAAGAAATCAAAACTAGTGCCCTCACAAGAGATTATATTTCTGGGTGCCAGCTTGAACACAACGGCCCAGATGGCTTATCTCACACCAGACAAACAAGGACAACTGACTCAATACTTTCAATTGATGGCAGCAAAGACCCAACTCCCTGCAAGAAAAATTCTGCAGGCCTTGGGTTACATGGCATCCTGCATACTGCTAATTCCATATGCCAGACTGCATATGAGGAAACTACAATGGTACCTAAAGAATGTATGGTCTCAACACTGTCAAAGTTTGGAAACAGTTATACCACTAATCCCTTGCCTTCAACAGGAGTTTCAATGGTGGGCTCAAGCTTGTCACCTCAACAAGGGACAGACTTTTACACAACCCACAGCCAGGCAAACACTGACAACAGATGCATCGGATTACGCCTGGGGAGCACACATGGCAGGCAAATGTATTCAGGATATGTGGCCCGCAGAACAAAGGCATCTTCACATCAATCAAAAAGAGATGCTAGCTGTACAAAATGTGCTTATAGCTTTCAAGGACCTGCTACATCCAGGACAACTACTACTAAAGACAGACAACACCACAGTTATGTGGTACATAAACAAGCAAGGGGGCAGCTATGACCCTGTGGAACACAGCTATAAACCTTCAAATTCATCTGCAAGCACAATTCCTGCCAGGAGAGAAAAACACACTGGCAGACGACTTAAGCAGAAACATCATGGAGCTCCACGAATGGGAGTTGAATCCACAAATATTCAGAATGATAACACAGAAATGGTGGAGCCCGGACATAGATCTGTTTACATCCCCAATAAACTGCCAGCTACAAAAATTCTGCACAAGGAGTTACCATCCACAAGCATGGACAGTGAATGCCCTCTCATTCAGCTGGGACAACCTACAAGTATATGCTTTCCCACCACTACCTCTCCTGCCAAAGGTACTCATAAAAGCCAGGCAGGAAGAGCCAAAGATGATGCTGATTGCACCAGACTGGCCACGCCAGCACTGGTACCCAACCCAATCTTAAGGAGCTTAGCACAAGAACCACCCTGGATTTTGCCTCAAATCCCACATCTGCTGACTCAGCACAACAAACAAATACTACACAGCCAGCTAAAGACCTTAAACCTAGCTGCATGGAAGATTCCTTAGTCAAGAAAGCAATGCCTCTCTCCAGAGCTGTTATGGATGTCATTCTGGAGGCCAGAAGGCCTAGTACCAGGAAAGCCTATTCAGATAAATGGAAGAGATTCTGTGCCTGGAACCAAGCTCACGGCCTTGACCCTCCTGTCCCAAACATTCCTCATATACTGCAATACTTAACTGAGATGCTGGACAGAGGACTCTCCTTCTCATCCATCAAGATCCATGCCTCTGCTATCTCTGCTCATTACAACACTGATCCACCAATTTTCTCTAATCCTCTGTTAAAACAGTACCTCAGAAGGGCTAAGAACATAAAACCACCCCGTAGAGCACCTACTCCAACTTGGGACCTCAACTTTGTTTTGGAGAAGCTAACTTTACCACCTTCTGAGCCAGCCAACACAGCAGAATTAAAATATATCTCTTGGAAAACTGCTCTGCTCCTGGCAATAACATCAGCACGAAGAGTTTCAGAATTACAGGCACTAATGGCAGTGGAACCTTTCCTCATTTTCCACCAGGACAGGGTGTCTTTAAGAACTAACCCTACATTTATGTCAAAGGTGGTATCCAGTGTGGCTCTAAACCAAGCTATTCACTTGCCAACTTTTTATCCAAAACCACAGAATAAAGGGGAGAGACTACTGCATTCTTTGGACATCAGGCAGTTACGCTTCTACTTGGACAAAACCAAAGCTTTCAGAAAATCTGAGCAATTATTGGTAGCATATGCTGCAGGAGCACAGGGAAAAGCTATTTCAAAACAGACTATTTCAAAATGGATAGGACATTGTATACGTTTCTGCTATACACACCGTGGGAAACCTGTACCTAACAGCGTTAGATCTCACTCCACCAGGGCAATAGCCACTTCAACTGCCTACATCAGAGGAGTACCTACCAAGGATATTTTGGAAGCAGCAACTTGGAGTTCTGTACATACCTTCACCAAGCATTACCATCTGCCTCTATACTCTAAATCCAGAGTTGGCTTCGTCACTGCACTGCTGCAGGGCCTTATAGCCACCCCTAATGCCTTATAGAACCAGCCACCCTACCTCAACTTTGGGATTCTACCCAAGTGTAATGACTGCAGCAGTGTAACACGAACATAGTACAGTTTTGTACCTACCATAAATGTAGATGTTCAAGTGTATACACTGCTGCAGTCCAGGTTACCCTCCCTCCTTCCCCTCTTACTGGCTGGTACGTACCTATGTCTTCTACCCTTACTAACTATGCGGAGTATTTGCTGGTAACTGTAAGTTGTTTTTTGCTTTTATTATGTATGTTTTATTAGCAATTGGAATTGCCTACCTATTTAGAGGCACCTGACATCTGGGACAAGAAAAACTGAAGAAAATGGCGTCGGCTGCATCTTATATACCCCTGTCACACTGACGTCAACCGACGCCGGACCAAGACTTTGGAACTCGGGCCGACTGGGGAACCGCCTGACGGCAGGATAACCCAAGTGTAATGACTGCAGCAGTGTATACACTCTAACATCTACATTTATGGTAGGTACAAAACTGTACTTTCCTATTTGACACCCAAGAAAAAGGTGGTAGGGACGCTGTCCCATATGTAAGAATGAAGGCGAGATAGGACTACAGAACATAAACAAGTTATGTACTCACCATAATGTTCCATGTTTGTAGTCCATCTCGCCTTTTATTCTTACGAACCCATCCATGTATCCTTGGAGGATCTGGAAACAAGATAGTGTTTCTCTTCTGTAGGGTGGAGACCTTTCATCTTTGTTGTTCCTTGTGGAAATTTTTTCTATCACTTTTTTAGACAGCAGCAAACAAGATCTGGGGATTCTTACTAGTGCACTATGGGATACCTACCTTGTCACCAGCCAGCTGAGAGACTTTGAGCTTTGTAATCGGCCGAGTCAGAGCCGAGGATTGGCTTTGAACCCATATGTAAGAATGAAGGGAGAGATGGGCTGCAAACATGGAATGTTATGGTGAGTACATAACTTCTTTTTAATGTACTTGAATTTTTTTATCAGCTAAAACATGAATATGTATTACATATGTTTTTTCTATTTGAAAATTATTTACTCCGGTCCAGTATTGCCTAAGTACTCAATTCCTTATCCCTTAAATCTCACTCCTCTTCCTGAATAGTTTTCTGCTTGTATTGTTCAAAGTCCATTTATTTCTATGTAATTTACTCCTTTCCTTTTTTAAAGATCCAATGTGTAGTTTTTGTCTCCTTTACAATGCAGAGTACTTCACTTACAGTTGATTTTAGATTCTGATTTCCATTTTGTGGTAATTGCTTTTTCGGCAGTCAGGAGCACTAATATTATTAACGTCTTGTGTGTGGACAGTTCTGTTCCCGTCTCCCAGCACAAAAAGTAATTTCCTTAGTTACAGACATTCGTCCCTCCCCCCACCATCTCTGACAGAGTATTCTGTAGCAATTTTTTAAAAATCTGCCAACTTGTTATACTCCCAAAAACATGCTCCTGATTACTTCAGTCTTTTCCATTGCATCTTCAGAATTTGCTAGCTACATGAGGTTTTGGGTATAAAAATACCTATGCAAACACTTCCAAACAGAAATTGTTTCCATTTTTACTTTGTAAATTGCCTTTCCAGTCTCTCTTCTCAATCTTTTCTGACCTTTTCTGATTGATTCTTGTACTTACCATGCAATATTCCATTTGCTTTACTAATTTTCCCCTTTTGAACAGCATCTTCTGTTCTGGACTCAACTTAAAACTCAGGCAGGTCTTTCATTTAAGATTCCCCTATTCCTTTCTCTTTGCCCATACTCTGATATCCATCCATGCTAGGGAAGGTAGAGTCAGTAATCTGCAGGCTAAACTTCTGCTTTGCCTCATCTCACTCTGTTGCCATTCCGTCTCTCGTTATTTGTTCCTAATAATGTGGTTCCTTTGCCAGTTTTGTCCAGTAAATTCCAGTACCCTCTTGCCTATTTTCTATACCCCTACTTGTAGTCATCCCTATTGGCAAAATTTTCTGTATCTATTCCCATGTTGACTTAGTTCTAGGAATACTCTTCAACTTTATGCATAATAAGCAATGTAGTTATTGTTATTCTGTTTTTTGGATCTGCATTCAAAATCCTTCAGCCTCCTTATTTCTTTAACTTTTTCCATATGTCATCATCATCCCCCTTCCACTTTTGACTTATAACCTTCTGCTTACATTATTTGTATGAGCCCTAACAGCATACCTGTTAAGTATTGCAATTTCTCAGTTTGTAAATGTTTTGTTCAGTCTCTCCCTACGTGTTAGTAGCTGGATGTGCTTGACTTTTAAGGCCTGACGTTTTATGTTAGGTGTGCAAATATGTTTAATGAAACGGCAGAGTAGTAGTACTAGAGACCTGTGATGTAGATAAAACAAAAAGATATATATCATTTTTATTGTTGACTTGACAAGGCTTGCAAAGTTTGAAAATGTATGACTATTTTTTTCAAATCTACACCATTAGTGTCTTAAAGTGCAAGTAAAACAAAGGTATATGTGATATAGGATCTTTGCTATACTGTTTGACAAAATGTTTGAAATATGTTAATGCTTTCCAAGTCTGTGTTATTACCTCTTCTAAAGCTATAGCTAAAATTGTATTATTGACACCTATAAATGCTGGTAAAACAAATGTGTATATAAAACCATCTGAACATATACTGTTTCTGCAAAACTATAATTAATACACATTGAAACTAGAATTAATAATACATGGTAAAGTTAGCCAGTGTATTTGTTTAGAAAGCACTTAAAGTTCATCAGCATTTTTGATGGTATGGTTTCTGTGTTAGACTATTAGTTTGTATGCTCAGCCTGACATAGTTTTGTGAATGTTTTCTTTTGAAGTTGTTCAACAGTTAAAAATTACCTTTAAGATTATTTTGGAATTTGCATAATTCAGGTAGTCTTAATTTTATGATAACTGCTTGCTCATCGAGTTTGAGTTTCATAAGGTTGCTGATGATTTCATGGTGACAGGATAATGACAATATTATGTGTTAGTTCCTGTAGAGAGAGAGAGACAAAATCATTGTATATGAAAAATTAAGAATGCATATAACAACTAGATATTTGTTTGTACATGGTGAGGTTAACATATGTATTTACAACTAGATATTTGTTTGTACATGGTGAGGTTAAAATTTGTATTTATCCAGAAATCTCTTGTTGAAGTTGAATAAAAATTAGGCTAGAACTTGAGTTTGATTTAGGTTTGTATTTATTTTTCAGATTGAAATTGTTGAATAACAGTAAAGATTATTCTGAAATTGGGGAAATGGTAATCGATTTTCCCTGTGTATCAGTTATATGCAAAGCAGTTGATATCTGAAGGAGCTCTTAGCAGAGTTTCGTAGTTATATAGTTATGAAGTAACTTAATTCCTTTTGTGAAGATGAAAACTGACTATAATAAGGGAGAGAAGAGTGTCTAGATGTTTAGACTTGTATAAATGAATGTCATTGTGGAGGACAAGGAGTATTTAGAAATGCTGGTAAGAAGGAATAAATACGTAACCTCTAGAACAGGAAGTGACATTCATGAAGACTAAATAGTGTTTGCGATATGTAACATTGGACTTTATTTTGGTAGAAATGGAAAAAATAAATGAAAATGTAGAAATGCGAATGTTTTTGAGAGGTGTGTTCTTTGATGGCCATTAAATGGTGGTGTTAGAGAAAACTGAAATTTGTTGCTGATTTGATTTAAGGGAAATGTGAGTGGTCAGTCAGAGACATTGTTGTGCTTAATGAGATGGGACGGCGCAGTGATAACGTTGTCGCTTCACAGCAAGAGGTTCTCTGGTTTGATTCTCAGCTGGAGTGCCTTTTGTGTGGTGTCTACATGTTCTCCTTGAGTTTCTGTGGATTTCCTATGGGTACTTCGATTTTCTCCCACATTACAAAAACATATCTGCAGTTTCTCCCTGAGTCTCCACTGAAAATTGGCTTTGTTCCAAGTCGGACTTTCCTGGTTAACAAATGTTAATTAAAATAAAATGAGGACATCTCTATAAACTGTGTATCAGAAAGAAAAGAATGAAAAGTTTGCATGGAGAAGGTAGTGTACTGGGAGAGCAGTAAGAATAACAGCATTATTGTGAATTATTGAGATATGTACAGTCTTTACTCAAAGTACGAGTTCAGTGAAGACAGCAATTCGTAAGAGATGAAGGTGAGAATATGATATTAGATTGAGAAGTTAAGAATAAAGGGAGGGCAGTTTGGGGGAGGGAAGCAGAGTGAAATTATATTCTGTGTTAAAGCGATATTAGAGAGAAAAATACCTATCTGCTGATTAAATATTTTGGAGAGGAGAAATGCTTTGCTATAGATGATGAACAAGATATCTAAATAGGTTTAGGGAAGATTTAGGGTTTCACTGATTATGGATTGAAGAGCTTTTTATATATATATATATATATATATATATATATATATATATATATATATTGGGTTAATGAGAAGATTTAAAGGTGTGATGTGCTTTGATTAAAGTGGAATGCATAGTTGTCTAGCTTTTATTTTCCCTATTATGACATGTAAGTCAGGGTTATTAAATGATGATGAAAAAGTCTGAATGATTGGCTGGAAGTAAGTCAATAGTAGTAAGTTAGCTAGTTTACTATGACAATATCATAGCACCATTAGAACACGAGGGGTGCTGTTATTGCATGACTGTGAATGAGTAAAATGGGTTAAAGAACATTTATGGAGATACTGATGTGTTTCTGTAACAGTGATAAAACTTTTGCTAAAAAGTGATTCAGTGCAAGTGATTCATGCTCCTGGAAAATCTCCTGTAATACTTAGAAATAGACGTGAAGAGGAGCTGAAGAAAATAGGACTAGGTATCATTAAAGACAACTGGGGACAAAAGAATAGGTGGACATTGTGTATTTAAGGAAGGATAGAATCACAATTTGAATTGATATACATCAACTGAATAAAGTAATCGGGAGAGCATTGCCTGTTGGTTATTGTTAAATAAGTGGTATTAAGAATGCCAGATACATTTTTTTCTTAGCATTGGATGCAGAATGAAGTTTCTAGTAGATGAGACTAGATTCACAGAGCTGCAGGTTGCTGACATTTAATATACTAGTAGGAAGATGTTTATTACTTACTCCGGTATTGTCAGCATCAAGCATATTTCAGAGAGCTGATGCCCAGTTAAAGGTTTGGAAGATGCTTATAAACATGACTGATGAATTTGAGTGGTGTCAAACAGTGGTCAATGCAAATGACCGGCAACAACTGAAGTGATCAAGATAACAATTTCAAGCTGAATAAAATTACATGTAAAATCAGTAATACAGATATGAAATGCATGTTATAATATGATGCCAAATGGATAGAAACTTGATCCATAGTAAATATGAGCAGTTGTGTAGATGCCAGCTCCAGAAGTTATGGATTTATTACTAAGATTTTTGGGAATTTCTGCAGAATCTTGCCAAGTTTATACCAAATCTGAGTAAGATAACTTTGTCTTTAAGAATGCTATTAGAGGAAGACGCAGCCTGGGAATTGAATTGTGAACAAGGAGAGTTTGGAAATACTTAAAAGGTTAGTTACAAATGCTGCAGTATGAAAACTGTGTGTGAAGAGTAAGTTAGTTGTGTTACGTTGATGACAGAATGGTATATAGGCACTGTTATTCTGTAAGAATCTAGACCAGTTGCCTATTGCTCAAAACCCTTTACTGAGGCACAGAAGAGGCGTGTTCAAATTAGAAAATTAGTCAACAATAGTATATGGATATGAGAAATTACACTCATAAATATGTGGCAATGAAGTACAGCAGAAAATAGACTTAAAAATCCCTTGCAGATTGTATTGAAAATGTCTTTGAGGCTCATCCGAGATTACAGAGAATGTTACTTATTCTGCAGAAGTAGGATCTTAAAGCAAAATACAGACCATACAAGGGATTGCTTATAGGTGATACATTGGTTAGAGCGTATTTGTTACAGAAGCATAAAGTGTTCAAATGAACTGAGTATTTTTGGTAAACACCAAAATTGTGAATAACATCAGAAAAAGGGTACCTCAGAGGTATTGGTATGAAATTACAGTTGCAGCTTCTGAGAGAAGCTATGGTGAAAGGATGACCTAAACAAAAGTAATCTGTGTCAAAATAAATTCTGCCTTATTGTTCATCGAACCCTGTACACAGCTTTCTTTCTTCCAGATGAGCTAAACTGAGAGAAATATTTCCCAACCAGCTGATAAACAAATGCAAGAAGGTATAAAGGTATATAAGAATCACGTCTTGGAGGAGTAAAGTACAATGATCAAGCAAGCAGTATGTTTTTGGACTCGAATGTTGATAAACAATATGCAGGGTGTAAAACTGTGCTATCTGCAGTGCTCATCACAACAATCCAGAGGAGGATGTGCTAACATGCCTAGTTCCTCACTGTTTGTATGTAGCAGAGTTGGTACAGATTCCTGTTCACAGAAGACCTGTATCTTGTATATGAAGACTGTATAAGTCTTGTATAACAAGACTGTTTACTCCACAAAATAAAACTAAATCGGTGAGTAAACAGGTCACAGAGGAAAACCAGTCAGTTAAAAAAACACAAAAAGAAAAATACTAACACAGCTAGACTTTCCACTGTGTGATTCCTTAAAGCCCTTGTATTAGAGGCAACATGGGATATATGCAAATTCAGAATTGCCATGTAGCTAGAACACCTGATGTCTTTAAAGGGTAATTTGCATATATCCCATGTCACTAGGGAATCACACAGTGGAAAGATTGTGTGTTAGATTTTTCTTTTCGTGTTTAAGTGATTGGTTTTCCTGTGTGACCTTTTTACTCATTGATTTAGTTTGTTAGTTGGGATATTTTGGGTCTATATTGAATCAGCGAACTGATTCATCAAACCTATTTCAGCGAACATTGAAAATCCTGAGCACCTGGAACAGCGAATTTTTTCTCAGGGAAAAAAAATCACTGGGCCTGTTTCGGGAGTTTGCTCACTGTGGTGCGATCTCAGAGTTTGTATATTCAAGTAGGGGGGTGTGTGGTGGGTGAAGCCCCCCACATTAAATATTGATTTAAGTTTTTTTTTTTTTTTTTGTGGAACAGCGATTTTTTTTTCCCTGGGAAATGTTCGGCATTTTCAGCATTTGCTGAACTAGGGTCGATGAATAAGCATTCGCTTTTTTAAGCGTTCGCTTATTTAATATAGACCGATATTTTGCAGTCATTCTAAGGTTTATGGGTATCAGTTAGGTACGGCAACCCTGTGTTTCCAAATGTTAGCCAAACATTCCACTTATGTTGTGCTGATGATGCCTAATAAGGTAGCAATATAAATGTGTACAGCTAGAGAGGTTTGGCGTTATTGGCCTGAATTTATCCAATAAATAGACTTAAAGGAAAAAGTCATGGACATTCAGAATTGCCATATAGTTGAAATAGCTGATGTCCTTAAAGGGCAGTTTGCATATATCCCATGTTGCCTCTAAACTCCACAAAATAGACTGACAGATGTAAGTGTAGGTGTCGTTTGTGGTGGATTATCACCTCTAATATTGATTTGGGGAATACCTTATCTGATGCCTGACAGTGGTTCACGGTAAACAAGTCAAGAACTCGGAAAACTTTTTTTTAACATCTTTATTTGAATTTTTACTTGACACATGGGCAAGCATACATTTATGTAAAAGAAAGCAGACCGTATAAACATGTTCCCAGTTACAAACATACATCACATATATTTTTTTTTTTGTATAATTATCATCAAACCCACATTACATAAATTGCTGAATTCCTGCTTTCTCTTAAACCTTACTCCTCTTCCAAAATGTTATTCTGCATGTATTGTTCCCACAATTTCTATTTTTTTTTTTGTATGTAATTTGCACCTACCCTTTTCTAACAATCCCACTTTGGTTCTTTTACAGTATTCAGTACTTAAAGTACAGTTGGTTTAGACATTGATTTCCATTTTCTAGTAAATGTTTTTTTTTTGGCAGCCACCATAATTAAACTTAACAAGGCCTTATTCTGTCTTAAGCGATTCAGCTCCTGTAGCCTAGCTCAAAAAATCACTTCCTTAGTTATACCCAACCACCCAATATTTCTGACAGAGTACTCTGCATTGAATTTTTAAAGTCTGCCAACTCATCACACTCCCAGAACATATGCTTTTTTTTTGTTTTAGAGTTTGTTAATTGTTGCTTAGATCTCTGTTGAAACTGTTGGTCTCCCTGTTCTGAGAAACTACTTTCCAATCTATCTGCAAATATACAGAGCTGAGTATATTGCCCGCCCCACTGTAGATTTGATCTGGGACACTCCCCTAGTCCCATCTCTTTACCATATTCTACCTAATAAACTCTTTCTGCACTTGCTTTTAGTCCTTTTCAGTTTAATTGCATTTTATAAACTGTGTTTGGTCTAATATTGCTACATACTCAAGTGTGCTAGCTTGCACTGCATGTGAATTGTTTTTACTACTGTTTTTGCTACTTTTCTGTAAAAAAAAAAAACTGTACGCCTGTTTCGTACCTTTCCGGTAACTAGTGTTCCAGATACAGATTTGCTTTATCCAGGACTGTATGCAAGCTTCTGAGCCCCCCAAGCCTTTCTGTGTTGGAGGGAAGCCTTCTAGCTTATCAGTGGGAGTGGTAAGGACTAGGTAACCTGTCTACCACATAAGGAGTGGTTCTGGCCCAGTAATTGTAGTTATTGGCCGTTTGGGCAATCTCTTCCATCTCTCTCGACTTTTTGATTTGAAAGCCTGCACTTGCACTTAATTCTGTCCTGTAACTCGTGTAGTGCATATACAGATTCTTAGTTTTAGCACTTAAATTTTCTTATTCGTGCTCAGCACTTGTTCAGAACTTGTAAGCACCGAATAAGCTACTAATCACTGTAGCACTCAACCTTCCTCATTACCTAGAGGAAGTTTTTGTACTTTTCTCACTTGCTTAGAGAAAAACAGCTCTTGTACTCACTTTTCTCACTTATCTAGAGGAAAATATTTTTTTATTCAGGCATGTCCAAGGGTCAGCTCCCAGTGTTTTCTCATGTCTTTCCGAAATCTGGGCATCTTGAGGCAATGTAGAAATTGCCTCATGTACACAGACAACCCTCTCCTCCTACCACCCAACACTACAACCTGTGAGTGATGCGCTTATCTAGCCAAATTGGAGGTAAAGCTCTCTCCAACCAAGACTGAACTTGACAGTCATGAGGCGAAGGTAAACATTTGCACCACACCACACTCATCACATAGTCTCACTAAATCTACACCACCAAAATCCACACATAGTAACACAAAAACATTCGTGGAGGCTCTCAATAATGATCTGACTAAGCGACGGAGACCTCCAAAGCAGAAACACAAGCAACCTCCATCCCTGAACACAACCCAAATGACACATAGCCCACAGACTGAGTATGCCACTCAACCACAGCCAGTAAGGCAAAACATACCCAACACACTAGTCTTAGGTGACTCTACAGTCAGGCACACTGATGTCCCACTCACCAGGCTAAACAAGGAGAAGGTTACTGTCAGCTGCCTGTCTGGTGCCATGATCCACCACATAACCCATGCACTCAGGTCACTTCACAACAAGTACAAATATGACTATGTCATTGTCCATGTTGGTGTGAATGACCTGAGATGTACCTCCCCGGACTACATGAAAAGCGACATGGAAGAGCTCTCTGATCTTGTAGCCCAGGCAGGTATGACTCTAGCCCTGAGTAGCATTCTGCCATCGCCCAGAATGATACTGCAGTACAAGGACAAAATTATTGACTTCAACAATTAGCTAAGCTTCTGGTGTCATTCTAAGGGGATCCAGTATCTGTCTGCTTGAGATGACATGGTCGACAGACCACAATGCTTTGCCACAGATGGCCTGCACCTGTCGCCCCTGGGATTCCGGATACTGACTAAGGCTATTGCTGCCCCTATAGTGCCTTTTTTTAGGCAAGGTTCAAATGACAAATTCACCACCGTAACAGGAACAGGCAAGTAAAAACTGAGGGTAATGCTACTCAATGCTAGAAGTCTAAATCTCAAAATGCACTCACTCGAGGCACTCCTTAAAATGGAGAACATCTATATCTGTGCAGTGACTGAGACCTGGTTCAAGGCTCCAGAGAGCACCCCTGCACTACCAGGCTATAACTCATACCACACTTTTCGGCCATGTAACCTGGACTGAAACACCAAAGGCGGAGGTGTGTCCATATTTATTAAGGATATCCACACCTCCAGGCTAGTTGCTCAGCATAATGCATCCGAGGTTATCCAAGTGTGACTAACTCTGGGCAAAACTGCAATCCAAATTGTAGCTTTCTACAGATCCCCCACCATGCCCCAGGATTCCCACTCCTCTTTTCTTGATGTACTGGAAAATATTAGGGTTCAACCAAACACCCTAATAATGGGCAACTTCAACTATCCCACCATTAAGTGGGAAAACTACTCATGTACCAACTCCTTAGCTCATCGCTTTCTGGAATTCATAAATTCCAATGGCCTGGATCAACTTATCTACACCCCCACTAGGGGCAGCAATATCCTAGACCTAGTCTTTACCAACATGAGTGACCGGTGTTCCACACCTGAAGTCAACTCCTCGTTGGACCGATCTGACCATAAGCTAATCACCCTTGCTATCCACATTCCACCCCCAGCCCCCATTAAGGAAACCACGGTAAAAAAATGTCTCCAAAGCCAACTTCATGCTTCTTAAGACAGAAGTGGTGAACTTCATGACACCCATGCAGATGGACAATACAGTTACAACTGCTGAATCCTACACAAATGCACTCTATAAGCACTTACACAAGTGCATGGATTGTGCTGTCCCAAACAGAACCAAGACGCTATCCTCCAAAAAAAGGAAGCCAGTCTGGTGGTCCCCCGCCATAAACAAACTGTACAACAGAGGGAAGAAACTGTTGCAAAAGAGTAAAATCCCATGAGTGGAGGAGCTCCCTGACAGCCTCAGTAAGAAGCTGAGATCCCTTATAAGATCCTCCAAAGCTAGCTACGAAAACAAAATTGTCACTAATTCTAAGGACAGCCACAAAGCATTCTATAGCTGTGTCAAGAATCTCGATGGCAACACCCAGATCTGCTCTGAGTTACAGCACAACAGCACGAAAATTACAGAACCATCTGATATTGCCAACATCCTGGCAGATAGGTTCAGTGCTAACTTTACCCCCCCCCCATCCACTAAAGGGCTCATATCTATACAGAAAGAATGCAGAGTCCCTGTAATCACAACTGCACAGGTAAAAACTGCACTCCCTACAGCCAAAAACACAGCATCCATGGGGACCGGACATCATCCCAGGCTGCATTTTACACAAACTTCAGAACAAACTGGCTCCCCACTTAAGCACCATGTTCAATAATAGCCTCGCATCAGGCTTTGTGCCCACTGAATGGCGCAAGCAACAGTTATCCCACTCCACAAAGGGAGAACCACCACTGATCCCGGGAACTATCGACCTATTAGCCTGACAAGCCTGGTCTGCAAGGCCATGGAACGTATCATCATGGAATTCATAAACAAAGATATTGGTAACCTCCAAACTCTGGATCCCACCCAGTTCGGGTTTGTGAAAGGCAGATCATGCCTCCTGAACCTGATTAACTTCTTTGAAGCAGTCACCAAAGCCGTAGATGAGGGTAAGGTGGTTCACACAGCCTATCTTGATCTCGCCAAGGCTTTTGACACTATCCCCCATTCTGGAATTATAGCTAAACTCACTAAACTAGGTATAAATACCTACATCACAAGATGGGTTGCCAACTGGCTCACAGACATAACCCACACTGTAAAAGTTGCAGACTCCAAATCTGACCTCAAAGCAGTGACAAGTGGAGTACCACAGGGTTCCGTCCTGGGACCTCTCATGTTTGGTATTTACTTCTCTGAAGTACAGGCTAACACAGAAGGCCTCTGGCTAATGAAGTTTGTAGATGACTGCAAACTAGGAGCCATAGTCAAGTCCCCAAATGATGTGGACATCCTACAGAAGGGCCTCGCTGAGACAGATGCCTGGTGTCAGAGCCATGGCCTCAAGCTCAATGCCAAAAAGTGCAGTGTCATCCCCTTTGGTAAAAAACTCTGTACCCATGAACTACCACATAGGCAGCAATCTACTTAACACTGAATGTGTGATGAGACCTTGGGACCCAGGTGGACAGTAGTCTCTCCTTTGATAAGCACATTGCCACAGTAGTCAGGAAGTCCTTCTACATGGCACACCTCATCATAAAAGGGTTCTCATCCAGGAAAAAAGAGGTCATTGTTCCCCTCTACTCAGTGCTCATTAGACCCATTATAGAGTACAACGCCCCTTTTGGAATGTACCTCACAAGACATCTGCAACAGCTGGAAAGGCCACAGAAGTACCTCACAAAGAGGATTACTGGCCTCAAACAAATACCCTACACTGACCGACTCAAAAAACTCCAGCTTTACTCCATAGCGTATTGCCTACTCTGAGGTGATCTCTGCCTAACATATACACCTATGTCAAACCCAGAGCTGTTGGACATGCTACACCTAAAGAAATCCCAGTCCCTCCGAGCTACATGCTGTAGGGTCCTAAACCTCATCACCACAATAAACAGGACATGCTGGAGGGAGAGATTCCTGTCCCAGAGACTTCCCATACTCTGGAACAGGCTACCCATCTATGTCAAGTAAAGTTCTTCATTAGCACTCTTCAAGAAAAATCTTGATGAGTGGATGGGAAATAGGAAATACACCCCAGGGATCACTTCTGTGTCTCTGCTCGACAGTGGCACAGGAAAATAAATTTCTTGGGTGGAGTAAGCCAGGGAACCTTGTTGGGTAGGCTTACGTAGGCCCTTGGTCCGATAGCCTAGTACCGAGCTATGAACCCAGTTGACCTATTTCTTCCCTATCACATCTCTAATGTTGCACATCTATCTGAGGAAAATCTTTAGTATGCTTGGGGTATGAAAAATACCTATATATAATGTGTGTATGTGTGTAAAATTTTATATATATAACATTTTTATTTATTTTTGGGGCTGGCATACATAAATGTTATGGTCTTAACTTCACTTATACAGAATGCAGGGTTTAATTCTGACCTTTGATTATTGGCTAGGCTTGTAAGGTTATTGGCTTGGCTTGTAATAGTCTACTGACTGCTAGTCCAGTATTTACCTGTTGATGGGGATGTTGGCATAATGGTTAGGGTGTTTACAGTACAAACATAAGGTGCAGGGTTTAATCTTCACATAGGGTAATTGGCTAAATGACTAATTAAAATGACTGACGAGAGCAGTTAGCGTAGTACTAATGTATGAAACTATGAAAGTGCAAACAAACTCTTCCAAACAAAAATCTTCTAGACTTTGGTGCATACATGGGAGTCGTACATATGTCTTTCCATTTCCTTCTGAATTGCTTATCCAATCTGTATTGATCTTTTCTAATCCAGTGATTGATTCCTATACTTTTCATATAATATTTTATGTGCCCTACTAATTATCCCTTTTTTAACAGAAGTTTTTGTTTTAGAGTCAACTAAAACTGTACAAGAGCTTGTCTTGGATTGCTGTAGCCCTTTCTCTTCCCTGCATTCTGTTATCGATCCCTGATGGGGAAGACAGCTTATAGCCTGCAGTCCAAATGTCTCCTTTTTAAACACTTTTATTGAATTGTGACATAGGCAAATTTACACTTATGCAAAAGTAATCAAACTGTAGTAACAAATTAAGATTAACAAACATTATTCTTCACTTATATTGTTATATATCATATAACCTAAGCAATAATACATAAATTCAGTTCCTGCCCCCTTTTTAAACAAGAAACATCTTTATTAAACCATCACTTGACATAAGCAAACATAAATGAAAACAAACCACACAACTGACTTGAAACTGTAGTTTTATTGGCCATTTTGGGTCAATTCCAAAACTCCTTCATCTTCCTCTCTTAAAACCTGGTTGCCTCATGGTTTTGGCGTCTTTTCAGGCTTGTTGGCTGTTGGTGAAGCACCCACCAAGAGGAGAAAACGCTGAGAGAAGAAAGGAGCCACTTTTGAGATTTTACGTATTTTTCCTCTGTTTATTTGCTAAATTTTTCTGCATAGCTGCCTATTTTAAGCATTTTCTGGCTTGTTAAATTTGATTTCTGCATTAGTAACTGTATTTAGAGCACAACCTAGAGCTGTTTACTGAATTTCCTGTTTGCACTTATTTTTAAAATCGTTTTTTCTCAAAACTTGCATTTTATCTGTCTTTGGCCTAGCACTCTTGTGTGGGGTCATTTACTGCACTGTTATAACTTGTTGATACTTGTGAACCTCTGCTATCTCTGAAAAAACAAAAAAAATCTTGCTTTTTTCCCACTTTTCTGAGATTTAAAAAAGTTCAGTTACAGGCTTGCTGTTCTTGAACTGTTTGTAAGTTTCTGTGAGGCCATTTTTTGCTTGGGCTAAAGGGAAGTCTCTCTGTTGATCAGTGGCAGTGAAAAACATTGAGCAGCCTGCCTGTCCCTGTGGGAGTGGTTACTGAATTGAAACTGTAGTTTTATTGGCCATTTTGGGTCAATTCCAAAACTCCTTCATCTTCCTCTCTTAAAACCCTCTTTTGCGTGGTTTTGCGCGTTTTTGTGCATAGCGCAACAGCGGGCAGCTCCGCCTAATTGGGTTTAAACTATTCCTGGCTCCACAAAGTCTGCTCTTCACTTTTTCCCTTAGAACTGCTCTATCTCTCAATTTAAACACCATATTCTCATTCTAAGGCCCTTCACTGGTCCAATTAAGTAATCCTACAAGTCAGCACCATTAAACCATAAGCACTACTTACTCTTATACTCTCTACGATTACCCTGTCCTCTATTGGTCCGTCTTAAATTTCCCTATTACTCTAGCATGTCCAAAGGTCAGTCAGTGGTTTCCTCTCCAGTCCAGCTGGTGAATCTGGGAATTTTGAGGCAATGTTACAACTGTCTCATGTACACGGACAACCCTCTCCTCCTCCAAACAGGTTCAAATATATGTGAGAGATGCAACTATTTAGCCAAACTGGAGGCTGAGCTCTCTCATCTCAAAACTGGTGTAACCAGTCAGGAGGAGAAGGTAACCTCACACAGCACAATTCCAGTATCACATAGTCCCACCACATCAGCGAACCAAACACATAAATACACAAAAACATACTCGGAGGCTCTAAATAAAAATCTACCTAAGCAACAGAGACCTCCAAAGCAGACATCCAAGCAAACGCTACCTCAAAAGAAAATGCACACAACACATAACCCACAAAGTCAGTGTGCCAAGCAGCCACAGCCCTTGACTCTATTGTCAGACACACTGACGTCCCGCTCGCCAGGCTGAATAAAGAGAAGGTCACGGTGAGCTGCCTGTCGGGTGCTAGGATCCGACACATAACGCAAGCACTCAGGTCACTCCAAAGCAAATACAAATATGACTCAGTCATTGTACATGCTGGTGTGAATGACCTGAGACGTACCTCCCTGGACTACATGAAAAGAGACATAGAGGAGCTCTCTGATCATGTAGCCCAGGCTGGTATGACCCTGACCTTGAGCAGCATCTTACCCTCACCTAGAATGATGCCACAGTACAAAGACAAAATGATCGATTTTAACAATTGGCTAAAATTTTGGTGTCATTCAAAGGGGATCCAGTGTTTGTCAGCCTGGGATGACATGCTCGACAAGCCACGTTGCTTCGCTAGGGACGGCTTGCACCTGTCACCACTGGGCTTTCGGATATTGGCAAAGGCTCTTGCCACCCCCATAGTGCCTTTTTAGGCAAGGCTCAAAAGTCAAACCCACCCCCATAGACAGCACAAGGAACAAGAAACTAAGGGTAATGCTGCTAAACGCCAGAAGTCTTAACCTCAAGATGCATGCACTCAAGCTCTCCTCAGTATGGAGAACATCGATATCTGTGCAGTGACAGAAACCTGGTTCAAGGCTCCAGAGAGCATCCCAGCACTACCAGGCTATACCTCATATCATGCTTTTCAGCCCCAAAACCCGGACAGAACCACAAAAGGAGGGGGAGTTTCCATATTTATCAAGGATATCCACACCTCCAGGTTAGTGGCATTGCACGGCATCGGAGACCATCCATGTGCAACTAACAGTGGGCAAGACTGCTTTTCAGTTTATAGCATCCTACAGACCACCCTCTCAAAGTCAGGAATCCCAGTCGGCTTTCCTGAAAACATTGGAGAACATGAAGATCTCTCCGAACACCATTATATTGGGCGACTTCAACTACCCAAACATTGACTGGGAGCACTACTCAAGCCCCAGCACCTTAGCCCAAAGATTCCTGGAAATTATAAACTCAAATGCTATGGAACAACTAGTCACCACTCCCACAAGAGGGGACAACGTACTAGACCTGATCATTACCAACATGGGGACTCTATGCTCCACACCAGAAGTATATCCCTCATTGGTAAGATCAGACCATAAATTAATTTCACTGGATGTCCACATCCCGACCTCACCCCCAGCCCAGAAAACCACAGTGAAAAACTTCTCAAAAGCGAACTTCTCACTTCTGAAAACCGAAGTGGAATCCTTCAAGGCCCCAGTGCCAGTGGAAACTACAGCCCAAACTGCAGAATCCTATATAAATGCATTCTACGGACATCTCCAGGAATGCATGGATCATGCTATCCCAAACAAAACCAAGACCCAATCATCCAAAGGCAGTTGTCCAGTCTGGTGGACCCCTGCCATAAATAAACTGTACAACAGAAGGAGGAAGCTACTACATGATAGAGCAAAATCCCTAATAGGGAAGGCATCTCTGATCAGTACTAGCAAAAAATTACGATCCCTCATAAAATCCTCCAAGGCCAGCTTCGAGAGAAAAATTGCACAGGACACCAAAGACTATCATAAGGCTTTTTCAGTTATGTTAGAAACCTGGGATGCAACTCCTAGATTTGTTCTGAGTTGATTCTAAACGACAAAAAATACACTGAACCCACAGACATCGCCAATATCCTGGCAGACAGGTTCAGTGCAAACTTCTCCACCCCCTCCCCCCCAAAAGAGCAAGTATCTATCCCGGTAGAGGGTTGCCTCCCAAACATCTCAGATGCTCAGGTGAAGGCTGCGCTCTCCAAAGCAAAAAACACTGCTTCCATGGGACCAGATGGAGTCCCAGGTTGCATCCTACATGAACTACAAGAGGAACTAATCCCTCAAATAAAACAGCTATACAATCTCAGCCTCACTACAGGATATGTGCCCACAGAATGGCGTACAGCAACAGTGGTCCCACTCCACAAAGGTGGGAGCCTCTACGGACCCTGGAAACTATCGCCCCATAAGCCTGACTAGCTTAGTCTGCAAGGCTATGGAGAGGATCATCATGGAGCTCATAAACAAAGACATTGGGGACCTACAGACACTAGATCCTACCCAGTTCGGCTTTGTCAAGGGCAGATCCTGCCTTTTGAACCTGGTTGACTTCTTTGAAACAGTCACCAAAGCCATAGATGAAGGGAAGGTAGTCCAAACAGCCTATCTGGACCTTGCAAAGGCATTTAACACAATACCCCACTCGGGCATCATAGATAAGCTATCCAGCTTAAATATAAACCCCTATGTCACAAGATGGGTTGCAAACTGGCTCAAAGACAGAACCCACAGAGTGAGAGTTGCTGGAGCCATGTCAGACTCGAAACCGGTCACAAGTGGCGTCCCACAGAGTTCTGTCCTGGGACCACTCTTGTTCGGTATATACTTTTCCGAGGTACAGGCAAACGTGGGAGGACTATGGCTCACCAAGTTCGCAGACAACTGCAAACTGGGCGCCATAATCAACTCTCCAGCTGACACAAACATCCTTCAAAAAGGTCTCACAGAGACAGATAACTGGTGCCAGCGCCATGGTTTAAAGCTAAATGCCAAAAAATGTAGAGTCCATACCCTTTGGCAAAAACAATGTGCCCACAAATTACCACATAGGCGGAAACCCATTAAGTACAGAGAAAGTTATTAGGGACCTGGGGACCCAAGTTGATAGCAATCCCTCCTTTGAAAACCACATTGCCAAAGTGGTTAGAAAGATGTTCTACATAGCCCACCTCATCACGAAGGGTTTCACATCTAGATCAAGAGAGGTAATCGTGCCCCTTTATTCATCCCTCATCAGGCCCATCACTTTTGGGATGTACCTTACCCGACACCTGCAGCAATTAGAAAGACCCCAAAAGTATCTCACCAAGAGGATCAAGGGTCTCAAACAGATGCCATATGCTGCTCGGTTAAAAAAACTCCAGCTCTACTCAGTTGCATACCGCCTACTTCGAGGCGATCTATGCCTGACATACAAAGCTATGTCAAATCCAGAATTAATGGACATGCTCCACCTCAGTAAATCTAAATCCCTTAGAGCCACACGCTTGAGGGACTTGAACCTCAGCACAGAAATAAATAGAACTTGCTGGAGGGACAGGTTCATAACCCAGAGGCTCCCTTCACTCTGGAATAGAATTCCAGTTCATGTGAGGCAGAGCACCTCACTGAATCTCTTCAAGAAGAATCTCGATAGGTGGATGGGGGATCGTAGGTTTGTCCCAGGGATTACTCCCGTGTCACTATTAGACAGAGGCACAGTAAACTAAACCTTAAAAAGGGCACAGTATACTCAAATCAAGGGGTGGCGTAAGCCATACAGAATCGGGCTAGGCTTATAATTGCCCCAGGGCAGATAGCCTAGTATGAACCTATGAACCTATGAACACATTCCCAGTTGCAAACATTATACATCACTTATCTACCCAATCATTTTCAGTCAAACATTACATAGCTTATTTAAGTCCTGCCTTCTTTTAAACCTCATTGCTCCCCTGTATGCATTGTTCACACAATTCTCATTTTTTCCTTTGTAGTTTACTCATACTCTTTTCTAAATATCTCAATTCCAGTTGTTTTATCTCTGTTACTATATTCACATCTTATATAGTTGGTTTAGATTTTGATTTCCATTTTCTAGTAATTGCTTTTTTTGGCAGCCACCATAATTAAACACAGCAAAGCCTTAACATGTCTAGGCAAGTCTGATTCTGTATCATAGCTCAGAAAACTCATCTCCCTCATCGCACCAATCTGCCCACCCAGCATCTCCAACAGTGCATCTTGCAGGGAATCCTTAAAGTCCGCCAGCCCACCTCACTCTCAGAAAATATGTTCCCAAGTACCTCTTCTCTTCATATCACACCTCCAACATTTGCTGCCTACATGAGGAAAAATTCTCTGGAGTCTACTTGGGGTATGAAAATATCTATGTAAACATTTCCAAGCAAAAATCCTAAATCTTCTAGATTTTGTTGCATATATATATGTGTATATATATATATATATATATATATATATATATATATATATATATACATACATGTGTGTGTGTGTATATATATATATATATATATACATGTGTATATAGATATATATATATATATATATATATATATATATATATATATATATATATATATATATATATATATATATATATATATATATATATATATTCCCATTGTTTTATAATATTTATATTATAATCCCACATTTATTTGTCAGTTTCTGAGTTGCTGGTTTTATTTCTGTTGGTCTCTCCCAAATCCAGTCTCTGCTTCCTTTCCAACGTACTCTCGGTTCTTGTCAACGTTTTTGCTTTTTTTTGTGTGTCTCAAGCATTTTTCATTGCAACACTGGAAACAATTTCACTGGCCTAGTCCCTCTGTCAGAACAAGAAGCAGAATCTCCTTCTGTTTTGCAGCTTACTTTTTGGTTGGTACTAGGTATCGGCCCTAGGGCCTATACAAGCCTAGCCATAACAATTCCTTGGCTATTTCTTCCCACAATATTTGCTTCCCTGAACCTCTGTCTAGCAGGGCGACTGATGTGATCCCCATCTCCCATCCAATCATCCTGGTTCCTTTTGAAGAGGGCCAAAGTGGTGCTCTGCTTGACATGTATGGGGAGTCTATTGCAGAGTCTGGGGAGTCTCTGGGTTGGAAATATCTCCCTCCATTATGTTTTGTTCATTGTGATGACAAGGTTTAGATCAGTGGAGCGTGTGGCTCTGAGGGATTGGAATTTCTTTGTGTAGCATGTCCAACAGTTCTGGGTTTGACATGGCCTTGTATGTTGAACAGAAATCGCCTCTGAGAAGATGATATGCGACAGAGTATAGCTGGAGTTTTTTTAGACAGTCATTATAGGGCGGCATCTGCTTTAGGCCTGTGATTTTTTTAGTGAGGTATTTCTGCGGCTTTTTCAGTTGTTGCAGATGTCTTGAGAGGTACATACCAAACAGGGCATTGTATTCTGTAATGGGTCTAATGAGGGATGAGTACAGTGGGACAATGACCTCCTTTTTTCTGGATGAAAAGCCCTTAGTGATGAGGTATGCCACATAGGATTTCCTGATTGTTGTGGTGATGTGGTTATCGAAGGTGAGGCCACTGTCCACCTGTGTCTCTAAGTCTCTTATCACACTTTCAGTGTTTAGTGTACTGCCACCTGTGTGGTATGGCACGGGTACATGTTTTTTCCCAAAGGGGATATCTATGCATTTCTTGGCATTAAGCTTGAGTCCATGGCTCTGGCACCAAGCATCTGTTTCTGTAAGGCCCTTTTGTAGAGTATCCACATCATTTGGAGATTTGATAATGGCTTCCAGTTTGCAGTCATCTGTGAACTTTGTTAGCCAGAGTCCCTTAATGTTGGCCTGTACTTCAGAGAAGTAGATGCCAAACAAGAGCGGTCCCAGGACTGAAGCCTGAGGTACTCCACTTGTCTGGAGCTGGATTTGGAGTCTGCTACTTTTACAGTGTGGGTTCTGTCAGTAAGCCAGTTGGCAACCCATCAAGTGACTTAGGGATTAATGCCCAGCTTAGTAAGTTTATCTATGATTCCAGAGTGGGGGATGGTGTCGAAGACCTTGACGAGGTCCAGATAGGCTGTTTGGGCCACCTTACCCTCGTCCACAGCTCTGGAGACTGATTTGAAGAAGTCAGTCAGGTTCAGGAGACAGGATCGGCCCTTCACAAACCCAAACTGGGTGGGGTCCAGTGTTTGAAGGCTGCCAATGTCTTTGTTTATAAGTTCCATGATAATACATTCCATGGCCTTGCGGATCAGGCTTGTCAGACTGATGGGGCGGTAGTTTCCAGGATCCAAGGTGGAGCCCCCCTTGTGGAGTGGGATAACTGTAGCTGTGTGCCACTCAGTGGGCACGAAGCCTGAGTTGAGGCTATGATTAAACATGACACTTAGGTGAGCTGCCAGTTTATTTTGTAGTTCATGTAGTACACAGCCCGGGATGTCATCTGGTCCCATGGATGCTGTATTCTTCGCTTTGGAGGTTGCGGTATTTACCTGTGGCCGTTATTACTAGAATTTGGTAATCTTTCAGTATTGAGATGGGCCCTTTAGGGGGTGAAGTTGACACTGAATCGATCTGCCAGGATATTGGCAATATCCTTAGAATCGGTATATTTAATGCCATTCTGTTGTAGCTCAGGGCAGATCTGAGCATTGCCATTTAGATTCTTAACATAGCTATAGAATGCCTTGTGGTTGTCTTTGGAATCTTTGGCAGTTTTATTTTCGTAACTAGCTTTGGAGGATTTTGAGGGATTTCAACTTCTTACTGAGGCTGGTAAGGGAGTTTTTTGCATCTAGATTTTCCTCTCTTCTGCAGCAGTTTCTTCCTTTTGTTGTAAAGTTTGTTTATGTCAAGGGACCACCAGATTGGCATCCGTTTTTTGGAGGAGAGAGTTTTGATTCTGTTTGTGATGGCAAGATTCATGCACGAGTGGATCTGCTCATTCAGTGCCTTAGTGTAAGATTCAGCAGTCAAACTTTCAGTTCCTGTCTGCATGGGTGTTGTGAAGTTTGTCACTTCTGATGTGAGTAGCATGAAGTTGTCTTTGGAGAGCTTTTTTACGGAGGTTTCCTTACTGAGGGGTGGGGGAAGGATGTGGATGTCAATGGTGATTCGCTTTTGGTCAGACCTGACCAACGCGGGGGTTGACCATGGGTGTTCAACATTGATTTCCCATGTTGGTAATGACCAGGTCTAGGATATTGGGGCCCCTGGTGGGACTATGGATTAGTTGATCCAGGGCATTGGAATTTATAAATTCCAAGAACCGTTGGGCAAAGGTGTTTGTTGGATAAACTTTTGTATTTCCTCCTTAGCATGTTGTGCACCAAAAAAATGATTTTGTCTGAAGATAGCTGGATACAGCAGTTTGAATCTCATGCCTGCTTCTCGACATTTCCTGACTAGAGCAATAAATTTACTCCTCTTCTGCCTGGCGTAGAGTGATTACTCATTTTCCACAAACACTCTTATCTCCCACTTTTAGTACTTTGTCCTTCTGCCATAGTTTTGTCAAAATTAACTCCTTCTGCTGGTAGGATTGCATCTTTGCTATTAAAAGTGTAGGTTGCTGTCAACTGCATAGGTTTGGAGCATGCACACAATGTGCCATTTCAATTAACAGCAACTGCTGTGGAATACAAGTCCAGTTATTTGTTTGTGCTTTCATAAAATTAATAGTTTGTTTCTTCCAGCTTGTACATAAGAAAATCTCAGGTTTTCCTCGAGAGCTTGTCCTCTAGTTCTATTATTTTTTTGAAACATTTCTTCTTGAGCAGTCTCTCATTCAGTCAGCCTTTTCTCCATTTTGATTTCTACTTTTTGCAGTTTTATCACCTCATCTGAATATCTGTTTAAAGCCTCTTCCATTTTATCCAACCTTTTGTTATTTGAGTTGATGTACTCCATCCCAAAGACAATGCTGTAGGTGGATTGGACAATCTAAATTGGCTCTAGGTGTGACTGCTTGCATGTGTGTGCCTTCTGTGGAAGGTTGTACGCCGGGCTGGCAACTCGACACCATAAAACTCCACTGCCAATCATGAGTGGACAGGTGATCCACTGTGGCAACCCTTAACCAGGAAAAGCCGAAAGAAGAAGATGATGATACTCCATCAGTGTTTTGTTTATCTTAATCAGCTCTGAGTATATTTGACTTATTTTTTCCTTTAGGTTAGTGGAAGTTGCGTCTGCACTAAAGCTGGAGCTTGCACTATTTTTTGCTGAACACCTGCAGAATTCTTCCCAATCAGTGTGTTTTCCTCGCCTTTTGTGGTTGATTTTCTTTCAGGTTCTCTGAATTTCTTTTTTGCTGGCATCTAGGTAGTGCACTTATTAGTCAGTTATTGAAAGTTACCCCCAAAAATGAGTTCACTGCCTCTCTCTTCTGAGTTTATTTTCACACTGAGTGAGCTGAAATTAAGATGTTACTCGATGTACAGCCATCTTGAAGTCCTGAAGAGATGATCAATGTTAATAGTCATCTTTAGGTCTTTAAGGTATGGTAGACTGTTGAAAAACAGACTGCTGTATGCACTGTTCCTGAGTTGAAAGGATTCTAAGGACTGATGTTTAATTATTCAAAATGAAAATGCAATTCAAAAGCATTTTTAATGTAACTAGCCCTTGGCATGCCTGATGTATGGTACTAAGGTTAATTTTATTAAAAACTGAAAATGGTGAGCTGAAAAACCTAAAAAAAAGCCCCCCACCAAAATACATATACCAACTCTACAGTCGCACCACAGTGAAGGAGGGAAGGGGTGAAAAGCATACCGTCAGCTTGCACAGTATAATACATTGCAGTAAAACATGTCGCAATACAAAACTCTTCCGTTTAAGACCATCAACCACCAGTGCAGAGATCACCTCCAACTATGCCTTAAAAATATCAATGTAACACAATGCATAGTATATGATAACTCTTAGATCATCTAACGTGCAGCTTGTTGAATGGTTAGGGTGGTATGCTGATTCTACATTGTCAAAAGTTTTGGCATAGTTGACAATATCTAGTCAAAGTTGTGTTAGTGATATCACACGGGTTGCTGTTGTGCAAATGTTGCGTTAGTAAGTAGGTGGAAGGGCATATCCCCTCACGTAATACTTACACTGTGATTGTTGTTAGATTTGGTATAGTAGAGGGAACAGAGTTTGCGTCTTGTTTTGTATGTATTTTTAATATGTTATGTATTGGATAAGTTGTCGTGGTGATGCAGCGGATAACGTTGTCGCCTCACGGCAAGAGGTTCTCCTGTTTGATTCTCGGCTGGAGCACCTTCTGTGTGGAGTCTGCATGGCCTCTCCATGGTTGAGTGATGTTTAAAAAGATGCAGGTAGGTGCGTGTGTGAATGGGTGTGCCTTCGTTGAAGGTTAGGCGTCGGGCTGGCACCTTGGCACTGTAAAAATCTACTGCCAATCATAAGCAGACCAGCATTCCACTGTGGCGACCCCTAACCGGGAAAAGCCGAAAGACTTATGCATTGGCTAATGTTTTGTGCTATCATTAGGTGATACTTAATGCATGCCATTTGACAGTACAGTTAAATACAAACACATGTAGTTTGATATTGAAGTTAAGTTTGTTATTGGTACTTCATAAAACTGTAAGCACTTTTATGCAGTTGCAACAAAATATGATTGTGGTAATATTTATTTTGGTGTTCAGGCATTTGTTCTTCAGTAATCCCTTACTGCTAATTTATTTTGGTGATGTTCATCGTGTTTCACTGTTGCAGTCATGACTGTAGGGTTCTCCCCTGCCGGCAGGCAGTCCACGGTCGGCCAGAATCCCAACATCTGGGTCCGGCGCCGGCTGTTCAGCCATGCTCCCTGACGTCAGAGTGCCAGGAGTATAAAGCTGACAGCCGACGCCATGTTCTCCAGTCTTTCTTGCCTTGCGGTGATAGCAGTTTGCAAGTGCCGGTCGGCTGACTCCTGACAATTTTTTCTGAACAAACTTCAGTCCAAAGACTTTCTTCTCCTACTCAAAGCTAAGTACCCCATTGGGGAAACTTTTTTCTTGCTCCAGTCTGATGTCAGAAAAAGTTAATAATTGTATTTCATGTGGGAAGCAAATACCTCATAAGGATTTTCATTCTTACTGTATTCCTTGCTTAGGCCCTGAGCACGACATAGCTAGTTGTCAGTTTTGTGCTAGATTCAATCAACATACTATTAAACGAAGGTACGATTTTGCATTTCATTACTTTGGTAGGCGTTTTAATTACAAAATGTCGTCGGATACGGTTCCGGCTACCGGAGTTCACAAGCGACGCAAGGACAAAGACAGGCCTCCGAGGTCCAAATCAGACGATATCGTTCAAGCAGAGCCAGCTTCAGGTTCGGCCGTCGTCAGTGAGGCGCTTTTGCAGCCCCTGTCGTCGGCCATTTCGGAACTGATGGCTGAAATGGACTCCCACGAGGAGCCAACTAGGCCTTTGAATATTTCTGTTGCAGGGCCTTCGGACAATGCTCCTTCGGATGGGTCCGGAGCCGCTGTGCAGGTACTGGCTTCCAAAGGGGTTTTCAGGCCTACTCAGCTTCTAATAAAGGCAAAGCCAAAGACAAAGGCAAAGACTCCTTCCAAATCAAAGACTGCAACACAGGCCTCTTCTGATCCAGCTCCCAAGTCACAGAAACAGTTACTTAAGATGGCGGGGGACGTACTTACTATGATTAGGGGTTCACATCCCCCTCCAGATAAAAGGCCAAGGCAGGAAGTTTATTATGACTCCTCTGATCAGGCTTCTGTTTCTTCAGTTTCTTCTTCTGACCAGGATTATTCTTTCTCTCCTTATGAGGATTCTGATGCTGAGGAATCCATTCCTTCAGCTTCTCCCCCTGAGGACTTCTCTTTTGGGGAAACTTTGCATGAAATGAGGGAACATTTCCACTGGGAAGGACAGGAGTATTCGGAATCTAAGAAAAGATTAAGGGATTTTCTTCTTCCCCAACATAGACCCCTGGCTATTCCTCCTATTTTGGATATTGTGGATTATGCTTTTTCGGAGGCTAACTTAACCCCTGACTCTTTTCCTCCAGCTCCTGTTAAGCCTGACAGATATTACAGGGTTCCTGATTCCCACCAGTTTTTATACAAGAACCCTACTGCTGACCCTGAAATCATTTCTCAGGGTCCTAAGGGAGTTAAGGCCGCTTCTGCTAAAAACCCCATTCCCACTGAGAAGGATTCTAGATCTTTAGAAAGATGGGGCAAAAAAGTGTACACTTCTGCTACTTTATCTCTTAGGGCTTTAAACTGTCAGTTTCATATGCTGAAATACCAGCAATTTCTTCTGTCTGTTTTAAAACAAAAGCTAACTTCCATTTCCGCCTGTGCAGATGATAAGGAATTACATGACTTAATGCATGCCACTGAACAAGTTGGGAAGCATGGTTTACACTGTGGATATGATGTCTTGGAGGCTTCTTGTAGGGCTGCTGCCTCTGGCACAGTAATTAGAAGGCATGCATGGTTAAAGGAACATTTGCCAGATCAAGTAAAAGCTAAATTATTGGATGCTCCTGTTCAGCATAATGTTTTGTTTGGATCTAAAGCTGAAGAGGTGATTAAAAAGATGGAAGACAAGGCAAAATCCATGCAAACAGTTAAAGATTTCTTACAAGTACAGCCACCCAGATTTAGTAGGAATTGGCCCACTAAAAATTGTTCCTTTCCCAATTCAGACAGGCCTCAGAGGGGTAGATACAGACGCTCCCGAGGAAGGCCTCAAACACAAGCCTCTTATAGACCGAGACAGTGGAATGCTTCCACCCCTAGGGGAGGAGAGGACAAGGTCGCAAGCTCATAGGAAACAGACTCAATGACTCCCTCTGTTGGGCTGCAGGAACTTCTTGCCTGGAAGCCCCTCTCGGAGGAAAACTTTCGCTTTTTCACCAAAATTGGACTCGTATAACCCAAGACAAGTGGGTTCTGGATGTGGTTTCAAGAGGTTACAAATTCCATTTTCATACCCTACCAAGGCCAAGTGGATGGCCAGATCTTCCAAAACATCAATGGACAGAGGCCTTAAACCAGGTGGAAGCTCTCTTGGCTATGAAAGCCATATAACTAGTTCCGCTTTCAGAGATGGGACAAGGTTTTTACTCAAGGCTCTTTCTAGTCCCCAGGAAGCAAAATTCTTGGAGACCCATTCTGGATCTGTCGGTCTTGAACACTTTTCTAGAGATTCCAAAATTCAAGATGCTTACTCTACAGCAGCTACTTCCAATGCTGACCAGAAATGCATGGATGATAACTTTAGATTTAAAGGAGGCATATTTACACATTCCCATCAGGCAGGACTGCAGAAAATACCGCAGGTTCAAGGCCGGATCGAGGCACTTTCAATTCTCTGCGCTGCCCTTTGGATTGTCTACTGCGCCCAGGGTCTTCACCAAATGCCTGGCTTTAGTAGTAGCGTATTGCAGACTCAAGGGAATTCAAATTTACCCTTATCTGGATGACTGTCTTATTCAGGCAGACAGCAAGGATGTCTTACTCCAGCATCTACAGTTTGTTCAGAATCTTCTCAAGTTCCTGGGGTTTTACTGTAAACATAAAGTCAAATTTGACTCCCTCACAACAGATAATTTTTCTGGGTGCTTCTCTAAACACAACAACCCAGATGGCATTTCCGACATACGAAAAACAGTTACAGCTGGCTTCAACTTTCAAAACATTGGCAACTTTAACTCAGCTATCTGCAAGGAGATTCCTGAAGGCTTTGGGTTACATGGCCTCCTGCATCCTTCTCGTACCATATGCAAGACTACATATGAGGAAAATACAGTGGTACCTAAAAAGTTTATGGTCTCAGCATTGCCACAGTTTAGACATACTGATCTCCGTCCTGCCTTGTCTTCAAAAGAAATTCCTTTGGTGGTCCAAGGCATGTATTCTAAACAAAGGAAAACCCTTCTGCCTGCCTCCTGCCACTCAGATACTAACCACGATGCCTCAGATTATGCCTGGGGAGCCCATTTTCAGGGCAACTGTCTGCAAGGCCTTTGGACAAAGGATCAGAAGCACCTGCATATCAATTTAAAGGAAATGTTAGCCGTTCAATCTTCTACAACCAGGACAACTACTAATACGGACAGACAACACCACAGTTATGTGGTACATAAACAAGCAAGGGGGATCTCATTCCTACCCCCTTTGCAGACTAGCCATGGATCTGTGGAACACAGCTCTAGCTTGCAATCTGGACCTTCAAGCTCAGTTTCTACCAGGGAAGCAAAACTTCCTGGCAGACAGTCTGAGCAGAAACCTTTCAGACCCACACGAGTGGATGCTGGACACCGAAATATTCAAGATGATAACAGCAGTCTGGGGATGTCCTCACATAGACCTCTTTGCATCCCACCTCAATCATCAACTACAGATTTTTTGCACCAGGACTTTCCACGAACAAGCTTGGAAAGTGGATGCACTATCATTCAGTTGGAGAAACCTCTCGGGATATGCCTTTTCACCTCTTTCTCTTCTTCCACGGGTATTATTAAAGATCAAGCAAGACAAGCCCAAGATGATAATCTTGCTGGCCCCAAATTGGCCTCGACAGTTTTGGTACCCAACTCTGAAAAACCTTTGTCTGGAGCCCCCTTGGATTTTACCACAGACTCCGAACCTTCTGTCCCAACACCAGGGTCAGGTTCTACACTCCCATGTCAGAACACTCAGCCTGGCGGCCTGGTTAATCCAGGGTCTTTGATTCATTCTCTCCTACCCAAGCAGGTTATGGATGTCATTTTAGAAGCCAGACGTCCTAGCACTAGAAAATCTTATGCAGGAAAATGGAAAAGATTTTGTTCCTGGATGCAGGCTCAGGATTCTGATCCTCTTCTTCCTAACATTCCTTTGATTTTACTTTACCTGACGGGCCTCTTACATAAGGGTCTCTCTTTCTCTTCCATTAAGATACATGCCTCTGCTATTTCTGCTCATTATAATACAGACCCTTCAATCTTTTCCCACCAGCTCCTGAGACAGTTTCTCAGAGGAGCTAAGAACTTAAGGCCCCCTAGATCTCCTCCCATTCCTGCTTGGGATCTCAGCTATGTTTTGGAAAAGCTCACCTTACCTCCTTTTGAGCCTGCTGCCACTTCTGACATCAAGTTTTTATCTTGGAAAACAGCCATCCTGTTAGCTCTGACCTCTGCCAGGAGAGTTTCAGAGTTGCAAGCTCTTATGGCTGTGGAACCTTATATTATTTTTCATCAAGACAGGGTGTCTTTAAGGACTAATCCTACTTTCATGCCTAAGGTGGTTTCCAAAGTGGTTTTAAATCAAACTATTCACTTGCCAACTTTTTTTCCCACTCCTCAAAATAAAGGGGAAAGGATCTTACATTCCTTGGATGTACACAGACAACTACGTTTTTACCTGGACAGAACCAAGGACATCAGGAAATTAGAGCAATTGTTTTTCTTATGCTTCAAGTTCCCAAGGTAAAGCCATTTCAAAACGGACCATTTCTAAATGGATTGCTCATGGAATCAGATTTTGCTATACACACCATGGAAAGCAAATCCCAGGGAGTATAAGGACTCATTCCACCAGAGCTGCTGCCACTTCTGCTGCCTTCCTCAGGGGAGTTCCTACCAAAGACATTTTGGAAGCTGCAACTTAGAGTCCAGTGCATACTTTTTCAAAGCACTACAATCTACCTCTCTACTCTAAGTCTAGGGCAGGCTTTGCTTTGCTGTCTTGCAGGGCCTTTTAGCCGCCCCTTCTTCTTTATGACCACCTCCCTTTCATTCTGCTTTGGGATTCTACCCTACAGTCATGACTGCAACAGTGAAACACGATGAACATAGTACAGTTGTGTACACTTACCATAAATGTAGATGTTCGAGTGTCTTCACTGTTGCAGTCTGGGTTTCCCTCCCTCCTGTCCCCTCTTATTTTTACTTTTGTGTGGTTCCTTTTTTCACCATTCTTCTGAGGTGTATTTGCAAAGGGTATGGAACCTTATTCATTTTGGGATTCCTGACATCTGGGGCAAGAAAAACTGGAGAACATGGCGTCGGCTGTCAGCTTTGTACTCCTGGCGCTCTGACGCCAGGGAGCATGGCTGAACAGCCGACGCCGGACCCAGACTTTGGGATTCTGGCCAACCGAGGACTGCCTGCCAGCAGGGGAGAACCCTACAGTCATGACTGCAACAGTGAAGACACTCGAACATCTACATTTATGGTAAGTGTACACAACTGTACTTTCTTGCATTCATCTTCTTCAGTTGTCCCTTTATTGAAGTAAAAGAACAAAAAAAAATCCTAAAGGTTAAGGCAACATCGGAAATGCTGCCACAGTTTTCTGTTGAACCATTGTAACCTCATTTAGCTTTCATTAGCTAAGCAGTGGCCCTGTCTTGCCTTTCATAGAAAAAGAACTACAATTGTGGTGGGTGCCTTTGGATTATACTGACAGATGTCGCTGCTAGTAACAAATTATGTTGAATTTAATGTCTTCACCTAATGAGTTGTCCATGTGGATGATGTCTTATTTTATGTGACCCATTAATCAAGATTTTCTGAAAATCTTGATTATCTTACCTTGTTATGTAACTCTTTAATGTGCCTTCATGTTCACACAAGAGGTTCACATTTACTTAATAGCTTATTTTACTATTAGCCTAACATTCCTTTCTTGCAAAAATCTTCATGTTACATGCTTGGCTAATATATTCCTTCTAGAAGAGGACTGAGTTAACTTTGCTGTGTGTTTCTGTTTTATAGGAAGAATTTGATTACAACATCCTCGATAATTTTCAGTTGTTCAAGCATTCAGGGCAGTATATCACAAATAAAGAAGAAATTACTTGCCAGAGTACTATGCAAAGTTTCCCACCATTGCATGTGAGTATCTGGATTTATGAACACATTTTTCTACTTCCAAAGCACAGTTTGTTAATGTACTTCTTACTGTTATGTTAATATTCTTCTTACTGTTGTCTTTGTAGATGAGCACAGATCTTCCTCATTTTGCACTCCAAATTAATGAACAGCAGGTAATCAAATGACTTTGTGATTATATTAAATATAACATTTGTGAATGCTTCATAGGTGGTTATAGTAAAACAAGAATATGCACGGTTTAAATTCTAAGTTTGTAAAACCAAATCAGTTATGAACTACATTTACTTTTAGGAAAGCAGTTTCTGCTACTGAAACAGAAACTCTCAGCTGTGACAGTACCTTCCAAATGCCTCAGGCACTTATCTTCATATACAGAAGATGGAAATTCCTGCATATACACATGTACACACAGACGTGTGTGTGTGTGTGTGTGTGTGTGTGTGTGTGTGTGTGTATATATATATATATATATATATATATATATGTATGTATATATATATATATATCTATATGGGTCTACTTCTCTTGTTCGAAATTACACTTGTTCGAACAAGAGAGGATCGAGACCCAGTTTAGCAAAAGTCCACGTAACCGAAAGTGCAGTTTCACGAAACTCAGCTTAACGAGCCACAGTATAGTGGGGACCCACTGTAGTGCGATCTCGGAGTCATTATATATATAAGTAGTGGTGGTGTGGGGTGCAAGGGGGCTTGCCTCTGCTAAAATGTGTTTTTGTTTGCTGGATGGACCCTCACTACATGTATATACTTAGTGCGAGAATGCAGTCTGAGATCGGTAAACTGAGTTTCGCGAAAGTGAACTTTCGGTTAAATGCACTGTCGCTAAATTTGGTCTCTTATCTTCTTTTGTTTGAATAAGTGTAATTTCGAACAATAGAAGTAGACCTATATGTGTGTGTGTGTGTGTGTGTGTGTGTGTGTGTGTGTGTATATATATATATATATATATATATATATATATAAAGATATATATATATATAAAGATATAATATATATATATATATATATATATATATATATATATATATATATATATATATATACATACACACACACACACACACACACAATTAATTTTGACAAGTGATTTCCCTGCCTATCAGCAAAATATTTTGGAATAGGAATGCTGTATACAGTTGCACTTTATTTCTGATTCTTCACTTCCCCATCGTCCTGTTTTTCTGATCACACATTTTAATGATTGCTGCAGTCCATCTATAGTGTATGCCGTAATTTGACATCAACGCGCTTTTGTACAACCTAATGGCTGTACCAGAATTCTGTTTTTACCAGGTATGAACTTGATAGGTACTTGATGAACTATAATTAAAATGTTGTTTGTGAAGAGGATGATATTGTTATGCTTAAAATGGTTCTGTTTGTCTCTAGGTTTGTGTTGAAACTTCTAAAGCAAATCACATGAAAATGAACATTAAATGATGATAAAAAATAAAAATAAACTAAGAAAATGAGATTAAATCTACAGTAATTCTTTACTGCAGTAGACAACAGCAGAGCAGTAGTATACAATTACAAAAGCTAAGAATATTAAAGGTAAAACAATTGACAGGAAAAAAAACAGTGGGATAACTAACTTTAGTAACAGATATACCAGCAGGAATGTAAATTAAAAATAAAAAAGACATTCTACATACAACCATTGAAAAATTAACATATCCAAAGTCCCAAGATTGTCCATAGATGCTGTAAATGTGGTGACACTGCTGAAGAATAAAATTAGTCATGTGTACAGGTTTAAAATGGATCCTAGCTGCTACAGTCTCCATGTACTTGGTGAATGGCCATTTTTGGAGGTTCCTAGAACAATCCTTAGGAGGACACACCTTCCTCACTTGCAGTCCCTCACTGGAGAGCAAAAGTCAAAATGCCAAAAATGGCATATTTGGTCAGCATCTTTTGTCTTTCTGAACAAAGAAATGTGCAGAATACCCACATGCAGTTCCATAATAGTGAGAATTCATTCACAGCTTCTGTGTCTTCCAGAAAGTCCACGGTCAAGAAAAGTGCATGACTTGCCAGTCATCCAAAGACAGGGAAACAGCAACAGGGTCTTCATTTTCATGTAATCCTTCAACAAGCAATAAGCTCAGTAAACAGTTTGGGTAAATTGAAAAAAAAAAAAAAGGAAGACCAAAGAAGTGCAGCAGCACACTGTGGTTCTGTAAGCCATTTGTCCACAAATGTATGTGCATTATTGCTAATGGGCGAGAGACTTGGGTGTTAGTAGCTTGAACCCCCCAACATAGGAAAAAGGTTGCATATTATTGAAATCAGACCTTCATTTATAGAAATACCTTTGAAAACCATGGTGTGAAATCTGTGGTGCCGATGCTGACAGTCATTTCTCATGTTTTTGGTTTTAAGAACTCCACAGCTCAAGCTGTGTCTTTGATCAGGTTCTTACTTACAGAAATGCCTGTTAGAAGCCATGTTGTGAGATGCCTTATAGTATAGATGCTGACTGATATACTCGTGGTCTCAGTTTTTGAGAACACCAGTACTCAGTCTGTGCCCTCTACTCATGTCCCCTTATACAAAATGTTAAATTCCTTTAAGTCTTGCTGGCCGTGGCAGATTTTTTTTTTTAAACACCTTTATTGAATTATCACTTAAGTAGGCAAATTTACATTTATATAAAAGTAATCAAACCTTATTAACAAGTTCACATTTACCAACGTATACATCACATACATTTTATATATTCTGTAATGTAAGCAACATTACATAAATTACTCAGTTCCTATCTTGTCTTAAACCTCATTCTTCCTCCAAAACATTTTTCTGTATGAATTGATCCCACAATTTCCATTTTTCTTTGTAATTTACTCCTGTCTTTTTCTAAAGATCCCACTTACTATTCTTTTCTCTTACAATATTTACTACTTCAGGTAGAGCTGGTTTAGATTTTGATTTCCATTTTCTAGTAATGTTTTTTGGCAGTAATCAGAATTAAACTTAAATTGTTCTTTCATTATGTGAAATGCTCATAGTATCCTAGCTCAAAAAAAAATCATTTCCTTAGCTACACTCATTTGCTCCCCAGTATTCCTGGCAGAGTACTCTGTAATGACAACTCATTACACTCCCAGAACATAAGTTCCTAGTTGCTTCGTTCCCGTATTTTACACCTACAACATTTGCCATCTATGTGTGGGAAAATACTTTGAAGTCTGTGTGGGATATAAAAATATCTATGCAAACATTCCTAGGCAAAAATCCTAGAGCTTCTACTTTTGTTGCATATTTCGAAGCCATACATATGTCCTCCCCATTGTTTCTTTGTGAATTGCATATTTAATCTCTCTTCCAAATCTTTTTGTCAGCAGTTTTTGTTTTAGATTCAATTAAAACCTAAGCCATTACAGGTATATCATTTAGGATTCCCCTGTCCCTGTCTCTTTGTCTATATTCTGATATCAGTCCCTGATAGGGAATGTAATCATTAGCCTACCATCCCAATGTCTACTCGGCCTTTTCCCATTTTGTTACCTTTCCCTTTCTAATTATTAA
Source organism: Protopterus annectens (assembly GCF_019279795.1). Lineage (NCBI taxonomy): Eukaryota > Metazoa > Chordata > Ceratodontiformes > Protopteridae > Protopterus > Protopterus annectens. The sequence goes on along the minus strand of NC_056726.1, from coordinate 884,769,953 downwards.
TTCCCAATACCTTGGCTCCTTTGCCAGCTTCTGTGAGTAAATTCCAGCCCCCTCTTGTTTATTCTCTGAACCCCTAATTGCAGTCATCCCTATTGTCAGACTCTCCTATCTCCATTCCCATGTTGGCTTAGTTCTTAGTATACTTTATAAATATAATATTCTGTACAACTGTTTATTTTTCTTAAGAATCTGCATCCAAAATCCTATTATGTCCTTGTTTCTTGAATTACAATTACTCCCCTGCTTCATCATCATCCCTTTCCGCATTAAATTGTACCTTACTACTTGTGTTATGTATAAGAACCTTAATTGTGTAGCTCTAAAATGTCTCTTTAAAGTCAAGTAATTCTAAACCTCCTTGTTCTATTGGGAGGATCTAGTTATCCTCTTGACTATTGCCCTCTTCTCCTCCCTAATAAAATCCTACAACTCTTCATTAATTAGCATCCACATCTCCTCTGGTTGATAACTTGTGTATAAAACTAAACTGACTAAAGACATCTTTACTGTTTGTATCTTGCTATCTGTATCCATATACAAGAACCTCCAGTTTCTCAGTTTTTGTATTATCTTTTGTTTAGTCTCTTCCCACATACCTTTAGCTGTCATAACAGAATCCTTTTTAATCCATACTCCCAAACATTTGCTTTAGTCATATCCCCATAAATATGAGCCAATTCATGTGTTGTTACATAGTTTATAACTATAGCTTTTGTTTTATCTTCAATAATTTTATACCTGCCCCCCCCCCCAAAAAAAAAAAAAAAAAACAACCAAACAAAACAAACAAACAAACTGGAACTGTCTCAGTCTTCCACAATGCTGATATGTCCTTTTCAGGTACAAAATATCAGCTGCAAATAAAGCCAACTTTTCTTGAGCACCATACCAATTGAAACCTTGAAATTCGAGTCCCATATTTTCTTTGCCAGTGGTTCTAAATGTAGCACAAATAAAGGGGAAAGAGAACACTCCTCTCTGGTTCCTCTGTTCAGACACAGCTTAGAAAAGAGGAACCCTCCCACTTTCATTTTTGCCTTCAATTCCTCATATGTCCTTCTAATTAACCGTATTAGGAAATACAAATGCTTCCATTGCCCCATTCCGATTTTCATAAAAATTCCAATATCTCTAATATCTCTGCAGGGTCTTTGGTTATTCTTTTCTAAATTTAGCAACAACCATTTCAACTTTATGTTGCCTAAGTTGTTGTGCCAAAAAATGTTGTGCTCTGGAGTTAGTATCCAAAAACATTTTTTAAACAGCAATCTTCCTAAATGTATACATGTTGTCTTGGTACTTCTGTATTTTCTCTTTAGCACTCTGCAGTTGTGCCTCTTCTTGTTCTGCGAAATTTCCCTCGTTTTGTAATACCTTTTCAAATCCTGTAAATAATTCTTATTACTTCTTAACCAGATCTGTCTTTATTTTATTTATACCCTATTTTTAAACTCCACTTACATTTTATCCCACTCACTAGTTATATCTTCTGGAGTACTTTCTAGCTTCCCCCTTCCCTAATAACTCCCAGATAATTTCTACTACCTGTTCCTTAAATTCCACTCTCTTCAGCAGGTGGTTGGGGAAGTGCCAGCGTCTCATCTTTACTTCATTACATTTAATTTTATCTGTGCAGTTATTGGTTCATGGTCTGAAGTAGTTATTGGATGTGTATCAGTGTTCTCAATGAAATGCACATGGTCCTGTGAAATATAATTTTTGTCTAGTCTAGCCCATTGACTGTATCTTGGGTGATGTGTAAATTCTCTGAGTTCCTGCTACTGAATTCACATCTTTCATAACAAACATTTTGATAAATTTCTTCAAAAATCCACATTCTTTTGTTATAGTTATCCTTCTAGCCCCCCCAGATACATAGTCCTTGTTGCAAATCAAATTCTTGTCCCCACTTATAAGTAATATTTCCTGCTGAATGCTGATTGTGTCCCAGTTTTTTAAGCTCCATAACAGCAGTTTTAAGTGGAATATAAATGCCAGCAAAATCCTAATCCCTTGCCAGTAGCCCCTTACTACTGCAAGCATGCCATTATTTATCTCCCCCCCCTCTTCTATCACTACTGGAGCTACTGTAGCAATTAATATAATTACTTCTTGTTTCTTTTGTCCCTGATATTCTGCAGAATATCCATCTTGAAATCCTTTCCTTATCGAATTTGCATGCTCATTTATTTCCAAATATGTCTCCTATAGCATGGCACTTCACATTTCTTAATATAATTAAGTATTCTTTCCTTTTTTGTCTACATCTGTGAGACCATTGACATTGCAAGATAATAGGAAAAGTATTGCCATTATGGTAAGAAGTCATTATTCCCACCTATTTTATGTCATCTTTTTTAAATATCTATTTCCAGCTTTTGTGATGCATGTACCCATTAATGTTTGGCAGGTTAATCCTTTTACACATTTTTTTCTTACCATCAACATTTTAACCTATCTCCCAATTTACAAGACCTTTTGAGTAAAACCCCTCAAACAAAAAACACACCCCCATAATCTGTTAGCTCAGTGTAAACACACTCAGTTAGGTAGATATTCAAATAATGTTTAACCCTCCTAATAGGAACATTTGTACCAAACAGCCAACTGCTAATACATGCCCTAATTAACCTGAAGTTGAGGTGATCCATGCTAAGGCACATGTTATTGCTTGTGCTTCTACTTAAACTGATTGGTGTCTGTTTTTTGTATTATCTTTACTCCCCCCAAAAGTGAAAACAATTTGTATGCTTTCAGAAATTAATAACTTTTAGCCTTGAAGAAACCACTGTCTTGTCTTTTATGGCTCTATTATCAGCTTGTGTCCCTGGAAGCATAGGGAAAAAAAAGAAGACTGTAGAAGTCCTTCTATAACTGCTGTCGCAGTATTTGTAGGTGAAGGGATCTTCTGCCAAGGATAGCACGTCCAGCCAGTATACCAAAGCCTTTAACATTTGCAGGCACTGTACATCACATGTATGCTCCCCACGCAAAGCATAAGGCATAAAGGTGATGTATGGATGGACACACTCAGAACAGCTTTGCTGCCAGTCTGAACACTATCATTAAACATTGGTCTGAATGCCTTTCTGCTGTGCTAGTTACCAAGCCATGTTTCATATGAGTGCCCCATTGTGGTTTCTCCTTATCATTATTTTTTTATTTAGTGCTGGTTGGGTTCATGACATCCAGAAAGGGCAAATGCCATTGTGAGAGGCAGATTCCCCATAAAGACCATCACAACCAGTGTCTTTTTTGTTTGGGTGCTTCCCATGACCATACATAGTGTTCTGTCTGCCATGTTTTTGTCCCCAGCACCTCACGTAGCTCTGTCCCCTTCTTATTTATTTACTGTGAAAACCAGTGTCTTAAGCTGTTTGCTTAAGGTGCTGTGGCAGACATTTCCCATCCCCGAGGGTCAGCTGTTGGCCAACAAGAAGGCTGTAAAACTTAATATCCAGCTTTTGGATGTCTCTCTCAAGGCTAGTGAAAGCCCAGAGGATCATCTGGTGGGTGCCTTGGATTCCTCTGCTGTGACCCCATTGGAGGCTGGTATAGATCCGACTTATTGCACGGCTTTGCAGATGTCTGCTCCAGATGTTGAGGGAGAAACCACGACTTATATCTGAGGGATCAAGGTGGATTCCACAGATCTTAGTGAAGGAGGTGATCCATACTATGCTTATTGAGTGTAGTCAAGGTTCTGACTCTCCAAGGGTGTTTCGTGCAGATGTCTGCAGAAAAAAGAAATGGGTAGCCAAGTATATTTACCTTGTAGTTAAGGATCTGTAACATGAATAGCTGAATTTTACTCCAGGGTTGTTTAGTACTTTAATGACTTTAAAGCTTCATCAAGGGGTGTCTGCTTCTGCCCCTCCCTGGTCATCCACTCCTCTTAACAGACCCAAAGAACTGGACTCCTCTGATGGGGATCTGGATTCAGGGGAAGACTCCCTGGCCTACTCTTCTTAAATCCCTTCCCCCCTTGGACTATGGTTCAGAGGAATAGAATTCTATTAGTCAAGATTTCCCTGTTACCCATATGATTGGAAGTCTTTACGTGGGATTGCTCTGAAGTGTCTGATATTCAGAAAAGGTGTTATGAGCTCCTCCAGATGGAGTCTCCATAGCCTTCTGCTGTTCCTCTAAGATACCTTTTCAGCAGCTTATGTGACCCCTGGTTCTGAGCCCTCTGCTCCTAAGAAACCTGATGGGTTTTACAGGGTACCTGATGAATGTAAGTTTATTTATAAATGCTCTTTTGCTGATCCTTTTGTAGTGTTTTTCTGTTCTGACAAGCACTCCCTGGGAAGATAGATTAATACTGCTGCCACCTTATCTTTTCAGGCCATTAACTGCCAGACTAATATGACCAGGTATGTTTTGGCCCTCCTTTCTCTAGATTCACAGGTGTTTTTTGACCTTTTTCACCTTTCTGACTCTCAGAAGAAGGTGTCTTGGCCTTTTCCTGTTGGGTTCTACCGCTCAAGTTGCCCGTCACTCTGTTAAATGCAGCTATTGTTCAGCTGAAGCCTCCTCCAGGGCTGTTGTTTTTGGTTCTTTTATGAGGCATTATTCTTGGCTTCATCTTCAGCCTTTGCCTGATGATATTAAGACCAAACTCTGGAATTCTCCTTTGGATAATAAAAACATTTTTGGTAGTGGTGGTGGTGCTGCTGCTGCTGAACTAAAGCCTTTGCAAGAGTTGAGACATATTTTTGTTTCTCCTGTTCCTAAGTTTTAGAGGAATTACCCCTCTAAATCTGCTTTTGTTTGCAGGCAGTTCTGCCCTCCACCCAAAGGGAAAAAGGTTCTGGATGTGTGCATCCTGCTAAGTCTATTCAGACCCCTACTAAACAGAAACCTACTTTTCAGAATGAGCCAGGTTCCAATTGACAGTTTGCTTCTCCTTTACCTCGACCAGGTTCCCTTATTCCTTCATCTTTCTCTTCCAAACTGGTTAAAGATCACAACATACTCCAGGGTTCTGTCCATTGTCCGTCAGGGATACTTCATGGTTTGGAAATTCCTTCTTCCATTTTTTGGGCATCCCTCAACCACCGCAGGAATAACTTTTTCTTTTCCTGGAGGTGCCTCATTCTGTTTTGATCCTGGGTATCATTCAAGCTGTGCCTCCTGCCCAGGTAGGGAGAGTTTTTTATTGCAAAATGTTTAGTTTCCAGAAAGGAGGACACTCTGAGGCCAGTTCTGGAACTTTAACCTTTCTCAACATTCCTTCCTTTTGGATGTTGTCTTTTCAGACTTTATTTCCCCTTTCACCCCCCATGTCTATCAGGTCTGTCTGGATCTCGAAGATGCCTACCTTCATATCCTCATCCATTCTTATTTCATGACGTTTTTATATTTCTCTGTTACTTCCTCGCATTTTCAGTTCTTTGCTTTCTCCTTTGGCCTCTCTACTGCCCCAAGGGTATTAACCAAATGGCTCACTCTTGCCATTGCCTTATGCACGATGAGAGGTATTCAGATCTTTCCTTATCTGGATGATCTGCTTATTCAAGCTTATTCCCCCATGGTTGTGCTTCAGGATCTGTAGTTTACTATTTCCATGTTGCAGAGTCAGGGGTTCATCGTAAACTTTCAGACATCAGCCTTGACCCCTTCTTCAGGATCATATTTCCCTTGGTTGCAGGCTTTAGACCATCCCCATGCTGGTATGTCTGCCTGCCCCCAAGGCCCTCTGTTATTGTTTTTTTTTTTCCCAGTCTCCACTTCGTCTGACTTCAGTCACAGCAAGGGACTTTCTCAGGGTCCTTGGGTTCATGATTTCCACCATTCCCATGCTTCCTCTGGCCAGGCTTCACATGAGAAAGCTACAGTGGCACCTCAAGTCAATGTGGCTCCAACATTGCCACCCCCTGGACTTCCTAGCCCTCTTTCTTCCCTGTATCATGCTCGAGCTTCAGTGGTGGATATATCAACTTTCTCGTAACATGGGCCTTCCTTTTCCAGGCTCCAGTTCTGGCTCCAGAGCTCTATACAGATGCCTCAGACAGAGGATGGGGGAGGCAGCATTTGGCTCTCTCAAGGTTCTTGGTCTCTGGCCTCTTCATCAGAGGCTGGACCACATCAATATAAAGGAGATATGGGCTCTGTTTCTAGCCCTTCAAGGTTTTTATTCTCTCTTTCATCCTGGGCCCCTTAGAGTTTTTTGCACACTAACTCTTCAGGCCTGGGATCTACCTCTCCAGTATAAAGGGACTCTCCAGGCTGTTTACATTCCCTTGGAGCACAATCTAGTGGCTGACTCTTTGAGCAGGTCCAGCGCACAAGTTCACGAATGGATGCTTCACAGAGATGTGTTCCTGGATGTTGTCTATCTGTGGTTTATTCCTCAGATCTTTTTGCCCATCCTCTGAACAGACATCTTCCTCTTTTCTGTTCCAGAGTCCCAAGTCTTCTGGCTTGGAAATTGGAAAAGTCCTATCTTTTCCTTGGAAGTGGGTGTATCTGTATGCCTTCCCTCCCCTTAATCTGTTACCAAGCGTCTTTCACAAGATCAGACAGGACTCTCCCAAAATCTTGTTGGTGACTCCCTTTTGGCCTGGAAAGCATTGGTTCCCCCATCTTTTTCAGTTAGCCAGGGGCAATCACCACAATTTACCTCACCAGGTGGACCTTCTCACACAAGACAAGGGATCTCTTAACTGTCCTCACTTGTCCACTCTTCAACTGACGCTGTGGGTGATCAGATTTTGATCCCCTTTAGGCAGCTGTTTTCTGAGGATGTGCTTGGGGTTCTGCAGTAGGCCAGGAAGGCCCACTACCAGGAAATCATAATTGTCCAAAATGGAAAATATTTTCTGTCTGGTCTTTCTCACCATCAGGATCCCCTGTCTGTGGAGGTTCCTCTGGTTCTGTCTCAGTTGTGTGATCTGCTGCATGGCATATTCATCAGTTAAAGCTTACCTGTCAGCACTTTGCTTGTCTTTCCTTGATTCCTGTTCTGACCTCTAGATTTGAGGTCAAGCATCTTTTATTTCAGGCCTCCCGGGAAGCCAATTCCACCTTCCTGGGGACCTCAGTTTTGTTTTGGAAAAATTGACTCTGGCTGCTTTTGAGCCTGCTGCTTCAACTTCCTACAACATTGTACTTGGAAGCCTGTTCTTTTGGTTCTCACTTTGGCCAAGAGGGTTTCTAAACTTAAGGCATTCATGGCTGTTCATCCTTTGTTAGTGTTCCACAGAAACCTGATGTCTCTTTGCACCAACCCTTCTTTTAAGCCCAAGGTGGTCAATGAGTTGTCCCTTAATCAGTCTAGTCATCTGCTTTCCTTTTTTCCTTTTCAGCAGTCTGCTAGTAAGAAGGTTCTTCACACCTTAGATTTGCATAGACAGCACAGATATTATTTGGATAAAACTAACATTATTCACAAATCTGAGCAGCTTTTTCTTTCTTTTCATCCCAGGTCTTTGGGCTTAGCTGTTTGTAAAAATCATCTCTTCCTAGATTTCTAAGGCCATTTCTTTTTGTTCTTTTCATGGTAAATTTCTTTCCTCATTAGTAAAGGCTCATTCTACTGGGACTGTTGCCTCCCCTTGTGCTTTCTTCAAGGGGCTGTATGCCATTTCTCTTTGAGGCTGCTACTTGTTCTTCTGTTCATACCTTCACTAAGCATAAGTTGGATGTTATTTCCATGGGCTAGGACTGGCTTTGCCAGGGCTATCCTGCATGCTCTTCTAGAGGGCTGTTCCATGCCATCCTTCTCCCAGGTTTCCTTTTGAGCTTTTGCATTTTGCCTTCAGTTATGAGTATTGCAATGGTGACATGGAAGGACATAGTACAGTTGTATAAAGTCTTACCATAGTAGTAGATGCCCTTCTCTTATCCTTCTCTTCACTATTGCAGTATTTGCTCCCTCATTCCTGCTCCCTCTTCTCTAGCCTGTTATTTCTTGCCCTCCTAGCCTAGGGGTTCTTCTCTCTCCTCCTTTTGGCTGCAGATATTCTTTGTCCCTAGGGACATTTTGTTCCTCCTGTGGCTTTCGCAGTTCTGAGTGTGTGCATCTGTATGTCACCTTTATGTCTTATGTGTTGAGCAGGGAGCATATGTGTGATGTATGGTGCCTGTAAAAACTAAATGGTTTGGTATACTGGCTGGATATTGGGCTATCTTTGGCAAAGAGATCCTTTCAGTTATGAATATTGCAACAGTGAGGAGAAGGACATCTATTGTTATGGTAAGATTTTACACAACTGTACTTTCTCTGCTACAGCCTGAACGGCAAGTTGAAACAGTTTTTGCTAAAGAAAAACTTATTATATTTGATGTTTTCATATTTACTTGTTTCCCCTTAAAATTTGTCATTAGGTTAAGCCAAGGGTCTTAATTCAGACATTCACCTATAAAAAAGTAAGAGAAATCATATTAGCTCTACATATATTATGATCTGTGTACATTTATACCCAGTCTCCAATCTCAGCAGCCCATGGTTACCGCAGATTAACTAAAACAAGCTTTTGTCTAGCTTTTCTTCTCTTCTTGCACTGTAATGCCTACTTTTCTTAATTCCAAAAAGGAAGAGAGAGGAGAGGAAGAAGAAAAAAATGCATCTGTTTACTTTAATACCTTTATCACTTATAAGAACTAAAAATACTATAGTATAAGATTTGCAATTTATATTATGATAAGTTTTATAGAAATACTGTTAAGAACAGAAATCGTTTTACTCTGTTATTCTTCCCCTTCCCCTCCATTCATAGTCCTTCCAAACATTAATGACATGAAGTGCGGCACATGCTTTTCAGTTCCCAAGTTTAACAAAGTCAACTTTTTCCACTTATTCCTATACAGCTCTATTTCACAAATGTGGTTTATGCTTTGCAGGCTAACATTTATTCACAATTTCCACGTTGCTGTTTTTCTTCCTATTCATCTCCATCTCCCAGCTCCAGATTCTGGTTCAGTTCTAAGTTGCTCCTGATTCTGCTGGTAACTTGTGTGCTTTTCTTGGTCTCTCAATCACTTTCCTGTGGAATAGAGGAAATGGTTTCATTAGCAAAGTCTCTCCATGTGCTTTATTTTCAGAAGAATAAGAAGCAGAACCACATTCTGCTCGATTGCTTATTTTTTTGCTGGCCAGACTTTTGCATTTCCTCGTTAGCCTGTTCTGCATCAAAAATTAACTTTGATCTTCCAGGAAGAAATATTGTGAAGACTGGTGGATACAACTGCTTGAATCTCCCACCTGCTTCTCAGCATTCCCTGATTATTGAAATACATTCCTCTTTTCTATGGTGTATAGTGAATAGCAATTTTCCACACACTACTGTCTCCAAAGTAGAATGCTTTGCCATTTTGCCACAGTTTTGTCAGGATAAACTCTTCCTGCTGGTAGGATTGCATCTTTACTAATAAAGTTTTGGCTGCTTTCTTGTGGCCAGATTTGGAGCATACACAGTGTGTGCCCTTTCAACTAACAGTTCCTGCTGTGGAATAGCAGTTGAGATTCTTATTTGTGCCTTCATAAAGTTAATACAGTTTGTTCCTTCTAGTTTCTATGGTACAGCAGAAAATTTCAGATTTTGCCTGTGGTGTCTGTCCTCTAATTCGACCATTTTTTGAAACGTCCCTCATCTCATCTGAATATCTGTTTAAAACTTGTTACATTCTTTTCAAAACTTTTGTTGGCTAAATTGATATACTCCTTCCTCAGTGTTTATTTTATTTTAATCAGCACCAAGCACATTTGACTTATTTTTCCTCTAGATTACTGGAAGCCATGGCTTGCACCAAAGCTGATGCTTGAACTGCTTTTTGCCGAGCAGCTGTGGGATTCTTCACAATCAGTGTTTTCTCTTCATCTTTTGTAATTGATTTTCTTTCAGGCTGTCTGTGTCTTCTTTGCAGGCATCCAGGCAGTGTACTCACTAGCAAGTAATTGAATTTTGCTTGAGCTGACAATATTACTGGCTGCTGTTTGTTGATCAATGTGCAGCCCTCATGGAAGTCCCCTGACCTTGGCAGATTAATTTTAGGACATTGTCAGCAACCGGGGGTCCTTGTAGCAGTGCTTCATTTGATTAAGTATTCTTCATTTGCTCAGGATGCAGTCTGTTGTTTACAGATGAAGAGTATGGCTTTAGTGAGAAACTGTGTAAGCTTAAAAATTACACTGCATGATAGAACTTGAGTTCACTTGTTGCTTTTTTTCAAGGAAAGTGGCCATTGCCTTGCTAGAAATACATGGCTAAAGGTCCCTTTATTGTTGAAGTAGTGGACAGTTTTTCAGAATATTTTTGTAGCTTTAGAAGTAAGTAAACCACTGTCCAGAATTTATGTGGCTTTCTTGGTAATTTCTGTTTTGAATTTGTGGATTTCTTAGTAAGTTATGTTTCTTTGCTGGCTGCACATATAAAACCACATACTGTGGGGAATGGAGGGGTATTTTGATTCTTGTCCCGACAGTCCTCTTTAGAACAGATCTTAGAAGAAGTTTAAGGGATTTTTTCTTTCCCCACATAACAGTATTTTAAAATAATAGATGCTTTTGGCGAAACGTGTTTTATTTTTTTTTGTTCTGCTTCTGTGAGAACTCACCTGTACAGCCCTCTGTCAGACAACTTATGGAATTGTTTATACGTCTTTACTTTCTCTGCCAAGGTAAAAGAGGAACTGTCAAAGAGTACAAGTTGTGAGAATCTGCTGGTTATGCCATTTGACATTTTTAGTATAGTTTAGCTGTGTTTTCTTCTGTATGTTCATGCAGGTGTGTTGGAGTTAATATGGTGGGGTTGTTGCAAAAGCTAGTTCTTTGATTTATTTTTTTATCTTCTTTACATTAATGAAAAGCAAGACCATATCAGAAGATAACCCATCATTAGAATTAGTATTGTGAAAACAGTTTTTATGCTTTATTTCTTTTTACCACTCCCAACATCTTACTGGTGACATCCATTCATCCTCCCCGTCAGCCTATTCACTCCTGTATGTGACTGCAGACCTCCCTCCTTATCCAGGTGGGCTGTCACTTGTTAGGGAGTGAAGAATCTCCATCTATCACCTCTGAGGCTTGGCATGCCTCCTTAATAGAGAGGGCATCCAGGAGGACAGGTATCTCCTACACAGCCTGGATGATGATTTTTAGTCTATGAGGAGAGGGAAACCCAGCTAAGTGTACTGAATGTGGCATTGTAAGCATGACTGCCCAAGGCTTCAGCTCTTTCATGCCCCCACAACTGTCCCATAATGGTGATCTGTCATACCAAGGGGGACATGCCCCAATCTTTTCGGCATGCCCTGATTGATTACATGTAGAATTCCAGTCCTACCTCATGGGGTGGGTGAGCTGATGTAGGCCTTTCATTCCCACCCCACACTTTACAGTCTGTCCATCAAACCTGAGTTAGCTGAGGCACAGGCAGGGCTCCACCCTCTGTACAACAGAGTTGGACAGTCTCGAGATAACTTCTGATTTTGTTTTGTTGCTGATAATTGACTGATTCGTGTGCTACATTTGACTTTCACAATTTTTTCCAGCAGCAGCAGGATTTTATAACCAAGTGCAGTTTGACTGCAAGATCAATACACGTTGCAGGTTCTGGAGAAGACTGCATATAAAAGTAACTGTCAGTTGATATTAAAAGACTGAAAATCAACTATACTCATTGAAAGATCAGTTATGAATAAAATTAGTCAATAAATTAGTTACGTTAATGTAAGAAGATTTGCAGATTATTTTTTTCAGGTTGTGTAGCTTATCACATGTTAGGTGCACATTGTGATTTACATATCTCAATGTCCATGTGGCGCAAACATCCCTATCTGTTAAATCTAAAATAGTGAAGTATTTTTCAGCAGTTAGGCTTAGAAAGGAATGCACTCCTTTATTTAGACATGCTTTTTTGTAGTTCATTACCTTGTTTACCTACCTTTGGCTTTAAGACTAAATTGATCATTTGGGCACAGGAGAATAATATGCTAATAAATACTGCAAAAACTAAGCATATGAGATTTGGTAGGCATAAATTGAAAGGTAAATATTTAATACAGCACCCAGTGATTGAAACAGTAGACTCATTTAAGGACCTAGGTATATGGGTAGATTTAGCTTTGACTTTTTCTATTCAGATCAACCAATTGGTTAATGATAGTTCTAGAACTATAGGTTGTATAAAAAGATGTATAAAGTCTAGGAAATCAAAAATGATGAAGTCATTGCTAGTTACAATAGACCCAAACTTGAGTATGGAATAACAATATGGAAACCCTATAAGAAAATAAGCATGAGTAAACTGTCAAGAGTACAATGGAAATATACCAAGGGCATCCATGGGTGTGAAAATTTAAGTTATTATTAAAGACTAAAATATATGAACTTGTACAGTGTCTCACAGATATCTAAGAGGAGATCTTATTCAGGTATATAGGGCGTTCAGTGACAACTACCTCTGGGAATGTTTGGGGTTAACAAAAAGTACTAGAGAATCATCAGATAACCTATGTAGAAGATTCTGTTCACCAGTGGGAGTGGGAGCACTGAGCAGCCTATTTGTCCCTAGAGGAGTGGTACCAGCCAGAAACTTGTAGTCTATTGGCCATTTTGGGTCAATTCCTAGCTCTTTTCAACCCCCTGCCATAAAGCCGACTTTAGCGCGCTTTTTCGCTTGTATTCAACTCAGCACAGCTCCTCGTGGTGTCCTGCAGAGTTCTACAAGCAGTAGAGAGCAAAATAGTGACTTTTTCCTGATTTAAGTATTTTTTTCTGGCTTTTTGATTATTTACTGCTTAGCGACTGCATTTTCGCCTGTTTATACAGCTCTGCATTCTATTTAAACTGTTTTTGTGTTAACTGTTTTGCACTTTTAAAAAGTTATTTGTTGCTTAATTTTACCTGTAGGCTAACACACTCAAGTGCGCTAGCCGTTTAAAAGCATTTATAGCATTTACTGTCTGTTTTTCCTCTGTTTTCTGCAAAAACAGAAAAAAAAAAAAAAAAAAATCTTGTTTTCCCGCCTTACTGAACTAGAATAGTCCAGTCTTCAAGTTTGCTGATCTCTGGGCTTTGTCTTGGTTCCTGTGCTATTCCATATCCTTATTTGGATAAAGGAAAGCTTCTTTGTTCACCAGTGGGAGTGGGGAGCACTGAGCAGCCTATTTGTCCCTAGAGGAGTGGTTCCAGCCAGAAACTTGTAGTCTATTGGCCATTTCGGGTCATTTCCTAGCTCTTTTCAGCCCCTGTAATAAAGCCCGCTTTAGCAGCTTTTAAGCTTGTATTCAACTCAGCACCGCTCCTCGTGGTGTCCTGCAGAGTTCTACAAGCAGCAGAGAGCAAAGAGTGACTTTTCCTGATTTAAGTATTTTTCTGGCTTTTTGATTATTTACTGTAGCGACTGCATTTTCGCCTGTTTATACAGCTCTGCATTCTATTTAAACTGTTTTTGTGTTGATTAACTGTTTTGCCTTTAAAAAGTTATTTGTTTCTTAATTTTACCTGTAGGCTAACACACTCAAGTGCGCTAGCCGTTTAAAATCATTTATAGCATTTACTGTCTGTTTTTCCTCTGTTTTCTGCAAAAAAATCTTGTTTTCCCGCCTTACTGAACTAGAATAGTCCAGTCTTCAGAGCTTGCTGATCTCTGGGCTTTGGCTTGGTTCCTGTGCTATTCCGTATCCTTATTTGGATAAAGGGAAGCTTCTTTGTTCACCAGTGGGAGTGGGGAGCACTGAGCAGCCTATTTGTCCCTAGAGCAGTGGTTCCAGCCAGAAACTTGTAATATATTGGCCATTTTGAGTCAATTCCTAGCTCTTTTCAACCCCCTGCTATAAAGCCCGCTTTAGCGTGCTTTTGCGTGATGTAGCGCGGAGTTGCCCATAGAGCAACATCTGGCAGCGCCGGTTAAACAAGGTTAAACTATTTCTGGCTCAGTAAAGTCTGCTCTTCAATTTTTCCCTTAGAACTTCTCTACTTGCAATCTAAACAGTCTATTCTCTATCTCAAAAGCTCAGCACTTTAAAAGCATTTTTATATAGGTAAAGTACTTGTATACTAAACAAAGTACTACATTAGCCTAGAATCCCCTTGAGTACCCATTTCCCTATAGGTCCCTTCTGACTCAGTTACACAGCAAACTTTTTCACTTTTTCTAGCATGTCGAAGGGTCAGTTGCTAGTGTCCTCTCCTGTTCAGCTGGTGAATCTGGGCATCTTGAGGCAATGTTACAATTGCCTCATGTACCTGAACAACCCACTCCTTCTCCCACAAAACACAAATACATGTGAGAGATGCAACTATATAGCCAAACTGGAGGCTGAGCTCTCTCAACTCAGGACTGGCAAGACCAGACAGGAGGAGAAAGAAACCACGCACACCACAAACCCAGTTTCACATAGAACTATCACAACTGCAAAACAAACACATAAACACACAGACATACTCGGAGGCACTGATCAAAAATCTACCAAAACTACAGAGGCCTCCAAAGCAGACACCCAAGCAACTGCCACCTCAAGACAAAGACATGCAACACATAGTTCTCAAAGTCAGTGTGCTAAACAGTCACAGCCCTTAAGGCCAAACACAATGCCAGACACACTTGTTATAGGTGCAGATATTCTTTGTCCCTAGGGACATTTTGTTCCTCCTGTGGCTTTCACAGCTCTGAGTGTGTGCATCTGTATGTCACCTTTATGTCTTATGTGTTGAGCAGGGAGCATATGTGTGATGTATGGTGCCTGTAAAAACTAAATGCTTTGGTATACTGGCTGGATATTGGGCTATCTTTGGCAAAGAGATCCTTTCAGTTATGAATATTGCAACAGTGAGGAGAAGGACATCTATTGTTATGGTAAGATTTTACGCAACTGTACTTTCTCTGCTACAGCCTGAAAGGCAAGTTGAAACAGTTTTTGCTAAAGAAAAACTTATTATATTTGATATTTTCATATTTACTTGTTTCCCCTTAAAGTTTGTCATTAGGTTAAGCCAAGGGTCTTAATTCAGACATTCACGTATAAAAAAGTAAGAAAAATCATATTAGCTCTACATATATTATGATCTGTGTACATTTATACCCAGTCTCCTATCTCAGCAGCACATGGTTACCGCAGATTAACTAAAACAAGCTTTTGTCTAGCTTTTCTTCTCTTCTTGCACTGTAATGCCTACTTTTCTTAATTCCAAAAAGGAAGAGAGAGGAGAGGAAGAAGAAAAAAATGCATCTGTTTACTTTAATACCTTTATCACTTATAAGAACTAAAAATACTATAGTATAAGATTTGCAATTTATATTATAAGTTTTATAGAAATACTGTTAAGAACAGAAATCGTTTTACTCTGTTATTCTTCCCCTTCCCCTCCATTCATAGTCCTTCCAAACATTAATGACATGAAGTGCGGCACATGCTTTTCATTTCCCAAGTTTAACAAAGTCAACTCTTTCCACTTATTCCTATACAGCTCTATTTCACAAATGTGGTTTATGCTTTGCAGGCTAACATTTATTCATAATTTCCACGTTGCTGTTTTTCTTCCTATTCATCTCCATCTCCCAGCTCCAGATACTGGTTCAATTCTAAGGTGCTCCTGATTCTGCTGGTAACCTGTGTGCTTTTCTTGGTCTCTCAATCAATTTCCTGTGGAATAGAGGAAATGGTTTCATTAGCAAAGTCTCTCCATGTGCTTTATTTTCAGAAGAATAAGAAGCAGAACCACATTCTGCTTGATTGCTTATTTTTTTTGCTGGCCAGACTTTTGCATTTCCTCCTTAGCCTGTTCTGCATCAAAAATTAACTTTGATCTTCCAGGAAGAAATATTGTGAAGACTGGTGGATACAACTGCTTGAATCTCCCACCTGCTTCTCAGCATTCCCTGATTATTGAAATACATTTCTCTTTTCTATGGTGTACAGTGAATAACAATTTTCCACACACTACTGTCTCCAACGTAGAATGCTGTGCCATTTTGCCACAGTTTTGTCAGGATAAACTCTTCCTGCTGGTAGGATTGCATCTTTACTAATAAAGTTTTGGCTGCTTTCTCGTGGCCAGATTTGGAGCATACACACAGTGTGCCCTTTCAACTAACAGTTCCTGCTGTGGAATAGCAGTTGAGATTCTTATTTGTGCCTTCATAAAGTTAATACAGTTTGTTTCTTCTAGTTTCTATGGTACAGCAGAAAATTTCAGATTTTGCCTGTGGTGTCTGTCCTCTAATTCGACCATTTTTTGAAACGTCCCTCATCTCATTTGAATATATGTTTAAAACTTGTTACATTCTTTTCAAGTCTTTTGTTGGCTAAATTGATATACTCCTTCCTCAGTGTTTATTTTATTTTAATCAGCACCAAGCACATTTGACTTATTTTTCCTCTAGATTACTGGAAGCCATGGCTTGCACCAAAGCTGGTGCTTGAACTGCTTTTTGCCGAGCAGCTGTGGGATTCTTCGCAGTCAGTGTTTTCTCTTCATCTTTTCTAGTTGATTTTCTTTCAGGCTGTCTGTGTCTTATTTGCAGGCATCCAGGCAGTGTACTCACTAGCAAGTAATTGAATTTTGCTTGAGCTGACAATATCACTGGCTGCTGTTTGTTGATTAATGTGCAGCCCTCATGGAAGTCCCCTGACCTTGGCAGATTAATTTTAGGACATTGTCAGCAACCGGGGGTCCTTGTAGCAGTGCTTCATTTGATTAAGTATTCTTCATTCGCTCAGGATGCAGTCTGTTGTTTACAGATGAAGAGTATGGCTTCAGTGAGAAACTGTGTAAGCTTAAAAATTACACTGCATGATAGAACTTGAGTTCACGTGTTGCTTTTTTTCCAAGGAAAGTGGCCATTGCCTTGCTAGAAATACATGGCTAACGTCCCTTTATTGTTGAAGTAGTGGACAGTTTTTCAGAATATTTTTGTAGCTTTAGAAGTAAGTAAACCACTGTCCAGAATTTATGTGGCTTTCTTGGTAATTTCTGTTTTGAATTTGTGGATTTCTTGGTAAGTTATGTTTCTTTGCTGGCTGCACATATAAAACCACATACTGTGGGGAATGGAGGGGTATTTTGATTCTTGTCCCGACAGTCCTCTTTAGAACAGATCTTAGAAGAAGTTTAAGGGATTTTTTCTTTCCCCACATAACAGTATTTTAAAATAATAGATGCTTTTGGCGAAACGTGTTTTATTTTTTTTTCTTCTGCTTCTGTGACAACTCACCTGTACAGCCCTCTGTCAGACAACTTATGGAATTGTTTATACGTCTTTACTTTTTCTGCCAAGGTAAGAGGAACTGTCAAAGAGTACAAGTTGTGAGAATCTGCTGGTTATGCCATTTGACATTTTTAGTATAGTTTAGCTGTGTTTTCTTCTGTATGTTCATGCAAGGTGTGTTGGAGTTAATATGGTGGGGTTGTTGCAAAAGCTAGTTCTTTGATTTATTTTTTTTATCTTCTTTACATTAATGAAAAGCAAGACCATATCAGAAGATAACCCATCATTAGAATTAGTATTGTGAAAACAGTTTTTATGCTTTATTTCTTTTTACCACTCCCAACATCTTACTGGTGACATCCATTCATCCTCCCCGTCAGCCTATTCACTCCTGTATGTGACTGCAGACCTCCCTCCTTATCCAGGTGGGCTGTCACTTGTTAGGGAGTGAAGAATCTCCATCTATCACCTCTGAGGCTTGGCATGCCTCCTTAATAGAGAGGGCATCCAGGAGGACAGGTATCTCCTACACAGCTTGGATGGTGATTTTTAGTCTATGAGGAGAGGGAAACCCAGCTAAGTGTACTGAATGTGGCATTGTAAGCATGACTGCCCAAGGCTTCAGCTCTTTCATGCCCCCACAACTGTCCCATAATGGTGATCTGTCATACCAAGGGGGACATGCCCCAATCATTTCGGCATGCCCTGATTGATTACATGTAGAATTCCAGTCCTACCTCATGGGGTGGGTGAGCTGATGTAGGCCTTTCATTCCCACCCCACACTTTACAGTCTGTCCATCAAACTTGAGTTAGCTGAGGCACAGGCAGGGCTCCATCCCTCTGTACAACAGAGTTGGACAGTCTCGAGATAACTTCTGATTTCGTTCTGTTGCTGATACTTGACTGATTGGTGTGCTACATTTGACTTTCACAATTTTTTCCAGCAGCAGGATTTTATAACCAAGTGCAGTTTGACTGCAAGATCAATACACGTTGCAGGTTCTGGAGAAGACTGCATATAAAAGTAACTGTCAGTTGATATTAAAAGACTGAAAATCAACTGTACTCATTGAAAGATCAGTTATGAATAAAATTAGTCAATAAATTAATTACGTTAATGTAAGAAGATTTGCAGATTAATTTTTTCAGGTTGTGTAGCTTATCACGTCAGGTGCACATTGTGATTTACATATCTCAATGTCCATGTGGCAAACACATCCCTATCTGTTAAATCTAAAATAGTGAAGTATTTTTCAGCAGTTAGGCTTAGAAAGGAATGCACTCCTTTATTTAGACATGCTTTGTTGCAGTTCATTACCTTGTTTACCTATCTTTGGCTTTAAGACTAAATTGATCATTTGGGCACAGGAGAATAATATGCCAATAAATACTGCAAAAACTAAGCATATGAGATTTGGTAGGCATAAATTGAAAGGTGAATATTTAATACAGCACCCAGTGATTGAAACAGTAGACTCATTTAAGGACCTAGGTATATGGGTAGATTTAGCTTTGACTTTTTCTATTCAGATCAACCAATTGGTTAATGATAGTTATAGAACTATAGGTTGTATAAAAAGATGTATAAAGTCTAGGAAATCAAAAATGATGAAGTCATTGCTAGTTACAATAGACCCAAACTTGAGTGTGGAATAACAATGTGGAAACCCTATAAGAAAATAAGCATGAATAAACTGTCAAGAGTACAATGGAAGTATACCAAGGGCATCCATGGGTGTGAAACTTTAAGTTATTATGAAAGACTAAAATATATGAACTTGTACAGTGTCTCACAGATATCTAAAAGGAGATCTTATTCAGGTATATAGGGCATTTAGGGACAACTACCTCTGAGGATGTTTGAAGTTATCAGAAAGTACTAGAGAATCATCAGACAACCTATGTAGGAGATTCTATAGGAATGAGAAGTGTACCAATTGGTTCTCTGACAGAGTAGCTGATGCATGGAACAGACTACCAAATTACATTAAAGCAAGTACTAGTTTAGATATTTTTAAGAACAGCCTGGATACTTATTATGGGAACAAGTGTTTTAGTATATTGGTAAGCTAGAAGGGCATTAATGCCCATGCTTGAAATATTTGTATATATGTAAGATCTTTTGGACAGGAAGGAAAGAATGTGGTATCTTACACAGGAGCTATATTTCAAACTGGGCGAGTGACTATTTTTGATGCTTCCCTTTTTTTGTGGAAGTGTAATTGCTTGTACATTAGTCCTGTGTATTTGATATTGTCTGATGTATTGATATTAATTATTTTTGACTGGAGAAGTGCAGTATGTGTGCGATGAGAATGCATGAGGGGGTAGTTTGCATGCTTGCCAAGGCAGACAGAACAAAAGAGTACGCATTCATATTATTCTTTTGCTACTTATTGTCTAGGACGTATGTATTTTGTATGTTTATTTACTTGTATATTGTCTCCTTTTTAAATCACTGTGTCAGGTTATTGTACAGTAGATTAACATACTGTGCATGTTGCTTTTCCCCAAAGACTGGCCAGAATAACCTCTCTTGTTTACAGTCTTTATCTTCTGTTTTCAGCAGGTGATGGTCCATACCCAGTATTTGGTATTACATTTGCCTAAATTATTTGGTTAAATTGACAGCCATTTTCACTTTGTGTTTTCTTCCTTCAAATCTTGTCCAAAATGTACAGCTTAATATACAGAGAAAAGTTTTGAACAGTTTACACATCCAATAACTATTTTACATAATTGGCTAATAATTACTAAGATAAAAATACAGGGTAATGAAGTAAAGACGAGAAACTGGTGTTTCCCTACCTACCTGCTTAAAAAGAGAGGGGTTTAAGTAATGGGTGATGAAAATTATCCGGGAGTGATTAGGGAAACTAGGAGAGTACTCCAGAAGTTAAGAGTTAATGAGTGGGATAAAATGAAAGTGGAGTTTAAAAATAGGATAGAAATAAAAGAAAAAGAGATCTGATTAAGAAGTAATAAGAGTTATTTAGAGGACCCGACAGAGGTTAAAGTATTACAAAATAATGGGAATCTCACAAAAGAGTAGAAGGCACAATTGCATAGGGCTAAAGAGAAAATAAGAAAGTACTTGGGTTATATGTGTGAGTTTAGAAAGATTGCTGTTAAGCAACTGTTTTTGGTAACTCCAGAGCACAAAAACTTTTGACACAATGACTTCGGCAACAGAAAGTTGAAAGGGTTGTTGGCAAACTTAGGGAGCCTGTAACAGGGAAAATAACCAGAGATCCTGTAGCGGTGTTAGTGATATTTCAGAAATTTTTTGAAAATTTGAATAAAGCAGGGAGATTGGGAAATCAAGAAAAAGTAGAATTGAAAATATTTATGGAATACTTAATATGCCAAGGTTAGAGGCAGGTAAGGCTCAACAACTAACAGTTAAGGTAGGAGGAGATGAGAGAAAAATGGTGATGTACAACCAATCTACAGAAAGTTTCCAGGAGTAGATAGCTTTCCAGTGGAAGTTATGAGGGAAGAAAGTTATAAAGATCTGGAAGGTTTTGTTTAATGGTATTTTAAAAGGAGTGGAGTCACCAGTATCTTGGAAAGAAGCTATGGCGGCTGTAATACCTAGAGACATTAAAGACCCATATGATCCAGCTTCATATAGGCATGTTTCAATATTAAACCATGATTGTAAAGTGTTAATTTCTGTAATGGCTAATATGATGTTAAATTAATAGATGTGGACTAGTGTAGTTTTATGGAGGGGAGGCAGACATTTGACAGCATTAATAGAACAATGATGATCCAGAGGGAAGCAGAAAATAGGACAATACTGCTATTGGTGGGTCTTGATGCAGAGCAAACATTTGACAGAGTAAGCTGGGATTTTATGAGTAAGACAATGGAAGCATTTGCATTCCCTGATACAATAATAAGGTTAATTAGAAGGATATATGAGGGATCGGAGGCAACAAAGTAAGAGGGTTCCTCTTTAAGTCACGTCCAAGCAGAGGAACCAGGCAGGGCTGTCTTTCCCTTTTGTTATTTGCATTATATTAAGAACCATTGGGGAAGAAAATAATGGACTCAGAAATTCAGGGTGTTCAATTGGTGTGGTGTTAATTGGTGTGGTGTTCAAGAAACATTGTCTTTCTTTGCAGGTGGTATTATATTGCATCTGATAGAACCAGAAAAGGAAAGTTCACTGATGTGGCATATTCTGAGACTGTTACGGGTTTTTTTGGGATATAAAATTAATGAAGATAAGCCATTGACTATAGCTGTAAACTATCTATCCACATGTGAATTGGTCCAGCAATATACATATTTATGGGGGCTTGATAAAATGAAGTAATTAGGCATATAAACTAAAAAGAATTTGGTTATGGCAGCTAAGCATATGTGGAAAGAGACTACACAGAAGCTCATAGAAAAACTGAGAAACTGGAATTTCTTGCGTATGGATGTGGATAGCAAGATACAAGCAATGAAAATATTTTTAGTCCATTTAGTTCTAGTCACAAGTCAGGCATACTTTTATCAACCAGAGGAGAAGTTGTGGGCAGTAATTAATCAAGAGCTGAAGGATTTTATTTGGAAGGGGAAGAGGCGAGAGTCAAGTGGGATAAGTTGATCCACCCGACAGAATGAGGAGGTGTAGGATTACCTGAATGAAAAGTATATTGTAGAGCTACATGGTTAAGGCTCTTATACATACTACAAGCAGAAAGCTACAATTCAAAGTGGAGTGACATGATGAAGTAGGGAGTAATTCAAGAAATAAGGAAAGAATGGGATTTTGGATGCACATCCTTCAGGAGTACAATAACCATAGAGATTATTATATTCATAAAGTTGCAGTAAATATTCTAAGAACTAAGTAAATATGGGAATGGAGAAAGGAGATTCTGTTAAGGAGATTCTGTTGATAAGCATATTATCCAGATACACCCTTAGTTCATCTTTAGCGCTCTACACTTGCGCCTCCTCTTGGTATTTTGCAATATGTTAACCTTTGTTAGTCCGGCTAAGTAGTTCTTGTTACTTCTTAACCATATCTCTTTCTTTTATTTGTACCCTATTTTTAATGTCCACTTTCATTTTGTCCCACTCCCTAGCTATATTTTCTGAATATATTTCTGTCTTCCCTAATAATTCCCAAATAATTTCCACTACCCATTCCTTAAATTCCTCTCTGCTTAACAGATAGATAAGGAGGTGCACCAGTGTCTCATCTTTATTTCATTATCCTGCATTTTTTATTTTAGTTATTGTTGCATGGTCTGAAATAGTTATTGGATGTGTATTAAAAATTTTAATTTTATGTACATGTTCCTCTGAAATATAATTAAATTCTGTCTAGACTAGCCCAGATGTTCATCGTGTTTCACTCATTACAGTTGGGTTATCCTGCTGGCAGGCTACCCGCAGTCGGCCCGAGTTCCAAAGTCTGGGTCCGGCGTTGGTTGTTGTCGCCTCCTCCCTGACGTCAGTGCGCCAGGGGTATAAAAGATGCAGCCAACGCCATTGTCTTCAGTCTTTCTTGCCGCGCGGTGCCTGAAGCAAAAGCAGTTCGCAAGTTGCCGGTTGGCCGACTCCTGAGATTTTCAAATTCGAATTTCAGATCCGAAGTCTTCATTTAAGCTAAGTACCCCATTGGGGAAACTTTTTTCTTGCTCCAGACCGATGTCAGAAAAAGTTAATAATTGTATTCCTTGTGGGAAACAAATACCTCATAAAGATTTTCATTCTTACTGTATTCCTTGCCTAAGCCCTGACCACGACATTGCTAGTTGTCGGTTTTGTGCTAGATTTAACCAACGCACTATTAAGCGTCGGTACGATTTTGCATTTCATTACTTTGGCAGAAGATTCAATTATATAATGCCGTTGGATCACCTGACTACCGGAGTTTATAAAAAGCGCAAAGAAAAAGACAGGCATCCGAGGTCTAAAACTGATGAGGCTTCCGTTAGGCCCTGTTGCCGGTTCTCAGTGAAGCACTTTCGCAGCCCCTGACACCTGCTACCTCAGAGCCACAGGCTGCTTCCGACTCCCACGTGGAGCCGACTAGGCCACTGGAAACTCAAGGTATTGGATACTCGGAAACTATTCCCTCAAATGGGTCCGGAGCCGCTGAGCAGGCATTGGCTTCTGAGGGTGTTTTCAGGCCTACACAGTTGTATGTAAAGCCATAAAAACAAAGACTAAAACAGTTCTAAAGACAAGGAAACAAGTACAGCATTCTCCTGGACAGGCCTCCATGCCTAAAAAACAGATGCTTAAAATGGCCGAAGACCTAATTACTTTGATCAGGGGTTCCCATCCCTCTCCTGATAAGAGGCCTAGGCAAGACATAGAATATGAATCTTCAGATCAGGTTTCCATTTCTTCTGATTCCTCTTCTGAACAGGAATATTCCCTTCCTCCCTATGAGGATTCTGATGCTGAAGAATCTATCCCTTCAGCCTCTCCTCCTGAGGAATATTCTTTTGATGAGACCCTGCATACTATGAGGGAGCATTTCCACTGGGAGAGCCAGGATTACTCAGAATCCAAGAAAAGGCTCAGAGACCTCCTTTTATTACCCCAGCACAGGCTCCTTGCTATTCCTCCTGTTTTAGACATTGTAGATGATGTACTGTCTCCTGAGTCTTTACCACCAGCTCCTGTTAAGCCAGACAGATACTACAGGGTTCCTGATTCTCATAAATTTCTTTACAAAAACCCTGCTGCTGACCCAGAAACTATTTCTCAGGGTCCCAAGGGGGTCAAGGCTTCCACTGCAAAAATCCCTATCCCCTCTGATAGGGATTCAAGGGCCCTGGACAGATGGGGGAAAAAGATTTATACTTCTGTTACCTTGGCTGTAAGAGCTTTAAATTGTCAGTTTCATATGCTTAAATATCAGCAATATCTTATGTCACAGCTTAAACAGAAAATGTTGACAAATTCAGAATGTGCAGAAAACAAAGAAATGCAGGATTTATTGCATGCAGCTGAACAAGTGGGAAAGCATACTTTGCATTGTGGTTTTGATTCTCTAGGGGCCTCCTGTAGGGCCGCAGTTACAGGTTCTGTAATTAGGAAGCATGCTTGGTTAAAAGAACAGACTCTGCCCGATCATGTTAAAGCAAAGCTTTTAGATGCTCCATTACAACATGATTCCTTGTTTGGTGTTAAAGCAGAAGAGGTGTTGAAGAAAATGGAGGACAAAGCTAAATCTATGCAAACAGTGAAGGATTTCTTACACACAAAGAGGCAGATACAGATGCCCCAGAGGCAGATCACAGCCCCAAGGCTCATACAGGCCTAAACAATGGGGTGCTTCTACCTCCAAATGATGAGAGGAAAACTCACAGCCATACAGGAAACAGTGTCAATGACTTTCCCTTGCCAGCACCAAGCACTTATCTTCTGGCAGCTCCTTTGGGGGGAAAGCTAGCACTTTTTTCACAAAATTGGCACATGATCACCCAGGACAAATGGGTCTTAAATATCGTATCTCAAGGCTACAGGTTCCACTTTCACACCCTGCCAAGGCCAAATGGTATGCCAGACCTGCCATGCAATCAATGGGCAGAGGCACAAAAGCAAGTTTCATCCCTCATGGACATGAGAGCCATTCAGCAAGTACAACAGCAAGGGCAGGGACAAGGATTTTACTCAAAGCTATTCTTGGTACCCAGAAAGGACAAATCCTGGAGACCAATACTGGACCTGTCTATCCTAAACACATTCCTGGAAATTCCAAAATTCAAAATGTTAACTCTGCAGCAGCTTCTGCCCATGCTGGGCAAGAATGCTTGGCTGGTGACTTTAGACCTAAAAGAGGCATACCTGCATGTCCCAATCAGACAATCCTGCAGAAGATACCTCAGATTTATAGCTGGCTCAATGCACTACCAATTCTCTGCACTGCCCTTTAGCTTATCTACTGCGCCCAGGGTCTTCACAAAATGCCTGGCACCAGTAATTACATTTTGCAGACAAAGAGGAATACAAATATATCCTTACTTGGACAACTGCCTTATTCAAGCAGAGATCAAGGACATCCTACTACAGCATCTGACGTTTGTAAATAGATTACTAACAGGTCTAGGGTACACAGTAAACTAAAAGAAATCAAAGCTCGTACCCTCTCAAAAGATAATATTCCTGGGTGCAAGCTTAAATACAACTGCCCAGATGGCTTATCTCATGCCAGACAAACACAGACAACTGACTACTTATTTCAAAATGTTGGCAATAAAGACCCAGTTATCTGCAAGAAAAATTCTGCAGGCTTTGGGCTTCATGGCGTCTTGCATACTGCTAATTCCATATGCAAGACTGCATATGAGGAAACTTCAGTGGTATCTGAAAAGTGTTTGGACTCAACATTGCCACAGCCTGGAAACAATAATTACCCTCATTCCCTGCCTGCAACAGGAGTTTCGATGGTGGGCAAGAGCCTGTCACCTCAACACGGGACAGCCATTCACATTACCCACAGCCAGGCAGACATTGACAACAGATGCATCAGATTATGCCTGGGGGCCCATATGGTAGGAAGATGTATTCAGGGCACATGGTCCGCAAGTCAAAAGCATCTACATAGCAATCAAAAAGAGATGCTAGCTGTTCAGAATGCCCTGACAGCCTTCAAGGATCAACTTCATCTAGGACAACTACTGATAAAGACGGACAATACTACAGTCATGTGGTACATAAACAAGCAGGGGGGCACGCATTCCTACCCCCTCTGCCGACTAGCCATGAACTTGTGGGACACAGCACTGACTTACCAAGTACATCTTCCAGCACAATTCCTGCCAGGAAGGGTAAATACTCTGGCAGACGAACTAAGCAGAAATCTAATGGATCCCCACGAGTGGAAATTGGATCCACAAGTCTTCAGCATGATAACAAGGAAATGGGGATGCCTGGACATAGACCTATTTACCTCCCCTCACAACTGCCAATTACAAAGATTCTGCACAAGGACTTATCACAAGCAAGCATGGAAAGTGGATGCTCTATCTTTCAGCTGGAAAAACCTGACAGTATATGCCTTTCCTCCTCTGCCTCTCCTCCCCAAGGTACTCCTCAAGGTCAGACAAGAGAAGCCAAAAATGATATTGATTGCCCCAGGCTGGCCCCGCCAGCACTGGTACCCAATCTTAAAGAGCTTGTCTCAATGCCCAGCTTGGACATTACCTCAAATTCCTCACTTATTGACCCAACAAGACAGTCAGGTACTGCACAGCCAAATCAGGACCTTAAACCTGGCAGCATGGCGGATAATGTAGCCATTCAAGACACACCTCTCTCTAAAGCAATGATGGATGTTATTTTAGAGGCCAGGAGGCTTAGCACCAGAAAATCTTATGCAGAAAAATGGGAGAGATTCTGTGCTTGGAACCAGGCACTAGGTATTGACACGACTGTTCCAAATATTCCTCAGATTTTGCAATACTTAACTGAGATGCTAGATAAAGGCCTTTCCTTTTCATCAATTCATGCCTGTGCTATTTCAGCTCATTACAATACAGAACCACCTATTTTTTTCTCATCCATTGCTAAGGCAGTACCTCAGAGGAGCCAAAAACATAAGACCTCCAAGGAGAGCTCCAATACCTGCTTGGGACCTCAACTATGTCTTTGAAAAACTCACATTGCCTCCATTTGAGCCAGCCTCTGCAGCTGATATAAAATTCTTATCCTGGAAAACAGCTCTGCTCCTAGCAATAACCTCCGCTAGATGAGTCACAGAGTTACAGGCACTCATGGCTGTGGAATCTTTTATCATTTTCCATCCTGACAGGGTTTCTCTAAGAACAAACCCTACATTTATGCCTAAGGTAGTGTCCAGTGTGGCCCTTAACCAAACAATTTATTTGCCTACCTTTTACCCAAACCCACAGAATAAGGGTGAGAGACTTCTGCATTCTTTGGACATTCACAGACAGCTACGCTTCTACTTGGATAGAACTAAAGCTTTCAGCAAGACTGAACAACTTCTAGTGGTATATGCTGCAGGATCACAAGGAAAGCCTATCTCAAAACAGACTATTTCAAAGTGGATAGGCCACTGCATTCGTTTCTGCCATTCACAGCATGGTGAATCAGTGCCTAAGGGCATTAGGCCACATTCAACCAGAGCAACAGCCACTTGAGCAGCCTTCCTCAGAGGAGTACCAACCAAAGACATCTTAGAGGCTGCATCTTGGAGTTCAGTTCATACTTTTACAAAGCACTAATACTTACCTCTCTACTCTAAATCCAGGTCAGGCTTTGCCACTGCAGTTCTGCAGGGCTTGATAGCCTCTCCTAATCCTCTTTAGCCAGCCTCCCTACCTTAGCTTTGGGATTCAACCCAAATGTAATGACTGCAACATTGAAACACGATGAACATAGTACAGTTGTGTACCTACCATAAATATAGATGTTCGAGTGTATTCACTGTTGTAGTCCAGGTTACCCACCCACCATCCCCCTTTTCCTTGCTGGGACTTATCTGTACTTCTCTATTCTATACAACCTATATGGTGTATTTGCTTGTAGATAAAGGAAAAGTTGTTTTTGTGTATGCATGCTTATTGGCATAATTTAGCCTACCTTTTTAGGGGCACCTGACATCTGGGGCAAGAAAAACTGAAGAAAATGGCGTCGGCTGCATCTTTTATACCCCTGGTGCACTGACATCAGGGAGGAGGTGACAGCAACCGACCTCGGACCCAGACTTTGGAACTCAGGCCGACTGCGGGTAGCCTGACAGCAGGATAACCCAATTGTAATGACTGCAACAGTGAATACACTCTAACATCTACATTTATGGTAGGTAAACAACCTTGAGGAATATGTAAATTCTCTCTGAGCTCCTACTGCTGAATTCACATTTTCCATTCCAAATATTTTCATAAATTTCTTCAAAAATCTACCCTCTTTTGTTATATTTTCCCTTCTAGACCCCCAGATGCATCATCACTGTTACAAATCAAATTCCAAACTTTGACCCTTCAGGAAAAAAATATATTCTTAATATATTCTGGATACAACAGTTTGAATTTCATACCTGCTTTTCAACATTCCCTAATGTTGGAAAAATTTACTCCCCTACCACATGGTGTACATTGAATAATCATTTTCCACAAATACTCTGTCTCCAACTTGTAGTACTTTGTCATTTTGACAAAACTGTGACAAAAAGAACTGCTAGCAGGATTGCATCTTTGTTAGCAGTCTTGGCTGCTTTCTTATGGACCGGTTTGGAGCATACACACAATGTGCTCTTTTAATTAACTTCTCCTTACCACTTCTGTTGCTTATCTGTGCTTTCGTAAAATTAATACAATCTGTTCTCTCATGGTACGGCACAAAAATCTCAGGTTTTTCCTATGTGCTTTGTCCTCTAATTCTACCATTTTTTGAAACATCTCTTCTTGAGCAGAGTCATACTCAATAAACTTTTTCTTCATTTCAACCTCTGATTTTTTTTTTGCAGTTTTAGCAACTAATCTGAATAATCAGTTTAAAGCTTCTTCCATTTTTTCCAGCCTCTTGTTGTTTGTGTTGATATACTCCTTCAGTGTTTTATTGCTAAATTTAAGCCCAATAAACCACTCCCCCTCTCCTACAACTTATGATTGATAACCCGCACATCCATACACCACCTCTTCCTGCCAACAACCCCCTTAATTCTCCACCCACATTCCTTACCAAGTACCAGTACTATCAAGATGAGACCAATTATGTTTCTCTCAGTTATATTGCTTGGGCTATATCTCCTCACCATCTATGAAAACCAGCCCAATCGTGGCTTTCACCACCCCATATCTCATACTATCTCTGCTCCCACCTTGAGTGAATCAGACCAACCCGTAGCTCACTTCAAACCTGTCCTCTCCACTTTTAACAACCACCAATTAACTAGACCACAGACCATCTCCTGCAAAAAAAGAAGTTATGTACTTACCATAACGTTCCATGTGAGTTGTTCATCTCACCTTCATTCTTTACTGATGGGGTTCAAAGCTGATCTTTCGGTCCAAGTCCGCACCTGCTGCAAAGCTCAAGGATTTCAAGTAGCTCGAGGCCAAGTCCCTATCCCATGATGTACCCTGAGTTACCTCAGATCTTGTTTGCTGCGTAAAATAATACCATATGCCATTCTATAACTCCATAAGTGAGAAAGTATAGAAGGGTTGAGTTACCAGGAAGGATCTAGCATCTTGGTCTTCTGAAAGCCCAGGAGGGGGTAGGAGGGAGGGATGTAAGAATATAGGCAAGATGAACAACTCACATGGAACACTATGGTAAGTACATAACTCTTTATGTGAAGTTGTTCTATCTCGCCTAGAGGTCCCTAGAGGTCATGCCAACTTTGCAATGAGTGATAAAGGTATGAGGTTTTGACCAAGTGGCTGCTCCGTAAGTGTTATCAGTAGGATGTCTGGCAGAAAAAGCAGATTATGTAGAAACTTCTCTAGTTGAGTGAGCTTTAATTTTATGCTGCAAGGGCATATTGGCAGCTGAATAAGCAAAGGTGATACAATCAGATAACCATTTAGACAGAGTTTTAGCCACTGGCATGCCCTTCCTGGAATCTGAGAATGAAACAAAAAGCTGGTCTGATTTCCTGAATCTTTTGTTCTATCCAGATAAAATCTGAGCTATCTGTGAACATCAAGTTTGTGCAGCATGTACTCTAAATTGTTGGAATGGTTGGGGAGGAAAACTGGCAAATCAATAATTTGGTTGAGATTAGTTTTTCAGTGCAAACTTTGGGTAAGAAAGAGGGGTTTGTTCGAAGTGAGACTCTGTCAGCATGGAAAATCAAATAAGGAGGTTTAATGGATAAGGCCTGAAGCTCTGACACTCTGCGGGCAGAAGTAGTAGCCACTAAAAAGATGGATGTCCTTCATGGATGCATCTGCAGTCATAACAACTGGGTTGTCCTGTCGTCAGGCAGCCCTTCAGTCGGCCGGATTCCAAAGTCCGGGTCCGGCTTCGGCTGATGTCGCACTTCACCCGACGTCATCTCTGTTGGTCTTCGGGTATAAAAGCATCAGCCGACGCCATTTTCCTCAGTCTTTCTTGCAAGCAGAAGCTGTTCGCAAGTGCCGGTCGGTCGGATCCAGAGATTACTTCTACGAATACTACCAAGACTTCTAAAGCTGGGGACTCTTTCTTGCCTCAGCCGATGTCAGAAAAAGTTAATAATTGTTTAACCTGTGAGAAACAAATACCTCATAAAGATTTCCACTCTTATTGTCTGCCTTGTTTAGGCCCAGCCCACGACGTAGCAGCCTGTTCGGCCTGTGTTTCAACTGTAGGCGCCGAATTTACGCCAGGCCGGGTCGGAGTTTGCAGAACAGTTTTTCGGTTCTGATTTTACAGATATTATGCCGTCGGATCCTCCGACTACCCAATCTGCCAAAAACGCAAAGATAAAGACCGACACCGCGGTCCGCGGTTTCGGCGAAACCATGGTTAAGCAAACCGCGCGTGACCCGGTTTCGGCTGAAACCGAGAAAACTGATCAAAGTACAGCTGAACCTATCTCTACAACTGAGGCCCCTGCTACCACTCTTGAATCGGCCTCAGAAATTTTATCCACTACGGTGGTTGCCACTGACTTATCAGACACCATTCCTTGGATGTCTCTACCCCAGCACGTGGTGCTGCTAGGCCTCCAGCAGCCATGTCCATTAAGGCCTTCGCCAGGGCTAAAGCAGCCAAGACTACTAAAACAGTGCCTGTTAAACCCCCCACAACCAGGCCCTCTTCTAGTTCTCAAATGCTTACTTTGGCAGAAGATTTAATCTCATTAATTAGAGGATCTCAATCTCACCCAGACAGGGCCTCTCAGCCCCCAGAGAAAAGACCTAGGGCAGAGCCCCCTGAGCCAGTGTCCTCTGATGATTCTGCTGATGAATCAGACATAACTGACCAGCCAGAGGTTCCTTTCTCCAATTTTGAGGATTCTGATGCTGAAGAATCCATTCCAGCTGCTTCCCCACCAGAAGAATTCTCCTTTGGGGAAACCTTACATGCCATACGAGAGCAGTTCCAATGGCAGCAACAGGATTTTTCAGACTCCAGAAAGACTTAGGACCTTTCTGCACCTCCCACAGCACAGGCCCTTAGCTATACCTCCTGTTCTCTCTGTGGTGGATGATGCTTTCAATGATGTCTGCTCCGCTCCAGATTCTTTACCCCCAGCCCCTGCCAAACCAGACAGATTTTACAGGGTGCCAGATACTCATCACCACCTTTACAAGGCCCCACTTGCAGACCCAAACTATATCCCAGGGTCCCAAGGCGTAGTAGCGACCATAGCTAAAAACCCTATTCCTTCTGAAAGGGAAGCAAGGTCATTAGACAGATGGGGTAAAAAGGTCTACACTTCAGCTACTCTCTCAGCTAGAGCTTTAAACTGTCAGTTTCACATGATACAATACCAAGAGTTTATGCTTACAGCGGATCTTCTTCATATGTTCTGGAGTTGTAAATGCGTATATAAACTTTGGAACTCTCTTAAAGTACAACTGCAAAAGATGGGTTATCAAAGTTCTACACTGTCATGGGAATTTATGATTCTACACATTCCTCCAAGAGAGCTTTCCAGATCGCAAACTATTGTTTGTATGAATATTTTTTTGCTGATGAAACTCTATATAGCCACAAATTGGCTAGAACCACATAAGACATCATGGAATAATTTTAAGCTTGTGGCTATAAAGCATATACTAGCACATAAATTACTTATGAAACAAACTAACAAAAATATTAATAACCCGAAAATATGGGAAAAGGTCTTCAATATTATATTAGCATGATACTGATTTTAGGAATATATTAAATATAGGAAGCATTTCATGTAGATATTGTATAAATGGTTTGTAGTAGTTATAGTGTGTTATGTGTGTGATGTTTATTGTATTTTTGTAATGTTTTTGGAAAATATATTTCAATAAAAATTTATTATGGAAAAAAAAAAAAGAGTTTATGCTTGATCAGTTAACTAAAAAACTAACCACTGATGAATCTCTTGATAAGAAATATGTATTAGAAATGGTAAATAACATACAACAGGTTAGCAACCATTCCTTAAAATGTGGCTATGATGCACTGGAGGCTTTATTTAGATCAGCCATGACTGGCACAGTGATAAGAAGGCATGCATGGCTAAAGGAGCAAGCTTTACCGGATCATGTTAAAGCTAAGTTGCTAGATGCTCCTATGGATAAGACAAGTTTGTTTGGTACACCTGCCCAGCAGGTTATGAAGAAAATGGAAGAAAAAGCAAAATCTGTTCAAACGGTTAAAGATTTCTTGCAGGTTCAACCCCCAAGGTTTAGCAGGAACTGGCCTGCCAAAAATTGGTCCTTTCCTGACTCCACAAAATTTCAAAGGGGCAGGAATAGACGTTCCAGAGGCAGAAACCAATCCAGAGGAGGTGCCTACAGAGGACTACAGTGGCAAGGTAACAACAGAGGCACAGACACAACCACTGCCACTACATCAGCACAACCACAGTGACTTAACCCTAAATCCGCCTACCAGGGAACAAATAGCAGCTCCTCTAGGCGGAAAGTTAACCTTATTGAACTGGCACTACATAACAAAAGACAAGTGGATTTTACAAACCATAGGTCAAGGTTACCGGTTTCACTTCCACACTTTACCAGTCAAAAGAGGAATGCCAAATCTACCTCCAAATCAAAAAACAGAGGCACTACAACAGATAATGGAGTTAGCAAACATGAGACCTGTGGAAAGAGTGCCAACAGCAGAGCAAGGAAAGGGGTTCTACTCCAGACTATTCCTAGTCCCAAGAAAGGAAAAAAGTTGGAGACCAATTCTCGACCTGTCCACCTTAAATACATACATCATTGTCCCAAAATTCAAAATGCTGACCCTACAGCAACTTCTTCCCATGCTGGGCAAGGAGTCTTGGCTGGTAACTCTAGATCTCAAGGAGGCATACCTGCACGTCCCCATTCGACCAATCTGCAGAAGATACCTCAGATTTCTTGCAGGATCAGAGCACTATCAATTCTCAGCATTGCCCTTTGGCTTATCTACTGCGCCCAGAGTATTCACAAAATGCCTGGCATCAGTAATCGCCCATTGCAGACTACAGGGAATTCAAATTTACCCATACCTGGACGACTGCCTGCTACAAGGGGACAACAAAAGCAAGCTGACAACAGATTTACAAAGGGTCATTTACTTGCTACAAGCACTGGGATACACAGTCAATTTACAAAAGTCAAGGCTGATACCATCCCAAACAAGGACATTCTTGCTGAATTGGACACAGTAAAACAAATGGCATTCCTGACTACAGAAAAACAAAAGAACTCCTCTTTACTTCTTGGCACTAACAAAACTGAACAAGTTAACAGCAAGAAAAGTACTGCAGGCCTTGGGCTTCATGGCATCATGCATAATCTTGGTCCCATTTGCCAGACTACATATGAGAAAACTACAGTGGTACCTAAATAATTTATGGTCCCAACACAGACACAGCCTAGAAACAGAAATCCCACTAATTCCATGCTTAAAACAGGAGTTCCTATGGTGGGCTCAGGCATGTCAGTCAAACCCAGGCCTACCCTTTCGCAGATGTCAAGCAAGCCAGACCATCACAACAGACGCTTCAGACCTAGGATGGGGGCCCACATGCTGGACAAATGCGCAAGGATTGTGGACACAGGATCAACTTCACCTGCACATCAACCTAAAAGAAATGCTGGCAGTAAAACTGGCAATCCAAAAGTTCAAACCATTTCTCCAAGAGGGCCAGTTGATGATAAGGACAGACAACACCACAGTCATGTTGTACATCAACAAACAGGGAGGCACTCATTCATACCCCCTATGCAGAATGACTTTGGAGCTGTGGACCCTGGCACTCAGCTACAACATCCAGTTACAGGCAATATTTGTACCGGGAAAGAAAATACTCTAGCAGACATATTAAGCAGAACCACATCGGATGCCCACGAATGGAAGCTGCACCGGACATCTTCAAGACCATCTCAAAGAAATGGGGAATGCCTCAGATCTATTCGCATCACCTCTCAATCACCAGCTCAAAAATTCTGCACAAGGACATTCCACCCACTAGCATGGAAAGTGGATTCGCTCTCCTTCAGCTGGAAAGGCCTAACAGCATATGCATTCCCACCTCTTCCCTTGATACACAAAGTACTACTAAAAATCAAGGAAGAACGTCCAAGGATAATCCTGATAGCTCCAAACTGGCCAAGACAACACTGGTACCCACTGCTGAGGAGCATGTCTCGGAACAATATGTGGCCAATACCCCTGATGCCTTTGATGTTAACTCAGAACAACTACAGCATCATACATCCAAACCTAAAAACGTTGCAACTGACTGCATGGAACATCACATAGCAGCAGCTAATCCAGAACTTTCCCAAAGAGTGAAAGACATTATTCTTGAAGCACGCAGACCTTCAACAAGAAGGAACTATGCTGGAAAATGGAAAAGGTTTGTCATTTGGAGTACGGAAAGAGGAAAAGATGTGTCAATCATAGATATGCCTAACATTCTGGAGTATCTGGCCGAACTTCTTCATTCAGGCCTGTCCTACTCCTCCATCAAGATACATGCATCAGCTATTTCAGCAGAATACAGCTTTGATCCACCTGTTTTTCACCCTTTGCTCAGGCAGTTCCTCAGAGGAATCAAGAATGTAAAACCTCCAAGGAAACCACCATTACCAGCTTGGGACTTAAACTTTGTGCTAGAAAAGTTGACACTATCACCCTTTGAACCAGCAGCAACAGCAGACCTACAACACCTGTCATGGAAAACTGCTTTCCTACTGGCAATTACTTCAGCAAGGAGGGTTTCAGAACTACAGGCCTTAATGGCAGTGCAACCCTTCCTAATCTTCCACCAAGATAGAGTGTCCATGAGGACTAATCCTACATTTATGCCTAAGGTGGTATCCAGAGTGTCTTTAAACCAGGCAATCCACCTACCTACCTTCTTTCCCAACCCACAAAACAGAGGGAAAGAATACTGCATACCTTGGATGTACATAGACAGCTACGCTACTACTTGGACAGAACAAAAATAGCAGAAAGACTGACCAACTTTGTAGCCTATGCAACAGGAAGGGAAGGAAAAGCTATTTCCAAACAGACAATCTCCAAATGGATAGGAAATTGCATACGATTCTGTTACTCCTTCCATGGAAAACCAATTCCACAGAACATAAGACCTCATTCTACAAGGGCAACAGCCACTACCACAGCCTTCTTACGAGGAGTGGCAACCAAAGACATTATTGAGGCGGCTACTTGGACCTCCGTGCATACATTTGCCAAGCATTATAATTTGCCTCTATATTCCAGATCCTGAGCAGGGTTTGCCACTGCTGTACTGCAAGGGATCCTAAACACACCATAATCTACTTTTATCCTCCTCCCCTAGTTGGCTATGGTATTCTACCCAGTTGTTATGACTGCAGATGCATCCATGAAGGACATAGTACAGTTTTGTACCTACCATAAATGTAGATGTCCGAACTGGATAGCATCTGCAGTCAGGATTACCCTCCATCCTTCCCATCTGTGGTACTCCTAGGGTGTTTACCCTCCTAATAGCTAGCTGGTGGGGGGGAGACTTTTATGGTGTATTTGTTTGTATATATGTACATACATGCTTATTTTTGTGTTTACCTCTATCTTTTGGAAACATTGGCATCTATCCAAATTTTAGCCTTCAAGAGGGCTACTGGCATCTGGGGCAAGAAACACTGAGGAAAATGGCGCTGATGCTTTTATACCCAAGACCAACAGAGATGATGTCGGTGAAGTGCGACATCAGCCGAAGCCGGACCCGGACTTTGGAATCCGGCCGACTGAAGGGCTGCCTGACGACAGGACAACCCAGTTGTTATGACTGCAGATGCTATCCAGTTCGGACATCTACATTTATGGTAGGTACAAAACTGTACTTTTTCTATGACAAAAAATTGAGGTCACATGAGGAAGCTGGTTCAAATGGCGGAAGAATTATGCAGGAAAACATAAAATTTAGATTCCATGGAGAATAGGGAGATTTCACAGGTGGTCTAATATGAAAGGTCCCTTTGAGAAAGGCTTTGGATAATTTGTGTGACATAATATTCAGTCCATCAAATCCCAGATTAAAGTTAGAAATGTCAGCAAATTGAACACGGACTGTTGCTGCTGCAGCTCCTTTATTGAATATCATGGTTAAGAAATCTAGAATAGAGGCCATAGGGGCATGGTAAGGATCATTATTGATTTTAGAGGCCCATATAAAACATTTTTTCCATTTGCTGAGGTCAAGCTTCCTCGTAAAGGATTTGAGATGATAGGAGAATTTGCTTTGTCTCATTGGAAAGGTTATGGAATCTGGCTATGATGGGAATTGGAGCAGCCAAACTGTCAGCTTCAGGGACTGCAGAGAGGGGTGAAGTTCCCCCAATGAGTGCATCAGAAGGTCTGGAACTGGGTCCAGAATCCAGGGGTCCTCCAAAAAATGAAGCCGAAGGAAGGGAAACCAAATTTCATGAGGCCAATAGGGAGCTATTAGAATGATGGTCCTTCCTAGGGCTTTGGCTTTCTGTAAT
This sequence comes from Protopterus annectens, assembly GCF_019279795.1. Classification (NCBI taxonomy): domain Eukaryota; kingdom Metazoa; phylum Chordata; order Ceratodontiformes; family Protopteridae; genus Protopterus; species Protopterus annectens. The sequence continues at coordinate 884,733,197 of NC_056726.1, read as the reverse complement.
ACCTTGGGTATCAACGGGATTGGTGGGAATGCATAGAGGAGACCCGGGGGCCAATCATGAATGAGTGCGTCCCTTGGGGGAATCTAGGCAAAGTAGCTTCTGCATTTGGTGTTCATGTGAGTAGCAAAAAGGTCTCAGCAAGGCTGGCCCCACCTGCGGAATATCCCATCCGCTATTTCCATCTTGAGGGACCACTCGTGGGGCAACAAAATTGCTCTGCTCAACTTGTCTGCTATCACGGTGGATTTTTCTGGATGTGCGTTGATAACAAAAAGCGCTGGGTGGAAATAGCCCACTGCCATAACTCTGAGGGCCTCGCGACAAAGGAGGTATGATCTGGTTCCTCCTTGTTTGTTCATATACCAGACCACTGACATGTCCGTCTGAATCGCAATAGTACATAGGGGAAGAGAGTCCTGGAAGTACTGTAACGCCAAAAGTACTGCTCTCATCTCTAGGACATTGATATGCAGATGTGTCTCTTGATTGGTCCATGTGCCTTAGGGTGAAAATGCCACCTCACCCTATCAGGGAAGTGTCCATGGTCACTGTGGCCGCTGGAGGGGGGGGGGTAGCACAAATGGGCATCCTATCGTAACATGAAGTAAGGTCAACCACCACTGAAGATCCTTTTTGCAGGAATTTGTGATCATTATCATGTGAGACATGGGGGAGCTCCTGGTAAGACCACTGAGTAAACAGCAGCCATTGTAGTATCCACATGTGCATACAACCCAGTGGTATGGCTAGAATTTCTGCTGCCATCATTCCTAACAGTTTTAGAACTTCTGATGCTGGTGCTTTGTTTTTGGATATTAAAATGCGGACATGCTGACGAAGAAGTAAGACTCTTTTTACTGGAAGTCTTAGCGTGGTGGTGGTGGTGTCCAGTTCTACTCCGATAAAGATGATATACTACGACGGCGATAAGGCAGATTTTTCTGAGTTTATTGTAATGTCCAGCTGATTGCAGAGTGACCTGTCCTGAATGAGTTGATGCCTGGTGGTGGCGGTAAGGAGCTAATCGTCTAGGTACAGAAACACCTGGAATCCTAAACGTCTCAGGTGAGCCGTAAACACTCTGGGGGCTGTAGTGAGACCAAAGGACTGGGCTTGAAACTGATAATGATTGGCTCCCAGCTGAAAACGTAGATGATCCCTGGATGGCCTGGCCATTTTTATGTGGTAGTACGCATGCTGGAGATCTATCGAGCACATCCAATTGTCTTTCCCTAAGAAGGGAAGTATTTGACTGAAGAATGACCATCCAAAACTTCTCTTTTTTTACAGATCTGTTTAGTCTGCTGAGGTCCAATATAGGTCTCCAGTCCCCTGTCTTTTTTGGAGCTAAAAAGAATCTTGAGTAAGTTCTGGATCCTGTCTGGTCTGCTGGGACTGGTTGGATGACTCCTTTTCTTAGCAATGTCTGGACCTCTACTGTTACTTGTTCCCTGTAACTGGGTGGAACGTCTGGGATTTTCCTTGTCAGTGGAGGGGATGTGGTGAAAGGGATGAAGTATCCTCTGGGAATGATACTTAGGACCCAGTTGTTGTTTATTTTGAGACAGGCATCTGGGTACAAAGATAAGCGATCCCCGGCTGCCTCCAGAGCAGGACAGTCAGGCCTACTTTCAGGAGTGCTGGTAGGGCTTCCCAAAGAAGTGATCTCTGTTGCCCTGGTGTTGCGGACCCCCTCTGCCGTGAGTGTGGCATCTTCCGTTATTGCCCCTTTCTCTGCCCCTGGAGGGGGGTTCACCACATGTGTCCTGAATTTCTACTTGAGCTTTTCGGAACCACATTTACCCTCCCCTTTGACCCTTGGGGTAGGGTCTGGTAGGGGTGTAAAAATGGACCCCGACGGCAGACAGAGTCTTTCTGTCCTGCTCATACCTGGTTAAGGTTTCCTTGACTTTAGGCCTGAAAAGGGATGAGCCATCAAAGGGGGGGTATTCATGAGGGATGACTTGAAGGGCTCCGCAAAGGAACACAAGCACATCCAGGAGTGTCTCCTAAGATCAACTCCTGTACCCGCTGCCCTACTTGTTCCATCAGCTGCATATGAAATGAGGTGCATGGGATGAGTTCACTATAGAACTGAGGGTAGCAAGCTGGGCGGCAACTTTGTCTGTAGCTCCTGCAGCTACTGTACCTGAAGAGTATCTCCCAGCTCTTTAAGGAGATCACTTTGTAGCCTGGTAAAATGGGTTAAATAGTTAAGCGAATGAAGAGCAAAAGTCGCTGAACTAAACATGCACTTCCCATATCTATCCATGATCCTGGAGTCTCTGTTAGGAGGATGGACAGACAAAGTTTCAGACACTTCCTTTTTGGTGGCTGCCACCACCACCACCATGGCATCAACTGACACACCTTTTGTCAAGAAAGATTTATCTAGGGGGGCAGAAATGAATATTAGGCCTGCTAGGGACAGGCTCAATAGTATCTGGAATCTCTCATGCCCTTCATGAGACCAGCTGCATCAGCTCATCGAAGGAAAGAGATACCCAAGAGGTGGAGGGCTGAGACCTGAAAGCCTTCAGGAGGACTGACTCATCCTCAGTAGGGTTGGTGGACTGCCAGTCACCCCTCTGCCTAAGGATTTCCAGTATCTCAGCAAATGAGATATCCTTAGAGGGGGGCTGTGGGGACCCTTCTGATTCATTCAAGTCAGTGTCAGATGTTAATGGCTCCTAAGGGGAGTCCAAGTGTTTCCTCTTACACACACTCTTCCTGGGAACCTCATCAGTGGGAGCTTCTGGGGAGGTCTTGGAAGAGCATGGGCCACCCAGTGGGGCTTCCTGAGGCTCTGGGTCTCTGTGCTTATCAAGGCTCTGTGAGGCAGAAGCAGGCACAGGCTTTTTAGGGGATGAAGAAGCTAAACCCGAAGTTGAGGATGTCTTGGGAGACATAACTGTCCTCATGGCTTCGAAGGCACCTCTGCTCCAATGCGAAGGGACCGACAGATCTGAGGAAACATTCGATACCCCCAGCATCGGGACAGTGGGCTCCGAGCCCGAGGTAGGAGCCGAGCTCATCCGAGCCGAAGCCCCGAGAGGCAAAGTCAGAACTGACAAGTTGGTTTGACTATCCTCCCCGGACCCGACCAGAGAGTGTCGGCTCCTAGAGTCTTTGATCGGCGCCAAGGACTTTAGAGTGAATGGAGCCAAAGACACTGGAGCAGGAGTCTGCTCTGAGGCTCCACAATCAGCAGGTCCGACTCCTCCAGCTCTGAAGGACTGTTATGGCTTGGAGGTGGAATAGATAAAGCTGGCATAAGGGTCTTTTGCTCCAAAGCTGCCTGGGTCGGAGCCGATAACAATTTGGCAAAGGCTGGTGCCTGTAAAAGATTCTGCACCACCCGATCCACATCCAAATCAGATAGGCTCACAGAAGATCGGGATTATCGGACTGATGGTATTGACTGGAGAATAGGCGATTTAGGAGTTTTAGATACCGGTGCCAAGACCGGGGACCAGCTCCAAAAAGAGAAGACTGTCTGCTCCGAGACCTGTGGAGCCGATGATTTGATTCTCCAGACATCTTGGAGGACTTTGAGGATTTACTAGATCCATCCTGGTCACTCAAACCCTCCTGAAAGGAAGGTTTCAACAAGCTCCTATCAATAAGCTTCCTTTTTCTCTCTTGGAGAACTCTAGAGGAAAAGGAATGACATATAGCACATGTCTCTTGTAAGTGCAAGGCACCCAAGCAGTATACACAATTCACTTAGCAGTCTGTAACCGACATTTTTTGCCCACATTTAGGACATTTTTTAAATCCTGACTTAGGGTGTTTATCCTTATTAGCCATGACAGAAGTAGACACACCCAACAACAGCAAGAAAAATTTAGCCTTCTAATAAAAAAACAGGCTAACTATCAGCACACACACACACACACACACACACACACACACACACACACACACACACACACACACACACACACACACACACACAGAAGCCTTTAAACTAAGGCTACCCAACTATTCAAAAGCCTTCTAATAAAAAACAGGCTAAAAATAAGCATACAAGCCTAAAATTAAGGCTAACAAGCAAACGCACACAATATAATTAAACAGATAATTTTAACAGCTAGTAAACCATGCTGTAGAAAAAAAAATGTGACTGAGGGTCATGGACTAAACAATTACTATTCACTAAATAATCACACTACACTATCACTGAACAAGTAATATTTTTTGTCAGAAATTTTAAATAGGCCTGTCAGGAAAGACGAGGCCAAGTATAAAGCCAAGAAACCACACATGGAAGGGAACTCTATAGAAAAGCTTTAAGAGCTTATCTAACCTAAAACTCTGTCTACTATAGTGAAAAAACTAACAACAATATTTGAAAAATAGTTTACTGGTCTGAGCTATCAGGAACCTCCGATCAGTTGCAGCGGCAAACTAGATCTGAGGTAACTCAGGGTGCATCATGGGATAGGGACCTGGCCTTGAGTTACGTGAAATCCTCGAGCTTTGCAGTAGGTGCTGACTCAGAGCTGAGGGATCGGCTCCGAACCCCCATCAGTAAAGAATGAGCGGCGGGATAGAACAACTTCACATCTAGATATTATCATAAAATAATAAGTAAAGTGCTGAAACTAATAATCTTACAGCTTAATCTAAATAATGATAATCTAACAACTTACTCTGATGAGGGATGGAGACATCCACCCTAACCCTGGACCCACCCTTCCCACAAGCTCCCAGCCCACTACCAACTTCAACATATGGCCAAATGCAAGGTCCCCTAACTCTCTCCTGACCTGTCACCTAAACATCAGGAGTATTAACAACAAGGTTCATAATCCTCATGCCCTTCTGGCTACCTACTCGCCTGATGTGCTGTGTTTTACAGAAACCTGGCTAAAACCAGGAAATAAAAATTATGAGGTTATCCCACCAGGGTACAACATACTTAGACTAGACCGAAACACCAGGAAAGGTGGAGGAGTAGCAGTTCTATTTAAAAATGCAATAGATGTCACTCTAGCCCCACAGCAACCCCCCTTGTTCAGTAATGCAGACGCCCTAGTTAGCAAACTACAGCTTAACAAAAATAAATCTGTTCATTGCCTGTATTTATATCCCCCCAGGCAACAATGCAAATACCCTAGAAGACTTCCTCCAATGGCTTTCCAACACATATCCCCATGAAACTATGGTGTTAGGAGACGTTAGCATTGACTGGAACAATTGTTCCTCTGAATCTCCCACCACCTATATAAATCTTCATGACTATACCCAACTTGTATCCTCACCCGCCAGAATAAATAAGTCCAACTACAAAGGCAGCATCCTGGACTGGATTCTTATCAACAATCACCCAGACCTGTATAACACGGGTACCCTCCCAGATGATATAAGTGACCACCTACTCACTTACATCATTAAGTATAAAGTAGATAACCAGCACCAAGTTCTTCATAAATCTGTCAGAAACAACAAGAGCTTTAACTCCACTGACTTTCAGAATGAACTCAGAGCATGCAATTGGGCCATACTTAAAGAACTTCCACTAGATGATGCTGTAGACTATTTTAATTCTATATTCCTCACCATTCTAGATTCCCACGCTCCTATCCGCACACTTAGAGCCAAAATCAAGACTGCCCCGTGGCTGTCTAAAGTAACCAAAACCATAGCAAGAAATAAAGCATGGGACAATTGGTGCACTTCCAAAGACCCACTTGACCATATTAAATTCCGACAACTAAGGAATGATGCCAAGAAAGCCACATTGTTGGACAAAAAAAACTTCTATGAACACCTTCAGTAAAAACACCAAAACAAACCTCAAAAATTTGGATAGGCATAAACAAACTGCTTCACCCTGGCCAAAACTCCACCCCCACCCTCTCAACTTGCAACCTTAAAACTCCAGAGGAAACTGCTAACTTCATTAAAAACTTTTTTACCAAAACCATCCAATCACTAACTAGCCAACTACCCCCCACCAGCTCCTTTCAAAACTCCTCCACAACCACTACCCCCACTCCCTTTCACCTTCCAACCTGTATCTACATCAACCATCCGATCTCTAATTAAACTAAAGCCCACTACCCTGGCAGCTGATCTCCTCCCACCAGAATATTTACAAAAATGCCCTGTCTCGATCATAATAAACCACACCTTGACTGAAGCCGCTGTCCTCTCTCTCTTGAAGTTGTCCCATGTCATTCCCCTTCATAAAGATGGGAATTCTTTAGACCTCTCAAACTTCCGACCAATAGCCATACTATCACCATTGGCCAAAATTATGGAAAAGTGCGTCCACAACCAATTAATGCACTATCTCACCCAAAATAAACTACTGGCCAACTGTCAGCATGGTTTTAGGCCACACCACAGCACCACATCAGCCCTCCTATCCTTCTCTAACTCTAGCAACACCAATCAAAACAATAACAAACTTACCTCCTCTCTTTTCCTAGATCTCTCTAAGGCCTTTGATATGGTCACTCACCAACTGCTTCTCTGCACCCTGAAGGAACTGTCACTAAATAGTAGTTCCATTAAATGGTTCCAATCTTACCTGTCTGATAGACAACAAGCAGTTTTATGGCAGAATACTCTATCCACACATCTACCCATTACTCTAGGAGTCCCCCAAGGCTCCATACTAGGACCACTACTCTTCTCAGTCTTTATCAATGACCTACCCACCATCACTCCTAAGGCCACCTGCATCCAATACGTGGACAACTCTACTTTAATATGTACCGCCTCCTCCTCAACTGAGGTTATAACCCTAACCCAGAATACTTTCAATGATGTAGAAAAATTGTTTGCAAACTGTCAGCTTCTATTAAACCCCAACAAAACTAAATTGCTCATCTTTTCCTCCACCTGCAAATCCACCAAAATTCCAACAGTGGCACAATCATATCCCCAGATGGTCACACAAGACTCCTGGGCATCACAGTCGAGAACGCCCTAAAATATGATATCCATGTCAATCAAGCCATCAAATCTGTCAAAAAACTGGGCTCCCTATACGGGATCAAACCCTTCCTCACTCCTTTTTCAAGAACCACTGTCATTCAGTCCCACCTACTATCTACCCTCCTCTTGTCTCCCCCCTCTTCACTAACCCGAACCAAGCCACCCTTAACAAACTTGCTAGCTGTTAACAACCATATTGCTAGATTTGCTAAGAATGCTTACCTCTAGGATCCACCATTGTATCAGCCTAACTCAAGTAGGATGGCTAGAGTGGCCCAGTCTTCTCCGATACAACCAACTTGTAATAACCCACAAAATACTATATCAACCCGAAAAAACACCAGCACTAAATAAGATCATCAAACCATACAGCAACCTGAGGACACTGTGCTCTGCTAACAAACTGCTGGTACAAACAACTAAGAGCTTAAACGTGACTGGGGACTCGCTATTCGCCAACTCAGTAGGCAAAACTTGGAATATGCTACCTGCCAAACTTACTCACCAGTCCTCCTTAACCCAGTTCAAAAAAAGCCTCAAACTACACTTCCAACAGCATTGGCAGTGTCCCTGCTTAAACCCGACTAATCACTACCCGCTGTTCCTGCAAACTCTCCCTAAGCATTTCAATCTTATACTCTAATAAGTGTACAAATTCTTAAAGGGACTTAGCCCATAACTCTGTGTATTATTGTCTAAAATTGAAGCCGCATGATTTTGATGTTGTCTACTATGTTTTATCCATGTTTGTCACCCTACTGAATACTGCATATTATACTTATCTCTAAATGTTTCTCTTGTTCCTAATGTATTTATACTCGCTTTCTGGAGCTTTTCTCCCCAGGTCTCCGCTGAAAATGGGCATATATCCAGTCGGACTTTCCTGGTAAACAAATGTAAAATAAATAAATTTTAATCAGCTCAGAGAATGTTTGACTTATTTTTTTTCCCCGAGATTACTGGACGTTGTGTGTCTTACACCAGAGCTGCAGGTTGAACTGCTTTTTGCTGAACAGCCAGGATTCTTCCCAGCAAGTGTTTTCTTCTCACCTTTTGTGGTTGGTTTTCTCTCAGGTTCTGTAAAATTCTTCTTTGCTGGCATGCAGACAGTGGATTTACTAGCCATTAACTGAAATTTACCCAAAAAGACAAATTCACTTGCTCTGTTTTCTGAGTTTTCGTTTTCACACTGGAAGAGCTGAAATTAAGCTATAACTCGGTGTGCAGCCATCTTGGAAGTCCAGGGATGACTGCAATTAGGTGTACAGAGAATAGATGAGAGTGCTGAAATTTACTAGAGAAAGATGTCAAAGGAACCAAGGTACAGGGAACAAATAAGTAGACAATAAAAGGGAATAGAATAAGAAGAGGCCAAGAAGAGATTTGGATTGTATGCAAGATATTGCATTCTCTATCAGATTGATATCAGAGTATAGACAGAGAAAGCAGTAGGGAAACCCTAAATGAAAGACCTGCATCTGTTTAGTTTTTAATTGAATCAGAACAGTGACTGTTGTTAAAGGAATAATTTAATAGGGCATATTAAATTCTACACGATAACTATAGGAAACCATCAGAAGTGGCCAGAAAAGATTGGTAAGTGTGATGATATGCAATTCACAAAAAGACATTGGGAGGTTATATGTATGGCTCCCAAACATGCAACAAAGTATACATGATTTAGGATTTTTGCCTGGAACTTTTAGCATAGATTCTTTTATACCTCAAGCAGAAGCCAACTAATTTTTTCTCAAGTAGTTGGCAAATGCTGGAAGTGTGATGAGGAAGAAAGAGGTAACTGGGAACATGTGTTTTGGTAGTATGAGTTGGCAAACTTTGAAAATTCCCTACAGAGTACTTCTGTGAGGAATACTGGGTGAGCAAATGAGTGTAACTAAGGAAAATATTTTTTTTGAGCTGCGATACAGGATCTGAAATTCGTAGACATATTAAGGCCTTGTTACATTTAATTCTGGTAGCTAACAAAAAAAGCAATTGATAGAAAATGGAAATCAAAATCTAAACCACCTATACTTGAAGTAGTGAATATTCTAACAAAGATAAGAGTACAGGAAATGTGATCTTTAGAAAAGGGTAGGAGTAGATTATGTAGAAAAAAATTGGAAGCTGTGGGAATAGTACATCCAGAAAAAAGTTTTTGAAGGATGAGGTTTAAGAGAAGACAAGAACTGAATAATTTATGTAATGTTGCTTAGAGTATATATATATGACGTATAATGTCTGTACATGTGAACTTGCTAATATAGTTTCATTACTTTTATATAAATGTAAGTTTGCCTATGTCACAAGTGATAATTCAGTTGTTGTTTGTCTTTCGGCTTTTCTCAGTTAGGGGTCGCCACAGTAGAACTCCGGTCTGCTAATGATTGGCAGTTGGTTTTTATGGTGTCGAGTTGCCAGCCCAACCTTCAACGAAGGCATGCCCATTCAACGCATGTCTTTCGAACGCCCACTCGACCATGGGGAGGACATGCAGACTCCACACAGAAGGTACTCCCAACCCAAGCCAAGAATCGAATGGGAGAACCTCTTGCTGTGAAGCAACAACACTACCACTGTACCAAGGTGTTTAAAAAAGTTGTGAACAATTTAACAAACTATATACACCAAGACCCAGAATCATTCATTGACCGTTTTGATCTTTTTTATGAAATCCCATATTTTCCTTTAATTTCCCTTTAAGCACTTCATTATCTCTGTATGCTAATGCCTTTGTTCTTCTTGTCAGTTATCAGAGTCCATGCTGATACCCACGTATTCCAGTTAATGGTTGTAAACCTTGCTTTTCCCTTTGTCTAATTTCAGCTCTGGTTTCTTAACTTCTTGACTCGTTGGTAATTTCTTACCTTCCCACTTTGTGATAGCTTTTTTAGCCATTGTAAGCAGCAAGGCTGTAAATGCTGACTTGGCTTTAGGCTTAGTGATTTGGTTCATTTTAGTAACATCATTTCATTTGTCAAAGATATATGCTTTCCCAATATCTTATCTGTTATATCCTGGTACCCCTGCTTAAAGAGTTTCAAATCGTCACATTCCCAGAATATATGCTCCTAGTCTGATTTTACTTTTTATGTACACCTCCAACATTTCATCGGTTTTTGGGTGTATATATATATATATATATATATATATATATATATATATATATACATACATACATATATATATATATATATATATATATATATATATATATATATATATACATACATACACACTTCTACACAAACATTCTAGATCTTTACAGTTTTGTTGCAGATCTCAATTAAAAACACAAGCATGCACATTCTTTTCTTGAAGTCAGTCTGCCTACTTATAGGTTCATAGGTTCTTAAGTGCTTACAGGGCTAATGACCACAAGGGCCTTTTTAAGCCTAACTATGCATCCCAAATCTCTGACAAGTTTTGGTTCCCTTGATAAGTGTAAACAAGGGCTTGGGAGAGGCACAGGTGCCAAACCAGGGATGAATTTCCTTTTCCCCATCCACTTGTCCAAGTTGCACTTGAATTGGGTTAGAGAGGAACTCTGCATCACATGGATGGGAAGCTTGTTACAGAGATGGGGTGGTCCTTAGGATACATACCTGTCTTTCCAGCAGGTCCTATTTATATCACAGGCAAGGTTTAAGTCTTTAGAACGGGTAATTCTGGTGCAGGCGATCATTTAGAGTGGGGTGACAATACCCTGTATGCCAGGTATAGATCTCCCCTCACCAACCTGTAGGAGACGGAATACAGGGATAGGGCCTTGAGGCAGTCTGCATAGGACATGTTACTTATGCCCTGTATTCTTTTAGTGAGGCACCTCTGTGGAAGTTATAATTGTTGGATATGCTTGGTTAGATAAATACCAATGAGGGCATTGTATTCTAAGTGACAGGTCTCCAATTTTGTCTCAAGTCTTTCTTATGTTGATATCTGAGCTGTATCCTTTATTTGTAGGCTCTGCCTATTAACTTTTTCCTAAGTGTGTTTTCTGATCTGGCTTCTAAAATGTCATTTATAATTTCCATTTTCCAGTGCCATTTGCATTTCTGTTAGAGTCTTTACATGCCAATGTTAGCCCATATTTATCCTGTCTCTTTGTTATGTCAGGTTTCTCTCTAACTTCTTCTCGTGTGAGTATCCTGTTATCTTTCTAAACTTCTTCTGCAAATTATAGTTTTTTTTTTTTTGCTGCCTTTTGGTAGTATCCTATTTTCCCATTCATATATTTCTGTCTTAATTGACCTCTAAGGCTCAAGATATTTTTGAACATATTTGTTACTCTCATCCCATTCTGACTTTCACAGATTTTTATTTTGCAAGCTGTGTTCATCCTTTCCTGTTGTATCACCATGTTTTTCCACATTGATTTATAACTCGTATCCTGAATTTCATATATTAATTGTATTTGGGTTGCATTCTAGTCTTTTAGGTCTGGTAATCCCAGCTGTCACTTAGTGGCAGCATCAGTTTTTGCATGCCACACACCACGTGTTTATCCTCTCATATGAGTTCTTTTCAATTCCCTTTTAATTTTGGTCTATATTTCCTTTGGTGATATAAAGCAATACGTCTGGCTCGCCAGAGGTAACAAAGCATTTTTTTAGCTTGTATTTTACTATCCAAGTCTATAGTCATCATTTTTCATTGCGTAATCTTCTCTTTTTGTATTGTTTCTGTCCGCATCTCAGTGGTCACTTCCTGGGTGTTTTGCTTCAACCTTACTCCTAGGTACCTCATTTTATCATATCCCCAAAGGAATGTATATTTTTGTACCAATTCGTATGTCTGTGCATTGTTTAAAGACTATTATCTTTTTGTATCATCATCTTTGTACTGTGTGAATGGGCGTGCCTTCGTTGAAGGTTGTGCGTTAGGCCCGGCAAGCCAGCACGTAAAAATCTACTGCCAGTCATTAGCGGACCGTAGTCCCGCTGTGGCGACCCCTAACCGGGAAAAGCCGAAGGACACAACAACAACATCCTCTTTGTACTGTTGTCAAAAGTCTGTCTGGCTCCCACAAATCCACATTGATCTAAGGTTGAGTCTGCATAGTGTTTGGCTAACCTTTTGGCAAGTGTAGTTATAAATACTTTATGGTCATGGTTTAGGTTTGAGGTAGGCCTATATGAAATCAAGTCCACTGGATTTTTTCCATCCTTTACTACCATTATTTCCATATTGCTGGACTCTGGCATGTCATCTCATGTCAATTTTGTTAAAACAATTTTATCCATATTTTAATTACTACTTTTTCTACCAACTCCATAGTTAATTTGGCATTCTTTTTTTCCAGGGTCTTTCCTGTGGCTTGACTATTGATGGAGTCTGTAATTTCCTCTTTTGTTATCTTCTTTATTAGACTATCATACTCTTCAAACATTGGTTTGGATAGTGCTAGTCTCTATAAGTTTTCATCCATTTCTTTTCTCGTTTTCTGCATTTACTTTCTGTGTGTATAATTTTGCAAAGTGATCCTGCATTAGATCCATTATTTTTTCCGACTCATTTGTTTTCAGGTCTTCTAATCTTTATCATTCTGTCCATCTTTTGTTTCCTTAATTTCTGTGTCACAAATCTCAAAATGACTAAATTATTATCAAAATAAAGGGATTTCACTGCTCTACTCCTAGATTTCATGCCTGTTGTTTAAATGTTCAAACATATCTTGTCATTTCTAGCCCCTGAGGCCCTCTGTTTCTGTGTCAGTAGATGCAATAATTTCTGTTAAGGTATCATGCAATCAGTCCCCAAATCCTATGGTCTTTGTCAAGTAGGTATGCAAAAGCCAGTGTTTTTTTAGGATCGTCTTTTCTGAGTTCTGTGTTCCATTTGCACTGGGGCATGTTCTGGCAGTGTAATCTGTGTTTCTATCACTCCTAATAAATAATCATGCTCCTTTGTAATGTGCAGTCTATCCAATCTTCCCCTTGTGTTGTGTCTTCCTGAATAAAATGCTTATTCTCTCTAATGTCCCTGTATTTCCATTGCATCCTTTAGTTCACTCATCTGCATATATTTTCATAAGTTTTGTCATCCTCTCTGGACTGCATTTTGTCTTTGACCTCCTGTTACAACTGTACTGTTTACCAGATCCACCCTCCCCAGTTGAAACTCCTCAATGAAAAACTTTTACTTCTCTCATTATTTGCTCTGTTCCCTGTGGATTAGCTCTTGGTGGCAATATATTGAAGGTAGTGTTGTTATCATTTCCTGCCAATTTACATTTATTGTATACCTTCCAAGTTTGTCCTGTTTTTTTTTCCTTCTGATCTGTACTCAGTCTCTTCCTAATTAGAATAAGCACTTACCTGTTCATTTCGGTGTCTGTTAGCCTAGCTTTCCACTTTCCTCTATCATATTTTCTTTTTCCATGGTGTGAAGGTGCATTACGAGTTACAGTGCAATACTGTTCTATCTTAAATTTGCTTCCATTTACATTCTAAGCCCATATTCTCATCCCTATACTTTGACAAGTCTTTCATACATTTTATAGTGATCTGCTAGCTTCAGTCTTTAAAAAGGCAACTTTTCCTTGAACTATGTAAGAAGGTCAAAAAGCAAGTAAAAGCAGACAAAGCCCTTTTCTATCAGACGTCCCTAAACTCATCCCAAAGCAACCCCAAGCAGTTCTGGTCCACAATAAATTCTATACTCTGCCCAAGAAAAGTAAGCACCCCCCTACCAACCACCACTCTGCTCACCAGTAGCATTGCTGATTCCTTCAATAAACACTTCACAGAATCCGTGCTATCTCTAACAAAAAAAACACTTCCCTACACTAATTCCCCCCTCACCCAACCCAAAACCACCCTTCCCTACCTTCTTTCTCTCCACAGTACCCACCTCCTACATAAAAAGACTCCTGACAAAACTAAAACCCAGAAAACTAGCAGCCGACTACCTGCCCGCTGAGTATCTAAAGATAGCAGCTAATGTCCTAGCTTATCCTGTTTCCATGTTAATCAACCACTCCATATCTGAATCCTATGTACCCACGCTATGGAAAATATCACATCATTCCCCTCCACAAATGTGGCCCCTCCACTGACCTCTCCAACTACCGCCCTATTGCCATCCTGTCCCACCTCTCCAAGATACTCGAAAAATGCATCAACTCACAAGTCTCCAAATTCCTCCTTAACAATAACCTCCTCTCCAATACCCAGCATGATTTCAGACCACACCACAGTACGACAATTGCTCTCCTGTCCTTCACCAACACTATCCTCCATCACAAAAACAATGGCCTCCTCTCCTCTGCTGTATTTCTGGATCTATCTAAAGCCTTTGACATTGTGTCACACAGTCTACTACTCTCTGTTCTATCTGACCTCTCTTTCTCCACACCAGCTACAAACTGGTTCCACAGTTATCTACAAGGCCGCCAGCAGTCAGTCATCTGGGACAACAATCTAGCCACTCATCTCCCTGTTACTCTTGGGGTTCCATCCTTGGCCCCCTACTTTTCTCCCTTTTCACCAACAACTTGCACACTGCCACCGAACATGCCTCCCTCATACAGTACATAGATGATTCCACCCTCATCTGCTCAGCCCCAACTCTAACAAAACTCCAACAGATCACCCAAGAATCTTTCACTTCAGTTGAAAGCTGGCTATCTAATGCCCAGCTTCTCCTCAATCCAAATAAAACCAAACTCCTCATCTTCCAATCCTCCAAATCTACCCCAAACACTCCACATTTCACTATTCAAGCCAAAGATAATACCTCAATTTCACCAACAGTCCACACAAAACTACTTGGCGTACAGATAGACAATAATCTCAAATTTGACACCCACATATCACTAACAATAAAAAAGTTCACAAAAAACTGGTTGCCTTATATAGAAGCTGCCAATACCTCACCAAACCAGCAAGAATCTCTATCACCAATTCCCAACTAATCTCCACCCTACTCTACGCATCACCAATACTTACAAATCTTAGACAGTCAGATCTACACCAACTCAAAGCTTGCTACAATAAAATCGCAAAATTTGCCACTGGTGCCTCTTACTGCAGCCACCACTGTCTCTCCCTTAGAGACCTTGACTGGCTTGTATTTTCTCATCTCCTACACCAAACTCAACTCACCTTTGCTCATAAACTAGTAAACCACCCATTCCGAATCCCATCGCTCCATACAATACTCCAACCCTACCACTCTTCCAGACCACTACGCTCCTGCAACAAAAATCTACTCCAGGTCATCAAAGCCAAAAACTCAGCAGGTGAAGCACTATTTTCCTGTGCTATAGCCAAGCTCTGGAACAACCTTCCCACTACCATAACTATCCTTCCTTCCTGCAGTCTTTTCAAGACTGCACTTAAATCTCACTGGCTTTGTCCTTGTCCAAACCCCAACTAATAAACCCCCATCAACCCTTCTCTCCTTTCCCAGATTTAGATAGAGTATTCCCTCTATCACTATAAAACTGAACTGAAGATTACTCACTGCTTGTTAATCCTTCCAGGATTTAGTTAATCATTTAGTCCGTTATTACTGCTATCTAGTTACTGTTTAGAACATTTGTAGCACTGTATTTTACTTCTTATTTCTCAATGTTAATTAGAGCTTACTGCTCAACTGTACCTAATTTGCTCCTGTATCTCTCCATGTCATGATCACCTCTACTGTATTCATACCTTGATTGCTATTGTTTACCATCTACCATGTTATTCTGTAGAGCTTTTCTCCCCGGGCCTCCGCTGAAAAAGGACCTGTGTCCAGTCGGAATTTCCCGGTAAACAAATGTAATAAATAAATAAAATTAATTACCTCCTTTATATGAACCAATAACAAACCATGTACATACAAATTGAAGGCCCATGTTTCTGGCTATTGAGCTACCACTCTTGTAGTGCAACTTGTGTGCTTGCTATCACTGTCCCTCTTATTTGTGCAAGGCTCCAAGCCAGATCAGACTCTTTCACTGTACACATATATTCCTGTACGCCTGGCTCATTTATTTTAACCCTTCCCCAATGTACTCAGTCTTTTTCCCTGACATACTTTTTCCTATGTATGAAACTTCTACAGCTTCAGTTGGTATGCATTCTGTGTTATTATCTTCTTTATTTTTCCCTGGTTAGTTAGTCCCCATGATTAACGTCTCTTTTTTTTCATTTCTGCCTTCTCTTCACTTCCATTCTCCCCTAGCTGATTCATAACTCCCTTTCCTTTCCTCCTTGTCTAACCTAACAAGTGGCTGTTCCCCTCTTCTGTCTGTTAATTGTCACTTTTGCCTCATTTCTGTTCTCTTTCTAGTGATTCATGTTCTTCGTTCATCTTCTATTTATGTCATGGTCCACCATTAGTTAGTAAGCCCTTCCTGCTCATGTTATATAGGTCTGTTGATCCACTCCTGATTACCTTTCTTATTTCCGTCACAATTTCTTTGAATTGCTTCTATTCTTTGTAATAGATTTAAAGCTTCAACTTCTCAGCTTTTCTTAGGTTAAACATATTGAATAGGCAATTAGCTTGAACATCCTCATGTTCCAGCTACTGTTTGATTCCTCCCTCAAAAGATGATGTTCATCTTGATGTTTAGTGGTGCATCTGTTAAAGTCATGCATCACATTTATTGGCCTTGGTTTAATAAAATTGCTACCCCTCTTTTCCGCAAATCTGGATTTATTTCCAATAATGTCCCCCCCCCCAAACTCTTCCCCTTTTTGCACTCACTCTTCCCTTTAATGTTCATTTTGGCATATTGCTCAGTACCCTTTTTATGTGATGGTATCGTCCCATTTAGTGTGGTGTTATGGGTCCCCTTCAAAAGATCAACTTATGGTAGAGACCATATGATCAACTTTCTGAAATATTGAAGTTTTGTATGGAGATCGCAGTACAGTGGGGATCTGGGAATGTACCCCCACCCCCCGTAATGTGATCTCTGAGTTTGTATATATAATTTGCAGGGGGTTGCCCTCCCCCCCGCAAAAATGTAGATTTTTGTTGCTTTCTATCGTTTGACTTTTTGGAAAGTCATGTTCATATGGTCTTGACCATATGAAACTCTACTTTCTGTTGAGCTGATCTTCTGAAGTAGATCCAGTATTGCATAACTGCTTGCAGGGGTTATTTTAGATGTTTTTTAAATCGGCAGTTTACAACTGAACATTGTTCTTAGAAGTTCCAACCATTTTAGTTAGATTTTGTTTCAACAGACCAGCAATCACTTTTTTAGTACTAGCTTTCTTCTTCCTCCATTACATTCTGCACTACAGCATAAAAATCCACAAACACTTGAATAACAGAAAAAGCCACACAGCAGCAAGGACTCGTTCTCCAAAATTTATTCTTAGCGCATTTGTCTCAGGCAATGACAAGACTTCATCAGGTAAAAGTTTAAACTCAAATTAAATACCCATGAAGCCAGATGACATCAGCATGTCATTGCACATTTAAAGAGAAACATACACAATTACTCTAAAATACATATGGTAACATACATAAAAAAAACCTTATTATAAACAATTCAGATAGAAAAAAGAAAGTAAATAACTAACCACATTAACTGTTGAATGTATCTACGTTCTGCTTTCCATTTTAAAATACATCCAATGTGGATACCATCTCATACAACCCAGGCCAACCTTACTGCTCTCAGACGTAAAATCCAGTACAACTCCCTTTACTCAAGAAAAAGTTGCCATGGTCCACCCCTAGGATTAGGTTTAACTTGTTCAATTACCACAAACTTAAACTGGTTCTCAGGGAAATCCAATAAGTACAGAAATAGGGCATTTGTCATTTTTTTCTTATTTATTTCATAAATGTGTTCATAAATATGATTTTTTAATTTGCACTCAGTCTTTCCGACATAAAATACCGGGCAGCATTGACACAGTGCCCCATATACTACTCCTAAGCTGTTACAATTGTACTTCCCTTTAATATTCAACTGGTAGCCATTAATATTGAAGAGTTCCCCAGTATTGATATAGGGACAAAAATGACAACACCCACATTTGGATATCTGCCAAAGTTTCTTGTCTTTAAAATTGTGTGGGCAAAGTGGCCTCTCCATAAGATTCTTCAGGTTATTACCCCTCTTATATACAACCACCGGCTTAGAACCCATTTTGTTCCTTACCACACGACCCTCCATAAGCACAGACCAACAATTTTTAAAAATAACATCCTTCACCTGTTTAAAATCCACAGTAAATCTCGTAATAAAGGCCAACCTAAAATTAACATCAGCATTTTGTTGTACAATCAAATTACTTTCATGGACCACGTTAGTATGCTCAGTAAAATTGTGAACAATCATCTGCTTCCAAGCTCATTAAAGTAGGAATATAGACCCCCCCCCCCGCTTATTTATCACTTCTATTTTGATCTCACTCACAAATTCTTTAGAATAATCTCTTTTAAGAAACCTAGATTCCAGTAAGGCACAGTCATTCATAAAATCATCAAATAATGATACCATCCTGTCGGCCCTGATGAATTGTCCTTTGATAACTGCTTTCTTTTGGGACAAGAGGTGTGAACTATCAAAATGCAAGAATGAATTTCTCATTTAATATTTGTAAATTTCAAAAACTCGATGGTATTAATATATTCCAAGAATAATTCAACATCACTGTTCCCACCCTTCCAGAGGATTAGAGGCAACTGTTTTGGAAAAAATCTCTATGAACTTGTGTAGAGAAAGCATTTAAAGAAAGCTTATGCGTAAGGAGGCTATTTTTATTTTAAAGTTTAATACTTTATATCCAAATGGTCTTAATTTGGACTGTAAATGAAAAGTATTAATCTAATTGGAAGTATTTTATTATTGGTTGCTTTATAATTGATAGGTGTAGTTATGTAGCTTCTTTAGTAGTGTATTTTAGTACTCCTGAAAGGCTTTTTGCTGAGGTGCCAGAGAGCTAATAAATTGTGTTTTTATTTTATTATTGGAGTGGTTCTTGCCATTGGTGTAATTTGCTTTGGACCCCTTTTCTGTATTTTTTATGTGGTTATATTAATTTCTATTTCGGTGCCTTCAGGGGCGCTACTTTTAGTCCTCTATTTGACTTTCTTATTGTTTTTCAGTTGCTATTTGTTATCCTGGCAGACATATGGTAGTTATACACTCATTATCTGACTTTTTTCTTAATTTATTTGCAGACTTTTTGATTGCCAGTCCTTCACGTGGAGCTCCCTCCACTCCTGAAAACTGTGCTGTTGCTATAACTGTTATCCCCCTGCCAAATTGTTTTCTTGTCTGTATTTGTACTATATTTGTGCTTTTTAATTATATCAGTGAAGCATAGTGCTCTCTTGTTGTTTCTGCAGTAGATCATAATGCCTTGTTTGATACGGTGGTATATTATAGGCTTTCCTAATTCATATTTCAACCATGGTGAGGTCACTGTTTAATCGCACAAATGCAAATGGAATGATCAAGCTTGCCCACTGTGAGTACATACATGAATTTCCCACAGCTCCGCTACAGTATGCTATAATTATGTAATGGCATATGTTTAACATAGACATCTCTTTAAAATCCAGCAGTTGTAACATGAGAACTCCGTTTTCTTTATTAGGAACATATTAGGCAAGTAATCCCTGGGACCATAAGATTACTATCCATGTACACCTTTAAGCAGACAAAGTTAAAAGTTCTTGACACCCTGTTCAAGCACTTAATAGTGCTGTCCTCCAGATCAAGTAGGGCTGTACATGATAACCATGGTGTAAATTTGTGTAACCAACCAGTCATCAGTACAAGTCCTAAAGGTAACTGAAGTAGTACTTTGTTTGGCCTGTATTAGTAATTTATTCCATTCGCTATGAATACATTGAATTAGAAACCTCTCTCTCCAGTGAGTATTGGTTTGTGTTGGTGTAGATTTATGCCCCTAGTGCAGATGTTTGTAGAGCTATTGGATTTGCAAAGAAATAGGAAGTCAGTTAGAACTAGGTCATACATGGCTCAAAAAGCGAGACACAGGTCATCTTGCAGCACCTATAGGAAACTGAGAGAAAGGAGAGTTATATTAATCTGTCAGAGTACTTGAAGGATTTAAGACCTTTAATTTTCTTGGTTAGAAATATTTGGGGCCTTTCCAGTTGAGCAGTATCCTTGGATTTATGCATACCAGAGGGGATATTGTATTGAACGATGGGTCTGATAAGGAAAAGTATAGTGGTAGGATGACTTCTTTGGATATTGAAGATATTCCCTTGGAAATTAACTGGGTCAGATAGGAGTTTCTGATAGTGGTGGAAACTTGATGATCGAATCAGAGAATGTTATCCTTATAATTACCTAGGTGACATGACTGTGAAGAGGAGTACGTATGAGGAGGGAACAGCTTTTCTTTGAAACGCTACAATGCTGCACTTTTTTTTATTCAATTTGAAACTATTTTTGATTCACCATATATGTGCATACTTAATCTATTTTGTATCAGTAGGTGAACAGATAATAGTGTCTAATCTGAAGTCCTCTGCAAAATAAATGCCAGACAAGAGAGAGTTTAGAACTGATGCTTATGGCACCCCCATACTTTACATTCAGAGAGGGAACCAGTAGTTTTCACAACTTGGGGTCTGTTTGGTAGCCAGTTTACAATCCAGCAGACAATGTATAGATTTACATTAAGCTCATCTAATTTTTCAGTATTACCAGTAGGGAGGGTAGTGTTAAAAGCCTTGGCCAAGTCAAGATATGCACTCTGCACAGTGATCACTGTCTACAGCCCCTGTAACCTTTTCAGAAAAGTTTATTATTAGGATTGGGACCTGCCCTTCACAAAACTGAACTGATTGGAATCTAAATCAGTTAAGTTGCTTGTAACTGCATAAATGAATTCTGCTATGATACAGTATATGGTTTTGCATATAAAGGCTGGTGAGGCTGAGGGATCTGTGATTACCATACGGGAAGTAACACTGACTGTTCTCCGCTCATTGGGAACAAACCTTGTAGATAATCTGAGACTGATCAGTTTATGTAGATACTCAGATGGTACATATTTGGCACTGACAGGAATCCAGCCTAGTATGTTGTCTTCCACAGAAATATTATTTTTAGCTGCTGGCAGGGATTATACGACTTGTTCCAAGGTAGTTACAGGGAAAAACATTCTCAGGGATAGTTGGAGCAACAATGTCTTCTTTTTCTTTGCTAATGTGAGTCTGTGGTGATGGGTTAGACATGTTCAGCACATGAGCATACCCATGAACCTTGAGACATGTTTGCAGAGCATAGAGCAAATGCACTTTGTGTTACATTAAGCATGGCAGCAGAAAGAATACAAAATACACAGTTTTAATGCATGTGACAAACACATTAAAGATCTGTATATGTTTTTAAATTCAAATGCATTTACAGGTAGTTTGAATTAGAAAATAATGTGTTTATGAACTAAGCAGCTATAAAAATGGTGGTGGATTTTTTAAGAAGTTTCATAAGTCACATTGCTCTATATTTCACTACAGCACAGACAGACTTCTTGTGGCATTCATATGATCATTCAGTCATAGGAAGTACAAGACAGTAGAGTCACAACCCTGTTTACACCTTGCCAGTATCCATCCTCATGCTTGTATACCCTCCCCTTTCCCTTCTCAAGAAGGGCAAACCAGGTCAGTCCTGTAGCAAATTTATGGATACCATCCAATCAAGCTTTGTATCTTGATGGTAATGATGTACTTCAGTGAGATGCAAAACTTTCCTACTGTATAGTAAGGAAACTGATTGCATTTCTTTGTTTTGCTATTTTCATCAATCTCGAAAAGGCAGGTAAGACAGTTATTGCCAAAATAGTGACCCAAAATAAGAATTTACCATTATGCTATCCTGAATTATGCAATAAAAAAGAAAATTTCACTGGTACACGCAAGTAATGCTGAACATATATAAGCCACACACTCCCTGTTCTTTCCTGAAGCCTTGCAGCGAGTTTACACATTAGACTGTATTACAGTCAGTCTAATAATGGCACACTATCCTTAAATGTCTTTGCTAGTGAAATACTTGTATCTAGAGCTTTTGTTATAAAAATTTTGTACATGTAAAAGACAATGTTTGTTATACAAAAATTATTTTTTTTTTGTAGTATTTGATACTGCGGTGGTGGTGCTGCGGTAGCGTTGTCGCCTCACAGTTAGATGTTGCCCGTTCGATTCTCAGAGCGTCTTCTGTGTGGTGACATGCGTGAGTGGGCGTTCCTTCGTTGAAGGTTGTGCGTTAGGCCCGGCAAGCCAGCACGTAAAACTCTACTGCCAATCATTAGCGGACCGGAGTTCCGCTGTGGCGACCCCTAACCGGGAAAAGCCGAAAGACACAAACATGTTAAAGCGCCTGACAAATGTCAAGTATAGAACAACTTGTAAATATCTGTAGATAGTCATTTCCTTTTTAATAACACTTTTATTTACAACAATTTTTATAAAAAAAAAAGTAGTGTGCCTGCAAGGTATTTAATTTTATTTAAAAATTTATGCATCAAAATTTGTTCTGTGGGTGAAGTAATATGCTATCCTAAAGTCATATAATCTGTACAGCTTCAGACAATGCCTAGTCACATTGATTTTATAAGATAAACTTATATAATTACTTGTGGAATCAATGCACATGTGTTATATGTAACTTTCTGTGAAACAAAATAATACCAGTTGTCTTAGAATGGCAGTGTAGTAGTGCCAGCCCCACTAAGTCCGCGTATTTAGAAGTAGATAAATGAAATGTACAGTATGTGATAATGGACACACTCAAACATGTGAATGGTGATTAGTCATTCTACAGCACATGCCAGTTGTAAATTAGCACCTCCAACAATAAAAAGAATGTCCGCAAAATACAAACACGTGATAATGCACAACTGTGAAAGCTGCAAGCAGGAGAAATGAAAGCAGTACTAATTCTGCAAAGATCTGTCTGATCACATTACACAGTGAAAAACATATGCAAGATAGCTGTCAGAGAAGCAAGTGGGTACAGATTAGTATAAAAGTCATACATTCCCCCTGTAGTCGACGCCAACAAATCTGCATAAGATGCAATCATATTTAGTTGAGATGTTCCTGTTCCATGGTCTGAGAAATATATCAACTACATTAATAAATAAGGGTGTCGCTCATTCGCCTCTATCATATTTGACGAGAAGGCTGGGATTTTCGTTTAGATGCTTTATTACATAGAAACATTAGGATAGATAAGCAGTATCATTAAATACGAATAAACTAGTTAACAGACTGACCTTGCATACATACATGCTTACATCTGAACTGCTTACTACAAAATACCAGTCTAACTTGCACGTGCTCAGTATTTATACACTTGTGCAAGCCCTTCGATAACTTGTTAAAGGTATATACACACACATTGATCTATATCCTCCCTCTTAAAAAGATTACCCTTTGAAAAACAATATTAGAGTTAGATATGCATCACTGTATACATTGGAAACAAAACACAGTGTTCATGTCCAAGTTGCTTCATATCTGCTACAGGATTTAGATGTGCAACCGTGGTTTGGAACATAACAATCTGGACCAAATTTAGCAACAGGGACAGTCTGTGATGCACAACTCATATCAGGAAGTTCTGGATTCATCATAGGAATGGGAATGTCCTCTGGAACTTCCTCAGGAATTGGAACACTGGGCAACTCACTCTGGGATAATCTTTCTCGCAGGCTATGTGCTGCTGTATAAGCTCAGACACTGGTCACAAATGCTTCCGATTCCACCTAAAAACTGCTCCTTCTGATTCCACAATATACGATCTTGGCTGTGGACCAGTATTCTTCACGGTACCAATCCGATCCTAACCTTTGGACATTTTCATCCTTATCACTCCTCCCTCTCATAATGGATTGAGCGGTTTTCTGGTCTTATTGTAGTAGGACATTTTTTCAGTGGACTGGCTTTCACTGTTCTGTTGTTCTTGACACATAGAACCAACAATTGTCTACTGATTGGTAATATGGTTCTGGTTTGTCTCGACAGAAATCTCTGAGCAGGTGAACCAAGATGTTTATCACGAGGAACATTTCTGAGATTCAAGAGTTTTAGGAAAACATCACTATTATCTCATTTTGACTTCTCAAGTAACTGTTTTGCACTTTGAACTGCACGTTCTGCCAAAACATTTGGCTATGGTTACTCAGGAGTACTTGTGACATCAGTAAAGTCCTATTCTGCAGCAAATCATTTGAACTGTTGGCTTGTAAACTGCGTGCCATTGTCAGAAATAACTTTGTGCAGGCTACCATGTACAGCAAAATGACATTTCATCTTAGTAATGACGGTACTGGATGCTAGGTTGGGAAGTAGGTTAATCTCGAACCAATTGGAGTAAGAGTCTAATAACACCAAATAAAATAAGTTGCAGCTTCTTCCAGCAGAGTAACATAAAAGCACTACTGAGCCATTGGTTTGAATTTCTTTATCTCCGTAAGCAGCAAGCTTCGCACACCTTGCCAAATCAAACCTTTCACCTTTACACACTTTAGAAAATGTTTTGCTGATATAACATTGCACTTGGAACCTGTATCAACTTTGAGCTGTTTGGGTTTGACATTTATCTGAACAGTACGAAATGCTTCATTCTTTGTCCTTAAATATACTGCATTGACCGTTTCATGAAGCACTGACACACCATCAACATAAAGAGTAGAATTGCCACTGTCTTAACTGATCAACTAATTTCTTAAAAAGTTCCCTTTTAATAAAAGAATGTGGGCATTTTGATTTACAAAACATTTTGAATTTATTCCATTTATGGCATTGTTGACCAAAAGCTAAACATTTCTCCCTTTTAGATTCATGGCGTCCACCACAGTTACGACATTTCACAATGAAACTAGGTTGGGGCCCATGCATTGAGCTTGCTGACTCACTCTTATGCTTCACCGAGATTATGCAACTTCTGGAATTTGCTAGTATGCTCTGGTGTTTACCAGTGAGTGCTGCAGGGGCTGCCATGTGCTTGGGCCAGTTTCTTTTAATAACGTGCTGTATACTATAAACATGAGCTTTGTCACTGTGCCGTCTAGAGTGATTCTCATTTGTAAGCATATTGGTGTGCTTTTCTGTGAGCTTGTATATCTGACAAATCTCAATGGCCTTATTCAAAGTTAAACCGCAGTCACGAAGCAAAATCTTTCTCACAGCATCATCTTTTATACCACATACAAGTCTGTCATATAAGAATGTCATTTGGTCCTGATAAGTGTGCAAAAGCAACCTTTAAAACAGGGAAACTACAACACCAGGAAAACATCAATTTGGGACAAGAATGTGATATAAAAGAACTTGAGCAAGAAGGAGTGTATAAATATTTGGGAACTGATGAAGGATCAACAATAAAACATGAACAAATGTGTATAAAACTTAGTAAGGAATACTTCAGAAGACTTAAATTAATTCTGAAAACAGCACTGACATCTAGGAATAAAATCCAAGCTATAAACCAATTTGCTCTTCGTGTCCTAACTTCCAATTCTGGAATGACTGACTGGCCCCAAAACATGTTGGATAGATTAGATTGGAAAACAAGAAGGATGCTTCATGCTCACCAAATGATTTATAAAAATCCGTGCATAACAAGATTATATGTTCCCTCTTCCGAAGGAGGGATGATCCTCCTTGAAATTGATTATATGTATAGATACGCAGTTGTGGGACTCCACACATCTTCTGACCTCACAAGACCCAAATGTTGTGAAAGTTTTGGAACATGAGAAGAATAAGTCTAAGATGACATCTCTACTTAATCTAGCAGAAGCATATCTGTATCAAGCAGGAATGGAAATCATACCAGAAGTAGATAAAAATTAGGCAGCGGCTGAATGTGCCAAAGTACAAAAGAAAGAATGTAAGGTGAAGGATCAGATGAGAAGGCAAGAAATGTGGAAAATGCATACATATATTTGCAAGTATAGAAAACTTCTGGAAGAACGTCATGTTGGTCAGGAACAAACGCAGGAATGGTTGAGGTGAATTCAAACCAAGAGATGAAAAGTTAATATTGGCGGCCCAAGATAGTGGACTTTGTTCACATTGGTTTACAAAGTCCATTGAAGATGTGGGAAAAACAGACAAATGTAGATTTTGTAAAACCGAATTGGTAACAGTTGCACACTTCAGTGCTGGTTGCGATATACTAATGGCAGAAGGACTGTATACTGAAAGGCATAATAATGTGGTGAGACTGTTGCACTGGGGATTGTGCAAACATTATGGTGTTGAAGTGGCTGAAAAACAGTGGAAACAGGAGCCACAAAGCATCATAGAAAATGAAGTCTGCATCACATGGGATCATCCATTACTAACAGTTCAAAAGATAGATGCTAGAAAACTAGATATAATGGTCCAGGAAAAGAAGACAAAAGTAGCATTGATCATTGAAATCCCCACACCCAGTAACTACAGTGTCCTGCGTACAGAGAGACATAAAGTCATAAAATATCAGGATTTGCAGGCAGAAACAAGAGCAATGTGAAAGAAAGATACCCAAACAGTTCCAGTAGTAGTAGGAGCAGCAGGTCTTATAAAGAAGAGTCTACAATCATATTTAGATATGCTACCAATACATGTAGCTTTGTACGAATTGCAGAAGGAGCCATTACTGGGCACATTGTGCGTGCTGCAAAGAGCACTTTTGGCTGACATCAAAGATTGAAACAATACTAATTTCATGAACTTTAATCGTACTTTGATTTAGGAATGGGGTCCATTCCCATCATGGTATTAAAAACCCAAAATATTTGGAGAAATTAAAAAAAGTCTGCCCTTTATCAACTCATCCCTTAAGTCACCAAATCTGCATGTTTTAGCTTTATTTCTTAGGTGAGTTATATATGCTGCAAAAGTTTTTCACCAGGCTTTTGATCCCTTCTGTAAAATAAGTGCCTTTCCATTGTAACATTTGTCTGGGGGTTACACATTTCTCTAAATTTATGTTTTAAGCACTCCGGTTCCTCCCTTGACTCAGCCTGTACAACAATATGTCAGTTTTCCCCCCACTTCTGTATAAGATAGTAGGTGCATACACAAATGAGCGTTCCCTTTTTATAGCGTCTGATCCAGCTAAATTAAGCAGGAATTAAATGCCTTTGTGCATTCATCTTTATCAGAAAATGCAGCCTGTATAAAAATGTCATACTCTTGCTCAAACACTCTTCAGTTCTAAGCAGTATTACTGTCAAACATAAGTGCACTGGGTTTTCGAAATCCATCTGCCATTCCCACCAAGTATGCACAGACACACTGAAAATATGGCCTTTGTAATTATGTATGAACAAAGAATTCTGTGAGCTTGTAACAACATTTAGATGCACAACAAGCTCTTCAAAGTACTGTACCTAGTGAAATATGCCCTGTAATGGTTGTACTTTGCGAAATAACTTACTGGATATCTTTGCTTAATACGAAAATGCATGCTTTGTGAAAATGCGGTTGTTTCCCATTATTTTTTTCATTTTATGGAATTCGGACTTTATTTCAAACATTTTCCATAGTAATTTGAATGTTTTCACCAATATCGTACATATCGGCTTCTGTGAAAAGCATTTAGAATGTTCTGTATGCCACATTTCATATTATGCTGAAAGAAATAGTGCTGAGCAAGTTTTAATACCTGAAATTCTTTTCTGACATGTTTTGTGAAGTTTGCACATTTTAGGGATGATCGGCTCGTCTGTATTCCTCCGGCTGTACGCAAGTGCTTCTAGTCATTTTAGCCAAGCTGCTTCTATCTTCATGCCCCTTGGATATTCCGGTTTCTGCTCCTTGTCTTTTAGACAGTCTGCTTCTGACACCATGTCGTTTATTCATCTCTTAACACATGACAAGAAGAGAGGGGGTTTTCATTTAGATGCTTTAATATAATACATAGAAACACAGGATGGATAGCGGCATCATTAAATACGAATGACCTAGTTAACAAACAGGCCTTACATACATGCATGCTTACATCTCAACTGCTTAATACAAAATGGCAGTGTACCTTGCACGTGCTTAGTATTTATACATTTGTGCAAGCCCTTGGATAACTTCTTAACGGTATATACTCACTGATCTACAAAGGGGATCAGCTGACACCTACTTAAAAGCATTAAAATTATACCTTTACTGATTCACTGCTATGAATGCACTCAAAACTTAACCTTTTTTTTATAGGGGAGAATGCATCCGTAATACTTCTTGCCATATGGCTTCACAGGCTATGGCTGACCTTTTCCCATAAAGATGCAGGGTAGGAGCAATACTGCGGTGGTGGTGCTGCGGTAGTGTTGTCACCTCACAATAAGACGCTGTCCAGTTCGATTCTCAGCTAGAGCGTCTTCTGCGTGGAGACATGCGTGAATGGGCGTACCTTCGTTGAAGGTTGTGCGTCAGAGCTGGCAACTCGGCATGTAAAAATCTACTGCCAATCATTAGCGGACCGGAGTTCCACTGTGGCGACCCCTAATCGGGAAAAGCCGAAAGACACAACAACATGCAGGGTAGGAGCAAATCTGCAGGTGGTGTTTAACTAAAAAATATTTCAATAAGTACTGTACACCTATCCTCATTTACATGCAGAAAAGTATGGCAGTGCCTAAAGAAACGAAGATGCAGCCTCCAAGAATTGAAAGGAAATGTGAAGAAATTAAGCTCCAGCAAACAGTAGCATTATTTAGAAAAGGAAAGCTTTTTTTTTAATAATGCCATTGTACAGCAGAAGTGTTCTTTGTGGGTGTGAAAAAGTTAGCTTAGCCACCAGCTGTCTTTGTTTGCTTATTTGGGGTGTGCCCTTGTAACCAAACCACACTGGAGGGTAGACCCCGCCCCCCAGTTATCTACACCAAAACATAGTATATTGCTTAATTATATTACAATGCTAGTACTTTGTACTTTCTCCTAGGTTACTGACAAATGGAGAGGAAATGTAGTGTGTCTGTAATGATTTTGTGTCTCTGCAGAGGTACAAGATACATGCGCAATACACCTGATTCCACATAGGAAAATGTATCAAGTGTAATGTTATGTTGTGCAGATACTCAGCTGGAAGCATATTGTACCAGTCATTTATTATTGACCTATTTGTTTACTAGTTCTGTTCACATCTGTATGAAAATAAAACAGTTAGTGTTAGCAGTGATAAATCTAAAAGTTCACCTTTTAGAGAGCATTCAGGCTGCTTACTCTCTATAGGTAACGCATATATTGAACCCATCTTGATTTTTTATGTATTAAGTTTCTGCAGATCGTGAAACTTTGGCAGATAAGCTGCTTTTGAAAAAGAAGGGCAGAACTTGTAAAATAGTGTGTAACAATGCCAAATCTTCAAAGCAGTATGCATAAAATCTGAGTTTAACACCGGAAACTTTCTAAATGGAGAACTGCAAAAATGAAAAAATGTAGTATGGTATAAAATGTCTTAATAAATGATTTAACTTAAGAAAATATGGGACATCATCAGATGACTGCTCTTGCAACTGTAGGAAAATTGGTTGTTTTGCTGGATCATTAGAAATGTCCTTTACTCCTTTTGAGGAGACGTGGTAGCTCTCATCTACAAAGTATTCTGAATTTGAGAAAATTGATAATGAGTTATGAAATGAGAGATTAAGTATTCGAAACTGGAGCATTGAACCACATTCAAACATGGCCACCAGCAGTGGGTAAGCCTCAGCACTGACTGCTACTGCTGGTGGCGTCTTTTTCTGATTTTGAGATGGGCCATCTGCAGTCATCCTGCACAGTCTTGTAGGACCACCATGATGAGATGTCACCTCAGCCGAGCTGTATGCTAATGAATCATGCTGGGAGAGTGGTCTGTGCTAATTAGCCATGTGTTGTCCCCTGGAAATGACTGTGATAAGCCATTTACACAGCCAAGTGAATGATTCAGAGAATTACTGTGTTCTGTAAATTAGCTCAGCCAAAGGTTTGTGTTCACGTATTACTTGCAATGGGTGAGATTGTTAGAGGTTAGTGCCAAGGAGTTTAGTCAACAGGCGTGTGCGCTGCGCTGTGTGTGTGTGTGTGTGTGTGTGTGTGTGTGTGTGTGTGTGTGTGTGTGTGTGTGTGTGTGTGTGTGTGTACTGAGGAATGAGTGATCTCAGGTGTAATTGTGTACGTGTGATTGTGTCTGCCTGGGTGGCCACATCATATGTTGAGGATGGGTGTGGGGTGAATGTGTCGTTTGATTGGGTGATGTAGAGGGGACGTTTTTGTGTGCGTGTGGGCATGCACGCACTCATGCATGTATGTGTTAGTGCATTTGTATGTGAGAGGGGCTCTTACACCGCTACACTCCCTTAGGTTAAATAGCAAGTCCTGCAATACTGGGCAGGTAGAGAACACTAAACATAAGAAAAATCCAACTAGTGCCCTACATTCCCTTAAAAAGTTACTATAACAACAGTTTTGCAGCATGACATTCATATGGGCCAGTGGGGGAGAGGGACACTAGACACCAGGGATACTCTTGAAATACAAGCATAAGTTGCTTTGCAAGGAAGGGTAAAACTTTAAACCCTTGATAAATGGAAGCTACATCTTTAAGCCGATGTTTAGTCCTGTGCCAAGACTGAACACCAGGGAGAGAATTTAATTATTACTCTAAGTCACTTAAAAGTGATTAAGAAAAGGGGGAGCTTCAAACCCTGTACCTTGGTATGGAAATCAGCTTTTTAACTTTTTAACTAAGAAAAGCTTTAGTTTTCTACACAACTGAGGATTTTGTGAAAAGATGGTTCTCGCATCATGATGTGTTTTCTGAACAGTATGAAGCATGAAACTCCAGTGTCTGGCTTTATTGACTGACTATGACTGCTTTGTGAGTTATGAGGGAAATGGAAAGTAATAAGGCAAAATCAGGAGCATTTTTGTAAAATCAGAGACAGTCAAGAGGGATGGAGAGCAAGGTGTCTGTCAGGGTTGGGGCCAACATACCTCTAAAGTGGCATGACAAAGACTCCTAGATAAACTGGGAGGAACACTTGACAGTTGTGTCTTTCGGCTTTTCCCGGTTAGGGGTCGCCACAGCAGAACTCCAGTCCGCTAGTGATTGGCAGTAGATTGTTACATGCCGAGTTGCCAGCTCTGACGCACACCCTTCAACGAAGGTACGCCCATTCACGCATGTCTCCACGCAGAAGACGCTCTAGCTGAGAATCGAACCGGACAGCGTCTTACTCTGAGGTGACAATGCTACCACAGCACCACCACCGCAGTAACTGGGAGAAATGTTAAATATTACTGTATCTTAAAAAAAGTAATAGAGATACAGGTGTAGCATCAAGATGCAGTTTTCTGAACACTGAGGAGAATGAAACACTAATGTCTGGCATTATTGACTGACTGTAATCATAATTTATAAGGGGCAGGGAAATACAAGGCTACAGTAGGGATGTTGTGTAAACTAAAGGACATGTAAAGAGGTATGGGGATGTTTGTGCGTTTGGGGAGATGAGTGAGGAGGGTTTCTGCCTGTGCCAAAGTGATGCATTGGCTACTAGATGTGATTACTGCAGGAAAGTGCTGACTAGTACCAGCGGTAGCAGCACGAAATTAAGAGGCATGCAAAGTAGCTGATGATGAGATCTTTCCTCATTGTGGATAACAGTTCTCCGAATCCAATTTTCTGTGGTCATGGAAACTGTCCCTTTTGGCCAAAGCTCTTGTAGCATATGGTAGCATTCTTTATGAATCCCAGGAGAATGTTTCTTAAATAAACTTTGTATTTAATTGGATAGGGTTTGATGGTATTTTCATACTTTTTAGTGTAAATAATACAGATGGAGAAAGAAAAAAAGAGCTTAGTTCATTTTATGGAACAGACTAATTGTAAATACCATATGTTCGTTGCCATTAAGGGCCTTAACCATTATACTGGATTATGTTTCTAATATGTTTTTTTTTTTTATTATGTGGAGTTATTTTATGCCTGTACGTATTCTTTTTCAGGATGGCCATTCTGTGCATAAAAGGGAAACTGTGAAGAATAAAGACACTCTGTTTTCCAAAAAGGCAGATACAAAGGTATATAAAAACAACATATGTTGCATACATATTTTTTTCTTGCAGAAAATATCCTGTAGTGCTGTGTCAACTGGAAAACAGTCCTCTACCTAACCTCGAAATATTAAAATCTTTCACCAGTTACTTCTGGTGTAAATCTTCCTTTTTCAAGAGGCTCCTATTGCCAGCTAGAAAAGTACTATTGCAGAGACCATAACAGCCAAAGAAAGAGAGGCCAGTTTGATCTAAAATAACTCACATTCTTATACACTTATTGACAAAATCTGTACCACAGCAAAAGTGAAAGATAAACACTTACCTCGCTAACAGGAAATGACAAATTTCTCTCAATGCTGGATTGCCATTCTCTCCTTATCCTAAGCTCAAGCATGCTCAAGCATGAGAGTGGATTATTACTTCACCATTTAACTCCGCTTTGTACAGCACGATGAATATAATAGTGTAGGTTGTTTCTTTACCCAGTAGCTTACCATCCAAGTTTTAGAAACAAACCTTAACAGAAGCATCTTCTCCCCACAGTATATGTAAATCTGATAGAGTAATAAATGACTAGAAGAAATGTACTCAGAATAACTATTTTGATTTATAACTGACAGCATAATGTACCTCTTTTTGGTTTATTTTTTTATTACAGTTATCTTTGTAAAGGTTTGTTATGGGTATATTATAGCAATAACCCACGCCTGGGTGTGGGTAATGCTAAATTTACCCACGGTTGGCGTGGTTTGGTCCCGAGGGCGAAGCCCGAGGGACCAAACAAAGCCAACCATGGGTAAATTTAGCATTACCCACACCCAGAAGTGGGTTATTGCTATCAAAGCCAACCATGGGTAAATTTAGCATTACCCACACCCAGAAGTGGGTTATTGCTATTATACCATGACATTATTTAAGAAAAGAAACTATTACTTTTCTTAAATAATGGCATAGTATAATGCCGGTTTACTGCCCTTCCGCAGATGTCTGGCATCCGCGGCAGTTCTGATGTACTGCGCGCCTGCACAGTACATCAGAGCTGTGGGCAAAAGCAACGGAGAAAGCAAGGTCTCTGTTGCTTTTTATGTTTCGCTATGTTAAATGAGTTTAACATAGCGAGACAGTTTAAAATAAGCAACGGAGATGTCCGTTGCTTATTTTAAACTGTCTCGCTATGTTAAACTCATTTAACATAGCAAACACTAAAAAGCAACGGAGATCTTGCTTTCTCCATTGCTTTTAAACATGTCTCGCTATGTTAAATGGGTTTAACATGGCGAGACAGTTTAAAATAAGCAACGGAGATCTCCGTTGCTTATTTTAAGGTCTCGCTATGTTAAACCCATTTAACATAGCGAACAGTGTTTAAAAGTTATACTAATGGAAAAAAGTCCGGGCAACCGGGCCTTTTTCCATTAGTATAACTCGATTTACAATGGGCACGCTGGCCAATCAGCGTGCACGTTTTGGGGGGGTCATGGTATAATTCCCAATACTGTACGATTATTATTATTTACTATTCACTTTTGCACCTGTTGATTTGTAAACATAATGAAGTGGTAGTAACTTCTGTTTTGTTGTGAAAATATAAAAAAGTGGCTCTGTGTAGGATGTGTATGTTTCTGCAGAGAAGATGTACACAAAATAAATGGACTTGGATGCATGGAACATCACAGTGAAGGCCTTCTGTGGTATGAGGAGTGGAAGTATTTTTTACCTTATAACTGAGGAGCACACTTTTGCAGGCTTAAAAACATGTAGCCAGTATGAACACTTGCTAGGCACCTTAAAAGTCAGTCCCAGAATAGGTAATGCATCATTTGTGGTAACTGTATATTTTTCTGCTATTTATTCATTCCTTGTGGATAGGTGGAGAGACATTTGGCAGTCTGCTAATCAAATTTTGATATGGCCCTGAGGAACATCAGTTTGCAGCAGCCTTCAGTTCAGCATCTCTTCAGCTGTCAAGAAAACTGTTTTTATTGAGCACAGGTCGATAACATGTGCGCATGTGCGCGCACACACACACACACACACACACACACACACACACACACACATATTTATAGAGCAGCAGCAATGTAAATCTGCAGTTCAGTTTAACTGAATGTCTCCATTTCAGCAAGATGCTTAGCTAATCTGAATAGGTTAAAAGACACTACTTTTTATCCGCTTTAAGTCAACCCAACATTTGATTTCTGTTTTAGTTGACACAGAGCAGTCCCCTGTTTTCTTCAGTGTGTGTCTTTATCTTCATCTTGTTTTGAAAAGTGGACATTCTTTTGTTTTTAAACAATAAACATCTTTATTAAATTGTCGTGTATGACATAGGCAATCTTACATTTATATAAATGAAAACAAACCATACCAACACAATCTCAGCTGCAAACATTATACATTACAAACCATGCAAGCACAACTATAGCTACAAACACTATACATCACTTATAATGTATCCAGCCATTAGCAGTCAACCATTACATTAGTCATTCAGTTTGTGCCTTCTTTTAAACCTCGTTCCTCCACTGCATGTATTGATCCCACACTTCCCATTTTTTCCTATGCAATTTGCTCCTACCCTTTTTTTTAGAAATCCCAATTCCAATTGTTTTATCTCTGTTACTATCTTTGCTACTTCTAGTAAAGTTGGTTTAGACCTTGATTTCCATTTTGTAGCATTTGCTTTTTTGTCACCCATCATAATTAGACTTGGGGCCTTACTATGTCTAGGCAATTCAGATTCTATCTCATAGCTCAAAAAAATAATTTCCTTAGTTACACCAATTTGCATCTCCAACAGAGCAGTCTACAGGGAATCTCTGCCAATTCGTTATACTCCCAGAAAATATGTTCCCAGTTGCCTTATTCTTCCCCATCACACTTTTAACATTTGCTGTCTACCTGAGGAGAAATTCTTTGGAGTCTACTTGGGATATAAAAATACCTATGTAAATACTTCCAAGCTAAGATCCTAATTCTAGACTTTGTTGCATATTTGGGAGACATACATATATTCCACCCCCATTGTTTTTGTGACATGCTTATCCAGTCTTTCTTCCCTCTCTTTTCTAACTTCCTCTGATTAATTTTTGCAGTTGTCATACGGTATTTTATATGCTGTACTAATTTAATGGTAACTTCTACTAAAAGCTCTACCAGTACTGACCTTTTCATTTAGGACCTCTCTATTTTTGTTTGCCTATTATCTGATATCAATCCTTGATAGAGAAGGTAATCTCTAACCTGCAGTGCAAATAAGTTCTTGGTGTCTTCCCATTCTGTTTACCTTTCCCTCTCTAGTTGTTTCCTCCCAGTACCTTGGTTCCTTTGCCAGTTTTCTCAAATTCCACCCCCCCCCCCCTTGCTTATTGTCTTTATCCCTAATTGCAGAGATCTATCGGCAGAATCTCTTTTCTCCATTCCCATGTTGACTTAGTTCTTAGAATACTTTCTGCTACTTTATGAATATAATATTCTGTATGGTTATTGCTATTCTCCTTGAAGGTCTGCATCCAGAATACCAGCCTCTGCTTGTTTCTTGAGCTCCCCCCTGTTTCATCATCACCTTCCACTTTGAATTATAGGTTTCTGCTTGGGCTATGTCTAGGAGCCTTCACTGTGTAGCTCTGAAATACCTCTTCAGATTGGGCAATTCCAGTCTGCCTCCTTCTATTGGAAAGGACCTGTTTATCCCACTTGACATTTGTCATCTTCCCCTTCCAGATTGATTGTTATCCACGACTTCTTCTCTGGTTGATAAAAATATGCCTGATCTATATATAATGTTAAAGGAACTAAAAACATTTGCTTGTATCGTACTATTCATGTTCATATAACAGAGCTTCCAATTTCTCCGTTTTTGTACCGTCTTTTGTTTAGTCTCTTCCCACATATCCTTAGCTGCCATACAGGAATCATTTATAATCCATACTCCTAAATACTTCATTTTATATCCCCATAATTATGGAGATTGAACCAATGTGTGTGTGGGTACATAATTTACCACTGTTGCTTTTGTTTTAGCTTTATTAATTTTGTATCCTGAAAAGATCTGAAACTGTCTCAAAATGTTTCACAACCCTCAGGATCATCAATGTTCTGTTAATGTTGTTGAATGTTTGCCTCCCCTCCCCAAAACCACATTGGTCCATAGATATCAATACTGGCATCACTTTTGCCATTCTTTTAGCCATTATAGACATAAACCATTCATAATCCTGGTTTAGTATTGAAATGGGCATGTATGAATCTGATGATTCTTTACCCTCTTTAGGTATTACATCTACCAGCACTTTCTTCCAGGATATTGGTACTTCTCTTAAAATACTGTTAAACAAAACTTTCCAGATCTTTACCTGTTTTTCCTCCTAGATTCCAAAAGTCTACAGGAATACCATCTACTTCTGGAGTCTTTCCTATGGATTGGTTATACATAATTTTACCTCATCTCCTTCTATTCTAACTGTTAGTAATTGAGCCTCGCTCACCTGTAACCTTGACATATTTATAAACATTCCTATTTGTACCTTTTGTTGATTTCTATATTTCTCTCAGTACCTTGGTTCCTTTGCCAGTTTTCTCAAATTCCACCCCCCCCCCCCTTGCTTATTGTCTTTATCCCTAATTGCAGAGATCTATCGGCAGAATCTCTTTTCTCCATTCCCATGTTGACTTAGTTCTTAGAATACTTTCTGCTACTTTATGAATATAATATTCTGTATGGTTATTGCTATTCTCCTTGAAGGTCTGCATCCAGAATACCAGCCTCTGCTTGATGTTCTTCATTCCACATTGCTGCAGTCCTAACTATTGGGTAGTCCGCTGTCCAGTCGGCCCGAATACCAAAGTATATGGCTGACATCGGTCAGGGCGCATTAGACTGACGTCAGTACGTCAGGGTACTAATGCGCATGACCGACGTCATATCCTCAGTCTTTTTTGCCGCATGGTCCGGATGCAGAAGCAATTTTGCGAAGTGCAGGTTGGCGTTCTGAAAGTTTCTGAAGCCAGGAGTTTCAGACCGAATCAAAGTTGGCTAAGTACCCGTTGGGAATATTTTGTTTTTCTTGCCTCAGTATTTAACCGGATGTCAGAAAAAGTGAATAACTGTATTTCTTGTGGGAAACAGATACCTCATAGGGATTACCATACTTTGTGTATACCTTGTTTAGGGCCTGAGCACGACGTTGTTGTTGGATGCGCTCTTGTGCTAGATTTAACAAACGCACTATTAAGAAGGTTAGACTGTGCCAGGTTAGTGTTTGGGAAGCGTTGTAATTATAAAATGCCGTCGGATGTTCCACGCCGCTTCGACTAAAAGCAAAGGACAAAACAGCAAAGCCTAGAGTGGAGGAACCGACAGTCCCAGACGTTGGTTCTTTAGAGGGCTCAGTGGAGCCGGAGGTTTTGCCAGGTGTTTCTTTGGAGTCTCAGGGAGAGACTTTACTGTTACAGGATGTATCCTCTCAGGAAGTAGGCCAGGCTGAGGGGCTTCTCAGGTGGCTGTTCTTCCCTCTCTTCCCTAAGGTGGTCAGAGCCTCCCTTCTGTTTCCAAGGCTTCTTTGAGGGGCAGGCCGAGTTTTGCTTCAGTGGGGGTTTCTCCTAGTACTTCAGGGTCTTTGCCTAAGAAACATATGCTTAAAATGGCAGAGGATTTGATTACTATGATAAGAGGTTCTATGCCCCCTCCTGATAAGAGGCCTAGGGTGGAATCTGAGTTTGAGAGTTTTGAGCAATGCTCGGAGGCTTCTGAGTCTTCGGCTGAGGACTTGCAGGAGTACCCTCCTTATTCTGATTCTGATGTGGATGATTCTACTCCTTCAGCTTCCCCTCCTGAGGATTTTTCTTTTTCAGAGACTCTGCATTCCATGAGGGAGCATTTTAAATGGGAAGGTCAAGATTTCTCTGATTCCAGGAAAAGGCTTAGGAATTCTGTTTTACCCCAGCACAGGCCTTTAGCTATACCTCCTGTTTAGAATGTGGAGGAAGATGTATTTGCAGAGGCTTCCCTGAATCCGGATTCTTTGCCTCCTGCCCCGGTTAAACCGGATAGGTATTATAGGGTGCCTGAAGCTCATAAGTATCTCTTTAAGAGTCCTAGGGCAGACCCGAAACTGTCTCTCAGGGGCCTAAAGGTGTGAAGGCCTCAGTTGTTAAAAATCCTGTCCCTCCTGATAAAGAGGCAAGGGCTTTGGATAGATGGGGAAAGAAAGTGTATACTTCTTCCACTTTAGCCATGAGGGCGTTGAATTGTCAGTTTCACATGGTAAAATATCAGAATTATCTTCTTTCACAGTTGAAATCTAAGGTGGATGCTCTCGGGGAAGGTATTGAGTGTAAAGAGTTGCAGGATTTAGTTCATGTGTCTGAACAAGTGGGTAAACATTCCTTGCAATGTGGTTTTGATGCTGTGCAGGCCTCCTCCAGGGTGGCTGCCACTGGTTCTGTTCTTCGTAGGCACGCCTGGTTGAGAGATCAGAACTTAGCTGAGCATGTTAAGACAAGGATTTTGGATGCTCCTTTACAGTCTGATGTGTTGTTTGGTTCGCCTGTGGAAGCAGTTTTAAAGAAGATGGAGGACAAGGCTAAGTCTATGCAAACTGTTAAGGATTTTTGGCAGGTGCAGCCTCCGAAGTTTAGTAGAAATTGGCCTGCTAAGGGATGGACTTATCCTGCTTATGATTCCCAGTCTAGGGGTAGGTCTAGACGTGGTAGGGGCAGAGCTCAAGGTGCTTTTAGGCCTAGGACAGGGAGTTCACCTGCTCAGACTTCTGGTGAGGGCAGGGGTCAGTCCTTTCGCAAGCAGACCCAATGACCTGCCTTTTCAGCTGCCAGTACCTTCTCCTGGCGGCACCTCTAGGAGGAAGGCTGTCTCTTTCAAAGAAAATTGGGATTTAATTACCC
Organism: Protopterus annectens; assembly: GCF_019279795.1. NCBI lineage: Eukaryota > Metazoa > Chordata > Ceratodontiformes > Protopteridae > Protopterus > Protopterus annectens. The sequence goes on along the minus strand of NC_056726.1, from coordinate 884,694,368 downwards.
AAGACAAATGGGTTCTGGATATCATTCACCACGGTTACAGGTTTTATTTCCATACCTTGCCTCCTTTCAAAGGCATGCCAGACATTCCTCCTCTACAAAGACAAGAGGCTCACAAGCAAATTTCTCAGTTACTCCAAATAGGGGCCATTCAGCCGGTTCCTGTGCCAGAAAGGGGCCTAGGATTTTATTCTCGCCTGTTCCTAGTACCAAAGAAGGGGAACACGTGGAGACCAATTTTGGATTTATCTATCCTCAACACTTATCTGGACATTCCCAAGTTCAAAATGTTGACGTTACAACAGCTTTTACCTCTGCTGGGCAAGGATCACTGGATGGTAACTTTAGATCTCAAGGAAGCTTACCTTCATGTGCCTATAAGACTAAGTTGCAGAAAGTATCTGCGTTTCGAGCTGAAAATTCTCATTATCAGTTCTCTGCATTGCCCTTTGGCTTATCTACTGCCCAGAGTATTCACAAAGGTTCTGGCTCCAGTGATAGCTTACTTCAGGCTAAAAGGAATTCAAATCTATCCTTACTTGGACGATTGCCTGATTCTGGCTCAAGAAAAGGAAGACCTTCTACAGCATTTGGAATATGTCATAGCAGTGCTAAGATGCCTAGGGTATTCTGTGAACGAAATAAAGTCCAGTCTAGTACCCTCTCAGGACATGTGCTTTCTGGGTGTGAGACTGAATACAGCAGCCCAGATGGCCTTTTTAACCCCGGACAAACAAAAGAATCTTTCCAGTTACTTCCATCAACTATCTCTTCAGTCCGGGCTGACTGCAAGGACAGTCCTTCAAGCCTTAGGGTTCATGGCATCTTGTATTCTGGTGCTTCCCAATGCCAAACTGCATATGAGGAAGCTACAATGGTACCCCAAAAATGTATGGACACAGCACTGCCAGGATTTGGACACTGTCATTCAAATAATACCTTGCATTCAAAAGGAATTTTTGTGGTGGGCTCAGGAATGTCACCTAAACAAGGGACTCTCTGTGACCCGGCCAGAGGCGAGTCAAATCGACAGATGCCTCAGACATTGCTTGGGGAGCTCATCTAAATGGAAAGTGGATACAAGACATGTGGCCTGCCAGACTACAGCATCTACATATCAACATGAAGGAGATGTTAGCAGTCCAGTTTGCATTAATGGCTTTCAAGGAGTTACTTCTTCCAGGGCAGGTGTTGATTCTAACAGACAACACAACTGTCATGTGGTACATCAACAAACAAGGGGAACACATTCTTACCCATTGTGCAGGCAAGCAATGATTTTATGGGAGACTGCGCTAAGCTTGCAACTAACTCTTCAGGCAAGGTTTCTGCCGGGAGCACAGAACTCCTTAGCAGATGTGTTAAGCAGACAAATCATGGATCCCCACGAGTGGAAACTGGATCTTCATGTATTTCAAAAGTTGACAGTGTCCTGGGGAACTCCAGACATAGATCTGTTCGCTTCTCCACTAAACCACCAGCTGCCAAAGTTTTGCACAAAGAGGTTTCATCACACAGCTTGGAAAGTGGATGCTCTTTCTTTCAGTTGGAAAAATCTTCATGTGTATGCGTTTCCACCTCTGCCTCTTCTTCCAAAGGTGCTTCTAAAAGTCAGACAAGACAAGCCAAGGATGATTTTAATAGCTCCAGATTGGCCTCGCCAGCACTGGTACCCATTACTGAGGAGTCTGGTAAAGAAGCCTCCATGGCCTTTACCCTTGATTCCACATCTGTTGTCTCAGAAGGACGGTCGCCTGCTCAATGTCAAGCTTCACTCTCTTCATCTAACAGCCTGGCATATTCTGTTTTGAAAGACAGCAGGTCTCAACTTCCTCAACAAGTTTTAAATGTGATTATGGAAGCCAGAAGACCTAGTACAAGGAAAGTGTACGCAGAAAAATGGAAGAGATTTTTATTTTGGACTGCAGCAAAGAATTTGGAGATTTCTGAGCCTAATTTGAGTGTGGCTCTTCAATATCTTACTGAGTTATTGGACAAAGGTTTGTCTTTCTCTTCCATTAAGATTCATGCTGCAGCAATTTCAGCTCACTATGATTGTGACCCACCATTGTTTTCACATCCTTTGTTCAAGCAATTTCTTAGAGGGGCAAAGAATATAAGACTCCCAATGAGCTCCTACTCCTGCTTGGGATCTCAATTTTGTGTTGGAGAAACTTACTCTGCAACCTTTTGAGCCTGCAGCTACTGCTGAACTGAAATACTTGTCATGGAAGACTGCTTTTTTGTTGGCCATTACTTCTGCAAGAAGGGTTTCTGAGTTACAGGCCCTTATGGCAGTTGAGCCTTTTTTGATTTTTCATAAGGATAGGGTATCATTACGCATTAATCCTTCCTTTATGCCTAAAGTGGTTTCTAGTGTGGCTTTAAACCAAACTATTCATTTGCCTACATTTTATGCAGATCCCCAAAATAAAGGGGAAAAGATTTTGCACACTTTAGATGTACACAGGCAATTGCGTTATTATTTGAGCAGGACTAAGGATTTTAGGCAGTCTCAGCAGTTGTTTGTTTCTTTTGCTTTGAGTTCTCAGGGCAAGCCTGTGTCAAAACAAACTATTTCTAGGTGGATTGGGTTTTGCATTGCATTTTGTTATTCCCATCATGGCAAGGAGATTCCAGCTGGGATTAGGCCTCATTCCACTAGGGCTACTGCCACTTCAACAGCTTTTTAAGGGGTGGCAACTAAGGATATTTTGGAGGCAGCTACTTGGAGTTCAGTGCATACTTTCTCTAAGCATTACCACCTTCCTCTCTACTCTAAGTCTAGGGCTGGTTTTGCCACAGCTATTTTGCAAGGCATGTTATCAGCTCCTGCTTCCTTATGATTTGCCAGCCTCCCTTACCTCTGCTTTGGGATTCTACCCAATAGTTAGGACTGCAGCAATGTGGAATGAAGAACATAGTACAGTTTTGTACCTACCATAAATGTAGATGTTGGAGCATCCACATTGCTGCAGTCCAATCTACCCTCCCTCCTTCCCCTCTGTGTTTAGGGGTGGTTGTGTAGGTGAGGTTATATTCTGCTAATTTTGTATATTTTGTATATATATATATTTTGGTGCAGATATGTTGGGAGTTTTGGTTTTGGCCTTATCTTTCAGGGTCTTCTGACATCTGCGGCAAGAAAAGACTGAGGATATGACGTCGGTCATGCGCATTAGTACCCTGACGTACTGACGTCAGTCTAATGCGCCCTGACCGACGTCAGCCATATACTTTGGTATTCGGGCCGACTGGACAGCGGACTACCCAATAGTTAGGACTGCAGCAATGTGGATCCTCGAACATCTACATTTATGGTAGGTACAAAACTGTACTTTTCTTGAGCTCCCCCCTGTTTCATCATCACCTTCCACTTTGAATTATAGGTTTCTGCTTGGGCTATGTCTAGGAGCCTTCACTGTGTAGCTCTGAAATACCTCTTCAGATTGGGCAATTCCAGTCTGCCTCCTTCTATTGGAAAGGACCTGTTTATCCCACTTGACATTTGTCATCTTCCCCTTCCAGATTGATTGTTATCCACGACTTCTTCTCTGGTTGATAAAAATATGCCTGATCTATATATAATGTTAAAGGAACTAAAAACATTTGCTTGTATCGTACTATTCATGTTCATATAACAGAGCTTCCAATTTCTCCGTTTTTGTACCGTCTTTTTAGTCTCTTCCTACATATCCTTAGCTGCCATACAGGAATCATTTATAATCCATACTCCTAAATACTTCATTTTATATCCCCATAATTATGGAGATTGAACCAATGTGTGTGTGGGTACATAATTTACCACTGTTGCTTTTGTTTTAGCTTTATTAATTTTGTATCCTGAAAAGATCTGAAACTGTCTCAAAATGTTTCACAACCCTCAGGATCATCAATGTTCTGTTAATGTTGTTGAATGTTTGCCTCCCCTCCCCAAAACCACATTGGTCCATAGATATCAATACTGGCATCACTTTTGCCATTCTTTTAGCCATTATAGACATAAACCATTCATAATCCTGGTTTAGTATTGAAATGGGCATGTATGAATCTGATGATTCTTTACCCTCTTTAGGTATTACATCTACCAGCACTTTCTTCCAGGATATTGGTACTTCTCTTAAAATACTGTTAAACAAAACTTTCCAGATCTTTACCTGTTTTTCCTCCTAGATTCCAAAAGTCTACAGGAATACCATCTACTTCTGGAGTCTTTCCTATGGATTGGTTATACATAATTTTTACCTCATCTCCTTCTATTCTAACTGTTAGTAATTGAGCCTCGTCTACCTGTAACCTTGACATATTTATAAACATTCCTATTTGTACCTTTTGTTGATTTCTATATTTCTCTGCTTTATACAGACTTTCATAGAATTTCCAAAATATTTCTAATACTTCAGTAGGCTCACTTGTTATAGGTTCCCTAAGCTTGGCGACCGCCCTTTCTACTTTCTGTTGCCTGAACCATCATGCTAAAAGTTTTGTGCTCTAAAATTATCAGAAAAACAGTTGCTTAACAGCAGTCTTTCTAAACTCATGCATATTGCCGGTGTAATATCTTATTTTTTGTTTATCATTTTGCAGTTGCTTTTCTTCCTGTTCTGTAAGATTCCCCATTTTGCAATACTTCAACATTTGTCAGTCCTTATAAATAATTCTTATTACTTTTTAACCATATCTCCCTTTCTTTTATTTCACCCTATTTTTAAACACAGGAGTAAGCCTCTGCGTGTCACTAAAGGTCCTTAGGAATATGTAGAAAAAAATATAAAATATCCACAACGGTCCACAACGGACCACCATGGAGATAAAATCCTTTTAATAAAACAACTTAAGAACCATAAAAACAAATGAAAAATAAGTTGCAGCTTCAGCACAGAAAATGAATAAGCGCTTTCATATTATTTTTAAACAACTCTTTCATTTTATCTCACCCCTAGCTACGTTTTCAGAAGAAATTTCTATCTCTTGTAATAGCTGCTGAGTAATTTCTCCTACCCATTCCTTAAATTCCTCTCTTTTCAACAGATAGGTGAGAAAATGCCAGTGTCTCATTATTTTCATTACCCTGTGTTTTTATTTTAGTCATTATTGAAGCATAATTTAAAATGGTTATTGGGTGCATATCAAAACCTTCAATTAAATGCACATGTTCCTGTGGAATGTAAACTCTGTGTAGCCTAGCCCAGTTTGTGTAGCTTGTGGAATAATATGTAAATTCACTCTGAATTTCTAGTACTGAATTCACATCTTCCATGCCAAATATTTTCATAGATTTCTTCAGAAATCTACCCTCCTTTGTTATAGTTTCGCTTCTGGGCCCCCCGACACTTCACTGTTGCAAATCAAATTCCAGTCCCCACGTAGAAGTAATATTCCTGCTGAAATCTGATTATTTCTCCCAGAATTTTCTTAAACTCTGTTATAGCAATTTTAGGTGGAATATTAAACTCTATTATAACAATTCTGGTGGAATATAAATACATGCCAGTGTAATCCTCCTCCCTTGCTAGTACTACAAGTGTACCATTATTGTCTTTTTTGTTTTCTTCTGTCACTGTTGGAACTCCTCTTGTTTTTGCACTTTTTTTCCTTTGTCCTAGGTATTCTACCAAATAACCATCCTGCAAACCTTTCTTTACAAAGTTCACATTTGTTTCTTTCATAGTGTTTCTCCTGTAGCATAGCTGTTTGCTCACTGCATTTTTAAATATAGTTCACTGCTCTCTCTTTTTTTGTATTTATCTGAGAGACAATTGGTCATTAAAAGACATTACAGAAAGCATTCTATTGAAAAGTTATTCCCACCTTTTATGTATTTATGTTTTATGTAGAATAGCTTTTTAGTTAAATGTCTAGTTCCAGGTTTTTTTACATGCATACACTGTTTGACAGGTTGATTTTTTTATATAGTTATTTCTTGTTCTATCCAAAACTGTTGATTTTATTGAAAGCCCTAAAAAAACACCCCAATATCCCATAAAACCTGTCAACTTAACCCACAAAACTATGTAAATCTTGAAATATTGAAGTTTTACCCTCCTGATAGGAAGAAATGTTTCCAGACTTGATAGCTGCACTCACCAACTTGAGATAACCTAAAAGAAAAGTTATCCATGGACGCATGGTGCAAGCTGTGCTTCAACTAAGTGCTTTCTGGTCTTGCCTTATTTTTATAGATCTCCCAGCTGAGTAAACACTTGAATGCTTTCAGAGAACATTATATCCAAGCCATTGCTCTTTATCAGATTGTCTTCTGGAGACATGAGGACTAGATAATGAATTGCTAATAAGCACACATTTAACTGCTAGAAAAAGCTTGTAATCAATATATTTTTTCTTTATTTGCTTTCTCTTAAAACCTGTTACTGGATCAAGGTAAGGGCCTTAATCAAGTCATTCTCTTATGCAAGAATGAGAAAAACGCATTTAATTTTTCTTTTAACTAAACTTTTGATTTGTTTAATACATTGTAGTGTCTGTATTTCTTAAAACTGAACAAGGAGAAAGCAAGGAGAAGGGAGAAAACAAAAACAGTAGCACATGTTTGCATTAGTATCCCTATTGCACTTAAAAATAACTGAGAAGACTTTACTGTATAGTATGCAAAGAAAATCATGCACTATAAAGTAGTAGCATTAAGAAAAATATGTTAGTTTGCTTTCTCCATTCTCTTCCCCTCTCCTAAGTATTTTTCTGAACATTAATGACATGAAGTAGGGCATATGTATTAGAGTCACCTACAAGTTTAACAAAGTCCATGAGTCCAATATTTCCAGATTTTTTTGTTCTGTCATGTTTCACAAATATAATTATTGCTTTGTAATCCCACATTTGTTACTTTCCAAGTTACTGGTTTTATCCTGTTCATCTCCATGTCCCCCATATCCTGTTTCTGCTTCATTTCCAACTTGCTTTCAGTTCTTCTAGTTGTCTCTTGTGGGTTTTTCCTTTTCTCGAGCATTTTCTGTTAAATTTGGAAAAGGTTTCACTTGCACAGTTTCTGTCTGTGGTCTTTATTGCCAGAAGAGCAAGAAGTAGAATGTCCTTCTGTTTCACAGCTCACATTTTGTTGGACAAACTTTTGTATTTCCTCCTTAGCATGTACTTCATCAATAAAAGATTTTGTCCCTCCAGGGAAGAATATTTTGAAGGTAGCTGGGTACAGTAGTTTGAATGTCAATGCCTGCTTCTTGACATTCTGTGACTAATGAAATAAATGTACTCCTCTTCTGTCTGGTGTACAATGAGTAATCATTCTTCACAAACACACTACTGTCTCCCATTTTTAGTATTTTGTCTTTCTGCCACAATTTTATCAGAATCAACTCCTTCTGCTGGTAGAATTGCATCTTTACTATTAAAGGTCTGGTTTGCTTTCTCATAGCCAGGTTTGGAGCATACACATGATGTTTCCCTTTCAATTAACTCCTGCTGTGGCATACCAGCCCTGTTGCTTATTTGTGCTTTCATAAAATTAATGTAGTCTGTTCCTTTCAGCTTCTCTGGTCCATCAGAAAATCTCAAGTTTTCCATATGTTCTCTGTCCTCTAATTCAACTATTTTTTTGAAACTTCTCTTCTTGTGCAGTGTCATTCAGCCAGCCTTTCTGTCATTTTGACCTATGAGGTTTGCAGTTTTATCAGCTCATTTGAACATCTGTTTAAAGCTTCTTCCATTTTTTCTAACCTTTTGTTGTTTGAGTTGATATACTCTATCATTTATTTGTTTATTTTAGTCCGGTCTGTGTGCAGTTGTCGTATACTTTCCTCTAGGTTACCAGAAGTCATGTCTGGAACTTGCACTGCTTTTTTGCTGAGCAGCTGCAGTACTTTACCCAGTCAATGTTTTTTCCTCACCTTTTGAAGCTGATTTTCTTTCAAGCCCTCTATTTCCTTTTTTCCTAGCATCCAGGCAGTGCACTTACTAGCCAGTTACTGAAATTTACCCAGAAATGTAAATCCATTAGCTTTCTCTGGTAAGTTTTTGTTTTCACTTTGGGAGAGCTAGAATTAAGCTGTTACTCAATGTGCCGCCATCTTGGAAGTGACTCCTAGGTGGTGGCTGTCTTGATTCACAGGGGATGTGGAGCAGTACGAATCCTAGCATACGTCTGCTAACTTGTTCTGGGTGGCTGTTATTATGCCTTAGGCTCACATTTCCTGTAGGAATTAACTGTCCTGGAGTCCTCTGTGTTGATCCAAATAGGATATTTTTTCCACTTTGCGGTGACTCCAAAATACTATCATTAAAGCCGGGGGATCCTCAATTGAGCTGTCATGTGCCTGTTGCCTAGATATGAGAACGCTTGATGGTCATTCTACTGTAAGGCCCCTGCCTCCTTGGCCAAAATGTAGGTGAAAGATAATAGGCCAACAAACTGCTCCTTATATTGGAAATGGAACTGGCCATCGGAGACTGGAGGAATAGTCTGTGAAAATTCTAGATAATGATGTGTCACTAATCATTATGTCCAGTACGTCTGCACCAGTGATATGGAGGGTTAAAGCCTTGAATATGGCCCATGCAATCCAAATTTAATCATCAGGCAAAGTGGTTAGGCATGCCAATCCTCATAAGAAGGAAGCATGCTTGGTGTGTCTATCATACAGCTCTGATGGAAAACTGAGCTTAGAGAGAATGATGCCAGGGCTGTAGGCTAGAAAAAGCGCAAGTGTGGCCATCCAATGGGTTTAGGGTGGGACAGACTATTGAGGGCACTCTCATTGCCTAAGCAGCATAATAATGATGTTAGCACTCATGAGAGGAGCTTAGGGCTAGTCAGGAAAAAAAGTCCATATCCCTAGTTTTTCTACTCTTTCTCTCTCAGTCATGAGCATAAGTATGTAGCTGTGAAGTTGTTGAGCCAGTGAATGGGCCTGTGGAGTAGCAGGAGGAAGGTTTAGCAGTCGCACTGTCCCCCAGACAAGTATCCATTGATAAAATATAGGGCCTCTGGAGAACAAGGCGCATGACCCACTGAAGATTCATGTCTAGAACTTGAATTTACTGATGTGCCTTTTAAAAGCGTCCAATGTCTGAAGTCTGAATAAACCCGCATTTTTGTAATAAGGAATAAAATCCTTTCCAAAAGTGAAACTAAGTGAACAAGCCCCTTTGAGGAACAATGTCAGAGTCTGTTTCACGGGATGCACAGAGACTCTGTGATTTCCTAAGGGGTCTGCCAGATGAGGATAATGTAAGCATTGCAAGAGATGGTCATTTGGAGGTGGTTCTCCATGATAGCTGGCCTTTTACATGCATAACCATTACTGCTGCAAATCAACTTCCTATGAAGTCTTTTTACTGAGAGACTTAACAGGGGTTGGGATTGAGACTGCCTGCCACTTGATCAGTCTGAGTGTGCCTCTTCTTTGGAGGTATTAGTCCCTTATAGAGAATTATGTGGCATTGGACTTTCATGAAATTGACCTCCATCCCATTGTAGGCCATGAAAATCTTTGTTTTGATTAATTTTCAGAGAAGCCTGACCACAGAAGCAGTCTTCTGGGGTGGGAATGGGTGGGGGGACATGCAGTAGCTTACCTAAGCTGCTGCTTGCAGAATAAGTCTGAGCCAAGTCAAACTGTGGCAGACATGCATAACAGAGGCTGTTTTTGTTTCCACAGCATTGGTGCAGTCAAACTTTCAGTGGGCTGCTTGAAAGCCCCTAGAGACAAGTACTTCTTATTGATTGTAGAAGGCAAGGAGCAGTGCCAGGATTTTCAGAGCCTAGTCATCGAGAGGAATGGAACTGGAACAGAAGAAACTTACTGTTGAAGCACTTTTAAGGACCAGAAGAGGAGAGAAGACTTACTTGCCCTGCTTGTCCATAGCTGTAGACTTTTTTTTTTTTATCTAAAAGCAAGATAAGATGCTTGTTCAGTAGGTGCTCTGCAGTACTGAACAGATCACATCAGAGTTTTGCCTGGAATGCTATCAGAACGTAGTAGTCCAGGCATACAGTTTATGCAGAGTGTCTGGCTTTGTGGGTGCTTGTGCTTCCATATCACAAAACAAGTATCTTCCTAGCTCTAAACCCTCCAAATTTTCACAGAATGTCCAGATTTTTGGCTTGTATATTTGGTTTCTTCCTCATAAAGTTTTTTTTTTTTTTTTTTTGGACAAATCACTGAGGATTGAAGTCACTAAATGATAGTCATTTGAGTTTCAGGCTTCATATCCTTCAGAAAATGTATGCTAACCCAAATCCCATTATTTTATTAGCTTTCTAGTTTATAAGAGCAATATTTAAAATGTGCCCCTACTTTTAGGCCTTTGTTCCGCCATTATTTTATGCTTTCCCCAGATTTCTTGCGCTAACAGGTTGAGAGGTATGAGCATCTGTAAGGGCATTCTTCAGTTGTGACAGTAGCTGAGGTAGAGGTGGCCCAAGGTTCATCATTCTTCTTCTCAAGGCACATTATCAGTCTACCTTGGGAGCAAGGCCCAGGAGCCATAGACCAGTCGAGAGTGGACTTCAGGATCCTAAGTGTTTCTGCAAAGGAGTGGTAAGCTGCAAGGAGAGATTCATCATAATCCTTTCTCTTGAGACAAGTACCTGGAGAGGTAAGCACATTCTGAGAAGGGTGTATGCTCTAGAAGCATTAAGGTAAGCAGAGACTTATGGTGGTGCTGTTATGTGAGAGATGAAAAGAGGATCTTGCACAGACTTCAGGTTTTTCTCCCAAAGGCTGTATTCTGCACTGTTTGGTCATGTCCTGCAAAGCATGAAAGAGTAAAACAGAGGACTAATACTGTAGGAGTGACAGATCATTTTGCATAGGAGAGTTAGTGGAAGAATACTTGACTGTAACTGGTGAATGAAAGATTCAGCTGGAGGTCAGGTGAGCTTACTTCCTGTTCACAAAGTTAACATCCTGGTAAGTGAACATTCAGTCCTTGGAAGTGTTGCATTCAGATCCTGGAATACACTCCATGGAATGAATTTCCAAGGAACTCACCTGTCTTACTACTTTTTTAATACCTTTATTGAATTATCACTTAGGCAAACATACATTTATTTAAAATAAAGCAAACCATATTAACATGTTCAAAGTTAAAAAAAAAAAAAAAACTGTCACATATATTTTTCTGTGCAATTATCAGTTCAAAATTGCTCATTTCCTGCCTTCCCTTAAACCTCACTCCTCCAAAACATTATTGTGCATATATTGTTCCCATAGTTTTCCATTTTGTCTGTGTAATTTGTTCCTACCTTTTTCTAAAGATCCCACTTGCATTTTTTTTATCTCAGTATTCACTGCTTCAAATACAGTTGGTTTAGACTTTGATTTCCATTTTCTAATTGTTTTTTTGGCAGCCACCAGAATTAAACTTAACCTGGCCTTACTATGTCTAGGCAATCCTGTATCCAGATAAAAAAGTAATTTTCTTAGTTGCACCCATTTACTCACCTAATATTTCTTACAGAGAACTCTAGGGAATTTTTTAAACTTGCCAACCCATTACACTCTCAAAGCATATGTTCCCAGTTACCTCTTTCTTCCCCATCATGCCTCCAACATTTCCCATCTGCCTGAGGAAAAATTCCTTGGAATCCGCTTGGGGTATAAAAATATCTATCCATACACTTCCAATCAAAAATCGTAAGTCTTCCAGACTTCCTTGCATATTTGGAGCCATACATAATGTCCTCCAGTGTTTTCCTTGTGAATTGTTTAGCTAATCTTCCCATAATTTCTAACCACCTCTGATTCCTATAGCTGTTATGCATTATTTTATATGATGTGCTAATTATCCATTTTTTAACAGCAGCTACTGCTCTAGATTCATCTAAAAACTCTACCAGGGCAGGTCTTTCACTTTGAATTCCCCTGTCCCTATCTCTTTGCCTATACTCTGATGTCAGTCACTGATGAGGAAGGCAGTCTTTAGCCTGCAGTCCAAATGTCTTCCTTACTTTTTCCCATTCTGTTATCTTTCCATCTATAGTTATTTACTTCCAATACCTTGGTTCCTTTGCCAGTTTTCTCCAGTAACTTTTAGCCACCTCTTGCAAATTATCTGACCCCAAATTGCAGTCATCCCTATAAGCAGAATCTCCTTTCTCCATTCTTGCATTGGCTTACTACTTAGAATACTTTCTTCTGCTTTGGATATAATATTCTGTCTGGCTGCTGCTGTTAAGGATCTGTGTGCAAAATCCCAGTAACTCCTTATTTCTTAAATTCCCCCTGCCTCGTCTTCCCTTTACACTTTGAATTATAGCTTTCTGCTTGTGTTATAAGAGCAATAACTTTGTATCTGTAAAAATATCCTTTCAGATCAGGTAATCCTAAACCACCTTGTTCTGTTGGAAGGGTAAGCTTATTCCACTAGACCCTTTCCCTCTTCCCCCTCACAGATAAAATCCTTCAACTCTTTATTAATGTCCACAACATCGCTTTTTGTTGGTAAAAATATGCCTGACGTGTATGTAAAACTAAAGTGACTAAAAACATTTCACTGCTTGTATCTTGCTATCCATATCCATAAATGAGACTTACTAGTGTCTCGGTTTTTCTGTTATCTTTTGATCTGATGTTGTCAATTTTCTTTCATTCCTCAACTAATGGGTTCAGATCTGATCCTCTGATCCGACTCAGTAGTTACACTAACTCATAACCTCCAAAAACATTTAAGCTCCTTCCTTACCCATAATTCACCAATCCCCAACATCATTCAGATCTCGTTTGCCACTTCCACATCTAGAAGTGGTCACCTTCAGCTCTCCAGTCATAGAGTGGGAGATAAGTTTATATTGTTTTCCTTTTCAAACAGTTTGTTTAATAGTATACCTTTTTCTTTGTCTCTCTATTTCTAAACTCCTTTCACACACTCGGTGTAAATTTCTACTGCCATTGTTGGTCAGCCTACTTTCCCAACCCTTATACATTTTATGTATTCTAAATTTACCATTGCTGGTATGATTACCTTTTCCTTTCTGTTAACCTGGTGTAATTTCTTTAGTACCATTGGTGGTACTTTACTTGTCTGCCCTTCCTTAGTTTAAAAAAAAAAAAAGGCTCTTAGTGTTGTATATTTTTTGGTTTGTTATCTCTTTGACAGGATGTCTGAAAAAAGTACTTTGGGATTCAAGAAATGTAAGAAGTGTTGGCACAAATTGCCTATCTTTGATGTCCATTCTTTTGTGTATGTTGCTTGGGTCCAGCTCATTTAAAGATAGATTGCAGGATTTGTAAATAAGTTTAACCCTCGTGCTCTTGCTGACAGGAGAAATAAATTAATGTTAAAGGGTTTGCTGCCCACCTCTTTTTTTGAAGCTATCACTGGGGCTTAATTCCCCAAACAGAAAGCTAAAGACCCATTGAAGAAGTTGAAACCTTTGGAGTCTTCCACCTCTTCCTCATCAGAACCTGTAAAAAAAAGTGCAGAAATCTGTTCTGAAACTTAAGATCCAACATTCTTTGGATTCAACCAAATCTACATCGGATCCTACTGTCTTGGATCTGAAGTCTCTACCCAGGGCCACATACTGTTTACAGTAGACCCAGTTCCAGCCAGACTGCCTTCCCCTTTTTTGGAAAAGTTCTGCATCCCTGGCGTCTTCTCATTCCTACAGGAGTCTCATTGAAGTGAGTTCTGACAGCTGCTACCCCTTCTGTTCAGGAAGCCCGATTGCACACTACTCCACCCATTACAGCCCCTTCTGTAATCCAGCCTATTGCTTTAGAGTACTTGGATCCAAGTCTTCCAGGTCCGTCTGTTTTGGATCCAAAGAAATCCGAGTCCAGATACTGCTCTGAGTGCACCTGCTCTGACTTCTTTGGAGAAGAAGCATCCCTGTTGGGTTCAAGAGTTTAGAGTTGACTCTGAGGTTTTCAGACCCATCTCTTCCTTTTGGAATCTCAGCACTGGACAGCTTGGCGTCTACTTCTTGCTTCGTGTGAGTTGTTTTCAGAGTGTAGGGAGGTTATGGGCCAAAAACTTGCTTTCTTGGCTCCACTGTATTCCTTCTGTCCAGAGCGATCTGCCTTTGAGGTTGTGAAGAGTGTGTTCTCTGTTCCGGCAGGACAGGTGGGTCTTACCCCTCGGATCCACCCTCTACTTCTGAGATGCCTTTGCACCATGAGCCTCAACATTCTACCCCACAGGAACAGCCAGCTCATAGCTTTCAGACTACCCAGCAGGGTATCCTAATCTCTTCTGATAACTTCACTGGACCATCCCACCGAGGAAGTCCCTAGGAAGAAAAAGTGGAAAAGGAGGCAGTTGAACTCTCCTCGAGTCATTCACTGAGGATATTGATTTCAGTGATGCAGAGGAGTCCCCAAAATCACCACCCAATAACTTCTCATTTGGGGACATTCTTGAGATCCATGAGCAGAAGGGTGGCTGGTCTTCCCAAGACCCTTCTCCAGAGAAATCAGTATTTTTGGAGGCCTTTGGTTCTGGCCCATCTACCTTTTGGGTTACTCTGCTCGCCAATAAGCTCACTGATTTGGTCTCTAGGTGGACATGGAAGGAACCTGATTCAGTTGAGCCAGTCCCCAAGAGACCAAACTGGATACTGGCTCCACCAGTAGGAAGAGAATTTTGGGTAAAGGGGTGCCAGTATATGCCATGGTTGTGGCAGTAGCTACAAACAAGGAACTTGTTGAACAGAGTTCCACTGTCCATCCTCCTAACAGAGAGTCTAGGGAGATTGACAGATTAGGGAAGTGTGTTTATGCTTCAGCAACTTTTGCACTCAGATCACTGAACTATCTGGCACATCTTATGAGACTTCAGAGAGATTTGATTGAAGAGCTATCGAAATCTCTTTGTGGAAACGAAACTGGTGAGGATCAATCTTCAATAGTCTCTCAGTTGGCTAAGCTACAAGCTATATCTAAGTCATCCATGAGGCTTATATCGCATGCTGCAGAAGGCAGGTGCCTCAAGGGCCAAGGATTCAGGCATTTCCATTAGGAGGCATGCCTGGATGTGTCTGTGATTTTCTGGAGCCCTTCAAGTCCTCGTTCATCAGTGCTTCTTTTGATGGCACTTCCTTATTTGGTCCAACAGTGAAGGATGCGCACTCCAGCATATAGTGGGTGTGTGTTTTTCAACCCCTCAAAGGACATTTTCCAGGAATCAACAGGGAGGTTGAAGAATGGGGTTCAGAAAGTTCCAGGGTCCTTTCCAGGACACACATTGAGATATTTCCCCCAGAGGCAGAGGGGGAGCTATAAAGGACATCGAAGCTCCCATAGCAGAGGAGGTCCACAAAATCAGGGGACTGGAGATTCCTTTTCTGACAGACCCTTTCAGCGCTCCTGAAAGGAGGCCTGATTATCCAACTCTGGAGGAAGTTGGGGGTCACTCATCTCTGCACCAGAGAGCCTGGCTAGATATAATAAAAGATAATTGGGTGCAGAGAATCCTTTCCAGAGGTTATACATTTCCCTTTTCCCTACTTCCTTCATTGTTAAGAAACTTTCCCAATGTTCCACCCAATCAGAGAAAAACAGCAGGACTGGAAATCCAAAAGCTGCTAAGAAAGTCATCCAAGAGGTCCCACCAGACCAAACAGAATCTAGAACTTACTCAAGATTCTTTTTAGTGCCAAAGAAAATGGGACTGGAGACCAGTTTGGACCTCAGTTTAGTGAACAAGTCAGTTTGACCCACAAAGTTCCAGATGGTCATGGTTCAGTCCATTCTCTCCTATCTGGCCAAGGATGATTGAATGTGCTCGACAGATCTTCAAAATGTGTATTATCGCACAAAAATGAACCGACAGTCCAGAAGGAACTTAGCTTCCGGCTGGGAGCCAGTCACTAGTGGTTCAGAGCACTGGCTTTTGGCCTCACCACAGTCCCAGGGTGTTCACCAAATGGCTGGCAGTAGTAGCAACTCATTTGAGACTGCAGTGATTCTGGGTGTTTCCATATTTAGACGACTGGCTCATTACTGCCCAAACAAGGCATCGACTGATAGAAGCATGAGATCAGGTGCTACAGACTTGTTCACATCTCAGAATAACCATAAATTACAACAAATCTCACAGCCGACCCAGACATTAGAAGTCATAGGAGCAATGTTCAACACAGTATCTATGGTAGCTTCTCTTCCTCTATCAAGATTGCAAATAGTAAGGATGGAGGTCAGGAAAATAATTTGCAGTACCAGAGTTTCATCCAGAATGATTCTGCAAGCCCTGGGGACAGTGTCAGGGCAGTCATTTTAGTTCTTTTAGTGAGATTCCACATGAGAATTCTACAGTGGATGCTAGCAATACAGTGGTCAGTACTTTCTCAACCCATGTCAGTGAAGATAAAAATAACTTAAGTATGCAAAAGATATCTTTTCTGGTGGATGCAATCAAACAGTTATTACAAGGTCATCCTTTCATCCACCCTCAGCCCAAGGCCATAGTGATGACAGACACTTCCCAGATTGGGTGGGGGGTATTTCCTGGGGAAAACAGTCCAAGGCACTTGGTCCCCCAAAGAGGACAACTTGCATATCAATGTTCTGGAGATGAGAGTGATGCTCTCGGCATTGCAGGCATTCTAAGACTCTCTCTTTCATGGTAAAATTGCAGTCCAGACTGACAACATGTCATTAGTTTGGTACATCAAAAACAAGGCGGGACCAGATCTTATCCTCTGTGTCGGGAAACCCTCAGAGTGTGGCAGTGGATGATATCTTCCATCTGCTTTCTAATGGCAATGCATATTCTGGGGAAACCCAGACAAACTGAGCAGGCCTTTCTTACTACCTCACGAGTGGTACCTCAACAACAAAGTGACGAAAATGATTTTCAGTCAATGGGGCCAGCCTTGCTGCAAAATTTTTAACTCTCCCCTAAACAACAAGTGCAGCAGCTTTTTTGCCCTTATTTCCCCACTGGGGGGAATCCCTGAGGGATGCTGTACTCCAAGATTGGCCCCATGGTCTACTGTATGCTTATCTTCCAACTCCCTCAATTCCCAAATTCCTGCAGAAAGCAGCCCGGTTGAAGAGCAAAGTCATCCTCATTGCACCTTACTGGTCTCAAAAGATTTGGTATCCCTTCCTTTGGCCACACTTAATAGTATCCACCTTGGATTCTGGATCCAACTCCAGACCTTCTGTCCCACCCTACAGGCATGATTCACCCAGCTATTTCAAACCTCAAACTGATAGTCTGGTTTCTCCAATGCCTTTAATAGCCAGACAATTAATGCTCTTTTCCCCTGTCCCATCCATACTTTTATCTTACCATAAACCTTCTACTAGGAAACTTTACAGGAATAAATGCAGAAGGTCCATTTGTTGGGCAGAGCAAAATCAAATTGACCCCTTCTCAGCTCCCCTTCAATCAGTTCTGGAATTTTTGGCAAGTCTGTTTAATGGAGGTGCTAGTTCATTAACTATAGAAGTCCAACTCCAGCAATTTTTAACTTTCATGTTGGATTTCAGAATTCTTCACTGGCTTCCACTAATCTGTGCAAAGCCTTTTTGAGAAGCACTGTCCTGCTAAGACCCCCTTATAAAACCCCCACTCCACCACGGGATTTAAAATTGGTACTGCAAACCTTAATTCATTCTCCCTTTGAACCGGCAGGTAAGTGTGATCTTAAGTTTCTGACCTGGAAAATTACCTTTTTAGTTGCAATTACATCAGCTAGAAGAATTTCAGAACTTCAGGCTGCATCTTCTGAGCCTCCATATTTGATTTTTCATAAGGCTAGGGTCATGTTACATACCACTGCTTCCTTCCTTAGAGTCCAACGTCAACCAATTCATTATCTTGCCAGTATTCTTTACAAAATTTGAAAATAAAGGGGAATATATGCTGCATTTATTGGATGTCCATAGACAATTACATTTCTACCTGCACAGAACAAAAGAAATTAGAAAGACAGATCAGCTGTTTATCTCCTTTACACAGACTAAATTGGGTGAATCAGTTACAAAAGTAACTCTAGCTAGATGGTTGACAGCTCACATTCCATTTGTTTATAACAAGTTGAATCTCCCCTTAGCAAAACCTTTAAAAGCTCATTCAACCAGATCTATGGCAACAGTTTCTGTGTTCCAGTTTAGAACTTCTATGGACAATAGATGTGCGGCTGCGCTTTGGTTAACTCCTCATACTTTTATCACTCATTACAAAGTAAATCTGAGGGGAAGAGCAGCCATTGGCTCAACTGTAGTCTGGAATATCCTTCCTTAGAGTCCATCCAGGATTTTAGGTAACTGGGGATTTTGTCCCATTAGTTGAGGAATGAATGAAAATTGACAACATCATATTAAGAAGTTATGTATAACATTCCATCTGTGTTGTGCATTTTCATTTTTCCTCATCTCCCCACCCAGCAGCCCCCAAACCTTTTAATAACTGACTGAATCATTTCATGTGTGGGTACATAGTTTACAGCTATAACCTTTGTTTAATCTTCATTGATTTTTATATCCTGAAAAGACTTGATACTGCTTTAGAATGTTCCACAACACTGAGATGTATTTTTTTCTTGTTTTATCAGACACAAAATAATATTGTCTGCAAATAAAGCCAACTGTTCTTGAATACCATACCAAATATGTCGTCAAAATTCTGAGTCATCTATTTTCTTTGTCAATGACTCTAAGTGTAATCCAAAGGGGAAAGAGGGCACCCTGCCTGGTTTCTCTCTTCTGACATAAGTTATTAAAGAGGAACCCTCCTACTTTAATTTTTGAATCTGATCCCTAGTATATCCTCCTACCTTATTATTGTGCCAAAAAATGTAAATAGTGCATGTATGGAACCAAATAAAGCCCAAAAGGGGTGTGCACAAATAGGAGCAAGATATAGAAAATACCAAAAATTACTGTGAATCAAATAAAGTAGTTTATTTCCAAATGCATCACCTTATTCATTGTGTTTCCTTCCATACAAAACTGTAAAAAATGGACTTCAGAATGAATTGAAAGTTGCAAAATAAATTGTTTTATAAATCACCATCTAATTTAAGTAAATTAATCAGTTGTTAACTTAAGTTGCCCTTGCATACCTCTCAACTGTCCAGATTTTCACAGAATGTCCAGATTTTTGGCTCATATTTTTATCTGTTTTCTGGCAAATCACATGAATGATCTGAGGATTGAAGTCACTCAATAAATGATGACATGCATTTGAGTTTCAGACTCCAAATCCTTCAGAAAATGTTTAAAACAAACCCTGTTACTTAGCACTTTCTAAATTTATAAGTAATATTTAAAATGTGTCCCTATTTATGGGCCTTTGCCCCCCCCATTTTGTTGGGCTTTGTCCAGATTTCTTGCACAAAGAGGTTGAGAGGCATGTACCCTTGTCTGAAAATACCCAGTATTTTACTGTTATTTTTCTGAAAGTTGCACCTTTTTTTGAATAGATATGAAGTTTTGACATTTTCACTGTTTGGTAATTGCTTAAGATCTTTTTAGACAAGGGTAACTTAACATCCTCTAAACTTGGCATACTTAAGTCTTCCATAAATATTTTCTGTTTGTGTTTTCCAAGTCTTCCATAAATATTTCTGTTTGTGTTTTCCAGAGTTTCCACTCTCTGCTTTATACAAATTTTCATAACATATCATACCTCTATAGGATCTCTCATTTTTTCCTTACAGGCCCTCTAAGTTTGGCAACAACCTTTTCTACTTTCTGTTTTCCAAGATTTTGTGCTTTAGAGTCATCAAAAAACAGTTGCTTAACAGCTATCTTTCTAAACTAATGCATATTATTCAGATGCTCCCTAATATTGTCTTTAGCACTCTGCAATTGTGCCTCTCCTTGTTCTGTATGATTCCCTTATTCTGCACTTTTAACATTTGTCAGCCCCTCTAAGTAATTCTTGTTTCTTCTAAACCAGATCACCTTTTCTTTTATTTCTACCCAATTTTTAAACTCTACTTTCATTTTATCCAACTCACTAGCTGTACCTTCCGATAAAAAAATATATTCCTAATAACTGTTAAATAATTTCCACTACCCATTCCTTAAATTCCTCTCTTTTTGACTGGTAGGTGGGGAAGAGCCATTATCTGATTTTTTCTTCATTACTCTGCATTTTTATTTTGGTTGTTTTTGATCCATGATCTGAAATAGCTTCAGCACATATCCAGTAACTTTCAATTTAATGCAAGTGTTCCTATGAAATATAATTTGTTTTGTTTAGCCCAGTTATTGTACCTTCGGAAATGAAATATAAATTCTCTCCAACTTCCTACTATGAATTCACATCTTCCATGACAATTTTCATAAATTTCTTCAGAAATGTGCAGTCTTTTGTTATATTTTCCCTTCTAGGTCCTTCAGGGTAGCCCTTACTGTTACAAATAAAATTTCAGTCTCCAGCTTTAAGTAGTATCCCTACTGAAAGCTGATTTCTCTCAAAATTCTTCTAAGCTCCATAATAACAATTTTAGGTGGGGTGTTAATAGATACCAGCATAATCTTCCTCCCTTGTCACTATTGGAGCTCCTCTAACAATTAGTATAATTGCTCCCCTTTTCCTTTGTTCTTGATATTCTGCTGAATATCCATCCTGAAATGCTTTCTATCAAATTCACATGCTCACTTTTTTCCAAATGTCTGTTATGGCATTGCTATTTGCACTGTGCATTTCTTAATATACTTCAACACACACTCCTTTTTGTCTATACCTGTGATGCCATTCATGTTCCCAAATATGGATAGTGTAGCCATTATGATAAGAAGATATTATTTCTCTCCATTAGATATTTAGAAAAGCTGTCTCATATATATTTCCAGCTTTTGTGTTACATGCACTCATTAATATCTGGCAGGGTGATCCTTTGTACAGTTGTTTCTTGTCATCTCCATTTGAACTTATGTCACATTTTAAGACTTTTTGTTTTAATGAAAATCCTCAAGAAAACGCCCAAGAACACCCCCCAAAGCACACAAAACTTTGTACATCTTCAAACCTTCCTTATAGAACAATTGTCCAAATAGACAGCTTACATCCACAGGCATTACCTAACCTAAAATTAAGATTATCCATGGTAAGGCACATGTTAGTTGTATTAATTGCTGAATGTTCTTGTCTTATCTTTGGTACCCTCCCCGATGTGAAAAACATCTTGTATGCTTTCTGTAAACATTAAGAAAAAGTGCACTGGCTGTCTTTTAAAGTAATACTAAATTATACCCTGTTCTAGTAAATGCACTGAAGTATTAAGGCACCAGAAAAAGCTGCCATCTCTTACTCACTTCCAGTAATTTCAGACTTTATTTTTTTAAAAGGATCAACTCTGCTTATCATACAATAAGTATGGACTGCTTACTCATAGAAAGGTTTGGAGCATAAGCACAATATGCCCTTTCAGTTAAAAAAAATCCTGCTGTGGAATACCAGTCCAGATATGTATTTGTGCTTTTATAAAAGTAATACAGTTGATTTCCTTCTGGTTTCTCAAGTATAGCAGAAAGTCTCATGTTTTGTTGCTTGCTCTGTCCCCTAATGCTGCTGTTTTTTGAAAGGGCTCCTCTTGAGCAGTTTCTTACTCAGCCAGCCTTTTTTTCAGTTCAACCTCTGATTTTTGCAGTTTTAGCAATTCATCTGAATAGCTGTTAAAAGTTTTTCGATTTTTCCAGCTTTTTATCATTTGAGTTGATATACCGTTTCAGTGTTTCATTTATTTTTTGCAAACATCTTTATTAAATTTTCACATATGACAAAGACAATTTTATATTTATATAAATGAAAAACATACAAAGTGATACTTTAATTGCAGTTTACATCACAGACACCGTTGAAACAACTGTAGTTGCAAACATTATACATAACTTATAAACCATCCAGTCACTGTCAGTTAAACATTATATGGCTCATTCAAATCCTGCCTCTTAAACCTCATTCCTGCTCTTATATTGTTCCCACAATTCCCATTTTTCCTATGTAGATTGCTCCTTCCTTTTTCTACAGATCCCAATTTCAGTTGTTTTATCTCTGTTACTATATTCCATACTTATAGTAAAGTTGTTCTAGACTCTGAGTTCCATTTTCTAGGAATTGCTTTTTTGGCAGCCACCATAATTGGACTCTGCAAGGCTTTAGTATGTCTAGACAATTCCGATTCTGTAGCATAACTAAAAAAAAAAAAAAAAATCATCTCCGCAGTCAGTCCAATCTGCTCACCCAGCATCTCCTACAGAACATTCTGCAGGGAATCCCAAAAGTCTGCCTGCTCATTACACTGCCAAAAAATATGTTCCCAGCTACCTCTTTCTTGCCCGTCACACCTCCAACATTTGCTATGCACCTGAGGAAAAATTTATTGGAGTCTGCTTGGGGTATAAAAATACCTAATGTAAAGACTTACAAAGATCCTAAATCTTCTATACTTTGTTGCAAATTTGGGAGGCATACATATATCCTCCCATTGTCTCTTTGTGAATTGCTTATCCAGTCTCTCTTCTAAATCCTTTCTAAGATCCTATGATTGATTCTTGTAATTATCATACAATACTTTATAAGCTTTACTAATTATTCCTTTTTTAAGGGCAGCTTCTGTTCTAGATTGTATTAAAAACTCTACCATTGCTGGTCTTTCATTTAGGAGCCCCTATTTCTTCCTCTTTGCCTGTACTCTGATATCAATCCTTGATAGGGAAGGCAATCTCTAACCTGCAGTCCAAATAAATTCTTGGCCTCCTCCTATTCTGTTAGCTTTCCCTCTGTAGTTATTTTCTCCCAATACCTTGGTTCCTTTGCTAGTTTTCTCCAATAAATTCCAGCCCCCTCTTGCCTGTTATCTGTATCCCTGATCACGGTCATCCTCATTGGCAAAATCTCTTTTCCGCATTCTTGTGCTGGTTTTGTTCTTAGAATACTCCCTGCTATTTTATAAATATAATGGTCTGTATAATTTTGGGTATTCTCCTTAAGAGTCTGCATTCAAAATCCCAATCTCTCTTTATTTCTTGAGCTTCCTCCCTGTGTCAGCATCATTCCTTTCCACTTTGAATTATAGTTTTCTGCTTGTGCTGTGTATAAGAGCCTTAACTGTTTTGGTGTAAAATACCCCCTCAAATTAGGTAATCCTAGTCCGCCTTGTTCTATTGGTAGAATCAGCTTATCCCACTTGACCATCGCTGTTTTCCCTTCCCAGGTAAAATCCTTCAATTCTTTTTTAGTTGCTATCCAAACTTCTCCTTCTACAACAACTGGAAAGGCTGCAGAAATACCTCACAAAGAGGATTACTGGCCTCAAACAGATGCCCTACACAGACCGTCTCTAAAAACTCTAGCTTTACTCTGTCGCATATTGTCTACTCAGAGGTGATCTCTGCCTGACATACAAAGCTATGTCAAACCTAGAGCTGTTGGACATGCTCCACTTAAAGAAATCCCAATCCCTCTGAGCTACATGCTCTAGGGACCTAAACGTTGTCACCACAATAAACAGAACATGCTGGAGGGATAGATTCCTGTCCCAGAAACTTCCCATACTCTGGAACAAACTACCTGTCTATATCAAACAAAGCTCCTCATTAGCACTCTTCAAGAAAAATCTTGATGATTGGATAGGAGATAGGAAATTCACCCCGGGGATCACTTCTGTGGCTCTGCTCGATGGGGGCACAGGAAAATAATTTTCTTGGGTGGCGAAAGCCAGGGTATCATTTAGCTAGGCTTATATAGGCCCTTGGGCCAACAGCCTAGTAGCTACCTATGATAAAAATATGCCTGACCTGTATATAAGACTAAAGGGACTGAAAACATTTTAATGGCTTGTATCTTAGTATCCATATCCATATAACAAAACTTCCATTTTCTCAATTTTGTATTATCTTCTGTTTAGTCTCTTCCCCCATATCTTTAGCTGCCACCACAGACTCCATTTCTAATCCATACTTCTAAACACTTCATTTTATCATGTCCCCAAAAATATGGATATTGTTGGACCAATTTGTGTGTGGGTACTTAATTTACTCCTATTGCTTTTGTTTTAGCTTCATTAATTTTGTATCCCAAGAAGATTTGAAACTGTCTTTAAAATGTTTCACAACACTGTAATGTCCCTTTCTGGTTTTGTCATGTATAAAATAATATAATCTGCAAACAGAGCCTGCTTTTCCTGACCACCATACCATTTATACCCTTGAATGTCTGAGTCCCTTATTTTCTTTTCCTGTGATTCTAAATATAATGCATACAACAAAAGGGAAAGTGGACAACTCTGTCTGGTTCCTCTACTCAAGTAGAAATTATCAGAGAGGACCCCCCCCCTCACTTTAATTTGCACCTCCAATCCCTCATATACTCTTCTAATCAACCTTCTAATTGTATCCGAGAAAGCAAATGCTTCCATTGCCGTGCTCATGATGTCCCAGTCTACTCTGTCAAATGCTTTTTGTCTGCATCAACACCCACCAATAGAAGTGGTACTTTCTTACATTCTGCTTTCCGCTGGATCATCAGTGTTCTCTTGTCAAATGTTTGCCTCCCCTCCACAAAACCACACGGATCCATATCCATCAATTTTGGTATCACTTTTGCTATTTTTTTAGCCATTATAAGCATGAACATTTTATAATCATGGATTAATATTGAAATGGGCCTGTATGAAGCTGGATCTGATGGATCTTTACCCTCTTTGTGTCACCATTACCACTGCCTTCTTCCAGGCTGCTGGCACTTCCTCTCCTTGTAAAATGCTGTTAAATAAAACCTTCCAGATCTTTATCAGATTTTTCCCTCCAAACACCATCCATTCCTGGGGACTTTCCTGTAGATTGGTTATACATTTTTATTTCATCCCTGTCTATCCTGTTAGTAATTGAGCCTCATCTACCTGTAATGTTCACATATTTAATTCTTTCATAAACATTTCCATTTGCAACTTTTCTTGATTTCCATATTTTTCTGCTTTATACAAATTTTCATAAAATTTCCAAAATATTTCTAATACTTCTATAGGGTCTATTGTTATCTTTCTTGTTATAGGCTCCCTAAGCTTGGTGACTGCCCTTTTTACTTTCTGCTGCCTGAGTTGTTGTTTTGCTTTAGAATTATTATGAAAAAACAGTTGCTTAACATCAGTCTCTCTAAACTTGTGCATATTATCGAGGTAATCCCTTATTTTCTGTTTAGCACTCTGCAGTTGTTCCTTTTCTTGTTCTGAGAGATTCCCCCTGATTTACAATATTTTAACATTTGTCATTCGCTCTGAGTAATTCTTTTTACTGTTTAATCATATCTCTCTTTCTTTTATTTCTAACCTAGTTTTAAACTGCACTTTTAATTTTATCGCACTTCTTAGCTATGTTTTCAGAAGATAATTATATATTCTTTAGTAGTTCCTGAATTAATTCCACAACCCATTGCTTAAATTCCTCTCTTTTCAGCTGTTAGGTAGGAAAGAGCCAGTGTCTCATTTTTATTTCATTACCTTACGTTTTTATTTTAGTTATTATTGGTGCATGATCTAAAATAGTTATTGGGTACATTTCAAGACCTTCAACTAAGTGCACATGTTCCTGTGAGATATAATATTTATCTATCCTAGCCCAGTTTTTTTATCTCTGTGAGTAATATCTAAATTCACTGTTAACTCCTAGTACTGAATTCACATCTTCCATGCCAAACGTTTTCATACGTTTCTTCAAAAATGTATCCTCCTTTGTTATATTTTCCCTTTTAGGCACCCCAGACACATCTTCACTGTTGCAAACCAAATTCCAGTCTCCACTTATAAGTAATATCCCTTGCTGAAAGCTGATTTCTTGAATATTCTTAAGCTCCATTATAGCAGTTTTAGGGGGGATGTAAATGCATGCCATTGTAATCCTCCTTTCTAGGTAGTAGCCCCTTAGTACTTTTGTATCTTCCATTATTATCTTTTTTTTTCCCTCTTCTATCACTATTGGAGCTTCTCTTGCAGTTGATATAAGTGCTCTTCTTTTCCTTTGCCCCAGATGTTCCATTGAATAACCGTCCTGAAAACCTTTCTTTATCAAATTCACATGTTCAGTTCTTTCCAGGTGTGTCTTCTGTAGCATGGCTATTTGCATTGTACATTTTAATATAGTTCACTATTCTTTCTTTTTTATATTGATTTGTAAGACCAGACATTACAGAAAGCATTGTTTTTTCATATAGTTATTATTACTACTTTTTTATATATAACTGCTTTTTTGCTAAATGTCTAGTTCCAACTTTTGTGTTACATGTATATACTGTTTGGCAGGTTGGTCTTTTGCACGGCTGTTTCTTGTCATATCCATTTGCACCTATGTCACATCTTACATAACTTTTTGTTTTTTTGAAAGCCCTCAAACAGAACAAACACCCCCCCCCAAAAAAAATTCCTAAAACCTATGAACTTAACAATTGCACACTAAACTATGTACATCTTCAAATATTGAAGTTTTTGCTTCCTAATAACATAAGTTCTAAGTTGATAGGTACACAGACAGACAGGCTAAAGTTAACCAAAAAGAAAGGCTAGTAATGCTAAGATGCATGGTACAGCCTGTGCTATTAGTAAGTGCTATTTGATTACTGTATATCTTTATAACTCTCCCAGCTGAGAAAACACTTGCTTTCAGTAAACACTGTCTCCAAGCCCATTTCTCTTTATCAGATTGTCCTCTAATGACATGCAAGTCAGACAGGTACCCTTAGCAGTTTTCTTGTTTATCAGAAAAAAAGCCTTAACAGTATTCAATATTCTTTCATTTACATGCTTTGTAATAAACTTGTTACTGGATAACGCCCATCAGAAAAAAAGCCTTACAATATTCAGTACTCTTTTTCATTTACTTGTTTTGTAATAAACACGTTATTTGATTACACCTAGGGTTTTTACTCTGTCATTTCCCTGTAGTAGCATAGGAAAAAATGCACTGAGTTTTCTTTTGTCATATTCTGTTAACCAGACCCCATCTCCTCCCTCCTCTTTTTTTTTCCATTGCAGTGCCTACATTTCTCAGAACTGAACAAAAAAAAAGAGAGAAGATGAGTGAACAATAAAAAAAACAAAAGCACCTGTGTTTATATTAATTTCCCCATCACATTTAAAAAAAAACTGAAAGAACTTTACTTTGTCTAACTGGTTTTGTATTATCTTTGCTGTCACACCTGCAAAAACCCTTGATTGTTTTCAGGGAACATTAAGTCCTAGCAAATTTCTCTGTTCTTTTTTCTTCTTTCCTGTCAGCCAATCCCCTTTCCCCTTCCACCAGACTGTCTCCAGTTTCTGTTTATCAGATTGTCTCCATGGAGGCATGAAGACCAGCTGCAGAAATGCTACTTAGTATACATATATGCATGTGCCAGAAAAAAAGCCTTACAATATGCAATATTCATTTTTATTTACTTGGTCTCTCTCTTAAAACAAAGGTCATTAATCAGTCATTTACCCATGCAAGAATGAAAAAAGCACATTAATTTGAACTCTGTCATGTCCCTTTAACCAGGCTCCCTTTTTCCTTTTTTTAATTATTACACTGTCTAAGTTTCTCAAAACTGCACAAGAAGAAAAAGAGAAGAGGGTAGAAAAATAAAAACCTGTTTGCAGTCTCCATTGCACCCAAAATTAGCATGCAAAGAAAACCATGCAACACAGATATAGTACTATTAAGAACAGAAAGTGTTTTTTTAGAACAGAAAGTGTTTTTTTTTGTACTTACAGTTAGCGTTCTCCCCTTCACAAAGCATTTTTTCAAACATTAATGACATGAAGTAGGGCATATACTTGAGTCCCCCACGCATTTGATTTATTTTTTCCTGTAAATTACTGGAAGCCATCTCTTGTACCAGAGCTGGAGCGTGAACTGATTTTTGATGAACAGATATACTATTCTTCCTAGTCAGTGTTTTCTCCTAACCTCTTCTAGTTGATTTTATTTCAAAGCCTCTCTTGCTGCTTTCTTGGTTATCATCTGAGGACACTTGAGAGGTCAGTTTCTAATTAACTGAAGGAAATCACACAGTTGATGAATGGATGGAGGACACAAAGTTGCAGAATTCTTTGGAGAAGGCACTGGCTTATGCCTGATCCTCCTGCCTTTGTATCTTTCCTACTTGCCTGGCAGTCCCTGGGCAGGCTTCCAGTGCTTTCATCCTGTTTGTTTTGAGAAAATCTTTGCACTTCTCTCATTTCATTTAATTTGTTTTGGGGTTATAGTGTGGTACTTCAGTTATACACATTTTGCAGAGTACTGATAGTGCCTTTGTAGGTTCTGCAAAGTAATCTAATGACTACTGCTCAGCTTGAATGCCTTTGGTTTCTTTGGCATTAAATGCAAGAACTTTCCTACACTGCCCATGATAGCTGAGATTCGAGGTGCTTGAGCAACAGGAAAGAACTGTGCAGCATGGATTAAGAGCTGCTGTCCTAGTATCATCATGACATCATGGCATGTTCACATAAGAATGGGTACTTCTGGGTGTGAGTTAGACTGAAAGAATTGTGCAAACAGAGATGATTCTCCAGAAAGTAATCACATCTTTTACTTGCATTAGAAAGACCCATAAAGTAAAGTTTTTTTAACGACTTTAACAACCCAACACATGTAATTACAATGCATTAAGAAGAAAAGCATGAATGAATTTAGAACATTTTCAATAATACACAACCACTATAATGACATAATAAGCCAATATTGAATGCTCTTATCAGACAAGTAAAAAGAGGTTGTTAGAAACAGTAACAACAGTACTTCAACATTTTGTTTAAGAAGTGCTGCAGAATAAGAAAGAGGTACTTGAGAACCTATTTTCTTCAAGTGCGGTGGGTTGGCGGACCTTAAGGATGCCCTGTGGGATGCACTGTCAGAGATGCTGGATGGGCAGATTGATCTGACGAGGGAGATGATTTTTCTGAGCCATGATACAGAATTGGAATTGCCTCGACATGGTAAAGCCTTGCTGTGTCTAATTACGGTGGGTGCCAAAAAAGCAATTACTAGAAAATGGAAATCAGAATCTAAACCAAATATACTAGAAGTAGTGAATATAGTAACAGAGATAAAAAAAACTGGAATTGAGATCTTTAGGAAAGGGTAGGGACAAACTACATAGGAAAAAATATGGGAATTGTGGGAACAGTACATACATGGAGCAAAGAGGTTTAAATGAAGGCGGGACTTAAATGAGCTATGTAATGTTTGACTGAAAATGATTGGGTAGATTATAAGTGACGTATAATGTTTGCAACTGGGAGTGTGTCAGTATGGTTTGTGATGTAAAATGCTTGCAGCTAGGATTGTATTGTTCTAGTTTGTTTTCATTTATATAAATGTATGTTTGCCTGTGTAGTAAGTGATGGTTTAATAAAGATGTTTCTTGTTTAAAGGGGGGGGGACAGGAATTGAACAGTTTATGTAATGATGCTTAGGTTATATGATATATAGCAATATATGTGAAGTTTAATGTTTGTTAATGTTAATTTATTAATACAGTTTGATTACTTTTGTATAAATGTAAATTTGCCTGTGTGACAAGTAATTCAATAAAGGTGTTTAAAAACAAAAAAAGTGCTATAGAATTTACTTTTAAGTGTAACTGGGGGGTCGTTTCTCATGAGCTTTCCTCCCTAAATTTGGGACTTCTGTATTTAGCTCACCAGTTGAAATCTGTTTCATTAATGTAAACAGGACAATGGAGGATGGTGGCATGGAGGATTTCTAATTTTTGCAATGTATTTCTTGTTTACTAAAAACAGTGTTCCAAGCAACCGATAA
This sequence comes from Protopterus annectens, assembly GCF_019279795.1. NCBI lineage: Eukaryota > Metazoa > Chordata > Ceratodontiformes > Protopteridae > Protopterus > Protopterus annectens. The sequence goes on along the minus strand of NC_056726.1, from coordinate 884,664,696 downwards.
GGATGTCTATGTAATACTGGTGACTGGATATGACTGAATAAAAACATTGATTCTGTAACTTTAATCCACCTCTGCCAATGTAAATTGCATATTTGTTGCAGTAAATCTTAAATGCTGCTAATTTTGGAAATCTCAAAAAAAATATGAATCAAATCCCTTAAATTACCTGAATGATATCTTAAACATCTTTAGAGGTAGCATGCAGATAGGTTCTGACTCAATAGTTAATACCAGCAGGGCATGATGAGAAATATTTATAGGCATGGTCAGTAAAGAAATCTGCTAATGGCGGTTATTCTGTAGTTGGGAATTTATTTATCATTGAAAAGGATTTAAACCTGTGAGAAAATATGCATCATAATGCCTTATGAACATCCACTACCCCAAACATCATCAGGAATTTACTTGTCAGTTTTACTGTAGATGAAAGGAAAATCTTCCTAGGGCCTGTTGATAACTCCTCAGGGGCAAAGTCAAGTTCCATCCCCCCAAACTACCACACCCTCGTAGAAAGCTAACCATTCCCTAATTAATTGAAATATTGCTTTTGTTGAAGCAGCTGGAGGAAACTGAATATTATTAAAGGTTATTAAATAACTTACTCAAAGTCCTTTCAACAAAATAAATCTTTATCTTTTGGTATGTCCACTACGTGAAAGGGAATGTCCTTTTGGGTTATTATCAGCACCCAGTGCCTACACGTTATGTTAAATGCCACATGGTATCCCATATGGTCCTAGCCTTTCATAATCTCTACATACTGTTGTGCTGATCAAGTAAATGCATTTCCTGATTGCACCCCAGCTGTGGAGTATATTGCATAATTTATTAAAAAAAATCTCTTCATGTCCACCATGACATTTACATTCCAAGACAAAAAATATCTTTTCAAAAAAAGTCTTTGAAGAAAAATGTACATGTTGTTGTAGATGTGACCCCGTGGTTTAATATTTCCCCCAAGCATTCTAACAAAGTTCATCAGTTTCATCAGCTTGCACCACACACAATTTAATTAGTCCCTTTTTAATCCCATTCCCATTTAGTAATGCATGATTTCAAAAAAATAGCTACTAAAAGAAACAAACCCTTTGCAAGTGTAGAACTTGGTATGCAAACAATTCTTGGTATTTTTCATATGGAAACCAGGAAGAGATTAATGGCAAGCGACTCCCTGAAGCAGAAAACGCAAAGCAATACTTCATAACTAGTCCAAAACACAAAGTCCAACACTCATTTAGAGTACAAAGTCCTGCACCCCATACATATTTGGGAATCCATTACATTTATATCATGTACAGTTTTAACTTAATATTTAATAACATAAATATTCTAATAAATAATTTACCCAGTCAGTTGTTCCTTTGCAACTAAAGAGGATGTGTAAGCCACCTTTTTTTTTTATCCTGAAGCATTTCTTTTAAACAGTAGAAATGCCTCTACTGTTTCTCTTGCTGTGGCCTTTTCTTCAAGTATGGATTTAAGGTAAACTCTTGAGAAGAAATCTGCCCTTGTTCTTCACATGCAGATGATTGCTGAAGCTTGCAGGTTGCATCTTCTGCAGAAATAAATGACATTACCTCTCCCAGCAGCTGAGATTCTGATATAGCACAATATTGTTAAATGATTTTCCACCGGTTTACTCTGCACAGTTTAATTGCTGGTTGAAAGTTTGCTCTGTACTGCCTGGTATCAGCTGGATAGTCCTGATCAGTAAAGACCCTCTTAGGTTCATAGGTAGATACTAGGTTATCTGCCCGAAGGCATTTATAAGCCTATCTGGAATTGTGGTGTCTTTCGCCACCCCCTTAGATTAGTTCTGTGTGCCTCTGTCCAGCAGAGCCATTGAAGTGATCCCCTGGGTAAACTTTCTATTTCCCATACACTCGTCAAGGTTTCTCTTGAAGAGTGTTAGCGAGGAGCTCTGCCTAATGTAGATTGGAATCTTGTTCCAGAGCATGGGAAGTCTCTGGGACAGGAATTTATCCCTCCAGCACGTCCTATTTATTGTTGTGGTGAGGTTTAGATCCCTAGAGCATGTGGCTCGAGGGGATATGGTCTTCTTTAGGTGGAGCATGTCCATCAGTTCTGGGTTGGACATGGCCTTGTATGTCAGACATATTTCACTTCTGAGTAGGAGGTATGCAACTGAGTACAGCTGGAGTTTCTTCATTTGAGCTGCATAGGACATCTGTTTGAAGCCAGTGATCCTCTTGGTGAGGTACTTCTGTGGTCTTTCCAGCTGTTGCAGGTGTCTTGTAAGGTACATCCCAAATGGGGCATTGTACTCTATGATGAGTCTGATGAGTGATGCGTAGAGGGGCACAATGACTTCTTTTGATTTGGATGCAAAGCCTTTTGTAATTAGGTGGGCCACATAGAAGGATTTTCTAAACACTTTGGCAATGTGATTATCAAAGGAGAGATTACTGTCTACTTGGGTCCCCAGATCCCTTATTATGTCTTCCGTATTTAGGGGGCTGCCACCTATGTGGTAGTTTGTGGTACTTTGTTTTTTCCAAAGGGGATGACTAAGCTTGAGGCCATGGTTTTGACACCCAAGTATCTGTCTCAGTGAGACCCTTTTGGACTGCATCAACCAGAGAGTCAATTATAGCCCTTAGTTTACAGTCGTCTGCGAACTTGGTCAGCCATAGACCTCCTGTGCTTGCCTGTACCTCTGAGAAGTATATGCCAAACAGGAGGGGTCCTAGGACTGAGCCCTGGGGAATGCCACTTGTAACTGGTTTGGAGTCAGACCTTGCTCCCGCAACTCTTCACATGTGGGTTCTGTTTGTGAGCCAGTTGGCAACCCATCTTGTGACGTAGGGGTTTATGTTCAGGCTGGCGCGCTTGTCTATAATACCAGAATGGAGAATGGTGTCGAAGGCCTATGAGAGGTCTAGGTAGGCTGTGTGGACCACCTTTCCCTCGTCTATAGCCTTGGTAACTTTCTCAAAGAAGTCCACCAGGTTTAGGAGACATGATTTGCCCTTAACAAAGCCAAACTGGGTAGGGTCCAGTGTTTGGAGGTTCCCAATGTCTCTGTTAATGAGATCCATGTTGATTCCCTCCATAGCCTTACAGACCAAGCTAGTCAGGCTTATAGGGCGATAGTTTCCTGGTTCTGTTGTGGCTCCACTTTTGTGGAGTGGAATAACCGTTGCTGTGCACTACTCTATGGGCACATAGCCTGTGGAGAGGCTGAGTTTGAACAGTGTGTTTAGGTCAAGCACCTTCTACTATTAGGTGCTTGACTGGGACCCAGATTTTCCCCAAAACTGTTTCTTTCAATGCAAAGTTGAAAAATATAACAAGTGTGATACTGGAGAAGAGCTGTCTCATTTGTGTAAGGATAAACAATCCCTGTAAGCCCGCAGTGTTATTAAATATTACTCCAGAATCTCTCACCATTCAGATTTTTGTCTTTATGAATTTTGAGCATTTCTTACCCTATTCCCAATATTCTTGTTATTTTGCAGCCCTCCATCTTCAAGATGAGCCATTTTATGTTCTAATAATTGTGTTGTAGCTTTTACTGCACCCTTTTGCTGAAGTTTGATTGTCACATTCCTGAGCCACTAGCTGATTGGCTCACCAGCAGGACTGCCTCTATTTCTTGTAGTCAGTCTGTTTTAGAAGTATAGCTCACCAAGGTAGTAATTTTTTTGAAGTTTCATGATTAATTAGTCAAACTTACCATCCACTCTTTCCAGATAGTTTTCAGAAGATGACATTTGTTGAGACTTTAGCACACGTCTTCAGCTCCTACAGTTCACCTTCATTGATCATGCAGTGTAATCATTCTTTTTTTTTCTGTTTTTGTTTTGACATTTAGCAGAACATTCATGTCTAAACACTCTTCAACAGTAGTAAAATTAATGAGCTGAAAATTTTTAATTGCCAGAGCTGCAAACTTTATTTATATTGAGGAGTTGAGCGGAGCACCACGATTAAGATTTCTTGACCAACAGAAAGTTCAGGTAAGGCTTTTAGTTTGCACGAGTTGTGAAGAGGACAACAAGTATATTATATATCACAAAGTATTCAGCAAATAGTACAAGAAACAAATATTGACCATACTGAAAAAGGACAAGAAAATTAACATTTTACTTGAGTAACATTGCAAGAAAGTTTCTTACATCTAGGATAAGAAAATAGTATAGGACACTAGTAAATAAACTTCTACAGTTGAGTCATATTTTATTAGAACAATGATGTGTGTGGATACATGTGAAGGAGTATATATTTTTAAACTCGTGGAATAGAATGTTTGGTTTATCTTGCTGGGTGTGAATGTAGTTCTTTTAATGCTGGTTGGCAGAACATATGGAATTTAAGTAGAAAAGTACTTGGATACTGTTAGAAAGTATTTGAAACGATATTATAACTGCACAGGTTAGTGAGCACTATTTTAAATGTATGGGTTTGTGTATTACGAAAATAATGTACAACTAAGGTGGTGAAATAGCTAGGTTGCAGTATATTCTAGAAGCACAAATCACAAGTCCATCTAGCACTTAAAGATCAATGCAGTTTAGTTCAAATATTCAAACAGTAAGGAATAAGAATGAGTAAAAGTAACAAGATTAGTAAGACGTGTTACTTTTTGGCTAGGGTCACATTATCAGCATTAAATGTGTGTTTGTTTGACCGTTATGGGTTTCATTCATTTTAATTATTTTATCATTGAAGGATGACATGCTGCCTGTTTATGTGGTCAGTTTTGTCCCTTGTGCCTTCTGACCATCTAATGTTTCCCTTCTGTCTGCCTGTTCATCATTCTCTATTCTTATAAAAGTTAGGCACTTTTCCCCCAGCTGATGAAGTTCCCCTTTGCTCACGCTGTCTCCTTCCCAAGTTAACAGCTCAATAAAAATGCATTCTTACAGGTATGACCCACTAATGTGAGCATATGACATGGTAGGCAAATACATCCTAGTGGTTGCACTGCTTGCCTTACCTGGAGACTGTCTCTTTGTGTCAGTATTGCAGTAGACAAAACTGTCACTTCTCCCCCTGGATAGGTGAGCTAGCATTGGCCATTCACTCCCATATCCTCTCATTGGCTTTTCCATCTTCTGTGTCACTAATGAGTTCCAAGATATCTAGGCCGTGGTCAAGTATTTGAGCTGCCTGTGCTGCAGAGCTGATAAAATTGTTGCCTTTGTATTATTTAAATCAACATATTGTAGTGCTTATGGTGTGCTAACTTTTTCATTAACCGTTGGTATATAAGGTTTGAAGATCCATATTTCATTAAAGCTATGGTTTATTTACTGAATGTAGTGCATTAAGAACGTTCTGAAAACTTTTCTACAAAGGGCCTTAAAAGCCTGTTGGAGAGATTGACTTTCTAAGTTGTAGAAGATCTACCATTGTTAAAGATGCATACATCTTGAGTATTATTTTGTGTCTGTAATGTAATTTATCTATTTGTTTATTTTCAGATTGGTGTAGTGGCTACAACATGGCGAGATGGTCCATATATTTTTTTAGTCAGCATTAAACCAGTGGCTAAAGCTGCAGAGTGGAATTTAACAGGTAGTAGTACATTTACAAAATAAGAGGTTTTTTTTTCTTTTTATGCTAATCATTATCCCAATTCTGTTGTATTATCCTAGCACAGCACAGATTTACTTGTCATGCCTAAGCACAGAAAAATTATTATATTTACAATAAAACGTTATGTAGTAGGTATTTCTTTAAAAATGTGATGTTGCAACATTGGTAAATATACAGAAGTAGTTGTATTTTGCTTTATTAGACTTACTGTTATCTGTAAAAAAAGACATTTACAGTTTTTTAAAGTGTTAGAATTGTTTTTCATTTTTCTAGCAGCCTTTCTTTATTAATGAGTTTGAGAAGATAGTGGTGCTGATTTAGAGTTAAAGCTTTCACACTACAAAGCCTCAGGTTAGGCTTTGTTCTTAAATTATAGTTTTTATCATGTAGATCAAACTCTGATTCCCAGATGATATTACATACAGGCACACAACAGGTGCTTGGATTCTTGTCCTAGTCAGGTACTTGTCCCTGTAGTACAACATGGGGTAAGGGGTGCTGCACTCTTGAGATGATATCCTTTAAATGAAGCACTAAATTGATGTGCTGTATGCCTGAATTGATGGTAGCCCAGATAGATGTAAACATTCCTTTGCACTTAAAAACAGAGTAGGTGTCCACTTTACACTGTAGATGAATAAAATGTTGACTATCGTTCTGATGGCGCATGTTTGAATAACAGCTCAAGCACTAGCAGGCAGATGAAGATAGGAATGTACAGCTTATGCCAACTGGCCCATTCTTGGTTGAGGATTTTGGCATTCCCAATTAGCTGACCTCCCATGTAGGTTGTCACGGGGTATGTGTGTATCATGGACCATGCAGGGTGAGTGCATAGGATGATGCCACAGTGATGAGTGCCCGTGACAGGAACCAGAGGTCAGGGTTAGTGCTATATAGAACTTCCAGTTACTGCTTTGTATGTTGGACCACATCATTGATTGCTGTTACCTGTAATGATGGGAAATAAATGGGTAGTGACTAGACCTTGTTGATTGCTGTGCACGGTGGTAGAAAACAATATATTAAAAAAACAGTAAGGGTGCTTTTTAAAACAAATTAAGTAACATGCAATAAAATATACAAAAATTCACAACATAAAATCAAAATTTTACTGATTCTTTACAAAAAAGAATAATGAAAACATTTAAATGATTGTATTAACCATTTTCAATAACATAACCATCTCGTAATTTATTTTACCTCCTTCACTTTTATGGCTTTCTTTGCCCCCCCCCCCACACACACACACACACACACACACCTGTCTTTGCATATAAACAACGTACTCTGGGCAATTGGGCAATAATTTTAGCATTCCTTTCCATATCTTTTCTCTAAATTGTCATAGAAGCACATATTGTATTCCTTAAATTTTAAATGTCAATAATTCTTGAATGCCCACTTTCACTAATAAGTTCCTCCCAAAAAATAAATTGATTCCTAGGCTTTACATCTCTTATGAATATATTCTTCCTTCCTTTTTTTTACTATATTGCATGCCACATGTTACAGGTGACTCTCTGTGAAACATTCTCCAAATAAAACCTTAAGCCTTACTTGATACCTTATTTGAGGTTTTTCTTTGTAATTTTATTTAACGTATAGATAGATAATTCCAGCTCTCAATTTTATGCTTAGCCTGTATGCAGTCATTCAATTTCTCCTGTAAACTACTGTTTCAACACTCCTTTATCTCACTTATTCTTATCTGACGTTTTAATAAATTATCTGTTTGCTAGTGCCTGATAGTTTCTAATTGCATTTACATTTTCACAAAAAAGTTATTATGCCCTGATGTGTATTTTCTTTATGCTGTCTCAGTTCTTGACACTCTTTCAACACTGCAGTAAAACTTTCTAACTGCTCGTCATCCAGATTTTGAAAAAATGAATGAGTCAAACCATGTAAACCTGGAGTGCTCCAGTTTTAAATTTCATTATAGCTCTCCTTACTTTCTTGTACTTTTAAGTCAGTGTTAACTTTTCCTTCATTTATTTAAGTAATCTCTTAACTCTTTATCACCCCTTCCCTCCTACCATCTTTACACATTACATAAAAAATTTGCTTGTACTTGTACTGCATTTACCAATCAAATTTTACCTCTATTTTGTTTCTTCTACAACAGCTCTGTTCTTAACCATCCCTTTCCCTTATTCTAACATTGTTTTGTTTATACATTTCTCTTTTTTAATAGTCCAGGTATTTCCCCACCAGATCATGTAATCCTTTATATATCGTCTGTACTTTTCCTCTCTTTCTTCACTTTCCTTTTGACTTTCAGGAAATAAAAAATGCCTTTTTATTTTTTTTTCTTGTATGCATCCTACCACAGATCTGTCATGCCTAAATCATCCTTACACAATGTTTCACAATACTCCCAATTTCTGTTGTATTAAGAAAATCGGCATTAATCTTCTCTAGTCATCTTATTTTATAAGCTTTCCAAAAAAAAAAATAAAATCTGGCATGTGATCATATCCCATCATCTTATTCCAACCCTCACACTTGAGTGTTGTACTATAATTTATATGGTCACTTTTTGTAACTGTAATCCCCATCTGTAAGTCCAAATTTGACTTTTTTTTTTAAAGTAATCCTGATTTCCCCCTTATTTATTTCCATTATGTCTAATGAACAATCTGTGCATATAGCAACTGAATTTATTAATAAATACTTTTCTAAGACTTTGAAACATTTACACCATTCGTCTTAAGTCAATATTTGCAAACAACATAATGTTAAAAATACATTTGCTATTCATTACTTTCATGTTAGTATTCTTCCATGTCTTGTCACTGTGTGATTGTTTAGTCTAATTTGTGCATCTGGCCAGAATGTCACCATTATTTCAGAACATTTTTGTGCCCCTAATGACCATATTGCAACCATACCCTAAAACATGTCTTATTTCTCCCTTTCAGATTTATGTTTAAATTGTACATCTTGCAGCATATGTATATCCGTATGCATTTTAATCATTGCTGTTGGGTAACTCGTGTAATGAAGTTCCTTGTAATGTTTATATTTTTTTGTTAAGAATTTTTAATCCTGTGCTCACCTTTTGTTCTAATTTTAAAGATTCATTCTTGTGTGCTTACTGTGTACCCAGTAATGATAGCATCTCAATAGTCAGTTGCATCACTGTCTCTTTCTTCATGAGATTCTGTTTGCATTGCAGAACACATATCGTTAGGTTTTACAGAGGCAATCCCCACTTCTAAATCCCCCTTCAACTTTTTGTCTAATTCAGTAGTTTCATCAGCTTATTTTTCCTTGGCCTCCCACGTTTCAAATTATCTATAACTTTAGCAGCCATTATATTATTCTTGAATCCCTATACAAGTAATTTAAATGTTTCCTAATTTCCTCTGTGTAGCCTTTCTCGCCTCACTGTTTCATGATTAAGAAGACTTTGCTACAATTTTGTATCCGTTAACTGCTCATCTTATTCCTTGCAAATTAACAACACTTAGCAAGTGACACACTTGATTATTTTTCATGCTTATTTACAGTTGCACAAAAAATCTGCTAGTCCAAAAAATGTCAACATACCGTGCTTTACCACTGGAAAATTCCTTAATCACATTGTTCAACAAATGTTTGTTCAGCCATATCCTCTGTACATTGTCTGCTTTAAATGGAGCGTTCACTTTTAATTATTTTCTGTTTTTCCACCCAACATGATTTGTTAGCAAGATTTGAAAATCTGTGTTGCAAAATATATAATCAGCCTCATTCTCAAAGGCAATATCAAAGAAAGGTTAATTTCCTAATAGCCAGTATCTGTAAGACAGAGTCTCCCAATGGCTTCAAGATCCTGTGACTATAAGTGTTTGTCTGGAGGTTTCTTTCATTCATTATTGAAGTGCATTACATGCCTCCTGGATACTAGTGGCTCTGTCTTCCGAAATGGTACTCTCACTGCTACACTGTATGACAGGGTTACATGCTGTGTGATGGTCTTTCTTTCTGAAAGGAGGCACATATGTTTTGACGTGCTTGCATAATTTTATTCCCAAGCACTGCAGAGCTGTTCAGACTTTGTGTCCTCCATTATTGACATTTTGAAGGCTCTCTCCAAACTTTTCCATAATTTGACTCCAGGAGTAATTTGTTTCACATTTCTCAACAGCAGCTCTGCCTCTACTCAACGTAAGACAGGAAGAGTAGGAGTACTGTATTTACATATACACATCTTCATATTAAGTAATGATTCCATCAGCAGTTAAACAGTCTTATCTTTTTAAACAAATCAGCAGGTATTACATTAAAAGAAGACAAATAAACCAAGTCGGAAGACAAAGAAACCAACCTGAGTCATGCAACACAAGTACAAAATTAAAATGCCAGAAACATGCTTTCAAAAATAAAGTAATTGTCAGAATAAAAGTTTTAGAATTTGTTCTTTAATAATATCAGTAAGTTGTTTCTGTTATGGAAAGAAAACACCTTATTTCCCTGGTCAAATCGTCCCTAGCCAGTATGAATTCCTCAGATCTCCCCTGATGAGAGACCTTACCAAGATGGAAATAAACAGGTCAGAGAACTTTGGCCCAAGTATGCTTGAAGGTTTTCTGTTAACACTGCACAACTTTTAGGCCCCGTAAAACCATGTGTGTAGATGAATGCCTATCTCCTGCAGAAATGTGTAACAGCCACCAGCTCTGACCATGTCTTCCCTAATTCACCCCTTATTTGAAGTGATATTGCTTTATAATATTTGTAATGTTCTGCCTTGAGTTTCCATGCACGTTTTTGACTTCCAAATCCTCTATTTCTTTTTAAAATTTTTGCCACTAAAGTTGCCCTGCTTGTAGATGATGCAAGGAATCCACTTTTTATCTCTTTCTCTTCCACTGTGTATATTCGTAGTGCTTTGAGATATTAGTTGGGCACACACTCTCCTAATTTCCATATCCTTTTGGTAACCCTGTATTGTACATGTTCTACCAGTTTGTTCATTTCCAGAATGACCTCTATAAAGGAAAGTATCACTTCAGATGACACCTAAACTAACCAATGCTATTTATAGAGAGTTTTAGGATAAAATTTGTAGTTCTGTAATCTACATATCTGCACATTGTGGGAACTTTGCCACTGTCCTACCACACTAAACAGTATATTTAATCTTGGGCTGATGAATGAAGAGAATGAGAAAGAGAAGGTTGGATGATGTGGGGATTGTGGGTCAGGAAGTGAAACAGATTAGCAAGGAGGAAGTAAGGACAGCTATGAAGAGAATGAAGAATGGAAAGTCTCTTGGTCCAGATGACATACCAGTGGAAGCATGGAGGTGCTTAGGAGAAATGGCAGTGGAGTTTTTAACCAGATTGTTTAATAAAATCTTGGAAAGTCAGAGGATGCCTGAAGAATGGAGAAAGTGTTTTGGTACCTATCTTTAAGAGTGATGTGCAGATCTGTAGTAACTACAGAGGGATAAAATTGATCAGTCACAGCTTGAAGTTCTAGGAAAGAGTAGTGGAACCTAGGTTAAGAAGGGAGGTGATGATTAGTGATCAACAGTATGGTTTCATGCCGGGAAAGAGTACTACAGATGCGATGTTTGCTCGGAGTGCGTTGATGGAGAAATATAGAGAAGGTCAGACGGAGTTGCATTGTGCCCTTTGTGGACTTAGAGAAAGCATATGACAGAGTGCCTAATATCTGGTATTGTATGAGAGACCAAATTAGCCCTTGCAAGTACATGGCCCCAAAATACTGAAAAACAACCACAAAAAGCATGAAGCCAGCACACAGTGGTGTAAAAAGACTTCCTCTGTTTATTAATACATATCTACAAGGGAAAGCACAGACTGGTTTTGGCGTAAAATTTACCACGCCTTCATCAGATTTGAAAAAAAGCACATTAATCATGCCCCATGATACAATATATATATATATATATATATATATATATATATATATATATATATATATAGTTAGGGAACTCTGCTGATTGGATGGCTATAATTGTTCATTAAGTCCAGGTGGAAATAAACCCCCCAGTTTGATAATCCATTTCCTTTCTTTATTATCAAGTATATTGTGCCACCCAAGTTTGTTAACCCTGTCAATGATGGTAAACCTGAAATTAGCTGTTGAGTGTGCCAAAGTGTGTGTAAAGTGCATTAGTAGATTGTTTTAATCTGATGTCACTCATATGTTCAGATATCCGTAATCTTACTGGTCGAGAGGTTTGGCCTATATAGAAAGCTGAACATGAACATGTGGCTAGATATATCACCCAATCCATACCACAATTTGCTAAAAATCCTATGTCAAAAACAGTCCCTGTATTTTTACTAGAGAGATGTTTTGACTTGGCAATCCTTGTGCAGTGTACACAATGACCACATGGTACACATCCATATAGAAATTTCCCTGTGATTGTTCTTTGGGATTCAGAACCTGTCCCAGGAAAGGCCCTTTTGTAATGACTAAAATAGGACCCAAAATTCCTGCCCCTCCGAAAGGAAAAGAGGCATTTGTCTGGCAAGATTTCTGATAGCTTGTGGTCTGCTAAAAGTATATTCCAGTTTCTGTTGACACTATCCAAAAGTATGTTGGTTGTCACTAATCTGATGTCTGAATGACTGGGATGTGATTTGTCTTTATAAACAAGTAAATCATCCCTATTGGCCATGGTGGCCCAGTTGCTAATATAGTGCCAATAGGATAACCCCTCGTCTTAAATCTATTGTTTAGGTCTTGTTTGAAATCTTGGTATCTATCAGGGTTGATACAAATACATTTCATACGAAGGAATTGCGGTTTGGGGGTGTTACGTGTGATGTATGGAAGGTGAAAACTAGACGCATGTAGAAATGAGTTGTATTGGGGGTATTTGCGATGTACCTGGGTATTCAAAGTGTGATCTGGATTTCTAGTGACTACCAAATCCAAAAAGATGATTTCTTGTTTATGATAATTAGCTGTAAAACGTATACCCCACTTGTTATCATTCAAGTGTTCCACAAACTCTTTCAAGTATGGTTCATCAGCCCTCCAAACCATCCAGCAATCATCCAGGAAATGTCTCCATATATCATTTTCATTGATCGATGTTATGTGTTGGATCATAGATTAGTTGTTCCACTAATTAGGCCATAAAAAGGTCAGCATAGATTGGAGCGAAAGAAGCTCCCATGGCCATGCCCTGGACCTGCCAAAAGCATTTATCCTGATAATATAAAGTGTTTTTGGTCAATACCTGTTCAGCAAGGCAAATAAGAAAAGTATTAAACCCCTGTGGATATAGTTCAGATTGACATAGCCAATGTTCCAAAGCCTGAAGGCCAGCCCAATGGGAGATATTGGTATAAAGGGATGTAACATCCAGAGTACAAAGCAACCAGTCTGGCTCTAATTGCATGTCAGAAATGATACACAGAAATTCGGTTGTATCCCGAATGCGAGCCCAGAATAATTTCAAGAGAGTTTCTAAATAGTCAGAAATTGAGATGGGGGTTCAGTGAGAGCACCTCGATCAGACAGTCGGTCTACCTGGGGGATCATAAAGATTTTTGTGTATTTTAGGAAGAAGATATAGATATTGGTGCCTGGGATCATCCACCGTTAAACGTCACAACACTGAATCTGAAGTAATGCCCTCCTCCCTAGGTGTCCAAAAGAACTGGTCTATTTGATGTTTGAACCTAGGCCCGGGGTCAAGTGGCATATGCATATAATATCTGTCGTTACTTAGTTGTTTAAGGGCTTCGGCATGATATTTTTGTCAATCTATTACAACAACAGTACCATCCTTGTCAGCTGGTAGAATGGCCAATTGCTTATGTTGTAACTTAGAATATTACCTGTTGTTCCATCTTTGAGAGATTGTTGGCCCTTATCCTGGTTTCATGGTTTCACGTGAGTGAAAATGTAGGTCTTTAAGCATGGTGTTAAGGAACACATGGGCAGAGGGGTGCATGGGAGGATTAAAGATGAATTTACGAAATCTGAAAGAATTATCAACCTGCTCAGTAGTAGACATATCAAAATATAAATTAAGTATCTGGCAAAATGCTATGACATCCTTTACTAGAGAGTCTTCTGAGACAAAAAAGCTAGGCACAAAGTTCAACCCTTTGAGTACTTGTAACTCCAGCCATGATAATAGTGTTGATGAAATGTTAAGTATGTTGGTAAAGGAGTCTATTTCTGTGTCATAATTCTGAGTAGTGTTTCCACATTGCTGACCTTTGTGATGTTTTCTCCCACCCCTGTGGGCCCTGCCCCTAAAGGGATGTCAGAGTTCCTACATTTGGAAGACGGGGAAGTTGTGGTGGATTGTGAATCTGTGTCTGTGATGGAGGAAGAGTCCTCCCCTGATGTACCACCATATGATCTTGTTGGTTTTTAAGAATGGACCTGGGCCTTTTCCGCTTAGTAGGTTTAATCCTCAAATTACCAGATTTCACATTTTTTGTATAGACCAAATGGGTTACCCCTTTCATAATCACCTTTATCCCTATGGAACTTCTGCATCTTCCTATCCCTTAACTGTTGTTCAAGGGCAAGCAATTCCTGACTCAGCTGGTTTAAACAAGAGATATAACAAGGCTGGCCCTCAAAGGCTTTAGTTTCCTCACTAATCGTGGCAACTTCAGTAGTACAGGTATCTATGGCCCGATCATAATATGCAGTAAGTACATCAACTAAGCTCATTGAAGCCTTCTGTTGTGCAGAAGCCCATTGCTCAGCTAGTTCATCATCAATGTGTGCTATCAATGGTTGAACACATACCCTTAACCCCCTTGGGGCAATTCCCTTAGCTTGGTATGCCTTAAAAAGTCTAAGGTGCCACACATTGGTTCGTAATGATTGCATACTCTCTGTAAGACTCTGAAAAACAGACATGCATGTGTTATTGGGTATGGAGGAATAATCTGTTTCAGTAATAGGACCCTTAGGTCCCAGGCCAAATGCACCCAAATCATTCCTGTCTGCTGACAGTCTCTTTAGAAGCGGGTTCAAATCCATAATCTTAAATATAAACAATCTGTCTAAGCAGAAATGATCAAATATGTAAAAAATCAAAAACTGACAGGGTAATATAAGGCTGTCACAATGTGTTGGCCAAATGTGCATATGCAAATCGCACAAACCAAATTATAAAGTATTTGTATAAAGTTCCAACTCCCTACAACACCTTAAGTCCCCCCAACACAAGGAGGATCAATAGAAAGGGACAGTAATAGCCAGTGCATACAAAAATCCCAAAATAAATATGTCCTGTGGGTAAAATCCACCTACCACAGATCACAAACAAAGCTATGTTCTCCTGTATACCAAAATATAGTAGTAGTATTAATATCTAACCTAAAAAACGGGAAACAATAATAGCCCTTTATAATTCAATGATTTATTAGTCCAGGCCCACTGTTTTAACCTGTATCCACACCACTACATCCCTCATAAGTTTAATATATAATTATTGAAGGTAAAAATAGAGTCCTGACTAAATACAAAAGTGCCCCAAAAAACAGAGCGTGTACTAATAATGTACAGCAGGCCAAGTACATACCATGTAGATGAAATACAAACATCCCAAATCACAACTGTCTCACTAGTATTCAATAAATAACAATGCAGTTAAAAATAAAGCGGGTAACAGTAAACGTTTTAAATACGCATTCAAAAAATTATATATAATCGAGAAACCCACTAAAATATATATATATATATATATATATATATATATATATATATATATATATATATATATATATATAGGCCTTCCCATCCTCCTGATAAAAAATGGAGTATGTAACTCAAACCCAAAATTCTAATAACATCAGTCAAAAAGGATTCCCAAAAAAAGTGATTGAGCAATGTGAACAGAAAATATGAAAGTCACCATAAAACGTAGTCCAACAAGCTACTGTATAATGGCCGCGATATGAATATCCAGTCCATTAAGTCCATATATTCAGTGTAATACTAGGAGGGCCTCCTGGAGGATAAACTGACCAGGTTTTTGAACTGTCTGTATCATATATAGGTCAGTAATGTCCCAATCCAGCATTGAATAAACTGTTTAGTCCCAAACAAAATGGCGCTAAGCCACAAGTGATCAACCCTTCAAAGACTAACACAATTAGTAATACAAAAGATGTATGTCCTGCTCACTAATCTAGGTTGTTGTTAACACTCCAATATGTGACCGGGTCATTCATACTCCAATATGTGACCGGGTCATTCATCCAAAAAATACAATGCATTAAACACAATGCCTAAAACTAAGCCACTATCAGTCAAATAAGCAGGATATACAAAATATTCATATGATGTATAAACCAATGAAGTCCCAATCCCATGTAAAGTGAAACATAAATATTAAAGAGCAGACCCAATATGAAGGCAGACCAATGGGTGAAAGTCCCCTTTGAAGTTCCCCACAGTTAGTATTCGAAAATATATATCAAACTCTTGAATATAGGATGAAGTAACCACTCCAAAATTGAGTCGTCCATCAGAAAAAAGTCAAATGCGATGAATCCATCCCTCCTCTATTTATACTAGAGACATGTTTGGACTTTCCGAAAGGAAAAGAGGCATTTAGCCTCTTTTCCTTTCAGAGGGGCAGGAATTTAGGGTCCCAAATATGCAACAAAGTAAAGAAGATTTAGGATTTTTGCTTGGAAGTTTTATATTTTATATCCCAAATAAACGTCAAAGAATTTTTCTTCGGGTAGATGATGAAAAAAAGATAACTGGGAATGTATCTTTGGAGTGTAATAAATTGGCAAACTAATCTTTCAGAAATATAGGGTGAACAGATTGGTACAACTAAGGAAATTATTTTTGAGCTATTTATACAGACTTGGAATTCCCTAGACATAATAAGGTCTTGCTGTGTCTAATTATGGTGGCTGCCAAAAACAAAACAAAAAAAAAAAAAACTAGAAAATGGTAATCAGTCAACCAGCTGTTCTGGCAGTAGTGAACATATTAACAGTGATAAAACAGCTGGAAATGGGATCTTAAGTAGGAGCAAATTACATAGAAAATAATGGGGATTATGGGAACAATGGATGCAGAATAACATTTGGAGGAGGAATGACATTTAAAAGAAGGCAGGATTTGAATGAGCTGTGTAATGTTTGACTGAAAATGACTGGATAGATTGTAAGTGGTAATATTTGCAACAAAAAAGATGTCAATATGGTTTATTTTCAGTTACTTTAAATGTACGAGTGTCCTTATAAGTGATAATTTAATAAAGATGTTTCTTGTTTAGGGGAATAAAAAGAATTGAAAAATGATTGAGTGAGAACAATCATCTAGTAAAGTACTGTAGTTTGCTGTATAGTGACAACAGATACTCCAAACTTCAGGTACCATATTTAAAAAACAGTAATCCGCAAAGTATGCCAAGGGATTCTACCAGCACAGCATTATATACAAATAACTAATCATTTTATTGTTGAGCAATTTCATCCAGACTTGTATTACTGGACTTCTTTAGAACAACCTATAGCATTAATTTTCTGACTTGTATAACAAAGTGCTTGTGACATATAGAATGAGATTGTTTCCCTTAAAGCCAGTTTAAAATTGTGAACTCAAAATTACTTTGGGAAGACGTACTACAAACAAAAGAGCTTAATTGGAGATTATGGCTGATTGCTGCTGTAAATTTAGGACTAAATGAAATGGTATCTGTTGACAGTATTTTGAAGTTGCATGTGATTTTTAGGATCAAGTTGAGATTTATTTTTTTTATTTTTTGGGTCAATTTGTGTTCATAATTTTAAACTATTTTTAAGGAAAATGTCACTATATACACTACAAGTATGTTGTTATATCAGACAGGAAATTAATGTTTTAGGTTGTTTTGATGAAGTCCAGTGATTTATGAGGATGAAAGTGTTTAATAATAAAATCATTTATTATTTGTGTACATCGGTGTGTTGGCTAGTTCCCTTGACATATTTTGTGAGTTATTAATTTGCAGTAGATATAACTGAAGAATAATACAGCAAGTTATATTAACTTTAACCTACATATTTATAGTCTGTACCTTATAATTACAGTATCAAACAGTTGTTTTAAGTGAGATTAAATACTCAGCAGCACGATCAGTCAGATGAATTTAATTTAACCAGTGTCCCCTTTATATTCATTATGCTTGAATCATCTGCATTCATCTTGCATGAGAGTGTCTTTTAGGTTTATTTTAAATTTTTACATTTGAGTTCTGGTATTTTGTGGAATTCTCTTCCATGCTACTGAGCCTGTTTCAGAAGTTTCTCTCACATGTAGTAGTACATTAACGAGTCTTTTTAAGGAGAGAGCATTGTTGTTTTTGAGAGTGTAGTTGAACTGATGGTCAGATTTGTGTGCATTGGTAGACATTACCAAAGGTTTATGGTTTTCAACGACAGTGTGTCGAGGAAGAGGGTTGCCCTGCTGCTAAGGGGTAGCCAGTGAAATTTCTTTTAATAGTTTGCAGTGAAGTTGTTCTGTAGTTTCCAAAATTATGATGCAATAAGTCCTGTTTTCTGCAGACTGAAGTAGGTGGGAATTAACACTGAAGTGGAATGTGATTATGGCAAGTTCATATTCAAGTTTGGGGATTAATACATTTCTGACAAATGTTTGTCTGTCTTCTGTATCATGAAGGTGGGCTTATCTATTAGCGTTGGTTATGAGATTGTTCTTTGTACTGTTTAGGTATGCAGTTTGAAGTACAAACATTCTCCAAAACGGCCTCGGACACTTGGTGTCAAAGTCATGGTCTCAAGCTAAATGCCAAAAAATGCATAGTCATCCCATTTGGGAAAAACAAAACACCCACGAATTACCACATAGGTGGCAGCCCCCTTAATACAGAAGCGGTAATAAGAGATCTGAGGACCCAGGTAGATAGTAATCTCTCCTTTGACAATCATATTGCCAAAGTAGTTAGGAAATCCTTCTATGTAGCCCATCTAATTACTAAAGGGTTCGCATCTAGAAATAGAGGTTGTAGTGCCCTTCTGCTCGTCACTCATCAGACCCATCCTAGAGTACAATGCCCCATTTGGGATGTACCTCACAAGACACTTCCAACAGCTGGAAAGACCACAAAAGTACCTCACCAAGAGGATTACTGGCCTCAAACATATGTCCTATGCAGCCCGACTGGAAAAACTCCAGCTGTACTCAGTCACATATCGCTTACTCAGAGGTGATCTCTGCCTGACTTACAAAGCCATGTCCAAGTCGCATATCGCTTACTCAGAGGTGATCTCTGCCTGACTTACAAAGCCATGTCCAAGTCGCATATCGCTTACTCAGAGGTGATCTCTGCCTGACTTACAAAGCCATGTCCAACTCAGAATTGATGGACATGCTCCACCTAAAGAATTCCAAGTCACTGCGAGCCACTCGCTCTAGTGAGCTAAACCTCACCACAACAGTAAATAGAACATGCTGGAGGGATAGATTCTTGTCACAGAGACTCCCCATGCTTTGGAACAAAATTCCTAACTACATTAGGCAGAGCCCCTCACTAACACTCTTCAAGAGAAACCTTGACGAGTGGATGGGTAACAGAAAATACACCCTTGGGATCACTTCATTGGCTCTTCTTGACAGAGGCTCAGTTAATTAATCAATGGGGTGGCAACAGCTGACGCACTCTGGCTAGGCTTATAAATGCCCACGGGCAGATAGCCTAGTACCTATCTATGAACCTATGTGGGGGTATAGTATTAAAACTAAGTAGTTTTTTTTTAATTACATTAGGGATGGAATTATGTGGTTCATAGAATCATTGTCCGGATGGGTCATTAGCTTGTGCAAAGTTGTAAAACACATAACACTTGAGTTTATTTATGAAAGACTTGAAAATAGACTATAAAGTCTATTTTCAAGTACCTGTGACATCTTCCTTCAATTTCTTTGGTAGGTTCACTACTGTCTTCTTTATGTCAGGTAATAGAATATCCTCAAGCTGATGTGATGATGTAGAGGAATAAAGCCCTGCTTGTGTCCTAGATGAGCTATGTTGGATTAGTGACTTGGGAAGCTTGATGTGATGGGAAGGAACATGCTGGGTAGAGCTTCTCTTAGAGCTTTGGATGATTGCTGTGCTGTGGTGAGTAGGAGAGCTGATGAGGCATGGCTGATGGGCACACCACCGGGCTACATCTCAAGGCCAACAGATCAAACAGTTAAAGAAAGGCATCAGCAAGAGTGTGGGACTTAAGTGAAGTAAAAATCCCTCACCAGCTGCAGTATGGCTGTTCTGGTTTCTCTCATCCCACACTACAGTGCCAGTAGGCACAGGCCCTTGAGCTCATGCATGAACTATTGCTAGGGACTTGTTGTGCAAGTGTCCTCTCAGTAGGGAGACCCTACCAGAGCTGGTTACATCAGGGAGCCTGTCAGGCTGTGGGAATTGCAGAAGCTGGGGCTGTCAGGTGCAGTCTTAGAGGTACATGAAGTCAGGAGCTGTGGAAAGAAAAAAAGCATGTGCAAAATTGAGTGTCATCTGCATAGTGTTTGATTTAGAGAAGGCAGGTCTGTTGGAATATTGTTGCCATAAATCAGATCATTAGAGTACTCCACTGTGAAGTGTCCTTCTTTCAGACAAGGTAGAGACTTGAAAACATTTAAATAATTTTGTAACCACTCTCCAACTGATAAAGTTTGGCTAATAGGTCATGAGTGATTGATCTGAAAGCTCAAGTCATCTCAGTACAGACCTAGGCAATGAGGGAGCCCTCATGCATGTTAGTCTAAATGGGATCTGTACAGGAATGTAACCATGTTTGTTATACAGCTTGAGCTGCAAAATCTTCAGAAAGAGATGCCTTTCCTGTGTGCCTTCTGCCCTAGACCTTGGCTATTCATGCTGTGAGCTCCTTTAGTGGAGACTCTCTTAATTGCAAAGAAAACTATATAAACTTTGGGAAGTTGCCTCCTTTTTTCCTGCAAACTGCTTTGAGGAGGCCCTTTATAATTTTGTTCATAGTGTATTGGCGACATTTAAGGTCTGTCCTAGAAGTCTGTCTTCAAAGATTAGCAGCATGTTGAATGGCATTTCATTGAAAGGGTTTTGGGCCAATGAAAGCAAACATTTTATTTAGTTGTATTTGTTTACTGATCTAGAGCATTGACCAAAGCCCAAGAACATCTCTTTGGCTTCCTCAGAATTGCAGCATTAGGCAAATAGAGGCTGAGGGAATCAAATTCAGAACCACAGGAAGCAGCTTGAAAATCCATTTCGAGAATATGGTTTTATACCCTTTCTGCAGATGCTCTATTTTTTTTTTTTTTTTTGTTAAAGTTGTAATAAAATGGAGTTGTCAATGTTTTCCATTGGTAAAAGAGCTTTCATGGAACACGGTGACTGCCATCTTTATTTCATGGTTACAGTTTTATAAGGTGGCCCATTAAATGTAGACCATAGTTTAGGAGGGCAGCAAAAATGACCATTTCTCTTACTGACTAGCAACCAAGTGAAGATGAAAGGTGATTATATAACACTGAAAGATTCAGGTACTAGTTTTGCCTAATTGGAGCTCTTTCTCTGCAGCTGACTTCCATCTCCTTTTCCTAACCTGTACTGTAAAATATCGGAATGCTTGGTATATAAACGAGACATGTATATAAAGGCAGATTTGCTTTCGTTTCTTTGGTACATGGGGTTTCTAAATGTTTAATTTGAATTCTTTAATTTCTTATCTGTACCTGTTTCACAAAGCAAGTGTTTCATGCAGAACAATATAACCAATAGGCAGTTCTTTCATGATCTGGTCCAAATTTGCACGCAGTTTCTTAGTGAATTTGCCCCTCTCCATTTGATTTATCAGTATTTCAGAGGTCATGATTAGTACCGTTGTGTTATCGATTAGTCAGAGATAATGTGTTTTTAATTCTGAGTTACATCAGTACCACTGAAAGTCACTATTGCTAATTATGCAGACACTATTTTGTTAAATAAGATTGTTGCATTCAGGAATTTCACATTTACAACACACAGTAATTTTGGAGTTGAAATAATGTTCAAGTTTGAAGGCTCAGGAATTGGAGCCTCTCATATTTAAAAATGCTGTATTCGTTAATACACATTTGTATTTTGTATATGTGTGTGTGGGGGTGGGTATTTTGGCTGATTGGTTTCAAAAAACATAATTGTAGAATAAGTCCTATATTCTGTCCTTTGCCTTATGCAAGATGACTACTCCCCATCATCCAAAAGTACAAGTCATTCCTAAGTCTGGAGGGCAATATTTAGGGGCAGTTGCTGTATCTGAAGCAATTCAGCTGCAGTTTTCTTTAACATAATCATGTTCTAAAACCCTTTTCCCTTCAATGTTGTAGTAGTACAATCAGAATATCAATGTTGGGCTTAAAAGAACCTGTCAGATAAGTCCAGCTGCCTTGGTCTATGACTGTTACATGACATGCCGATATAAGCTACATACTTTATGGCCAGAGAGCATTGTTATGGCCAATGCTTCCTGGGGTTCCACCCTCTGCATTTTTGAGTTCAGCAAATTCCTGTGTTACCTTAGCAAGAATAGCTGGCTTCTGGTGTATAGTAATTAACACACAATAGTTTCCAGGAATTGCTGGTACCATTTTTTTCCATGCCACTCACCTTCCTGCCTCTATGGCACCATGCTGCCACCAGTTAGATAATTATTGCAATCCAAGGTCACAGTTACTGGTACTGACAAAGTAAGCCTACTGCACTGTTATCATTAGTTTAGTGTTGTAATGAAATGGGTTCTCTTTAAAAGGGTTTATAGCAGTTGCATTTCACTAGATCTGTGTGATTACATTTACACATTCCAGTAACACGCTAGATGCAAACCTTTGTAGTTAAATAATAATAAAAAAAAGATAATGCAAAGCATTCTTCTTATTAAATACACTGAGAACATAGACTTCTACACAGGGAAAATGAGTAATTGTTGAACAGATCTTCAGAAAAGTACTCTTGGCAAACGATTTGGGCCTACACTTGGCTGTAGCTGAAAGATGCTTGAATCAGTCTAATTTTAAATTGTGAATTATTTGTTACTTGGAGAAAAAAGCAGACAAATTATGCAAAGCATAAGCTCATTGTGGCTTTGGAAAGCAGTCTCTCTCTGTCTTCCCACTTTTTCTGTCAATGCCCATACATGGGGTTCTCCAGGTTTTTCTTAATGCTCCTAGTTGTTACACTCTTGTTCAACTTCTAACAGAGAAAACAAAAGAAAAAGAGAGTTTAATATTCAGTCTTTGTAGAGAAAAAGAACACATTACTTGCTGATAATCTGGAAATTTTGTCGTGGTATACATCAACATTGGCAGATATTCATCTAACCCTTTTTTTGACTAGATTCCTCTTCCTATTTGATTTAGTTGACCTGTCTCTCTCTCTGCCATGGGGACATCTTTGCGTACAAAATTCTAACGTCACTGTCCTCAAGTAAAGTCTCCATGTGACCTTTTCCAGAGTTGAACAGGAAATGGTAGTGTATAAAACATAAACTCCCAAGTTGTGCATGTTCTTAGGTTCATAAATTAGCACTAAGCTAATTGACGTTATGGACCATTTTAAGCCTAGCTAATTACCCCATGTGGGAATCAGACCCTACATCTTGTATATGTAAGGTAACCACCTTAACTGTTATGCCAACTTCCCACCCTATGTTTGTCCATGTCTGTGGACAGTTTAATTCATAACAGCTTTATTGTATCTTTGCTGAGAAACAATTACTTATGCCATAGTTCTGTACTCATTTTCTAAATCCCCATAAACCTCAAACATGTACTTCTAACACCTTCATGAAGCATAGCTGGGGTTGAAGGTGCATTTATGTGGTAGCACTCCCCAGGCCATTAACTTGAAAGACCATTTGCATTACTGGTACCACTCCTGTGCTGGGTTTGTCATGTTGTATAGACCTGTAATCCCATAGTGTATGTGAGCAGCTTACTGTAGTGCCCACTGGTTGTGTCCAGTCATTTTAAGGGACTGTAATGCCTGACAACTTTGAACTTCATTCATTAGAGAATCCAAACTACCCCCAAGCATTCCTTTTCTACTGCTGCAGATATTTCCTCCCTCAGCTGAAATATATAACTGGAGATAGTAAGGAATTTTCCTTGCACACCATTATACTTGGTCTTATAAACTTTCTAACATAATTGTTCTGCTATGTGGGCATTGGTCTGGTGAAATAAGCAACTAATGTGAAAACATGCTCATCTCACTCAGTTAAGTCGTCATAAAGTCTTGGGAGGTAGCAGTGGTGAAAACTTAATCACCTAAGTTTGGCGTACTACATACAGGATGATATCTTAATCCTCTTAAGTGTAAGGAGCCTACAGATGGAATGTCATGCACAGTTTACTCCAGGAAAGTACCCTTTGTAGAGCTACAGGGTTAAACCATTAATAGTTGCTGAAAAAAAATACCCAGACTTTAGTTTCTTCTAAGCTGCAATCTCCATTTTTTGTGTTGTTTTTGTACGTACTTAGCAAGATTCTTTGAGAAGTTTAAGAAGATTGACTTTGTTGTAGTGAATATTGCTACAGCAACAAGTACACCATCTCAGCTGTATTATGGTTTGAGCAGTCCACCTTCAGGCCCCAAATCTTTTTCAGCAGAAGTGTATGTATACTTTGTGTCTCTTTCTGTTATCTTCCGTCCTGGTGCCCTTTATTTATTTATTTATTTATTTTATTTAACATTTGTTTACTGGGAAAGTCCAACATAACGAGCCAATTTTCAGAGGAGGCCTGGGGAGAAACGCTCCAGACACATCTTTGTAAATTAATGAATTTTTCTTGCCTTTATACTGTAGAACAACATGCGTGGGTTTGCTGTTGTGGCAGTAACATGTAGACAAGCAAATGGATTTTATTTAGCTTGGATGTCCTGGTACTAGTGGTACACTGAATCATTTTGCTGTCAGTAGGGTCCTTTTCCAGATACCTAAAAGCAAGCACATGATCTGAAATGGTCTGGTTCATCCTGGTCTACTGAGCATCACTTCAGTAATGATACAGACTTTCCCCTGGCTTCAACTTAGATTCATAGAGTAGTACTAGGCTAACTGCCCTCATGGACCATTTTAAGCCTAGCCAATTACCCCCTATGAGAATCAAACCCTGCACCTTGTGCTTCTAAGGTAAACACCTTAACCATTACGCCACCCTGCCACCCTTCTCTCTTTTATCCATAATCTCCAATATGCCTCTGCTTCTCTAAGTCTGTATCTGAGCCTACTTGGAACCCATGCTGCAAGTAAGCCAAATACAGTGTCAAAATGTATATATTCACATCCCCTCCTGCTAAGCTGGTTTTTGCATCTGTGCAGCCAATGGGTGTACAGTTCTCCCACAAGTCCACCTAAATGTCTGTTGTGCTTAAATCTCGTACCAAGAAGGATAGAGAGAACTCTAGCAAGGAAAATCTAAATCCTCTAAACTGAAATAACATGCAAAGTTGTTTTTCTCTCTCCCTCCTCCCACCACAGTTTCACACAGGGAAGAAAGGGAATCTTCCTTGGATTCAGGTATTTTGAAGATTTCAGGGAGAGTGATTGAAAAACAGCCTGCATCTGGTCTGAGCGTGGGTGCCTCATGTTGGAAGTGTTTCTTTTGTTAGCTGCGGTGGAGCAGTTGAGGTGGATCCCACAGGCTTAAAGCCTTCCAGACCCTACTTCTGCCAGGTCAGTTTCACCCCTTAGGTCTGTAGCTTTAGATATTGACTATGTCAAGTTCTCCAGGGCCTTGCTGCAAATCTGGTTGGACATGGTGGTACTACTGTTCTCCCACCAGTTTTTAAGCAGACCAGGAAGGTATACTGCTTTGACTCACAGTGTGGATCTTTCTCATTGACATAAGTTCTGGTGCCAAATAGATTGAGATTGTCTACTTCCCTGTAGGCTGCTATGCTGATTTAGATAGGTTCTGTTGAGACAGACCCACCATTGTCACTGATACAATGTTGGTTGCTCCTTTGGTGCCCAAGCACAAAGTTGAGGGTCTAGTACCTGTGTTGACAATAGGTCTTTCATATGTGTGTGTGCTAGATTAATGAGCGCAAAGGCTTTTTTAAGCCTTTCCACGTGTCCCAAATCTCTGAGTAGTTCTAGTACCTTAGATAAGTGTGAGCAGGGGTTTGGGAGATGAAAACATTTACAAGCAGGGGCCTAGTAGATTAACCATTTATAGGCTGTCTGTGTCCATTTGAGAC
The DNA here is from genome assembly GCF_019279795.1 of Protopterus annectens. Lineage (NCBI taxonomy): Eukaryota > Metazoa > Chordata > Ceratodontiformes > Protopteridae > Protopterus > Protopterus annectens. The sequence continues at coordinate 884,638,940 of NC_056726.1, read as the reverse complement.
ATAGGTGCCAAACCATTGATTCATTTCCTGTTCCCCATCCAGTTGTCCAAGTTGCAGTTGAATTGGGTTAGAGAGGAACTCTGCTTTGCATAGATGGAGAGCCTGGAGACCCTGTTCCAGAGAAATGGAAGACAATGAGATACATACCTGTCTCTCCAGCAGGTCCTATTTATGTCACAGCCAAGGTTTAAATCTTTAGAACAGTAATTCTGGTGCTGTTTGTTTTGTGGATATGCAGGAGGTCCATCAAGGTAAAGTAAAGTAAAGTAGTTGCCCTTTGTGCATATTTGGGGGTAGTGCTTGTCCCTGTAAAGTAGTTGCCCTTTGTGCATATTTGGGGGTAGTCCTTGTCACAGTAAAGTAGCTGCTCTTTGTGCATATTTGGTATTGGTGAAATTTCAAGGCTGCTTTTATGGGAAAGATATCAACTCAAGATGTCTGCGTCTATACAGGGCAATGTCAAACCCTTGAGGGGAAACTAATAAGTCGACCAGTTTATGGATGAAGTTTTTAGGAGGATAATCTGATGATAGTTTAGACAGCAGCTATTCAAGTAGTATGTACTTAAAAAAAGGAATTAGCTCTGTCAAGAATGATAAAAAGAGAGGACTTGCTTGATTAGCTACTGCCTGCTATTACTAGTGCTGGAATGTAATGCTCCTTTGCTTTTTCTCTCACCAGAAGCAACACAGTAGCACTGGTCCCAAGATGAGAAGCAGGCCAGAGTCTCATTTGCAGGGATCTGTATACTTGTAATCCTTTTCCTGGTAGATAACTTGAATAGCAGCCAGACCAATCAGGAAGGCCCAAAACAGACACAGCCCAATCAGAGACCATCAGGAATCAATGCCCTATGCTCCTTCTCTAACCAGGAGCAAACTATAAGCACAAATGCTAAGCTGGAATGTATGAAGCAGTCATCAGGCTTTCTGGTGATCAGCAGTCTCCAGGAAATAATATCCCTATACTCCTCCTCTCACTAGGAGGAAAACAGAAGCAGTAATCCGACAATGACTACTGAGAGGCAGAATTTGAGCTCTCTGATAAGTGGTGGTCTTGGACTAGATGTTGCAGATTTTAAAGGTAAGATGGAAAAAAATGGGTTAATATCCTAAGAGATTTAGTGTGCATTAAGCAGTTAGATATGAAAGAGGGAATAACTTTAGGTTTAGCTGTCTAAGTGGAGAGCCACTAATATTAAGAGAGTAAGATAGATATGAAGGTGGGTGGGTACTTTGTGTTCCGGCTGTATGGAATACAGTGGGATGGCCAAATATGTTTAAAGAGTTAAAGTGGGGAATTTCACAAAGTAATTGTGTGCTTACTGACAGTAGCCAATGAAGAAAGGAAGGAAATATGTGGTCAAATTAACATAAGGGGCAGACAACTAGAAAGACAGTTGAGCTTAAAAACACAACAGCAACAGGTTGAGAGGATGGTGGAAATTTAATTTCTGTGTGACTCACAAGAAGCACAGCTGTGTTCTCTTTCCTAATTTAAATATGCAATTAAAAGCAGAATACAGGTAAAATACAGAGTAAAGAAAATAAACCACAATATACAAAATAGAAGAAGGCAATGAAGCAATACAAAATATAAGAAAGCAAAAACAAACTAACCTTTCACTCGCAGCAATCTATGGCAGAGTCTGAATGAGCTTTTCCAGTACAGTGCTAATATCTGAATTTTCAGCCTTCGAGACCTTGAGTCTGAGGATTTCAGAGCGGATTCCATTCATGCCAGTCCCTTTGACACTGTGATTTGACATTGGTACTGTACCTCCGTCAACACAGACCTCCATCAGCTTGTTAATATCAAGATGTCTGACCCAAGCAATGGGCCCATTATCAGATACGTCATTGATATTGCAACAGCTTGGAGGGGTTATCCACCAATGTTTGTGTCACAAGTGGTCCTTCCTGAAGCTGCCATGAGAAGGAATTGTCATCACAGAGAGAGGGAGACCAGAAATCCCCCATTGGTATATGCCTGATTGCGACTTCCTGCTTGGATCCCTTCCCTCAAAAGAGGCCAGCCAAGAGAGAAGGTGCAAAAAGCAGCAAATAGTCACCCAGTGAAGCCTTCAAGCCAGGTCTTGACCCTCAGTCCATGGGCGATGTCAGTTTATCACTCCCTGATAAACTTAAGTTCAGTATGAGCTTGTTAATGTAGAGAAAAGGAGACTGTGACACACAAGACCCTGCAGGATGCTTTCCAGTTTCTTCTTTCACTATTCTGGGTGGTGCAACCTGTGGATAAGATGATGACTCCTTTTGCCATTGAGGTCCATAAAGAATCGGATGTGGTGGTTCTAATATGTCATAAACATGAGAAGATCGTTTGGCCTGTTAAGAACTTGGAATTTTAGAAGAATCCCTTTTTTGATTCTGTAATCACAGTGACAGCATTATGGGTTTAACCACCTGACAAGAATCCAGTGATTTGGATTGCAACGGAAAGTTAAGAAATCAGTGATTTGTATTGCAGTGGAAAATAAGCCCTTCTGTCTTTACCTTGTGCTTTATCAGTGCTAAGCTATTAGGCACACATGCTCTTCTTCCCGAGAGGAATTGTATAAGAGATGTCAGAGTCACTGGAAGAGGTCAAGAATACTGAACTTACAAATAAACTCTCCACTCAAACCTCCACTTTGTCCACTGTGTCTAATCTTTCCCTCAGGTTACCTGTAATGCAGAAGATAGTGCTGCTTGGGCACGGTGCAACTATATACAGTTGAGTGACTCTGCCTAATTGATACCACTTTTTGGTCCTTAAATTAAGGCTAAACTGGAGACTAGTGAACAAAAGAAGGCAAAACCCTCCCTTCTGTTAGCATAAAGTTCCTGGCTGCTTACTGGTTTTGCACCAGGATACAAAAAAACATGCACTAGAAGTTATTTTGGTGCTGCCAACAGACCTTCAATTCTCCACCTGACAAGAACAGATGTGGCTGCAACAGCCAAAGTTTTTGGAGTGGATGCCATTCCAGTGGCAGAGGTGGAAGGAACAGCCCTCATTTAGGGTTAGCATAAAGTTCCTTGCTGCTTACTGGTTTTGCACCAGGATACAAAAAAAATGTGCACTAGAAGTTATTTTGGTGCTGCCAACAGACCTTTTCCTTTCTTGGATAGAGGGAGGTTTCTTTGTTCACCAGTGGCAGTGGGGAACTTAGAGCAGCCTATCTATCCCTGGAGGAGTGTTCCCAGCACAAGAATCTGGTAGTCTATTGGCCATTTTGGGCCAATTTCTAGCTCTTTCAAGTCCCCCTGTATGAAACCCGCTTTGGCGAGGTTTTTGCGCTTGTTACTACTCAACCAAGCTCCTTTTGGTCAGGCAGAGTGGTGCTAGCAGCAGAGAGGCCAAAAGAGCAACTGCTAACCTGATAAAAGTGTTTTTTCCTGCTACTATCTGGGCGACTGTCCGATCTAGCTAAACTGCAAGTATTTCTGCTTCTTGAACTGTTTTAAACTGTTCAAAGTTGTTTTTGCACCTGCACTTTTAAAGTTTGTCCTGTTTGTTGCATTTACCTGTTGAGGCTACACACTCAAGTGCGCTAGCCTGTGTTAAATATTTATTGCATTTTCCTGCTGTTTGTTGCAAAAAAAACAAACAAAAAAAAAAAAAACAAATAAATTATCCTTGTTTCCCGTCTTTCCTAACCTAGAGTAGTCCAAATACAGGCTTTGCTGTATTCTGGACTTTTGGAAAGTTCCTGTGTTGCCATCTCCTTTCTTGGATTAAGGGAGGCTTCTTTGTTCACCGGTGGCAGTGGGGAGCTTAGAGCAGCCTATCTATCCCTGGAGGAGTGTTCCCAGCACAAGAATCTGGTAGTCTATTGGCCATTTTGGGCCAATTTCTAGCTCTTTCAAATCCCCCTGTATAAAACCCGCTTTGGCGAGTTTTTTGCGCTTGTTACTACTCAGCCAAGCTCCTCGTGGTCCTGCAGAGTGGTGCTAGCAGTAGAGAGGCTAAAAGAGCGACTGCTAACCTGATAAGTGTTTTTTCCTGCTACTACCTGGGCGACTGTCCGATCTAGCTAAACTGCAAATATTTCTGCTTCTTGAACTGTTTTAAACTGTCTAAAGTTGTTTTTGCACCTACCTGCACTTTTAAAGTTTGTCCTGTTTGTTGCATTTACTTGTTGAGGCTACACACTCAAGTGCGCTAGCCTGTGTTACATATTTATTGATTGCAATTTCCTGCTGTTTGTTGCAAAAAAGAAGAAAAAAAAAAGTTACCCTTGTTTCCCATCTTTCCTGACCTAGAGTATTCCAAATACAGGCTTTGCTGTATTCTTGACTTTTGGAAAGTTCCTGTGTTGCCATTTCCTTTCTTGGATAGAGGGAGGCTTCTTTGTTCACCAGTGGCAGTGGGGAGCTTGGAGCAGCCTATCTGTCCCTGGAGGAGGAATCTGGTAGTCTGTTGGCTGTTTTGGGCCAATTTCTAGCTCTTTCAAGTCCACCTGTATAAAACCCGCTGTAGCACGGCTTTGCGTGATTTTGTGCATAGCGCGGCATCGAGCAGCGCTGCTTATTTGGGTTTGAGCCTTGGAACTGATCTAGTTCTCATAATAAACACAACAAAAGCAGTCACGAAATGAGACCCTTCGCCACCAGGAAATCAGTCCAAGCACGTTTATTGCAAAACCTTGTTAACAAAGCTTGTAGCCAACAACATAAAACATGTAAACGCCTTAATCCACAAACCAACAGACAGTATGCGTTTTCGTCAACTTCTTGACTTCATCAGACAATCAGTACATCAAATTAACTCCATTTATATACCCTTTATCACCAATTAATTAATTAAAATCATTTCAAAAATTTAAAGATACATCATAGTTTAAAATGTAATAAAAAAATGTCATTTAAAAACTGTTAATACATATAAACTATCTATGACCATTCTTAAAAAATATATAATCCTAAAAAATGTATGCATTTGCATATTTCTATGAGAGATTCAAAAAATTTAAGAATGGTCATAGATAGTTTATATGTATTAACAGTTTTTAAGTGACATTTTTTATTACATTTTAAACTATGATGTATCTTTAAATTTTTGAAATGATTTTAATTAATTAATTGGTGATAAAGGGTATATAAATGGAGTTAATTTGATGTACTGATTGTCTGATGAAGTCAAGAAGTTGACGAAAACGCATACTGTCTGTTGGTTTGTGGATTAAGGCGTTTACATGTTTTATGTTGTTGGCTACAAGCTTTGTTAACAAGGTTTTGCAATAAACGTGCTTGGACTGATTTCCTGGTGGCGAAGGGTCTCATTTCGTGACTGCTTTTGTTGTGGTTCCAGTTTGTTTGCAGATCCTATTCTTCGTGTTATTTTATCTCATAATAAACACTCTATTCCTACGCTAAAGCCTAGCACTTGCTCACTAAAGCAATTATATAAGTCAGCACTAAAAAATTAAAAGCACTACACCCTCACAAACTCCCCTTGAGTAACTTGTTCCCCATTGGCCCTTTTTTTCAATTATAAAGGAATTCCCAATACTATTCTAGCATGTCCAAAGGTCAGTTGCCAATCTCCTCTCCGGTCCAGCTGGTGAACCTGGGAATCTTGAGGCAATGTTACAACTGCCTAATGTACACAGACAACCCTCTCCTCCTCCCAACAAATTCCAACACATGTGAGAGATGCAACCATATAGCCAAACTGGAGGCTAAGCTCTCTCAACTCAGTACTGGCGTAAAAGGTCAGGAGGAGAAGGAAACCACACTCACTACAATTCCAGTCTCACATAGACCTACCACGACAGCAAACCAAACACATAAACACACAAAAACATACTTGGAGGCTCTAAATAAAAATCTGCCTAAGCAGCAGAGACCTCCAAAGCAGACACCCAAGCAACTGCTACCCCAAAACAAAACACGTGCAACACATAGCTCACAAAGCCAGTGTGCCGAACAGTCACAGCCCTTAAGGCTAAACAACACACCTGTTACACTTGTAATAGGTGACTCTATCGTCAGGCACACTGACGTCCCGCTCACCAGGCTGAACAAGGAGAAGGTCACAGTGAGCTGCCTATCGGGCGCTAGGATCCGCCACATAACACAAGCACTCAGGTCACTCCAAGGCAAGTACAAATATGACTCAGTCATTGTCCATGCTGGTGTGAATGACCTGAGACGTACCTCCCTGGACTACATGAAAAGACACATAGAGGAGCTCTCTGAGCATGTAGCCTAGGCCGGTATGACCCTGACCTTGAGTAGCATCTTACCCTCACCAAGAATGATGCCACAGTATGAAGACAAGATTATCAATTTCAACAATTGGCTTAAGTATTGGTGTCATTCAAAGGGGATCCAATGCCTGTCAGCCTGGGATGACATGCTCGACAAGCCACGATGCTTCGCTAAGGACAGCTTGCACGTGTCACCCCTGGGCTTTCGGATATTGGCAAAGGCTCTTGCTACCCCCATAGTGCCTTTTTTAGGCAAGGCTCAAAAGACAAACCCACTTCCATAGGTATCACAAGGGATAAGAAACTAAGAGTAATGCTACTCAACGCCAGAAGTCTAAACCTCAAGATGCACGCACTCAAAACTCTCCTTAGCATGGAGAACATCGATATCTGTGCAGTAGCAGAAACCTGGTTCAAGGCTCTCGAGAGCACTGCAGCACTACCAGGTTATACCTCATACCATGCTTTTCGGCCCCAAAACTTGGACCGAACCAAAAAAGGAGGGGGAGTATCAATATTCGTTAAAGATACCCACACCTCCAGGTTGGTGGCACACGAAGCATCAGAGACTATCCATGTGCAACTAACAGTGGGTAAAACTGCCTTCCAGTTTATAGCCTGCTACAGACCACCCTCCCAAACCCAGGAACCCCACTCGGCCTTCCTGAGAACACTGGAAAATATGAAGGTCTCTCCAAACACCATTATATTGGGTGACTTCAACTACCCAACCATAGACTGGGAGCATTACTCTAGCTCCAACACCCTAGCCCAAAGGTTCCTAGAATTTATAAACTCAAATGCTATGGAACAACTTGTTACCACTCCCACAAGAGGGGAAAACATACTGGACCTGATCATCACCAACATGGGGACATGCTCCAGGCCAGAAGTGTATCCCTCACTGGTAAGATCAGACCATAAACTAATCTCACTGGATATTCACATCCCGACCCCACCCCATGCCCAGAAAACCACAGTGAAAAACTTCTCTAAAGCAAAATTCACACTCCTCAGAACTGAGGTGGAATCCTTCAAAGCCCCCAGGCCTGTGGATAATACGGCCCAGACCACAAAATCCTTTATAAACGCATTCTATGAGCACCTTCAGGAATGCATGGATCATGCAATCCCAAATAAAACTAAGACCCAATCCTCCAAAGGCAGACGTCCTGTCTGGTGGACCCCAGCCATAAACAAACTATACAATAGAAGGAGGAAGCTACTACATGTCAGAGCAAAATCCCAAAAAGGGAAGGCATCTCTGATATTAGCAAAAAACTACGGGCACTCATAAAATCATCTAAGGCCAGCTTCAAGAGAAAAATTGCACAGGACACTAAGGATAATCACAAGGCTTTCTTTAGTTATGTTAGGAACCTGGGTGGGAATTCCCAGATATGCTCAGAATTGGTTCAAAATGACAAAAAATACACCGAACCCACAGACATTGCCAACATCCTAGCTGACAGGTTCAGCGCAAACTTCTCCCCACCAAAAGGGCTAATATCTATCCCAGCAGAGTGCTGCCCCCCTGATATCTCAGATGCTCAGGTAAGAGCTGCCCTCTCCAAAGCAAGAAACACAGCATCAATGGGACCAGACAGTGTCCCGGGCTGCGTCCTGCATGAACTCCAAGAAGAGCTAAACCCAAACCTAAAACTACTGTTCAATCTCAGCCTTACTACAGGATATGTACCCAAAGAGTGGCGTACAGCAGCAGTGGTCCCTCTCCACAAAGGTGGTGCCTCAATGGATCCTGGAAACTATCGCCCCATAAGTCTCACTAGCTTGGTCTGCAAAGCTATGGAAAGGATCATCATGGACCTTATAAATAAAGATATTGGGGACCTACAGGCACTGGATCCTACCCAGTTCGGCTTTAAGGGCAGATCCTGCCTCTTAAACCTGGTCAGTTTCTTTGAAACAGTCACCAAGGCCATTGACAAGGGGAAGGTGGTCCACACAGCCTACCTGGACCTTGCAAAAGCCTTTGATACAATACCCCACTCGGGCATTATAGATAAGCTCACCAGCTTAAATATAAACCCCTATGTCACTAGATGGGTTGCAAACTGGCTCAGGGACAGAACCCACATGGTTAGAATAGCTGGAGCCATGTCAGACTCCAAACCAGTTACAAGTGGCGTCCCACAAGGCTCAGTCTTGGGACCTCTCTTGTTCGGTATATATTTCTCGGAGGTACAGGCAAACATGGAAGGACTGTGGCTGACAAAGTTCGCAGATGACTGCAAACTGGGCGCCATAATAGACTCTCCAGCCGACACAAGCATCCTCCAAAAGGGCCTCATAGAAACAGACAACTGGTGCCAGAGCCATAGCCTCAAGCTAAATGCCAAAAAGTGTATAGTCATCCCCTTTGGCAAAAACAAAGTGCCCACAAATTACCACATAGGTGGTAATCCATTAAGTACAGAAGAAGTTATTAGGGACCCAAGTTGATAGCAATCTCTCATTTGACAACCACGTGGCCAAAGTGGTTAGAAAAACATTTTATATAGCCCACCTAATCATGAAGGGATTCACATCTAGATCAGGGGAGGTCATCGTGCCTCTTTACTCATCCCTCATCAGGCCCATGATTGAGTACAATGCCCTTTTTGGGATGTACCTTACCAGACACCTGCAGCAACTGGAAAGACCCCAAAAGTACCTCACCAAGAGGATCAAGGGGCTCAAACAGATGCCGTATGCTGCCCGGTTAAAGAAACTCCAGCTCTACTCAGTGGCATACCGCCTGCTCAGAGGCGATCTGTGCCTGACGTATAAAGCCATGTCCAACCCGGAATTAATGGACATGCTGCACCTCAGAAAATCCAAATCCCATCGAGCTACGTGCTCGAGGGACTTAAACCTCAGCACCGAAATAAATAGGACATGCTGGAGGGACAGATTCATAACCCAGAGGCTCCCTTCACTCTGGAATAAAATCCCTGTCCAAGTTAGGCAGAGTCCCTCATTGACTCTCTTCAAGAGGAATCTTGATGAGTGGATGGGAGATCGTAGGTTTACCCCGGGTATCACTTCTGTGTCACTGTTAGACAGAGGCACAGTATACTAACCTCGAAAAAGGGCATAGCAAAATTAATTTAAAATGGGTGGCGAAAGCCATACACACTCTGGCTAGGTTTATAAATGCCTTAGGGCAGATAGCCTAGTATGAACCTATGAACCTATGAACTCTCCACCTGACAAGAACAGATGTGGCTGCAACAGACAAAGTTTTTGGAGTGGATGCCATTCCAGTGGCAGAGGTGGAAGGAACAGCCCTCATTTAGGGGGCAGCATAGTTTCCCCTGAGGACTTCTCTAATTGCCCCATTCTGGATGCAGTTGGTCACTTCTCTCCACTGGTCATCCATTTCAGGCAACCAGTGGATAGTGGACATTAAATAGGGAGGCTGCAGATTTCTCATTCTTGTCCATACACAGCCACTGTCCCATCCTCATCCCAACAGACCACCTTTACAGAAGAGGGTGGCAGGATTAAAGGGATGTAAACCTTGCTGAAAGAGCCATCCAGGAGATCCCACCAGACCAGAGTGGGTCCAGAATTTGACTCATTATGCTTTCTGAAGCCTAAGAAAACCAAGAACCTCAGTCTATTCCTAGATCTAAGTGGCCTGAATCAGTTAATTCCCAAAGAGTTCTGAATTGTCATGGTGAGGTAAATTCCCCCTTGCCCATCTAAAAGAGATTGGATGTGAATTTGGACCTCCAGTATACTTACCTGCACAAAAGCATCAGTAAGTAGTTGAAGAGGTTCCTTCACCTTCTTATTGGAGCTAGCCATTGTTAGTTTCATGTCCTGCCATCTGAACTCTCCACAGCCCCAAGAATGTTTAAGAAATTGTACTAAAGATATATTTTACCATTTAGCAATTGGCTACTCACTGCCCCATCTAATTAAGAGTCTGATCTCACCCAGGGATTCCTTGTTGTTGCTGATTTTTCAGTCACTGGGAATTACAGAACTTGACAAAGTTTGAGCTGAGACTCTCATTGCCTGAACTTTATAAGATGCATACTGGACACCAGATTTTTCATAGTCAGTGTAACTTAAGTGCAAACTCCTCTGATATGTATAGCAGTCTTGAGTATTATTCAGTCGCCTTAGGTTTCAGCAGCATGCGCCTTAGGTGCTGAGGCTGTCATGGCATTTCCATTTTTTTCCTAATTTGCCATGCAAGATTGTGTGTGTGTGTGTGTGTGTGTGTGTGTGTGTGTGTGTGTGTGTGTGTGTGTGTGTGTGTGTGTGTGTGTGTGTGTGTGTGTGTGTGTGTGTGTGTGTGTGTGAGTGTGAGTGTGTGAGTGTGTGTGTGTGTGTGTGTGTGTGTGGGTCTTGCAGTGGACCTTGGGGGTTCATTAGCAGACCCCCTTTTTCTCTAACCAGGGTTTCAAAGACATATCAGACTTTCCTTGTCTGAACCCAACATTTCCTTGGGCAGCCAGTTCATCCCAGTTCCCCTAGCAACAGTCATCATAGATGCCTTGAGAGCATTTTAAGGATCGGATGGTCCAAGTTAAGTTGCAGCAATAGGCAATCCTGCTTTTGCAGCAAATCTTTCAGGATTCCCTTCCTTATGGAGTGATAGCCACTCACTGTAATAACATGGCAGTGGTATGTTATATCTACAAGCAGGACAGAACCAATTCTGTCCCCCTGTGTTGGTAAGCTGTAAGGCTTTAATAGTGGGCAGTGTTTTCTAATAGCTTTCTGATAACTGTTGATATACCTGGAGAAGCCAGCTCTTTAGCATACCAGCTAAGCAGATGCCTGTTAATGCCTTATGAGTGATTCCATCAGGTGGTCAGTAGTAAGGTTTCTGTTATTCCTTTGTAGGATATTTCACTCCAGTCTTTTTGTCAACCTGACTTTTGCAAAGTGCAGCAACTTCTTTTTTTGCTGGTCCCCATGCAGGGTCAGTGACCCAACAATGCTCTAGTTCAGGAGTGGCCTGTATGTTTCTTGTATGTCGTCTTGCACGTACTTTAGAGTTTTTGCATAAAGCCAAAGTCATAATTATTATCCAGTTTTGGCCTTGACATATGTGGCTTCCTTTGCTTTGGCCTAACCCCTGACACTGCGACCTCCAAGAATCTTCTCTACCGTCCAACCTCCAGGCCTTTCATTTTTGATAGCTTCACTTCCACTTATTAATAGGAATCCCTGTTTACCCTATAAGGGGTGGACTAGAAGTCCAACACCACAAAAACGTATAAAACCAAATGGACATATTTTGCAGTGTAAACATTGAAGAAATGTGTGGATACCTCTTCAGCTCCAGTTCTTATGGTGCTGTACTATCTGGCTAATATTTTCAGTAATGGGCTAAGCTTCTCTTTTAGTAAGGGTCATGTGACGTTGTCAGATTTCCATGTGGGTAACCTTAATTCATCTTTACTATCCCTAAAAATCTGTAAAACATTTCTGAGAGGGATATTTCTTCTGAGATCTCCACTTCCTCCATCTTTAACTGTCTTAGAACAATTGAGTCAGCCTTTCCCTAAGCCTATTTTGAGAGCTGAACTTAAATTTCCGTTTTGGTAGACTATTTTTCTTGTAAATGCTCTTTCCACCAAACATATTTCTCAGCTTCAGGCACTGTGAATCAATCAGTAATTTTTCTTTTTTTTGTAATATTAATCAGTTTGTACCAAAGGTGGCAGCTGATTCTAATTTGAAGCAATTGATTCACGTTAACATTTTCTTACCAAATCTTTCTAACCATGAAGAATATCTTCTGCATTGCACTGATGTGGAGAAACTGATCTGAAAAATTTAGGAAAGATCAAGTATTTGTCTCTTACGCAAATTCCAAATTGCATACTGAGCTGTATAGAGCGGCACTGTCTTGTTTAGCTTTTAGATCATATTTACTTTGTCTCTTGTTAAAGAAAAGTGTTTCATTTGGGCACCAAACCATACAACTACCAGGGTGGTAGCCATCTGCATTGCATTTTTTTGCAGTGTTAGTATTTATGATGTGAAAGCTGCCAGCCTAGCCAGATATAATTTTATAGATAATTCTGTCATCTGTAAATATTTTTGTGAACCACATGCTTGTTGTCTTAAATGGAAAAAAACTACTGACCCAAGTGAAAGCATGTTGTGACCCTTTGATCTAAAGTCTGCTCCAGCCTGTCTAGATGGAAGATATTCTTTCTATTGTTTTAACCAAGAGTTAAATTTGCTGGATTTAAACATGTAAATGTATTTTTATTGCTCTGCTTCCTGACCAGCTGCAGTTTTGGCCTTGACATATGTGGCTTCCTTTGCTTTGGCCTAACCCCTGACACTGCGACCTCCAAGAATCTTCTCTACCGTCCAACCTCCAGGCCTTTCATTTTTGATAGCTTCACTTCCACTTATTAATAGGAATCCCTGTTTACCCTATAAGGGGTGGACTAGAAGTCCAACACCACAAAAACGTATAAAACCAAATGGACATATTTTGCAGTGTAAACATTGAAGAAATGTGTGGATCCCTCTTCTGCTCCAGTTCTTATGGTGCTGTACTATCTGGCTAATATTTTCAGTAATGGGCTAAGCTTCTCTTTTAGTAAGGGTCATGTGACGTTGTCAGATTTCCATGTGGGTAACCTTAATTCATCTTTACTATCCCTAAAAATCTGTAAAACATTTCTGAGAGGGATATTTCTTCTGAGATCTCCACTTCCTCCATCTTTAACTGTCTTAGAACAATTGAGTCAGCCTTTCCCTAAGCCTATTTTGAGAGCTGAACTTAAATTTCCGTTTTGGTAGACTATTTTTCTTGTAAATGCTCTTTCCACCAAACATATTTCTCAGCTTCAGGCACTGTGAATCAATCAGTAATTTTTCTTTTTTTTGTAATATTAATCAGTTTGTACCAAAGGTGGCAGCTGATTCTAATTTGAAGCAATTGATTCACGTTAACATTTTCTTACCAAATCTTTCTAACCATGAAGAATATCTTCTGCATTGCACTGATGTGGAGAAACTGATCTGAAAAATTTAGGAAAGATCAAGTATTTGTCTCTTACGCAAATTCCAAATTGCATACTGAGCTGTATAGAGCGGCACTGTCTTGGATAGCTTTTAGATCATATTTACTTTGTCTCTTGTTAAAGAAAAGTGTTTCATTTGGGCACCAAACCATACAACTACCAGGGTGGTAGCCATCTGCATTGCATTTTTTTGCAGTGTTAGTATTTATGATGTGAAAGCTGCCAGCCTAGCCAGATATAATTTTATAGATAATTCTGTCATCTGTAAATATTTTTGTGAACCACATGCTTGTTGTCTTAAATGGAAAAAAACTACTGACCCAAGTGAAAGCATGTTGTGACCCTTTGATCTAAAGTCTGCTCCAGCCTGTCTAGATGGAAGATATTCTTTCTGTTGTTTTAACCAAGAGTTAAATTTGCTGGATTTAAACATGTAAATGTATTTTTATTGCTCTGCTTCCTGACCAGCTGCAAGATAACACAAGGAGATGTTAAGAATGTAAATGTAGTTTCTGTTAGCCTGTGAACCCAGGGAAGTGTGAAGAATGATGTAATGGGAACCAGGAATGTGATTTTAAAAACAGAGAGAATCAGAGAACTTAAGCATTTTGTCTTGACCATCCAACTCACAGCACTGTCTTGTTCTATATGGAAGTTATCTTAAACTTGTGTTTTCTCTTAGAAATAACTAGAAACTAGAAGGATTACTCTTTGTTTTTCTGTGATGTCGGAACTGTACTACTGAATTATTTTAAGTGTTTCTCTGTGATCTCCGAACTCTTGACTAGCACTATGTAGTAAGAAGTATTGTCTTGTGTTTTTATTTATTATTATTAAATATTTTAAAACCTTTCAACTGTGGCTGTTTTGTGTATAGATAATTTAAGGTCTAGAGTACATTGCATATTTATAGTGATTACTGTACCAAGTTACTCTAATAAGGCTTGACTGTTTAGTTATACTACCAATTGGATAATAATATTGCACAGTAGTAATTGGACACCCTTTTAAGAGCCTTTGAGTAGCTGATAAATATTAGCTGGATGGTAGCAGTGATTTCTACCGTATAGTCTGGGTAAAAGGGGCACAGCTGGAGAACCTGTGCCAGCCTTCCCCAGGAGGGTTTGTGTGGTTGTATAAACTCTTCTCAAAGTGTGTGTGTGTGTCAGCTACTTGGGCAGGGACATGAAGCACTGGTTGGACAGAGCTGGTGCTGGAGGTTTTAGCTTGCCCAGGTGGCTGAGATCTGGACCCTGTAGCTGTGCCAGTGAGGAGTCTTATTGCAGACCTGGAGAGCAAGGGAGCGACCAGCCCCAGACTGACTGTGATCTCTGTGTATTCTTAAGGGAATTTGCAGTTTACTGTGTGTATTTGTTATCCTTTCCTCCTGTATAAGGCACCCCTCACTGGTGTTAGTGGTGAAGATTGAGGCTCCTTGATTGCTGGGCCAGGGCACAAGCATCACATATTAATTGTTTGGCAGCGGTGGGATATCCACATCACATATTAATTGGGGGTAAATGCTAATTGGCTTGTAGTGGTGTGGGTAGAGTGAATTCCTGTAACTTGTGTACAGTGAGCTTTGAAGGTGTTTTGTACTCTAAATCAGCCATGCAGTGAATACTCAGAGTTCAGATCACAGTTGTTTTATTTCTTTTGTTAGCTTAGTTAGTCAGGGTGAGCAGGCAGCATGTCAGCAGAGGAGTATGGAAAGCTGACAAGGAGCCACAAAACAGCCACAGTTGAAAGGTTTTAAAATATTTAATAATAAATAAGAAAAACACAAGACAATACTTTTTACTACACAGTGCTAGTCATGAGAAGGAGATGCTGACTCTTCGACAGAGTCATGGAGGTAATGGGGAAGGGAGTGACTGAACCCCAGAAGCACAACAGGTCACTAAATTTCTTACACAGATTAAAGAGGGGGATCATTTTGATAGTTTCATTCATATGCTTGAGAGGGTATGCAAACAGTATGGGGATGACCAAAGGCTCTAGGTACGGTTCCTGACCCCCCCCTACTCCATGGTAAAGTTGTAAATGTTTTGTCAAAAATGTCTGACTTTACATGTTTTGATTATACTGCTGTTAAAAAACATTTGTTAGAATTGTTTGAGCTAATGCCTGAAATGTATTGGAAAAAGTTTTGTGAGCATAGACGCAAGGCAGATGAAAGTGTGTGTGTGAATATGTTGCTGAACTGACCACTCATTTCCATAGGTGGGTGAGTGGATGTCAGGTCACCACTTTTGAAGGGCTGGCAGACCTTTTGGTGAGGGAATAAGCCCTTAGCACTTTGCCGGAGGACATGAGGATCGGGTTAGCTGATAGACAATGTGCCACTTCAGATGAGTTGGGGAAGAAGGGAGATCTATACCTGGCAAGCCGGGCAGCCCTGCACCGGAAAGGGACCCCCAGTACTGCTCATGGGTCTAAAGGAACCCATTGTGGGCAGCACAGACTGCCCCAACAGAATCTGCCAGTAGCCAGGGAAACCATTAGTCCAGGTACACGTCCAGGACCTAGGGTTAAATGTCTTGAATACAACCAGTTGGGTCATGTGGCATACAGATGTCCACAGAGGCAAGGTGAGGAACAAAAGGTGAGGGAGCCAGTAAGTGGGAAAGACAAAATGCCAATAGTAGGTTGTTTTGAGACAACAGGGGTACCGAACTGCCATCTTGCAGATGTCCTGATAGGGAACGATTTTGATAGTGCCAGTACCCTGTTCTTGTGCATTTACATGCAGTCGGGCTTAGAGACAAGCAGGTAAGTCTGGTAGCCAGGGGGAGACCCAGACAGACTGCATACTTGCAGCCAGGACTGATGAGGTAGTTACTTCAGGGAGGGAGATACCCTGTAGCAGTGAGACTGAAGGTGAGCCACAGCTGCTTGGGGGTACTGATGGTCCCTTGGACAGAGTAACTGCAAAGGTGGAGGTGAGCAGTAGCACCCAGGCTGACAGTGAGGCACCACTGTCAGAGGATGCCAGACTTTCTGTGGAAGTGGAGCTGAGAAGGGTTACAAGGAGAGAGCTGAGACAGGCTCAGCTCTCAGACCCTACATTGCAAGGCCTGAGGCAGGTAGCTAGGGAGGCACCTGATTCTCAAGGAAAGGGGGAATCTGTATACTGGGACAAAGGGTTACTATACAGAGAGTGAACCCCTGAGGGAGGACAAGAAGGTGAGAGAGTACAGCTGTTGGTAGTGCCTAGAGCCTACCGTCTGGCGCTTCTAGCCATAGCCCATGATATTCCCTTTGCAGGTCATATGGGCATAAAACGTACAAAGAGGCGTATTATGCAGAACTTCTATTGGCCTGGAATTTCCAGAGATGTAACAGGGTACTGCAGGACCTGTGATCAGTAGGCCTGGAGACAAGGTGAGCGCTCCTTTGATGCCTTTGCTTGTGATTGAGGAGCCATTTCAGAGGGTAGCTATGGATATTGTGGGTCCTCTGAGTACCCCAAGTTCCACAGGGAAAAAGTATATCCTAGTGGTAATGGATTATACTACATAATACCCTGAATCAGTGGCTTTGTCCTCCATTGAGAGAGAAGGTGGCAAATGCGTTGTTAGAGATTTTCAGCAGGGTAGGTTTCCCAAAAGAAATACTGACTGACAGAGGTGCCAGTTTCATGTCAGACCTGATGGCTTGTCTGTGGAAGTCCTGTGGGTGAAGCACATGAAGACCACCCCCTACCATCCCCAGACTAATGGTCTTATTGAGAAGTTAAACTCTACAATCATGTCCATGCTACAGGCATTTGCAGATCAGTTTAAGAGGAAGTTGGACAAATATTTGCCCCATCTGTGGTTTCCTTACAGAGAAGTTCCCCAGGAATCCACAGGTTTTTCACCCTTTGAGTTGCTGTATGGGTATAGGGTGAGGGGACCTCTAGATTTAATTCGAGATGAGTAGGAAGGTGAGTGTGAGTCTCACAAGGAGTCTGTTGTGGCATATGTCCTAAACCTCAGGACAAGGCTCTGGGAACTCATGGGCTTGGACCATGAGAACCTGGCAGAAGCCCAACAACAGAAAAAGGTGTGGTATGACAGGAATGCTCGAGCTAGAGAGTATGCTGTGGGGCAGCGGGTAATGGTTCTCATTCCTGTCAGGCACAACAAACTGCAAGCAGCTTGGGAGGGACCCTACAAGGTGGTAGGAAAGGTAAGTGATGTTAACTACATGGTGGAACTGCTAGGCAGAAGTCAGGGGCACAAATTGTACCATGTTAACATGATGAAACCTTACCATGATAGGGAGGCCCTTGTGCTGAGCATTTGCAGTGGATTGCAGGAGGAGTCTGAGGGAAATCTGGGGACTGACTGATGATCTCAGTGAAAGGGGTAGCGGATTGCAGGAGGAGTCTGAGGGGAATCTGGGGACTGACTGATCTCCTCAGTGAAAGGGGTAGCAATGTCCCAGCAGCTATCTCCTACCCAGGTTTGAGAAATCTGAGCAGTGTTGCAGGAATTTGGGGACATGTTCACTGGGAAACCAGGGTGCATCCACCTGGGGCAGCACCAGGTGGATACAGGACCCCAAAGGCCTATTAGGCAGGCCCCTTATAGAGTGCCTGAGAGAGTCAAACAGACTCTGAGGGAAAAGGTACAGGAGATGTTGAAACTAGGGGTGATTCAAGAGTCCAACAGTCTCTGGGCCTCCCCACTGGTGCTGGTGCCAAAGAAGGATGGCAGCACCAGGTTCTGTGTGTCCTACAGGAAATTAAATAGTCACACAGAGTCAGATGCTTACCCCATGCCTAGGACAGATGAAGTCCTAGAGCAGCTGGGTGGGGCTAAGTATCTTACAACCATTGATCTTACCAAGGGTTACTGGCAGGTGCCCTTGACTCCCAGTGCTAGAGAGGTCAGCCTTTGTGACTCCTTTTGGCTTGTATGAGTTTACAAAGATGCCGTTTGGGATGAAGAATGCCCTGCAACTTTTCAGAGGCTGGTAGATCATATCCTGGCAGGAGCAGGAGGGTTTGCCCTTGCTTAACTAGATGATATTGCCATCTACAGCCATTCCTATCCGGAGCACCCTCACCATGTCAGGGAGGGGCTGGGTAGACTACAGAGGGCAGGGTTGACCATTAAGGTGAGCAAATGTCTGGTGGGTATGGCAGAGGTCCGCTACCAAGGACATAGAGTGGGGAGTGGTAAGATGAGGCCAGATCCTGCCAAAGTGGAAGCCGTTCAGGCATGGCCTGCAACTGTTACTAAAAAGCAGGTGAGGGCATTGTTAGGGACAGCAGGGTACTACATAAAGTTTGTCCCCAGTTATAGTACCACAGCTGCTCCCCTCACAGACCTGACAAGGAAGAACAGGGCAGATAAGGTAGTATGGACCCCAGCATGTGAGCAAGCATTCCATAAGCTTAAAGAAGCTTTGGAAAGACCTCCCATGTTAGCCAGCCCGGATTACAGCAAAGAATTTGTTTTGCAGGTGGATGCTTCGAACCACGGGGTGGGGCCTGTACGTAGTCAGATTTCTTCAGAGGGGGAAGAGCACCCAGTGGTTTATCTCAGTTGTAGGCTCCAGCCCAGGGAGGAATGCTATGCAGCTGTAGAAAAGGAATGTCTAGCCATAGTGTGGGCACTGCAGAAACTTCAGCCTTATCTGTATGGAAGGAAATTCACTATTATGACAGAGCACAACCCCCTAACATGGTTAAACAGAGCCAGCCAGCAAAAGGCCATGTTGCTAAGATGGAGCCTAGGGTTGCAAGCATATGATAAGTCAGTGTAGCACCACAGTAGGATTAGCAATGCCAATGCAGATGGGCTTTCAAAACAGGGAATGGGGTAAGGTATACTCAGATAGACCTAACCCTCTCAAGCAGCGTTTCTCAAGGGTCACTTGAAAAACTAGCTTGAGTTTTGCAGGAGGAGAAATGTGAAGGCTGCCAGCCTAGCCAGATAGAATTTTATAGATAAATCTGTCATCTGTAAATATTAATGTGAACCACAGGCTTGTTGTTTTAAATGGGAAAAAAAACTACTGACCAAGTAAAAGCATGTTGTGACCCTTTGGTCTAAACTAAAGTCTGCTCCAGCCTGTCTAGATGAAGACATTCTTTCTTTTGTTTTAACCAAGAGTAAATTGCTAGATTTAAACATGCAAATGTATTTTTATTGCTCTGCTTCCTGACCAGCTACATGATAATACAAGGAGATGTTAAGAATGTAAATGTAGTTTCTGTTAGCCTGTGAACACAGGGAAGTGTGAAGAATGATGCAATGGGAACCAAGAGTGTGATTTTAAAAACAGAGACTTTAAGCATTTTTGTCTTGACCATTCAACTCACAGCACTGTCTTGTTCTATATGTAAGTTACCTTTGACTTGTGTTTTCTCTTAGAAATGGCTAGAAACTAGAAAGATTAGACTGTTTTTCTGTGATGCCAGAACTGTACTACTGAATTATTTTAAGTATTTCTCTGTGATCTCTGAACTCTTGACTAGCACTATGTAGTAAGAAGTATTGTCTTGTGTTTTTATTATTTATTATTAAATATTTTAAAACCTTTCAACTGTGGCTGTTTTGTGTAGAGATAATTTAAGGTCAAGAGTACATTGCATATTTATAGTGATTACTATACCAAGTCACTCTAATAAGCCTTGACTGTTTAGTTATACTACCAATTGGATAGTAATATTGCACAGTAATAATTGGACACCCTTTTAAGGGCCTTTGAGTAGCTGATAAGTATTAGCTGGGTGGTGGTACTGATTTCTACCATGTAGTCATGGTGGTACTGATTTCTACCATGTAGTCTGGGTAAAAGGGGCACAGCTGGAGAACCTGTGCCAACCTTCCCCAGGAGTGTCTATGTGGTTGTATCAACTCTTATCTCAAAGTGTGTGTGTGTCAGCTACTTGGGCAGGGACACAAAGCACTGGTTGGACAGAGATGGTGCTGGAGGTTTTAGCTTGCCCACCTGGCTGAGATCTGGACTCTATAGCTGTGCCAGTGGGGAGTCTTATTGGGGACCTGGAGAGCAAGTGAGCGACCAGCCCCGGACTGACTGTGATCTCTGTGTGTTTTTAAGGGAAATTGCACTTTACTGTGTGTATTTGTTATCCTTTCCTCCTATATGAGACATCCCCCACTGGTGTTAGTGGTGAGGATTTAGGCTCCTTGATTGCTGGGCCAGGGCACAGGCATCATATATGATATCAGCACTGCTGCCAGTTTTGATTCCGTAAGAACCTTTGTATAGTATTACAAGCAGGATGTTATCTCCACTTTTTAAACTGCATTTGAGGCTGCAGTTGTACATGGTATTTTCTGTGGGCCACTCGGATTGGTTACTAGGGAGTCTGTCCTATTAAAAGAGAAGAATGAACCAGACCATGTCAGATTAGAACGTTAGCTATAACAGTAGAAGTTGAGTTATTCTGCTGTACACCTGCACCTACCTTCCTTTGGCCTGGTAGAGAGGTGTGTGGATGCATGTTTGGGCAATGTGTTTGTACTATTGCATGGGTCCTAGTCAGCTCAGACACAGATCTGGAGATGCAGAAGTGTGCTAGGCATTATTGTTGAGAGGAAGTAGTTGTAGCTTGGGAAAGTTATTGTCAAAAGTCCTATCAGTAGAGGAGGATGGGCCATGACCATGCAGAGGTTATTTGCCATGGTAAGTGCATAATTATTACTTTTTCCTCTACAGGAAATGAAAGGTCCTTGGGAATTATCCAGAAGACATGTTGATGCCAAAGCATTGACCTGTATAACTTGCTGTGCCAGTAGCTAAATTGTAGTCTAGTTACCTTATTTCTTTTAGAGTGGTGGTATAATGATCCAAAAAACTTACTTTCTAACACTTCCCTTGGGGGGAGGACTTTGGCTGTTCAGCTGGAGGTGCACTTGTTGGCCAGTGAACTCTCTGTCTGGTTTAGTTGCTGGCACAGTAAATTGGAGGCATTTTAAAGGTGATGAATGAAACCCTTACAGTAGTGACAGATCAAAGTACTTGTGTGCCATCATAATATTGAGTTGTGTGTGGCTTTTGACTTGGTACATTTTATCAGTATAAGTGCCTGGTAGCTCAGTGTGGTCTGTTTGCTGCAGTATTTTTCAGATGATTGTTTTTATTTATAAATCAGATATACTACAGATTAGTGCCCGTTATCTTTTCAGCAATTAGATTTGTTCTTTTTTGTGGGATTTCCCTGGGTGCATTTCAGTCTCTGATTCTTTTCATTGTGTACAGGCTTTCCTTAAGTGATATCATGGGATAATGGAAGGTGAATTATATAACTGTTGCAATAACACACTGCCCCGGGTTTCATTGCCCCCCCCCCCCGGCATCTACAAATGCTCATTAAACTTGTCTAGCTAACATTAAGATGGATTGCAAGAAACTGGCTCAGACTAAGCCATAATGATGTGATATTAAGATTATCCAGAGGTGTAACAGTTGACTCTATAATTACACTGGGCAAGTGCGTAGCTGAGTTTTTTACTGCCATTGAGCTTTGGCAGTATTTTAAGCAGTGACTTGATATTTTAGGACCAGTTGTCTGTAAAATAAGACCTCTTGGCCCAGTAACAGTAATGGGATTGTCAGACCTGCATTTTTTTTTTTTACAGAGTCCTATATGGCTGCCCATAAAAGGGTTTTGTTGACTACAGTTAATGAAAAATCCTCTGGCCTGACTTTTAACCTGTATATATATATATATATATATATATATATATATATATATATATATAGGTTCATAGGTTAGTACTAGGCTAATTACCCTTGTGGGCCATTTCAAGCCTAGCCAATTACCCCATGTGAGAATCAAACCCTGCACCTTGTGTCTGTAAGGTAAACACCTTAACCATTATGCCATCCTCCCACCTCAATAATAGATTGGATATAACTGAATATGGATGGATAACCAGACTAAAAGCTGATAAATTTCTATATATATATAGATAGGAATATGTTTTCATTACTTCTGTAGTGTAAACATTGCACTTGTAGCAGCTCCATTAGAAGATATTCGGGTTGTTAGTATTAATTTTGTCTGCCCTGCAAAATTTGGGATGTGGTGGCTTAAAGACATTGTGGAAATCTTCCACTATAATAGAAATTTTCAGTGATGGCAATAGATTTCTAAGTTAATTTGCAAGCTGTTTTTTATATGATGCCAGGTTTATGGAATCTTCTTTATCACTCATTGAGATACAATCCCATTTTAAAATTAAAATTTACAGTGTTCATTATATGCATGACTGCTGCATTAGAGTAGCCTTTGCTTACATGGGTGTTGTATCCTGCTAATAATATAAAAGTTGACCGACTTCCAAAGCTTTAGGGCACCTACCATGTACACAAGCTATTAATCTTCTCAAGCTGAGCTGACTAAAAAGGGAGGTTTGGGTGCCATGCCCTTCAGATTGCTGGGCAGATAATTTCCTTTCGGGGGGAAAATCCACTTTACTTTTATATGACAAAACTGTACTTTTAATGTAAAACAGTAATTTTAATGCTAGGAAGAAGTGATGTCCTTCTTGTATCACTGTTGCTGTATTCTAAATGTTAGGGATCTCCATCCAGGGCAACCCAACTTTCAGCCAATATACCAAAGGCTAATGATCTTGTATGCACACTACATCATGCATATGCTCCCCACATAGAATGTAGGGCATAAAATTGATGCACAGACGCAGTTCTCCAGATCATCTTTGCTGTCAGTCTAAATGCCATTATTGCTTATTGCTCTGAACACCTTGTTGCTGGGCTGAATACCTAGAGTCAGGTAGTGCAGCGTCAGGGTTATTTATTTTTTTTTCTTTTTCTTTCTTTCTTTTATTTGGTCTTGTATTTTATTTTGCTTACCTAGAGTTCATGTCATACGAGAAGGGAAAATTAGTATGGGAGGCAGATTCCCTATAAGGATTGTCAGTCTCTCTTGTTTGGGTGCTTCCCATGACCATACATCTTGTAGTATCTGTAAGGTGTTTGTGCTTAAGACATTCAGAAGCCATTTGTGTTTCCTGACCATTTATCTTGAAAACCAGTGGCTTAAACAGTTAGCCCAGGGTAACATGGTGGAATCCTTTAACCCTGAGATACTCCCGCTAGGTAAGAAGATGGCCAAGAAGTCTCAGCCATATTCTTTAGCTGTCCAGCCTCCACAAGACATCCTTCTAGAAGCAGGTAAAACCTATGTAGGCTGTTCACCATCTGCATTAGGTTCCTCTTCAGCTACCCTGTTGGAGGCTGGCATGAATCCGTCTTTTCACATGTCCTATGAGGCTTACCAGGTGTCTGCTCCAGCTGTTGAGGGTTAACCACAGCTTATCTCTGAGTGTCCTATAGGGATTCTACAGATATTGGTCAGGGAAGAGGTTTTGAGTTCTCTTATCTAATCTCACCAACGGTTGGAATCTCTGGTATTTGTTAGGGCTGATGCCCCTTCCAAGAAAAGACTAAGCATGTTTTGTTATGATCTAATATTCTTCAAAGTGAATGGCAAGAATTTACTCGGGGCTTATTTGAAACCTTGTTTTATGGATATGTAGGAGGTCCATAAGAATGGGGTCTGACAATGCCCTGTATGCCAGGCATACATCTCCCCTCGAAAGCCTGTAGGAGACAGAATACAGGGATAGGGCCTTGAGGTGGTCTGCATAGGTCATTTTACATATGTCCTGTATTCTTTTAGTGAGGAACCTCTGTGGATGTTCCAATTGTTGGATATGCCTGGTTAGGTACATACCAAAGGGGGCATTGTACTCACTGATAGGTTTGATGAATGCCGAATACAGTGGAACAATGACTTCCTTGGACTTAGATGCCATACCTTTGTTTATAAGTTGCACAACACAGAATGATTTCCTCACCACTGTAGACATGTGATGGTCAAAGGCTAGATAATTATCTGTGTGTGTCCCTAAGTCCCTGATTACTGGGTCAACTCCAAGGAGTGTGTTGTCAATATGATAGTTACCAGGGATGGATGACTTCCCAAAGGATACTGTTATGCATTTTTTGGCATTTAGTTTTAGTCCAAAGCTCTGACGCCAGTTGTTTGTCTGTGTCAGCCCCCCTTGGAGAACATTTGTGTTAGTGTGAGATTCAGTAACAGCTCCTAATTTACAATCTTTTGCAAATTTAGTCAGCCAGAGACTACTGATATTGGGCTTGACTTCTGAGAAGTAAATGCCAAAAAGGAGTGGTCCAAGGACTGAGCCCTGAGGACTCCACTTGTGACTGGCCTCTTTGTAGAGGTGAACTCTCCAATTCTAACTTCCTGGATCCTGTGTGCCAGTTGGCTAGCCACTGGGTGACATACATACATACCTAACCTCTTGAATTTGTCAACAATGCCCAAGTGGGGTATTTTGTCAGATGCCTTGGCCAGGTCAAGGTAGACTGTGAAAAATGTTGCCCTCAACCGTTGCTTTGGTTACCTTCTCAAAGAAGTCCACCAGGTTGAGTAGGCATGATCTGCCCTTGACGATACCAAACTGGGTTGGGTGCAGTGTCTGGAGGTTTACTATATTTCAATTGATCATCTCCATGATAATTCTTTCCATGGCTTTACATGTAAAACTAGTGAGACTTATGGGCCTGTAGTTTCCAGGGTCTGTAGATGGACCACCTTTGTGCAGAG
The DNA here is from genome assembly GCF_019279795.1 of Protopterus annectens. NCBI lineage: Eukaryota > Metazoa > Chordata > Ceratodontiformes > Protopteridae > Protopterus > Protopterus annectens. The sequence continues at coordinate 884,614,093 of NC_056726.1, read as the reverse complement.
GGATGACGGTTTCCTTTCTTCATTCATGAGGCATGAAGCCTGTTTGGAGGCTACAGTTAAATAGTAATTCCAGAGGCCCTGATAGGTCATGTTTCATGCTATTTAGAAGGCATCCTGGGATATTGTCTGGGCCCATTGATTCAGTGTTCTTGGTCTTGGAGAGAGCATTAAGGACTTGTTTTCCCTAGTGATAGTAGAGGGGGTTGTATTTTTATATCTCCTGACGGAAATTTGAAGGGGAGAGAGGAGTAAAGCTGGAGCTGAATTTATCCGGCAGGAGGTTTGCTATATGTTCTGGCTCAAGTAGCTGTATTTACAGTGAGCTCTGCACACAGTTGTGTATTGCCTTTGAGGTTGAAGACATAGCTAAGGAATGATTTGTGGTTGTCTTTTGCCTCGGAGGCCAAACTTACCTCAAAGTTGGCTTTAGTTGACACTATTTGTCCTCCGAGTTGTTTGTTTAGTTTGATGAGAGTGCTTTCAGCTGGCTGCTGCACCTCCTAATTTTTGCCATGATTTTCGTCCTCCTCCTGTTATACAGCCTTTTGATTTTGTGATTCCACAAGGGTGGCTTGTTTTTTGTTAGTTCTGTACTTCTTTCTGGTAGGTACAGCTGCCTCTATACAGCTATTGACATACTTGTACAGGGTTTCTGTGAACAGTTCTGCATAGGCAACAGTGTTCTCAGGGTTTATGGGGTCTTGAAATTTTGCCAGGTTATCACTTAATGTAGGAGGTTATCCTTAGAATAGTTCTGGAATATTCCAGGTTTAGCTGGGGGTCCAGGTTTTATTTGTACTTCAAAGGAGACCACTTTGTAGTCTGACCTTACCAGAGAAGACATTACAGTAAGGGGGTGTACAGCAGTCCCCCGTATTAGTGAGGACCAGATTCAGTATGGTTGCACCCTAGGATGGTGTATTTGACTATCTGGTCCAGGGAGTTTGTGTTTACAAAATCCAGGAATGTCTGCATGTATGTTTGGTGTTGTATAGGATTCCCCAGTTAACAATGAGGTAATTAAAGTCACTCATGAATATGGTATTGGGTTGGATGGTTGGTGTTGCTAATAAGTTTAAATACATAGTATGTGTTCCCTGGGTCATAGAGGGGGACCTGTAGCTTGCAAGGAAGTGGTATTGGATTTTATCTATGGTGATTCGAACATGGAACAGCTCAAGTGCATTGTCCTGTTTGACCAACCTTGAAGTATATGTATTGTTGATGTAAAAAGAGACACCACCACCTTTAGTCCATGCCTGTGAAGTGGCTGGCCTAAATGTGTGGGAAGATGTTATAACTTTGCGCTTTTGGTGTACTCTCCATGGCTTTAAACCATGTCTCAGTGACCACACAGACATCAGCATTCTCTAGGGTAAAGAGAACTTCTAGGGAGTGGAGGTTTTTTGTTTACACTCAACAGTGAGCAGTAATACCTTTAGAAGTAGAGGATTCCCTTTCCCTAGATTCCCGTTTTGAGGAAACTTCCTTTGGAGAAACTGTCCAAGATATGATGAAACATTTTAAATGTCAATCTACACAAATTTCTGACATGCATAAGAGATGCTACAGCCTCTTAGAAGTGGGCACCCCTGCCCCTTCCTCAGTCTGTCCTGTTCTTGAGGCTTTACAGGGCGCCCTCCAGTCCACCTCTTTGGCACCTGATTCTCAACCACCAGCTCCACTAACACCAGACAAGTTTTATAAGGTACCTGATGACCTTACATACTTGAACAGGAATCCTGTGGCTGACCCTTCTGTAGTGCCTCTCTTCATATAAACCCTGTATGCTCTTGCCCAGTGCTAATGCTCTACCTACAGACAAGGATAGTAGGGTTATGGATAGGTGGGAAAGAAGATATACACCTCTCCTACCATAGCTTTTAGGGTATGACCAAATATTTGATTTCTTTACTACAGTCCTTGAATAAGGTTATGGTGGACCCTCAAACTGCAGAATCAAAGTAACAAATGCAGAATCTACTGTCTTAGGCCACCCAAATAGCCATACACAGCATTAAGTGCAGCTATGATGTTGTGGATGACACTTCTAGGACAGCAGCTACTGGATATGTTAGTGCAGATGTGTATTGCTACACAGCCAGCCTATTCCTGAGGACTTCATCAGTACTTTGAGTCCTCCTTGGACAATTTCTTTTGTTTGTTCCTCAAGCAGCGAGTCTATTCAGAACTCTCCAAGACCAAGATAAAACTATGAAAGACTGCAGGCAAACTATATTCTTCAGTTTCAGTTTAGATGGAACTACCCATCTAAATCTACATCCTTTCATAGAAGGTGTACTAGGACAGCTCAAAAAATTGGAAAAACTACTAGGAAAAGGTATTCTGACAAGCCTCATAGGGAACCTCCATCAGGGAGGCCTCCTTTGGAAATTAAAATCTGTGAATACCTTCACAACACCTCCTCCCTTGCGCTCATTCTCCTAACCCCACTTTTCAAAAGACTGTCCCTCTCCCTGGCCTTGTGGGAAACAATTACCACAGACATATGCATTCTGGCCATCATCAAGGATGGTTATGCCATGTCCTGGGAAAATACTCCTCCCTTGAAAAGCATGCCACATCCTTATCACAACCAGCTTTCTTTAATTCCTCCCATTATTCAAGATGTCCTGAATCAGGGCACCATTGAACAAGTCCCAAAAGGCTTTATGAGGAAGGGATTCTACTCCAGAATCTTTCTGGTGCCAAGAAAAGGAAACAGTGGAGGACCATCCTAGACCTTCCCATCTCAACACATTCTTGAATGTACTAACTTTCAAAATGTTCTCTCTTTACATTTTCTTGACTTTCATTCTGCCTCAGGCTTTCCTAGTGTCCCTGGATCTGAAGAATGCCTACCTGCACATATCTATTTGTCCATTTTGCAAGAAATTCCTTATTTTTTCTCTGACTCATCGCACTTTCAATTTACTGCTTTGCTTTTGGTCTTTCCACAGCACCAAGGATGTTCACAAAGTGTCTAGCACCAGTGGTGGCATTTTGCCACACCCAAGGAATTCAGTTTTTTCCTTACCTGGATGACCTGCTACTCTAAGCAGTCTCCTCAGGTGGCCTCCTCCAACATCTAGACTTCATTCTGCAACTCCTGACAAGTCTGGGATTCACAATTAACTACAAAAAAAATCCCACATGGTTCCTACACAGGACCTGTTTTTTCTGGGTTGCAGAATAGATTACACAGAAAATACATGTTCTTTTCCCTCAGGAGAAGGTTCATATTTTATAGTTCATAGGTTTTGTTCTTGAACACTGTTGGGGAAAAACTGGAACCTAATCCCCTGTGAACTTTTATCACTGTCTTCAACATCACTCTTCAAATATAACCTGAAACTATACCTTAGAACACATTGGTTATGCCCTGTACTAGCCCCGACTAGCTCACCATCTTTTTATTTACTGGATGTTGCTCTCCTTTAACTCTTGTGTATTAACTCCAGTCTTTCTCCTTTATAACCAAAGAGTCCATGATCTTGTAATTTAAGCTAATGTATAAAGAAACATCATACTAATGCATAAAGTTTTAGTTAGTGTTTGTGCTAAGATTGTTAGTAAGTAAGGTATTTTACTTTTATCATTTATTACATTATTTGTACTGTGCCAACATTTTTGTAATTGTGTGTTTTTGGAGCTTATCTCCCCGGGCTTCTACTGAAAATGGACATGTATCCAGTTAGACTAGCCCGGTCAACAAATGTAAAATAAATAAATAGTCTCTTCAAATTCTTTTAGATCTCATGTGTAACACACTGCACAGTAATGGAGATCCTAAGAACTCTGGGTTACATGGCAGCCACCATTCCAGTGCTTTCCCTAACCAGACTTTACATGAGGAAAATACAGTGGTATCTGAAACCTGTGTGGTCCCATCACTGCCACTCCTTGGATACCCTGATCCCCTACCTCACCTCAAAAAGCAGCAACTTTGGTGGGAGGAGCATCAGTCTCAACCCATACCCCCCTCCTCCTGATCAAGAAATTGACAAACATGTCAGATGAGGCATGGGGGCATGGATATGATCACACTGTGTATAGAGAAGATGGCAACCACCATTCTTGAAGGAACACATTAATTTGAAGGAAATGAGGGGTCTTTTGCAAGCACTACAGACCTTCTCTTACCTGTGGAAACCCAGACCACTCCTAGTGTACATGGCCTACCACCACACTCATGTGGTACACAAACAGGGGGGCACCAGATCTTACCAGCTGTGTGGATTAGCACAGGAGACATGGAACAAATACAAACAATCCGAAAGCTGAAGGTACTGAGCACACCAGCACAAAGTTTAAAAATTTAAAACATTGTGGCTCATTTACTAATACATTTTTAAACCTTTTACAGTACTGTTGTATAGGCACTTAACATAACAGTAGATATCCTACTGATCACTGTTGCAGTACTCCTTCCCCTTTCTCCTGACCCTGTACTTCTCTGTATGCTTTAAGCTCTACTCTGCTGCATGCAGACGGGGGAGTTTACTTACCTATCCAAGCGACACCCCTCCTAGCTGACCAGTCTCCCTCCCTCAGTAGTCTTCAGGCCTGGCTTGGAGATAGTTGGAGATATATGCTCATATGTATGGCTGCCTGTAGATCACTACAGTTATGAGTTGAGTTATGTTTTGTACAATAGACCCCCAGAAAGGTAAAGCTTTGGTACCCTGACTGGATGTCAGCAGTGATGACCCATATGTCAGGAATACTGTAACAGTGATCAGTAGGACATCTACTGTTGTGATAAATTCTTGCACAGCTGCACTTTCTTAAAGAAGAATTTACTGTTTTGACTGTGGATTTAAGTCTACTTGAGTTTGAATCCTCTTCATCACCCCAGAATAGGAAAACTTGAAAGGTTTTTGGCCACTGTGCAACCTTAGCCTGCCAGGTGGTAGAAGACGCTATGAAATGAGAAACCTGCAAATCCCTTAAAAAAATCCTGTACAATGTAGTAGTCCTTCCTTGGAACCCTGATAGTGAAAATCCATTCCAGAAATGAACTGTTGCCTAAATCATGAGCTTCTTATGCCTACCCTTTTTCAATATGCAATGCCATTATCCAGCTCCACCAAATAACCATAAACACCCACAGTCTGATTAACTTCAGCTTCATTATTGTATGCTCGATACACTCAAGTCTGTAATGGCCATTTACAGTCACAGTCCCTATTTTTCAACTAGCTACTGCCTGGCCCAGTACTTCAGATTGTTTCCTATGCATCAGTCGTGCACTTCTCTCATAACTGTTCACAGAATCTGGGATGGAATCCTCATCTTTTATATCATAGTAATTATAGACCACGAGACTTAAGTATTGTGTTATTAATAGACATCCTGGGCTTGCTAAATCCTCGCGTTTTTTTTTTCTGCTTGCTGGCATAGAAGTCTTAAAGTTGTGCTGAGCCATGTTATTGCAGTTGTAGGAGACATTTGTTTCAGGAGTAGCAACTTGTACAGTATTATCCGTCCCAAATCATTACCTCCCAAATTAATACAGTTGGTGTTCAGCTTTATTAAAGGCTTTGCCAGCAGATGCACCCAATGCAATATTTTTTTTCCATTTCATTCCACTGATACCATTCCACTGTATGCTGCATTCTGAATTCTTGAACCAGTCACTTCCCCCCTTGGCCCTACTAGGTATGGTTTTCAGCCCAAAATATGTACAGGTTGTGAAGGACAAAACTAACTCCACAGAGAGTTTGAATCCAATCCCTACAATGATGTCAGGGATGTAACCATTTTACCTCCAGTATGTGATCATCTCTGTGGCACTAACAGGTTTCAGTCAAACAATAACCATCCCATCACCTGGGTATGCGAGGGGCAGGGGATATGGTATCTGGATCTGCTACACTGCCCCAAAAAGTTCTGATGGTTACAAGAGGGATGGCTTTTAAGTCACATCAGTGGTACCTAACAGGTTTAAGTAAAACAACATATGTGCAGACAATCTAATTCAGTATTCAATTTACCAAATGCAACCTGGACCCAAGAGCATAAAAGGAATATGCACTGCTGCTCTGAGTATGGGCTTCCAATATCCACACCCAAACTAGGACTGCACAGTACCACAGCATGCCCCTTTTTTGCCTTTTTGTCTTCTCCTCAGTCTCTCCCTCTCTCTGTCTGAAGCACTGTTTTTTCTAGTGACCATTATACAGGGCAGCTGCTTTAACACATTTGCGCACACAATTCCTAAGAAAGGTAGGTAAAATATTGCAGTTACCCAGTTTTCTTCTTGACAAGGTAGTACTGCCACCGCCCTAGAAGTGGCTAGAGACAGTGTATATTAGTTACTTGACATCCTTTACTTTGTAAAAGTAAATTGTTAAAATGGTACATCACTGGTAGTATGATGAAGCAGCGTGTCTAATTAGAGGTGGATACCACAGCTTGCCAATTTACAGTGTTAATAATACCCTCTCTTCAGAGAATAATTAACCATGCATAAATAAATAAATAAATACTATTCGCCAGGATCTTTAATGCAAATAAATACACTAGTAAAATGTAAATGATAAAGAAATCGTGTTGATACCAATTAAATGTGTACATAAATAATGCATCATAACAGTGAATCCTTAGGAACATATTTGTCAGCAGGTGCACTAATTCTCCTTCCCGAGTCTTTTTAAGCATGACTTCGCCATACACTATGATTATTTCAAGCTGCCTGTTTTTTTTTTTTTTTTTTTGTAATGTGTTTAGTTTTTAGATTTTACATTTTGGAACCTTTTTGTAGAAACATAAATAAGTTGGTAAGACTGAAAACCACTTACCCTTTAAGAGAATAGCCGTCATGGAAATGATCAGAACTGATGGGGTGAGGGGTTGTCCAGATACTGTTTCCTATTATTATAGTGTAACCTGATAATTAGTGCTTCCATTGAATGAGTGTTACTTGGTAAGTAGGTTATGTAGCTGTCCTTTACTGACAGTGTGTAAAATACGGATGTTTTACTTTATTTTTAGCACTTGTTTCAGCAAAAGGTTCACATGGATATATTTCAGCAGCAGACTGGCCTTTGATGATTGTAAGTATGTCTTCCATCTTCACTTTCTTACATACAATGTCTGTGCTTGCTTTTCATTCACATGAAAGTTACTTTAGCAAAATAAATAGGTAAGTTAATAGTAGTCATATTGGACAATGGGTGGGATATGCATGTCATTTGGTGTGTGTGTGTTTGTTGTCATGCATATGATACAGGTATGAGCACAGCTTCCAAGTCATGTTGCAGTCATATGCTGGATTTGATTTGTAATGAAAGGTGAACAGACAGTAATAGTTTAACATGTAAAACATTTAATTCAAATGTCATTCTGTAACTTACAGATGTTCCCTTCAAGGTAAGCCATTTAAAAAAGGAATGAATGGCTTACATGTTGGCATTGAGACATGAAGACATTCCTTTTTCGGCTTGAGAGCAAGGATGTAGGTTTGTCATAGAGTTCCTTCTTGGTAGTTTAAGTCTTTTTCTTCAGGTATGGTTTTCACACACAATCACATGGCAAGGTTTTTGCCTTTACACTCTTCCATATGAAAGGTGCTCTGCTACTGAGTGTGGAAAAGGGTTAGTGTATTGAGTCAAGATAATGGAGAGAAGTTCAACTTGATTTGCTTCATTGCTTATTTAAAATAAGTGTAGTGAATTTATTTTAATTTTCTGGAGACACTGTATTAGTGCTTTATTGTTTCATAGGTAAGTACTAGGCTAGCTGTCCTTGCAGCCCATTTTAAGGTTAGCCAATTGCCCTTCAATGATGAGAATCAAACCCTGTACCTTTTGTTTGTGAGCTAAATACCTTAACTACTAAGTCAACCCCCAACCCCCAGAGCTTTATTTAAAATTTGGTGTGTGACCAAAAAATGAATATAGGGAAATGGTCACTAATACTGTCCAACATTACATGTGATTTAGTATAGAGGGTTACAGTTGGGTCTCTGTCGTAACCAGGATTATGTGTTCAAGACATGAAGACCAAGAAATTCAACTCGAGATAAAAGCTCAAAAGGTGAATATTGATATTCACATTGAGAGCACATAACATTCTGAGTTATGATTGGAACAATCATAATTCTTTGTAGCTGCATTGAGCTTTACTACTTCCATGTACTACAAAATTTAAACAAAAAAAAGTAGTAGAAGTACGCGTTTTTCAGCTTAGAATATCATAGCACGCTAACTGCTGCCACAAAGAGAGCATCCACCATTGAGGAGCATCAGGTTGCTGGTAAACAGTTTATTCAGATGACTTCCCTTTTTCTTTTTTTTAATAGTTGGTTTAACTGCTTCCTGATACTATTCTGTTGTGAACGCTGAACCTTTTTACACACAGAACTAATGCTGAACAACACTGAGGGGAGTACTCAGCAATTGTTAAGCACCTTTCTGGTGTTAGATTGATGCGTAACAAGCCTGTCTTTGCACTAATTCCGAATCGTAATGGTGGCACTCCATGCTGTACAGCATTGTTAACATCTGAGCATACTCAGTCAAGAGTGTTTTATTTCTGCTAAAGCTAGACAAGCCCATAGAGTTAGACAGAATAGACGTATAATGATACGTATTAGTAGAGGGTCTCTGTTCAACATTGTCTCTTATAATTATCACATTGCATTTAATAGTAGAAGTCTCCCACGTGAATGTGTCGTCATCAGTCTTTGCTTTGAAGCAGGGTGTATGGAGATGCAACTGATGCAGTTTTTTAACGAAGTGCAATTTGCCATTTACATTGATTGAATTCCTTTGAGTTGTAACTTATAGCTGGAGTTGCTGAAATTGAAAGGCAGAGTACTGAATGTAGTCACTGTAGATTTTGACTATACTGTCATACTTAAATGTTATAACCTGCAGGTAGTATCTCTTGAGCAATGTGTGGTTTAGTTTGTAAAGACAAACTTGACAGTGAAGAAAGAACAATTTATTAGATACTGCCGATACTAATGTATACCAGTGTGTGACCATTACTGTTAACCCACGTAGGGTCCATGGACACCACCAAGGACTGAATCAGTTAGAATATGTCTGAGATTTAAGTAAGCATCTTCACAAGCATGAACTGCAGGGCTGTTTTCTTACATTGACGATGGCATGGTAAGGGAATGTTTTTTTTTATTTGTGGGTTTTGACAGCATGATAGTTTATATTTAGCTTACTGTTTTGAACAACAAAAAAAAATACCGAGTGCAGTGCAGGGATAAAAAGAGTACCAGAATGAAGATACATGTGCAGAACTAAAAGACTAAATAGATTATTTTTGTGTACACTGGCACAAGGCAGTAACTAAGCTGATGTTAAACAGCATCATGCACTGCTTTTTCATATGAAATTGTCATACAAGTGGCAGCATGGGATACTTTCTTCCAGCAAATGATGAGGTACTACTTTTGGCAGTAATATTAAAGAAGGTATGGCTTAGCAGTTTTTATATGGTGAGCAAGATGAGAGTGAGAACTTGATTGTACCTTGTATGCTTTTAAGAATCTTAAAAATTTTGTTGAATTTCATTTGTAAGGCATAAATAAGGACAAGTTCCCCATCAGACGTTTTCAATAGAATGCTGGCTGTCAACATCCTTAATTGGGGGGCTGTTTCTGCACGGAAAGTGCAGGCTTGTATGGACGTTTAGATTGTATTTTTTAGTATATATCATATTCTTATACAATGCCCCCTTCATTGGGTCCCACTTTTCTGTCCACGTTGAAGAACTTCTGAATGAAATTTGAATGGCCTGCCAATCTGTCATTTAATTGAATTCCTTTACATGTTCTCTTGTTTTTGCTAGTTGATCCACATATGTGTTTTCTTTCAGGCTGAAATACAAATTTTTATTTAGGATGTAATAATGAAGAAATACTGAAAGAGAAAATGTGTGTAAATGTGGTAGTAAGTCTCATTAGATTGCATTTCTGAATGGTGGTTAAATATCCAGCATCAGCAGAAATGCAGTTAGTGCTATGAAGAAAAAGGGGAAGAAGGGACCCCGCTGGGTCCCAAAAGAAAAATAGTTGGCATACACAGGGGAAGAATGATTCATCCAGGCATAAATGTTTGGATTTTCATTTTTATTATATTTATTTTGCAGTGTCTTTTTACAAGTGTTAATTGTAGTAGGATACATTAAGCTGCAAATAGGGGTTTACTGAATTAATCTTTTTTCATGCTTCTAGTATTAGACTGGGAGAGAATGTAGTATATATTTAGTATACTTTGCCATTCAAATAGGCATCACTATATTATGGATATGCAAAGGTTACCGAGAACAAAAGGAAGATACTGGAATTATGCCATTGGCTGTACTTTTAAAGCTAACTGAAACCACCTTTAACAGGAGATTGTATGTAGTGCAGAAAGAAACCCAGAAAAAGGCCAAAATGATTATTCCCTTAACCTACAAGGTTCTAGCTCTGAGGAAAAAAAGTGGTCCAACACTTAGAACAGCAGTAAATTACAAATATTAGAGTTTAATGTACATAATCTCAGCATCCCAGAGTTCTAAATGCATACCCGGACCTTCATTCAGTTTGTGAAATGTGTTCTTGTGAACAAAATAAGCCATGAAAGTGAAACATTTAACTTTGTACTGCTGTAATTGGGTTTGTTGGGCAAGGTGAATGGCAGTGGAGAAATGGGGAGACTTTATTTGCTAGTGAGTGTTCCTCTTTCTTGAAGGCTGTGAACATTGGCTTAAGTTCAGGGGTGTTGGAGGACTCTGCGCCACCCCCTCACTGTCCTAAGCCTTTTTCAGAATCCTAATTACTGGATCGTGTTGAATTACTGTTGGCAGAGGTAAATATATAGCATTCACGGTGGATAGTAAACACATCACAAATAGCAGAATAATATTCTCTGGTATACCAGGAATGTACTGTCCAACTTGTAGATAATTTCTGTAGCATCAGTATTCAAAGTGGTTAGGAAAATGCATCATGTGCAAATTTGCTTTGCATGCAAATGTCTGTCATAAAAATAGTTTGTAAATATGTCCAGAGGGCAATAAGTGAAGCCTATGGAGTTTTCCAATCACACACGCTAAAATTCTAATCACAGAGTGAATGCACTTTTTATTACTTTAATTTACTCCATGTGGTATAAATAGATACCGCTGATATGGCTGGAGAGAAAAGCAGTCCATGGATTTGGTGCTGCCTGATATCACCAAGAATGTGATGCCTTCCATCTGGAAAACTTGAGGTCCCACTTAGAGAAGAGTACTTAATGATGCCGGACATTGTAGTAAGGTGAGTTAAACTGTACTAAGATGATTGCAACTTTATTCGATCTGACAGTTGTGCGATTTGTGTTCCTGAAGCCCTGGAATTGTAATTCTCAAGATGAGCAAGAAAGTAGCCGTGGTTGCTTGGCCTAGTGAGTGCAGCTTAGAAATAAACCGAATGAGGTTGGTGCATACAAGTATTCTGAGGTTTGCAATCAAATACCCACTAGAGAGTTCTACCAGTTCAAACTGCAAACTATTAAAAGTCAATTTGCTTTCTAATTTTTTTTTGTCAAATGCATTCCTCAGCTGGTAAAGCAGTAATCAACTCCTGTTAGCTTTGGTCCCCAAATACATTGGGCTACATATAAACAGACAGTACAGAAAACTGGGTGCTCTGGGGGTTCCTGACCTCTCAGTGGATGCACATTCTGCAGTAGTAAAATAGTACTGTTTTGGACAGGTCCACATCATAGGAGACTGAATTGACTGCAGTGGATCATCTTGTGTTCATGCATTCTAATTTGGTGCCATGCATTTGTATGTATAATGAAGAATGTGAACATACCTAGTGTAAGAACAATTAATTCCTCACGACATGTTAATTTAACTGACTTGCATTTATGGTCATTATTGACGATGAAAACATTTTTGATAACATGGCTATTTCTACAGAGTTCATTATCTGTTACTTCTAATTTCCAGTCTTTGTTTTTCATAGCCTGTATTAATTCTGGTTTGAAAAAGAAGGGATTATTTAAGTAGCCTGACATCACTTTCTAGATGAGTAGGGTGTTATAAGGCAAATCTAAGTTTATGAATATCAGGGCCTCAGACAGAACTGTTACGGCAAGGATACCGCGCCAAAAGCAAGGCTTATTAAATGTGTAAAGTACACGTTAGAAGTGCTAAATTGTTCCAGGTGTATTAAACCTGTTGCTACTGCACTCATTTGGGTGGGGTGGGGGTGTATTAAGTGTTATAGATATTTTATTACATTTCCTGAATGAGGTTCCTATTAATTAGGTTATTTCTTGTAGTCCAGGACACACAATGTTCAAGTCAAAGTGCTTTACTTAATTTTATTTCAATTGGCGTGTTTAACTCCGTTTAGTTAACATGCCCTATCTGCTACATAGCTAGATGGATACCAAGGTGAAGACTTTTAAATCTTGAAACTCTGTTATACTACTCCTATCACTAACTTCTTTCACCTCCCGCACTCCATGTAATCCATTTATACACCTTTTTTTATTATTATTTACACCCATTAAGGAACAGTTTACTTACCATGTATATTGTTACATTGGACAAGAAGCCAAATGCCATTCCTGGGGATTCACTAATTGTTTCTTGTGCATTTCTGAGATAAGGGTGTCCACTTTGTACAGCCTTGTTTTCTCTTGGCTGTACCACTCTCTCCTACCCCATTCCCCCCACTATCAACATAATTTCCTTTGTTGCCACTTTACTCCTCCCCCTTTGTCACCATCTTTAACAGCTGCTTATGCTAAATACATCATTTCCTACAAACTTTTAACTCTCTAGACCCCAACCCATTTACTACCATTTATACTAATTCTATTAGATTCATTTCTCCTCTAGTAACCACTATACTCCATGGTTTCTGCTAAATAATCCTTCTATGCTATATTAAAACTGGTCTACTGCACTTAAATAATCACAAACATTTGCACATCTCAAGCATTCAACTTTATCTCCAATTTTCTAATCTGTAGCTACCTTTGTAAACCTACACATACTTCTTGCTATCCAAGCTCCCTGTGTTATGCAACCGTGTAACAGTACTATCTATTCTATCAGCTTTTTTCTTTCCTCCATACATTCTGCTTTCATTATCATCAATATGTTCCCATTAGGGTTTATACTTCTACTGTCTATTCAGTTTTACAATCCAAACTCAAACTGTTTCTACTTATCAGGTAACTACTAACTTCCACCATGGCATTACATACTTTTAAATCTAAACCTGCCTGGTGGACTATTGTCTAAATTCCTAAGATCACTACCCATGATATCCTGTCTTCACATTAAGCTCCTCACAGCAAGGTTGTCCTCCAAGATGTGTTGGGGGCCTAACGTTGTAACAGTATTTGCTGATTTTGCCATGCTACAGATGGATAGGTAGTATTAAAACAAATCCTGGGCCTGACACACTGTAGAATAATGATCTAACTGTAAGCTGCTTAAATGTCTTAAAAACAGATGGGCATAATTTGATTTGTGGGTTAGATCTCATGATTGTAAACTCCTTATAATGTCTAAAACATTGTTTAAAATAATTTGGTTATCCCCACCTCTTTTCAACAGAAATATACTCTCTTGTGTGACATCAGGATTGGACAAACAGGGTGAGGATGTAGCAGTATTAATAACTCTGCTAACCTAAATCCCACACTTCAGATTATGACTGCATTTGGCTATTAATACAGATACTGTTAGGTATACACACTAAAGTGTTTATTGGGCTAATCTGCATTCTCCCTCCCTCCAGTAAGAACATTTCAGACTGTTTTTAGACAAATGTCTGACCATAATAGGTGATATTAATATGTAATCATATGGACAATGCAAACAGCACTTAGTGTGACTTGTTTCTTCATTCAGTCTTACTCTTTACCGGTATTCCATGGCATTGGACCATGCCCACACTGACAAATCATCTATTTAGATGTTATAATAAGTAACTTTACAGATGACATTCAGTCCCTTCAGATTTTACCAGTTGTCAGTGACCACTGTTACTACACACTAAACACTTAAGATTAACAAATAATTCTCCCAGGTATCCTAATAAGACATATTGCAGCTATCTCTGCAAATATCTTTATGTTCGAGTTACAGAAAATTGATTGGAATACACATTACAGCTATACTGATATCACCACTATCCTACCTACCTTTTATAACCTGCTAGAACTCATTCAGACAGGCTATTTCCCCTCCAGAGGCAAGACTCTGAAGTAAAGCCACTCCATGGTTAACTCCACATTTAAAAAACATTAGTCTTATCAAACTCAGAAATCGTACAAGGGACTTATGGAAAGCTGAACCTAATAATGTAGCCAAACATTAGTACCTTGAACTCTGCAGGGAGGTAAGAATCAGCAGCAAACCTCATAAGGCTGCAAGCATCAGAAATGTGCATATATTTCAAGCACAGGCATTACTGCCCTTCTAGACTACCAGTATGCCATAACAGCTGTTCCCATAATAAGTGTACATGCTGTTCTTAAAAATATCTAGATTAGTTCTTGCTTTAATGTAATTTAGTTATCTGTTCTATGTATCAGCTGCTCTCTCAGAAAATCAATTAGTAAAATTCTTATTCCTTCAGAGTCTTCTACATAGGTTGTCTGATGGTTCTGTACTACTTTTTGATTACCCCAAACATCCTCAGAGGTAGTTGTCTCTAAGTGGCCTGTATAACTGAATAAGATCTCCTCTTAAATATCTATTTTGAGACAATATACAAAATATTTTAGTCTTTCATAACTTAAATTTTCACATCCATAGATGCTCGTGGTATATTTCTGCTTTACTCTTTCCACTTTACACATGATTGTTTTTCCATACTATTATTTCATACTTAAGTTTGGATCTAATGTAATTAACAAACTATGACTTCATCATTTCTACTTTATAAATCTTTTTATACAATCTATAGTTTTATAACTATCATTAACCAATTATTTGATACGATTAGAAAAACTCAAAGCTGGATCTACCCATATACCCAGGTCCTTAAATGAATCTGCTGATGTTATGTAGTCCTCTCTCGCCATAATTCTTGCTGGATGGGTTCAGAGCCGATTATTGGCTCTGACTTGGCCGATACTAAAGCTTGAGAGCTTTTACTGGCTCGAGGCTAGCCATTATACCATGGTGCCTCGTGGCAATTCCCCAGATCTCGTTTGCCACGAAAGCTTCAAGGTTGTCTCCTTACTGGCTGTTTGGCTGAGTAGAAGATTTTTTGATAAATCTTGATATTTTCTGTCTAGTTTCTTTATTTTTCTTTCTAAATAGTTGTTACCTTTTTCCTGTGTGATTGATCCCCTGTCCGCTTTTTCGTAGGATTGTACGGCCCGTTTTAGTTAGAGGTCCTTTCCACTGTGAGTGCTAGTCCTCCTTCCCTTTAAAAAAAAAAAAAAAAAAAGTTTTTCTTCTCTTCAAAGCTTGCCTGTTGGTTATAGTTATTATTGTTATTGTTTTCTTGTCAGCATGTCCAAAGACATAGATAGAGAACATAAGGAACACCGCCCTTCTGTGTTCAAGAAATGTGACAAGTGTTCACAAAAAATGTCATTGACTGACAGTCACACTAGCTGTGTGTACTGTCTGGGAGAGGCTCATTTACAAGAACCCTGTACTTTCTGTCATGCCTTTGGGTCTAGGGTTCTTAATGAGAGAAAATGCAAATCGACTAACAGAGGTCTTATGACTGGTTCCTCCAGGAACAACTGGAACTTGATCAGACAGTTCCCAAAACTTTACAGAGAAAGTCTCCATCGGTTCCAGTTAAAGAGCAATCTAAAAAGCCTAAAGTGACGGAGCTGAGTAGTTCTGGGTCCTATTCTGCTTCTTCTGTCTTGGTGCTGTCTGTTTCCTCGGTGCCGAGGCAGCCTTCGGTATTGAGACATTCACTGGTTATGGACCCTACTTTGAGATCTCCTTTATTAGAGAGGAGGAGATCTCCTTCTCTCTCCACCCATTCCTCCAGGACACTTTCAGATGAGGATATCGAGCAGCTGGTGAAGAGGCTGCTCTGTGACCTGGCTCTGGCTAAAAAGTTAGCCCTTTCGGTCCCAAAGGCTTCGGGATCCGTTCCATATTCAGACTACTGTGTCTTCTCCGACTGCTTCGCTTTCGAAGTTGAACACTTCCTTCTGTGCTGGATCCTACAGTTCCGAGAATTCTTCCTGCTTTCTCGGAACCGATGACTCTATCCTCATCAGCTCAGTTGGGAGCCGAGGGGTCTGGGAGTAGACTCCGAGAGGGGTAGTCACCCCGTTTTTTCTTCAGAACCGACCCTCCTGCTCGGTGTGTCAGCTCGACTGAGCTTGGTTCCCATGTCTGCTTTGGAACCTGTTCCTCCTGCTCAGAGCCGACCTTCCATTTCCAAAGCAATAGAGAAAGCTTTATCCAGTGCCAAAGCCCTGCCTTTGGACCCGATGTCCCACCAGCAGCCGGTAGTAACCTCTTCTGCCCTGCCTCCCCCAGCATAGGGAACCAGAGGCGTGCCCTCTTCTGAGACCTCCCCAGATTATCCTACTGGGGAGCTCCCTCGGAAGAGACTTTGTAAGAGGAAGCACATTGACTCACCTGAGTCAGTCATGTCAGGCACTGATTTGGATGACTCAGAAGGGTCCCCAAGATCCCCCTCTGAATGTCTCTTTTGCAGACATCCTTGAAATCCTTATACAAAGGGGTGATTGGAAGACATCTAACCCTACTGAGGATGAATCAGTGTATTTTGAGACCTTTGGTTCCCGACCTTCCACCTCCTGGGTGACACTGCCTTATGACCAACTCTTGAGGGTCATATCTCGTAAAGCCTGGACCTCCCCAGACACAGTGGAACCTGTCCCGAGGAGGCCAATCAAATTTATGACTGCTCTGGAAGATAAGTCCTTTCTTTCTAAGGGAGTTCTGTTGATGCTATGGTGGTAGCACCGGCCACAAAAAAAGGAGTTGTCCGAGACATCTTCTAATATCCATTCTCCTAATAAAGCGTCCAGGGCGATGGATAGGCATGGAAAGCGTACCTTTTCATCAGTGGCATTTACCTTATGATCGCTGAATTATCTATCCCATTTTAATAGACTTAAAGGGATCTCCTGAAGGAGTTGGGAGATACCCTTTAGGGTTCAGTAGCTTTGGGATCCACATACAAGATAGCTGTGCAGCTCTCTACCTTTACATCTGTAGCTAACTCCTCCATGAGGCTGATTTCCTATGCAGCTGATGGAGCAAGCAGGGCAGCCACAGCATGAATTTCTCTTAGGAGACATTCCTGGATGCGTCTATGTAACTTCACGGAATCCTTTAACTCTTCCTTTACCAACGTCCCCTTTGATGGTTCAACTCTTTTTGGATCGCAGGTAAGAGAGACTTTGACCAGATGCGAGCAGGAAGGGAAAACCTTATTTGCTGTCGGTGTCCGTTTCTCGCTTCCTTCTAGACCCTATCCCAAGGGTCAAACAGGAGGGAAAATCTGGTTCCATAAATCCCAAAAAGGTTTCCCTCAGGCACAAAGTCAACCCTCCCCTAGAGGCAGATAGGGAGGATATAATGGAAGACGCCACCCTCACGGCAGAAGAGGTCCACAACATCAGGGAGATACCTTCTCTGATCGTCCCTTCCATCGCCCCTGAGGTGTTGCCCGACTGTCCATCTCTGGAGGCAGTTGGGGGTCGTTTTTCACTGTTCCCAAGCGCCTGGCTACAAGTTTCCCAAGATTGTTGGGTACAAACCATAATTTCCAGAGGTTACCTTATTCCCTTTGTTTCCAATCCCCCAGTAAACCAGTCTCTACCAGATGTGCCACCCATTCAACTAGACATCAGAGGGCATCTCGTTGCTTCAAAAAAAGAGTCATCCAAGAAGTCCCCACAGAGCAAATAGGATCCGGAACTTACAATTCTTTTTAGCTCAAGGGGACTGGAGATCAATTCTAGATCTCAGCAAACTCATGTCTGTAAAGAAATCGAAGTTCCATATGATCACTCTGCAGTCGATATTTCCCTTTATCGGGAAAGACAATTGAATGTACTCCTTAGATCTTTAGGACGTATACTACCACATCAAAGTGGACAGGTGCTCCAGAAGCCATCTATGCTTTCGGCTGGGAGCCAGTCATTTTCAGTTTTGAACACTGCCCTTTGGCCTCACTACAGCCCCCAGAGTGTTCACCAAATGCATAGCAGTGGTAACTGCTCACCTGAGACCTCAAGGATTCCAGGTGTTTCCATACCTAGCCGATTGGCTCCTCACTGCTACCACCAAGCATCAACTAATCAGAACCAGGGACGAGATTCTCTCCTTGTACCCCAGATTAGGCATTACAATAAACCTAAAAAATTAGCCTTATGTCCATCTCAGCTTATTGTCGTCTTAGGCTCAGAAATAGACTCAACCACCATGACAGAAGAAATGACACCAGAAAGGATAGAATCGTTGCACAAGCAAGTCAGATTCTTACTGAAGAAAGACAAAGTACAGGCCAGGATAGTCCTTCAGATCTTAGGGACTATGGCTTTCTCCATTCTCTTAGTTCCCGTAGCCCGTCTGCACATGAGAGTACTTCAGTGGCTACTATTTGCCCAGTGGTCAATGCAGGATCTCCCCCTGTCTCACCAAATACTCATCACAAACTCCTGCAAGAAGGATATAACATGGTGGTTACGTACGGATCAACTTCATCTAGGTCGCCTACTTGCTTTCCCTCACTAAAATGCAGTTTTGACCACGGACGCCTCCCAGATAGGGTGGGGGGACATTATCTGGGAATGACAGTCCAAGGTATTTGGCAGGATCACGAGAACCACTTGCACATAAATGTTCTGGAGATGAGAGTGGCACTATATTCGCTGCAAGCATTTCACAGTTCTCTTCCCACTGGGACAATTGCGATTCAAGTCAGACAACATGTCTGTAGTGTGGTACATAAACAAGCAAGGGGGAACCAAATTTTACCCACTTTGTCGAGAGGCTCTAAGAGTATGGACACTCAACGCTTTCTGGTAGCAAAGCACATTCCGGGGAAGTCCAGTGTGATAGCAGACAAACTCAGTCGAGCAATTTTTCATAGGTTCACAGATTAATACTAAGCTAACTGCACTTATGAGCCATTTTAAGCCTAGCCAGTTATCCCTTGTGAGACTTGAACCCTGCACCTTGTGTTTGTAAGGCAAACACCTTAACCATTAGACCACCTTCCCAGCCATATTCTGATGCCTCACGAGTGGCCCCTGAATTCAGAAGTTGCGGAAGAGATTTTTTGCAAATGGGTCCAGCCTTGCTGTGACCTATTCGCCACATACATAAGCACCAAATGCAGCAGCTATTTTGCCCTAATTCCCCATCCGGGGATGTCACCCAAGGATGCTGTGGTCCACAATTGGCCCTCGGGACTCCTTTATGCTTTTCCACCCTTTCCTTTCATACCAAAAGTGATTCAGAAAGCAAAACTGGTAAAGAGTACCCTGATCCTCATTGCCCCTTACTGGCCTCGCCAAGTCTGGTTCCCCTTCCTGTGGCTCTGTCTCTTTGAGGAACCATGGATTCTGGAACCATCTCCAGACCTTCTGATTCATCAATCAGGGCAGTTTCATCCTACTATCCAAACCCTGAAATTGACAACATGGCTGCTCCAGTTCCACGAATAGCCAGGTGTGGTTCTCTTTCCCCTATAGTCAAACACATTCTGATTTCTTCACACAAACCTTCCACCAGGAAATTGTATTCCAGTAAATGGAAAAGGTTCTCCATTTGGGCAGCAAACCAAGGCATAGATCCCTACTCAGCTTCTATAGAGTCTATCCTGTCCTTCCTGGCATCCATTTTTCAAGAAGGAGCTGCAGCTGCTACTATTAGAGTTCATTTAGCTGCCATCTCTAATTATCATTTTGGTTACATGGGAAATCCAGTCATGTCCCACTTTTTATGCAAAACCTTTTTGAAAGGAGTCCTCCTTCTCAGACCTCCAATCAGGCAACCACCAGAGCCCTTGGACCTGAACCTAGTTCTCACATCTTTAATTTCTCCATCTTTTGAATGAAATTCTTGTCTTGGAAGACAATGTTCTTAGTGGCTATAACATCTTCTAGGAGAGTTTCAGAATTGCAAGCCCTCACCATTCGACCTCCTTACATTGTTTTTCACAAGGATAGAGCCTCACTTAGAACTAATCCTTCCTTTCTTCCTAAGGTATGTTCAGAGCATAATCTCAACCCAACTGTCGAATTACCAGTTTTCTTCCTGAATCATAGTAATAAATCAGAACACAGACTACACCGATTGAATGTCCACAGAATTCTCAGATTTTACCTGCACAGGACTAAAGAATTTCGAAAATCAGACCAATTGTTTGTTTCCTTCTCAGGCAAAAATAAAGGCTTGCCTGTTTCTAAGGTCACTTTGTCTAAATGGCTTTCAGACCGCATTGTATTTGCTTACAAAACTGCTGGCAAACAGTTACCTGCCAAAGTAAAAGGCCATTCAGCCAGAGCAGTATCAACTTCATATGCCTTTAGTTCAAAACTCCCAATTGATACCATTTGGGCAGCAGCTACTTGGGCAAGACCTCTCATACCTTTGTCACTCATTACAAATTGTATTTGGCCTCCTGGGACAGGTCATCTTTTGGGTCCACTGTGCTGAAGAGTCTCTTCACTTGAGCCACCCGGGAAAAAGGTGCTAGGGATGCTGTCCCATCCAGCAATAATTACGGTGAGATAGGACTACATAACATAAAGAAGTTATGTACTTACCATAATGTTCCATGTTTGTAGTCCATTTCACCTACATTCTTGCATCCCACACACCTTCCCCCTTCCTGTTTCCTGGTGGAACTGGTGGACTATCCATTATGCTGTCTGACCTGGTTGTAGTTGTCCATCCACTTGCATGGATAGTAATACAAAGTATACCGTTTGTGTGTGCATAGTTATTGATAGTTTATGTACTATTATGTACCTATTTACTTTCTTGCAAACAAGATCTGGGGAATAGCTGAGAGGCACCATGGGATAGGGGTTAGCCTCGAGCCAGTAAAAGCTCTCAAGCTTTAGTATCGGCCGAGTTGGAGCCAATAATCGGCTCCAAACCCATCCATCTAGAATGTAGGCGAGATGGACTACAAACATGGAATGTTATGGTAAGTACATAACTTCTTTTTTCAATCATTGTGTGCTGTATTAAATATTCACCTTTCAATTTACATCTCCCAAATCTCATATGCTTAGATTTTGATGTATTTATCAGTATATTATTTTCAAGGGCGGCCGTGGTGGTGCAGCGGTTACCATTGCCGCCTCACAGCAAGAGGTTCTCCGGTTCGATCCTCTGCTGGGGTGCCTTCTGTGCGGAGTCTGCATGTCCTCCCTGTGGTCGCGTGGGTTTCCTTCGGGTGCTCCGGTTTCCTCCCACATTCCAAAGATATGCTGTAGGGTGATTGGACACTCTAAATTGGCCCTAGGCATGAGTGTGTGCATGTGCATGCCTTTTGTAGAAGGTTGGGCACCGGGCTGGCAACTCGACACCGTAAAACCCCACTGCCAGTCATGAGCAGAGAGGTGATCTGCTGTGGCGATCCCCTAACTGGGAAAAGCCGAAAGAAGAAGAAGAAGATCAGCATGTTACTTTCATGTGCTGAAATGGTCAAATTAGTCAAGTTCTTTTGCAGTAATCAAAGAGTAACAGTGAGAAAATTTTAGCAACCGTAGCGAAGGGTAACTGTAAGGCATTCTTCAGCTGTGTCCGAAACCTAAAAGGTGGACTCAGATGTGTGCTGACCTAATTGTGGATGGCATCACACACACTGACCCTGCAGAAATTGTAAAACTTGCTAACGGACAGATTTGGTGAAAATTATACCCCCCTATCCACCACAAGACCACAAACCATGTCTTTTTCATCTCCTCCTCCCTGCATTTCCAAAGAGCAAGTTATCAATGCTCTCTCCAAGGCTAAGAACACCTCAGTGGGACCAGATGGCATTCCTGGCTGCATTCTTAATGTTCTAAAGCAAGAGCTAGCTACTCCATTAGGAACTCTATTCAACCATAGCCTGAGTACTGTCTTTTTCCCCACTGAATGGAAAACAGTGACTGTTGTCCCTCTCCACAAGGGCAGCTTGGCAACAGACCTGGGTAACTATAGACCCACAAGTTTAACCAGTGTCAACTGTAAGGCAATGGAACTTATCATGGACCTCCTAAATAAGGATATAGGTTACCTCCAAACCCTAGAGATCCCAGTTAATTTTTTTTCAAGGGCAGGTCATGACTGCTAAACCTGGTAGACTTCTTTAAGAACATGACAGAGCCATAGACGAGGGCAAAGACATGCACACGGGCTATCTTGACTTGGCCAAGGCATTCAACATTATCCCACATAAGGGCATTATTGACAAACAAACTAACCCAGTTGAATATCAACACCTGTGTTGTCAGGTGGGTTATAAACTGGTTTACAAATCGATAACTTTACCTCTACCAGCAGACCTGTCACCACTGGGGTCCCACAAAGGTCAGTGCTGGGCCTCCTCTTGTTTGTTATATACTTCTTAGAAGTCCAGGCCAAAATGGAGGGGCTGTGGCTAGCCAAGTTTGTGGATGACTGCAAATTAGGTGCAATGTCAGTGTACTTCAGATGGGTCTTACACACACCAATGATTGGTGCCAAATCCATGGTCTTAAACTAAATGCTAAAAATGCATCATCATTCCCTTCAGTAAAAACAGTGTCACTGATGATTACAAAATAAACAATAATAGTCCAAGTACCAATTCAGTAGTGAGAGACCTGGGAACACAAGTTGACTATGATCTCAACTTTGACTACCATGTGTCTACTGTGGTGAGGAGAGGATTCTACCTGATTAGCAAAGGAATTGCTTCAAGAGCAAAAGGGGATGTTCTTCGTGTTTCACTGTTGCAGTCATCACCTGTGGATTATCCCTGCTGTGGCTGGCCCGAATACCAGAGTCAGTGTTTTTCTGCATTGGCAGCTGTCACTTGGTGGCTGATGTCAGGTCAGCAGTGCTATCAAGGAAGGCAGCCAACATATTACATCAGTCTTTCTTGCCATGGAGCCTGTAGCAGAAGCAGTTTGCGATTGTGCTGGTCAGTCGCTGCCAGAGTTCGAATTACAGATGAAAATGTCTAAAGCTAAGTACCCCGTCGGGGATTGTTTTTTCTTGCACTAACCGATGTCTGAAAAAGTTAACAATTGTCTCACCTGTGGAAAGCAAATACCACACCAAGACTTCCAGTCTTACTGCATCACTTGTTTAGGCCCAGACCATGATGTCCCCCATTGCCGGTTTGTGTCCTCTTTAATGCGAGAACCATTCATCGTAGGGCTCTTTTTGTAGTCTGGTATTTTTGTCTTCCATCTTCGTTTTCCGAAATGGTGTCTGTCAGCCAACAGTCCGTGGACTTTTAGAAAAAACGTAAGGATAAAGATAGAGACAGACCACACAAGGCTAAGCCTTCCGATGACTCCACTGCTAAGCAGGTCATCAGTTATTCGGAATTCAAGTGAGGCGCCTTCAGAGCCCCTGATGCCTGATTCAGTACCTTCGTAGGACTCTACTGAGACCCTGTCGGAGTCTGATATGCCGCAGAAATTATCTTCGTCTTCCGAGCCTTTTGGTTGTCTCTGCCTCGGTTGGGTCTGGAACCGCGATGCAGGCACTGGCTTCCGAGAAGGTCTGTCGCACTACCAAATCTAGACTAAAACCGACGTCTTTTCCTCCGACTATCATTTCTCTCAGACCGATGGATACTCTTAGGCCCAGAGGCAGGGCCACTCCTTAGAAAATTACCTCTAGCCACCATTTTACCCCTCCTCCACCACCCCAAGCTCAAATGCTTAAAATTGCAGAGGATCTTATCACCCTTATCAGAGTTAGTCAGGCTGCACCTTCTAAAAGGACAAGAGACCCTTCCCCTGAAATACTGACAGAACAGGATTCTGAGGAGTCGGATTATTCAGATTTTGAAGAGGAACAACAACCTCTTACTGCTTATGAGGATTCAGATGCAGAGGAATCCATTCCTTCTGCCTCCCCACCAGAAGTTCTTTCCTTTGGGGAAACCCTTCACACCCTCAGGGAACATTTCCAATGGGAATCCCAGGACTTCCCTCAGTCTATGCCCTCTCGCCTGCTCCCAGAAAACCTGATGGGTACTACAGGGTATTAGACTCTTACAAATACCTGTACAGAAATTCTGCTGCAGACCCAGAGGTTATTACACAGGGACCAAAAGGAGCTAAGGCTAGTTCTGCGAAGAATCCTACTCCTCCTGACAAGGACTCCAGAGCTCTGGACAGATGGGGTAAAAAAGTATACACCTCTGCAACCTTAGCTGTCAGAGCACTCAACTGTCAGTTCCACATGTTAAAATATCAACAACTCACTTTGGAACTATTAAAACAAAATATTTCTACCTTTCCTGACTGTGCCAATTCGAAAAAGCTAGCAGATTTACTGCACTCTCCTTGTCAAGTGGCTAAACACACTTTTTACACTGTGGATGTGATGTCCTAGAAGCGTCAAGCAGGGCAGTAGTGTCAAGATCTGTCATTAGAAGACATGCATGGTTGAAGGAACAACCTCTCCCTGATCATGTCAAGTCTAAATTACTTGATGCACCATTGGGTAAGGACTGCCTGTTTGGAGAAAAAGCAGAAGAGGTGCTTAAAAAGATGGAAGACAAAGCAAAATCTATGCAGACAGTAAAAGATTTTCTTCAGGTGCAACCTCCTAGGTTCAGCAGGAATTTTCCCTCAAAACACTACACCTAGCAGACAGGGACAACGTAAGCCCCACAAGGACAGACCACCAAGATTCCTATCCCAGGGACAGCAGAGAGCCAAACAGTGGACTGCTTCCACTCCAAAGGCAGGGAGTTCTAAGCCATCCCTGTATGGCAAAAACTCTCAATGACTCCCTCTCCCCCCTCTGCCCTCTTTTCACTCACCAAAAACTAGGAGGATGGCTCTCCCTCTGCAAAGAGAAGTGGCTTTCTGTAACAAAGGACCAATGGGTCTTAAAGATAATTTCTCAGAGATACAAATTCTCCTTCAACAAACTCCCAGTTCCAAGAGGTTACCTAGATCTACCTCCAAATCAGTGGGCAGAGGCATTGAAACAAGTCCAAACTCTCATATCCCAAGGGGCAGTAGAACCTGTTCCCTCAGATCAAACAGGCAAAGGCTTTTATTCCAGACTTTTCCTTGTTCCCAGAAAAGAGGGCACTTGGTTGCCCCATCCTGGATCTATCTATTCTGAACACCTTCCTAGTGGCCCCCAAATTCAGAATGCTAAGTTTGCAGCAGCTGCTGCCTATGCTGACAAAAAAGCTTGGTTAGTTACCCTAGATCTAAAAGATGCCTACCTATACATCCCCATAAGGGAATCTTGCAGGAAATCCCTTCACTTCAGAGCAAGCTCACAACACTTTCAATTCTCTGGGCTACCCTTTGGCTTATCTACTGCTCCCAGAGTATTCACCAAATACTTAGCCATGGCCATAGCCTTTTGCAGACAGAAAAATATGCAAATGTACCCTTACCTGGAAGACTGCCTCATTTATGCAGAGTGCAAAGAAAAGCCCCTCAGGGACCTCCTATTTGTCAAAACTCTCCTAACCTCCTTAGGGTACACCATCAATGAGAAGAAATCAAAGCAAACACCCTCCAGGGAAATTATTTTCTTGAGAGCACTGCTGGACACAGCATCCCAAATGGCCTTCCTATCCCCAGAGAAACGGAGCATCCTGCCTCTCTGTTTTACACAGCTGGCTTCCAAAAGTCACCTCACTGCAAAGAAGTTCCTGCAAGCCTTAAGGTACATGGCATCCTGCATCCTTCTAATTCCTATGGCCAGGCTTCACATGAGAAAACTTCAGTGGTACCTAAAGAACCTTTGGTGTCAGCACTCTCAGCCTCTAGAGACCTATCTACCTCTGATACCCTGTATAAGGGCCAAGTTTCTCTGGTGGGCAGGGGCTTGTGCCCAGAACAAGGGTCTTCCCTTCCCCCTCCACCCAACTGGGCAAACCATTACCACTGATGCCTCAGACATAGCTTAGGGCGATCACCTAGAAGGCAGGTGCACCTAAGGTCTTTGGGTTGCCCAGCACCTTCCCTTACACATCAACCAGAATGAAATGATGGCAGTCCAGAAGGGTCTGACATCCTTCAAACCCCATCTCAAGCCAGGGGTTTTCCTTATCAAAACAGACAACACCACAGTAATGTGGTACATCAACAAACAGGGAGGGACCCAATCTTACCCTCTCTGCAGGCTAGCCATGAACATATGGCTGACAGCCTGTTCCATGGGACTACACCTGATAGCAAAACACCTACCAGGGATCAACCACACCCTGGCAGACCACTTAAGCAGAAACCTTCTGGACCCCCACGATTGGCAGCTCCACAGAAAAATCTTTTTGCAGATCACTCAGGCATGGGGGGACTCCAGAGGTGGATCTCCTTGCTTCACATCATAAGCATCAGCTGAAAAACTCTGTACCAGGGAGCATCACCACTTAGCCTGGAAGGTGGATGCCTTGACCTTCCCCTATAACACCCTTTTTGTGTACACATTCCCTCCTCTTCCTCGTATCACCAAGGTTCTGATCAGAATAAGAGAGGGGAGGTCAAAGGCCATCCTCATTGCTCCATATTGGCCCAGACAACATTGGTACCCTTTACTGCGCAACCTGACCTTACGGCCTCCCAGGCAGCTTTCCCTGATCTCAGACATCTTAACTTGGGGGGTGCTGCACCCATTCCTGCAAACTCTCAAACTATCAACATGGCTTATACTCTAAAGGCAAACAAGGGGGCCCTATTAAGCAAACAGGTCCTAGACATCACAGAAGCCAGAAGGCCTAGCAGGAGAAAATCCTATGCAGGAAAATGGAAAGGTTTCTGCTCCTGGAGCCAGTCCAGAGGGGGCAGTACCTCACAACTTTCCATCCCTCTTATCCTGGACTACCTAGCAGAGCTACTTAATAGTGGCCTCTCCTTCTCCTCTGGTAAAATCCACGCCTCGGCCATTTCAGCTCATTTTGATACAGAACAGACCTTGTTTTCCCATCTTTTGATTAAACAATTCCTCAGAGGGGCTTCTAATATCAGACCTCACAGAAGGCCAGCCACTGGGACCTGAATTATGTTTTGGAAAAACTAACTTCATCTTTCTTCGCACCTGCTGCTTCAGCAGAACTAAGGTACCTCTCATAGAAGACTGCTTTTCTCCTAGCTATCACTTCAGCCAGAAGGGTTTCAGAACTTCAGGCACTTATGTCCATTGAGCCGGTCATCATCTTCCATGCAGACATGATCTCCCTGAGCACCGGTCCCTCCTTTATGCCCAAGGTGGTATCTGATGTAACTCTCAACCAGGCCATACATCTACCCACCTTCTTTCCTAACCCTAAAAACAAAGGGGAAAGAATTCTGCACTCACTAGATGTGCACAGACATCTCGGCTACTATTTGGACTGATGCTGTTCATGTTTCACTGTTGCAGTCATCACATTTGGGTTATCTGCTTGCAGTAGCCCTCAGTTGGCCTGATTTTCAAAATCTTGGGTCCTGCGTCAGTTGCGGTCTCATCTTCCATGACATCAGGTAGTCAGGGGTATAAAGCATGCAGCCAACACCATTACATCAGTCTTTCTTGCTGCGGTGCTCGAAGCAGAAGCAGTTCGCAAGTGCCGGTCGGCCGACTCCTGAAATTTTCATTTTCAAGTTTCAGATCCGAAGTTTTCAGCTAAGCTAAGTACCCCGTTGGGGATCCTTTTTCTTGCTCTAAACTGATGTCAGTAAAAGTTAACAATTGTATTTCTTGTGGAAAGCAAATACCTCATAAAGATTTTCATTCATACTGCATTCCTTGCTTAGGCCCAGACCACAACGTACCTCGCTGTTGGTTTTGTGCCTTATTCAAACCTTGTACTATTCGTCGTCAGTTCATTTACACATCTAAATATTTTGTTACTCTGTTCAATTATCCTGAAATTGCTTCGGTAAGCCACCCGACTACCGACATTCCGAAAAAAATGCAAAGATAAAGATAGAGACAGATCGCATAGGTCCAAAGCTGCCGATGACGCTTCTCCTAAGCAAGTTGCCAGTTTGCCGGTACTCAGTGAGATGCTTTCGCAGCCCCTGCTACCCGCTACTTCAGATTCGCAGGCCTCTACTGAGACTTATTCTGAGTCCGGTATGCCGTGAGATGCTTCTTCGACTGTGGAACCTGCTTTTGTCTCTACTCTGGATGGGTCCCGAGCCGCTGTGCAGGCACCAGCTTCTGAGGGTGTATTCAGGCCTACTGACTTGCATATTAAACTGACGCCATCTTCTTCTTCAAGGCCTAAAACTCGATCCATGCCTAAAAAAAACGATGCCCAGACCACATGGTCAGGCCCCTATGCCTAAAAACCAAATGATAAGAATGGCTGAAGGACCTTATTACTCTAATCAGGGGAAGCCACCCTTCCCCCCTCTTAAGAGACCTAGGACTGATTTTCCTTCTGATTCTTCTGATCAGGATTCTGAAATTTCTGTTTTTTTCTGATGACCAGGATTTGCCCTTATCTACCTATGAGGACTCTGATGCAGAGGATTCCATCCCCTCTGCTTCCCCTCCAGAGGATTTCACTTTTGGTGAAACCTTGCATACTCTTAGGGAGCATTTTCGCTGGGAAAGCCAGGATTACTCTGACTCCAAAAAGAGGCTTAGGGAATTCTTACTCCTACCTCAACACAGGCCTTTAGCTATCCCTCCTGTATTGGACATTGTAGATGATGCTTTCTCAGAATCTAGCCTGGCCCCTGACTCTTTACCTCCTGCTCCCAGAAAACCTGATAGGTATTACAGGGTACCTGACTGTCACAAGTTCCTCTTTAAAATTCCTGCTGGGGATCTTGAGACCATTTCACAAGGACCCAAGGGCATTAAGGCTACTACTGCCAAAAATACTACCCCCTCTAATGGAGATTCCAGGGCGCTGGGTAGATGGGGTAAGAAGGTATACACTTCTGCAACCTTGGCCATTAGGGCCTTAAACTGCCAGTTTCATATGTTAAAGTATCAGCAGCATGTTATTGGATTGCTTAACAGAAAATGATGTTGATTCCTGACTGTGCTGAAAATAAAGATTTACAGGATTTAATGCATTCTGCTGAACAAGTTGGAAAACATACTTTACAATGTGTTTTTATTTCATTAGAGGCATCTTGCAGGGCTGCTGTCACTGGGTCTGTACTTAGAAGGCATGCTTGGCTTAAGGAGCAATCTTTGCCAGATCATGTTAAAGCTAAATTACTGGATGCTCCCTTAAACCAAGACCGCCTGTTTGGCAATAAAGCAGAAGTAGTACTTAAAAAGATGGAGGAAAAAGCTAAATCTGTGCAAACTGTTAAAGATTTCCTGCAAGTACAGCCTCCCAGATTTAGTAGGCATTGGCCCTCTAAGAATTGGTCGTTTCCTGCCTCTTCCAGGCCTTCTCAGTCGAAACCCGGAACCAGCAGGTTGTGCATGTAAAATATCTGGGCCAGCCCAAGCAGTTCTGCAATACAGTTAAAATTCTGTATACCAATAAACTGTTCCCCAGCAGTCAAATAACAATTCCCTTGGTAACCCGGATATGGTTTTAGGTAATTTGCATAATGTCACCTCACCACCTACTAACTGTGCACTCTTGTTTGATATTAACTCTGATGTTCAGCCAAACATTTCCATGCACAGAAATTTACAATATTCTCCCTTTTACTTTAAACTAATAACCAAAGCACAGATTAAAGAATTACTAGCCAAACCTGACTGCAGTTGTAAGGCTGCATTGCATGATGTTCATTGATAAACACTAAAGTTACAGAGTTAAAGGTTCTGTTATCCTATTTCTTTTATTTGCAGTTTGTCTCCAACTATTCACTCCATTCCATCCAGTTTCAAGAAAGTACAGTTGTGCAAGTAAAACTTACCATAGCAGTAGATGTTCAAATGATCAGTGTTGCAGTAGCCATAGCTATATGGTTTATATCCTACCAAGGATATAAAAGTCAGTGAGTTTCCAAAGCTTCAGGGCAACTTCCATACTCCTAAACTGTCATGCAGCTCAAGATGAGCTGACAGAAAGATAAGTTTGAGTGTAAAGCCCTTCAGAGCTTTCCTTCTACCAGAAAGAGGGAGTTTGAGTCTTGAAAGAACAGTCCTAGAAACAATAATAAAATAAATGCCCTCACCCTGGCATAACAACAAATGAATTAAATAAAAGCTTTCCAGGATAGCTGGACACCAATCAGCTGTCCCAGTGTGAAAAAAGAAACTATAGAGACCAGTAATTCTGCCTGTTTTAGTAAAACTCCGTTACTATCTAGTAAGTACACTGCCTGGATACCCACAACAAAGAAATTTAGAGAGCCTGAAAGAAAATTAACTGGAAAAGGTAAAGAGAAAACACTAACTGGGAAGAATCCTGCAGCTGTTTTGCAAAAAGTAGTTCAAGTGACAGGTGTTGTACAAGAAATGACGTCCAGTAATTTTGAAGAAAAAATAAGCCAATGTGCTTAAAGCTGATTAAAATAAGTGAAACATTGAAGGAGTATGACAACTCAAATAGCAAAGGGCTGGAATAAATGGAAGGAGCTTTAGACAGCTACTCAGATGAATTGATAAAAGTGCAAAAAAAAAAGAGGTTGAAATGAAGAAAAGGCTGTGTTTGAATATGAGACTGCTCAAGATGAGCTGTTTCAAAAAATTGTAGAGTTAGAGGACAGAGCACACAGGGAAGATCAAAGATTTTCTGCTGTGCCAGAGAATCTGGAAAGAACAGACTGTATTAATTTTATGAAAGCTTGCACTGCATGAGAATTGTATTTACTACTGCTTTTGCTACTTTTCTGAAGAAAAAAAATCATCTGCTTTTACTGTACTTGTTTCTTCCTACTTTATTTTGCTTTTGCATCATCTTAAAAGTACTCTGTTGTATTTATTACTGCTTGGTGTAACTCATTCTAAGCCTTTTAGTTTCAACACTTGGGCTTCAGGCCAGTTGTTTTACACTGAGAGGGTTTGTGGTCTGCACTGTAGTGGCAGAACAGGTAGCTTACATCCTTCTAAGTTGGGAACTGCTGATTGAGGGCTCAATGTCTGTTATTCTAAAAGTGTATAAATTCTGGTTTAAGCACTTGGGCTTTCAGGCCAGTTATTTTACATTAAGAGGGTTCGTGGTCTGCACTCTTGTGGGAGGAGAGGCTGGACTCTGCCCTTCTGAGCTGGGAATTTCTGGTCAAAGGCTTATAGTGCGTGCATATCTGAACTGCTTCTTACTGAAATTGGTACACCTTGTTTGCGGTAGCATAGACTAGATCCAGGCCTGCTGAATCTAGCTTTGTTTGTATAACTTGAGCACTAATCCAGGCATTCTTTAAAGTATTCAGTTGTATTTATTACTGCTTGGTAGTAACTTGATTAAAGTGTAGCTATCATTCTAAGTCTTTTGGATTAAGCACTTGGGCTTCAGACCAGCTGTTTTACATTAGGAAGGTTTGTGGCATGCACTGTGGTGGCAGGACAGGTAGCTTTCTTCCTTCTAAGTTGGGAACTGCTGATTGAGAGCTCAGTGTCTGTTATTCCTAAAGTGTATTAGTTCTGGTGTATGCACTTGGGCTTCAGGCCAGTTATTTTACATTAAGAAGGTTCGTGGTCTGCACTCTTGTGGGAAGAGAGGCTGGAGTCTGCCCTTCTGAGCTGGGAATTTCTGGTTAAAGGTTTTATAGTGCCTGCATATTTGAACTGTTTCTTACTGAAATTGGTACACCTTGTTTGCTGTAGCATAGACTAGATCCAGGCCTGCTGAATCTAGCTTTGTTTGTATGCTTGTTGTTTGTTTGCTTGTGATTTCCCTGGAACGCTAATTCCACCTAAAACACGGCTTTTCAGCGCTTCTGTGGATCCCTAGTGATATCTGCATTGCTTACTGTATTTATTTCCTTGTTTCACTTGAAAGAAAGTTAATGTTTGTTGTTTTTGCATTTAAGTTACCTGGCACTTGCTCACTAAAGCAATTATACAAGTCAGCACTAAAAATTAAAAGCACTACACCCTCACTCCCCATTGGCCCTTGTTTTCAATTTTAAAGGAATTCACAATGTTATTCTAGCATGTCCAAAGGTCAGTTGTCAATCTCCTCTCCGGTCCAGCTGGTGAACCTGGGAATCTTGAGGCAATGTTACAACTGCCTCATGTACACAGACAACCCTCTCCTCCTCCCAACAAATTCCAACACATGAGAGATGCAACCATATAGCCAAACTGGAGGCTAAGCTCTCTCAACTCAGTACTGGTATAACCAGTCAGGAGGAGAAGGAAACCACACTCACTACAATTCCAGTTTCACATAGTCCTACCATGACAGCAAACCAAACACATAATCACACAAAAACATACTCGGAGGCTCTAAATAAAGATCTGCCTAAGCAGCAGAGACCTCCAAAGCAGACACCCAAGCAACTGCTACCCCAAAACAAAACACGTGCAACACATATCTCACAAAGCCAGTGTGCCGAACAGTCACAGCCCTTAAGGCTAAACAACACACCTGATACACTTGTAATAGGTGACTCTATCGTCAGGCACACTGATGTCCCGCTCACCAGGCTGAACAAGGAGAAGGTCTTGGTGAGCCGCCTGTCGGGCGCTAGGATCCGCCACATAACACAAGCACTCAGGTCACTCCAAGGCAAGTTCAAATATGACTCAGTCATTGTCCATGCTGGTGTGAATGACCTGAGACGTACCTCCCTGGACTACATGAAAAGAGACATAGAGGAGCTCTCTGAGCACGTAGCCCAGTCCAGTATGACCCTGACCTTGAGTAGCATCTTACCCTCACCAAGAATGATGCCACAATATGAAGACAAGGTGATCAATTTCAACAATTGGCTTAAGTACTGGTGTCATTCAAAGGGGATCCAATGCCTGTCACCCTGGGATGATATGCTCGACAAGCCACGATGGTTCGCTAGGGACGGCTTGCACCTGTCACCCCTGGGCTTTCGGATATTGGCAAAGGCTCTTGCTACCTCCATAGTGCCTTTTTTAGGCAAGGCTCAAAAGACAAAACCACCTCCATAGATATCACAAGGGATAAGAAACTAAGAGTAATGCTACTCAACGCCAGAAGTCTAAACCTCAAGATGCATGCACTTGAAACTCTCCTTAGCATGGAGAACATCGATATCTGTGCAGTAACAGAAACCTGGTTCAGGGCTCCCGAGAGCACCCCAGCACTACCAGGTTATACCTCATACCATGCTTTTCGGCCCCAAAACTTGGACAGAAACACAAAAGGAGGGGGAGTATCGATATTCATCAAAGATACCCACACCTCCAGGTTGGTGGCAAAGCACAAAGCATCAGAAACTATCCATGTGCAACTAACAGTGGGTAAAACTGCCTTCTAGTTTATAGCCTGCTACAGACCACCCTCCCAAACCCAGGAACCCCACTCGGCCTTCCTGAGAACACTGGAAAATATGAAGGTCTCTCCAAACACCATTATATTGGGCGACTTCAACTACCCAAACATAGACTGGGAGCATTACTCTAGCTCCAACATCCTAGCCCAAAGGTTCCTAGAATTCATAAACTCAAATGCTATGGAACAACTTGTTACCACTCCCACAAGAGGGGAAAACATACTGGACCTGATCATCACCAACATGGGGACTCTATGCTCCAGACCAGAAGTGTATCCCTCACTGGTAAGATCAGACCATAAACTGATCTCACTGGATATTCACATCCCAACCCCACCCCCTGCCCAGAAAACCACAGTGAAAAACATCCCTAAAGCAAATTTCACACTCCTCAAAACCGAGGTGGAATCCTTCAAAGCCCCCGGGCCTGTGGAAAATATGGCCCAGACCGCAGAATCCTTTATAAATGCATTCTGTGAACACCTTCAGGAATGCATGGATCATGCATTCCCAAATAAAACCAATCCTCCAAAGGTAGACATCCTGTCTGGTGGACCCCAGCCATAAACAAACTATACAATAGAAGGAGGAAGCTACTACATGATAGAGCAAAATCCCAGAAAGGGAAGGCATCTCTGACCAGTATTAGCAAAAAACTAAGGGCACTCATAAAATCGTCTAAGGCCAGCTTCGAGAGAAAAATTGCACAGGACGCTAAGGATAATCACAAGTCTTTCTTTAGTTATGTTAGGAGCCTGGGTGGGAATTCCCAGATATGCTCAGAATTAGTCCAAAATGACAAAAAATACACCGAACCCACAGACATTGCCAACATCCTAGCTGACAGGTTCAGTGCAAACTCCCCCCCCCCACCAAAAGGGCAAATATCTATCCCAGCAGAGTGCTGCCCCCCTGACATTTCAGATGCTCAGGTAAGAGCCGCCGTCTCCAAAGCAAAAAAACACAGCATCAATGGGACCAGATGGTGTCCCGGGCTGCGTCCTACATGAACTCCAAGAAGAGCTAAACCCAAACATAAAACTACTTTTCATTCTCAGCCTTACTACAGGATATGTACCCAAAGAGTGGCGTACAGCAACAGTGGTCCCTCTCCACAAAGGTGGTGCCTCAATGGACCCTGGAAACTATTGCCCCATAAGCCTGACTAACTTGGTCTGCAAAGCTATGAAAAGGATCATCATGGACCTCATAAATAAAGATATTGGGGACCTACAGACACTGGATCCTACCCAGTTCTGCTTTGTTAAGGGCAGATCCTGCCTCTTAAACCTGGTCAATTTCTTTGAAACAGTCACCAAGGCCATTGACGAAGGGAAGGTGGTCCACACAGCCTACCTGGACCTCGCAAAAGCCTTCGATACAATACCCCACTCGGGCATTATAGATAAGCTCACCAGCTTAAATATAAACCCCTATGTCACTAGATGGGTTGCAAACTGGCTCAAGGACAGAACCCACATGGTTAGAATTGCTGGAGTCATGTCAGACTCCAAA
This sequence comes from Protopterus annectens, assembly GCF_019279795.1. Taxonomy (NCBI): domain Eukaryota; kingdom Metazoa; phylum Chordata; order Ceratodontiformes; family Protopteridae; genus Protopterus; species Protopterus annectens. The sequence continues at coordinate 884,579,084 of NC_056726.1, read as the reverse complement.
CCAGTTACAAGTGGCGTCACACAAGGCTCAGTCCTGGGACCTCTCTTGTTCGGTATATATTTCTCGAAGGTACAGGCCAACACAGAAGGACTGTGGCTGACCAAGTTCGCAGATGACTGCAAACTGGGCACCATAATCGACTCTCCAGCCGACACAAGCATCCTCCAAAAGGGCCTCATAGAAACAGACAACTGGTGTCAGAGCCATGGCCTCAAGCTAAACGCCAAAAAGTGTATCGTCATCCCCTTTGGCAAAAACAAAGTGCCCACAAATTACCACATAGGTGGTAATCCATTAAGTACAGAAGAAGAATTAGGGACATGGGGACCCAAGTTGATAGTAATCTCTCATTTGACAACCACGTGGCCAAAGTGGTTAGAAAAACATTTTATATAGCCCACCTAATCATGGAGGGAATCACATCTAGATTAGGTGAGGTCATCGTGCCTCTTTACTCATCCCTCATTAGGCCCATAATCGAGTACAATGCCCCTTTTGGGATGTACTTTACCGAACACCTGCAGCAACTGGAAAGACCCCAAAAGTACCTCACGAAGAGGATCAAAGGGCTCAAACAGATGCCATATGCTGCCCGGTTAAAGAAACTCCAGCTCTACTCAGTGGCATACCGCCTGCTCAGAGGTGACCTGTGCCTGACATATAAAGCCATGTCCAACCCGGAATTAAGGGACATGCTGCACCTCAAAAAATCCAAATCCCATCGAGTTACACGCTCGAGAGACTTGAACCTCAGCACTGAAATAAATAGGACATGCTGGAGGGACAGATTCATAACCCAAAGGCTCCCTTCACTCTGGAATAAAATCCCAGTCCAGGTTAGGCAGAGTCCCTCATTGACTCTCTTCAAGAGGAATCTTGATGAGTGGATGGGAGATCGAGTTTAATCAAACATTAGAACGTGCCATCACCAGTACTTCCAGCTGAATTTCAAACAGTAACATCAAACATAGATCAGTTTTGTTTACGAGAGAACAAAATATTAAGCTGTCATAAAATATTAACATTTGGTTACATAATCATTATTAAACGTTCCCAACTATAATCAAATATAAACATAAAATATAGCCTAAAGCCATGTAATTTAAAAACATAATTTATAAAATTCTGCATAAAACAAAATTTTAAAAACAATAAAATCAATGTCATCAGTTCAATTAAACATACAGTTTCATTAAAATCATTTAGTTTTATTACATCGACAGCCATAAAGTAGTGAATAGTACAATATATTTTTAAAAACAAAAGTTCATAATGATCAATCATAGAAAGACGACAGACCCAACTAAAATGCAGTTCGTCCGTTTACTTCTCGGAACAGGGGCATAGACACCGCTCGGTTTCGTGCACCTTTCAAATTCAGCAAGTCGGTACTAATCTTTAAATGGGTTCAAGTAGTGTACTCCCTTTTAATTTTATTTCTTCGAAACAAAAATGCATCAAAAGTTACCGTCGCTTCCACCAAAGTCATCTTTTGTCCTAAAAATCGAACTCATATAGATGACCAAACTATTCTTCAATTTCCCATCATTAATCCATACGCTGGTTAACAAGATCTGCCTTCACTTAAAACCAAAATAAGTCATCTTTTAAAGCGAACCAATCATTTAACTGTACCGTGTAATTATTCTTTCCGCCACTTCTAACTGAGTCACCGATGTTGAATATGTAATGCATCAGATCTGTTCCTTTCTTTTCCCATACCAGCCAAGCCTTACCATAAGTGACAACGGCAGGTCTACCTAAGAATTGTGTAGTTAGCAGACCAATCTCCAAATCATTATCTTCCGTTCATCAGCTGTGTAATATTTTATTCTAAATTGAATTTAAAAGAGAAAGTGATTTCCTTCAATAAAAATTGTTCGCGCTTGGATGGCTGGCCAACGTCAATACCCTGCAGTTCTGCGCATTTTGAAAATAAATAGACAACATTGCCGAGTTTTCGGCTGTAATTTGCGCCAGAATCAAGAAGTTTATATCACTCGCCCTTATCCCCACCAAATCACTGGAAATACAAACCTTCTAAATGTGGTTATTTTTCGTAGTCATTATAGTTTTTTATCAATCCAGCGGTTCAGCATTTGGACAGGCTGTTTCAATTTCAGCCGCAAAGTAAAGGATGTCATGGCGTTTAATAGCCATCCTTTCAGCGAAAATCATTCAGCAGAAAATGTTCGTACCAAGGGAATAAGAGATTCCAGATTGATGGGTCACAACAAACTCGCATCCTTCAGGCGCACTATTCAAAGATATCTTCCGATCAAATCGAGAAGAAGAATGCTACATCGACGCCAATGCCGTAACAAGGCCTTGCCGTTATCATTTAAGATATCTTCGCGGTCGTTTCGTTGGCACGTCGCGACAGTTAACTTACCATTGTATGAGTAACCATATTTATGCATTTGCTCAGCAGCAAACATGGGTGATGGCTAACATACTCGAGTATTTTCACAAATCGGTTGGATCTTAAAAATAGCCATTCTGTCGCTTCCACGAAACGGCAGACCGATAACTTCCGTGGAACATCTTGGTCGTAATTACATAATGTGATGACGGCGCGATCACAACTGCAGTCACATCATAAACCAATAGTCAGCCTGTTGCTGGCGTTAAAGCTCAGTTCTTCAGTCATACAAAATAGTTATGTCTTATTGTAAACCGTTTTCCTGACGCCTTAATTGCCTTTCAAAAATATTATTATGTTCAGCGGAATTCACTAATCGAAGTTTTCAAATATGTCTCGGTTGTAAGTCACCGTGGACTCAACATTAATAAACAGCTCCTACCGGAAGATCTACCAGTTTATTACCTCCCTCAGACTGCTGTCCCTAAGTTCTCCCGCGTTCGACTCCATTACACGTTTAACCCTATGTTCATGCCGGAAACGGTCTACCGCCAGCGCTCACATACTTCCCATCGAGATTACATCTCCGCACTTCCATTAGTCCAGTTAACGCGGGCTTTTATTTCAGAGTTAGCGGCCCCAAATCGCTCTCTGCCTTGCATTAAGCAGTTTGAAGTTCAAAAGTATTGGTTATTTTCGCCCGTATTCATCAAACAATTTTAGTTTATATCCCCCTTTTTCTAGGTTGTCCACACGCGATCTCATCGTCCGACACGTCAAAGTTGGCTCTCATTCCGGTTTTAAATGCATCTTAACTGCCCAACAGCCGTCTTAAAATATTGTGAACTTCCTTTAAAAATGCTTCGTTACCAGCGTCACTATATTATTTTTCCATCCCCTTCAAGCGGGGACATTGCTCGAATGTTGCCGGCTCTCAAAGTTTAACGTTTGCCTACATGCCGTTGTTATCCTCGTCATGTGTTTAGTTTTGAGGCAAGAATTTCAAGATAATGGTTGATAAGCAGGGCAGGAATAATCAACGTAAATCTAACAATATTTTCCCGACATTTTGTTTTAATTTAATACAGTTCAGTAAAACATTGTTGTTCGACTTGATGCTGTTCCATTTGACTTTAGCTCATTGTCGTGAGACAAAACAACATGACCACAACTGCCAATCACCGCGCACGGTTACGCCAATGACAAAAAGCGGCGAACAGTTAGTTCTTAGTAGAATTTTGAGTATGGGTTGAGTTTCAACATTCGCCTGTCTCTTGTATATTTCTGTTGTTTTACCAGTTTGTTTTGTTTCGGCGCTACGGCATCATTTCACATGATGGCCACAGTAACACCTGACCGACCAGGCCTTTGCATATGGCATATCCTTTCAAACACGCTGGGTCATTTGAAAACAAAGCTCATTCCAACATGGATGTCGCGTCCATGCACCATTTTAGTTCCTTTTCATCAGATAAGAGAATTAACTCTACTCAAGATTGGAAGCTGAAAGCAGGAAGGATGCCAATAGACCGGCCAAAAGTACCGTTTAAAGCAATTGCTAACATTGCAACCGTGGCCCTCCAGTGGGAGGTACTGAATCAAAATGAGCTCCAGCCCTTTTACCGAACAGTTTTAAATACGCATTTGAAGCCGGAGTTCTCAATGGCAAGCAGACCCCTCCTTTGTAGGAGTTTTACATATACTTTACCAGCTTAATCTTAAACAAGGTGATTGTTAACGGTTCAAACTATGCTAAACCTGATTTTTTTAATATATGGAGTCCCTGCAGTTGTGCTGTACTCAAACAATGTAGTTTTACATATCTGTTTTGTTTGCTTTGACACCAGTGCCACTGATCTACCATTGCTTCTACCAGACCGCCCACAACTTCGTATAAATGGTGGGACTATTACATTAAAAAAATTTCAGTAACAAAAAAACCAAGGAGGAGTTCTGAAAACTGGAGAAGATACAATTAGAAACTTCTTACTCATCCAATGTTTATAGCCAAGGTTCTATAAGAAACAAGTCATACAAGGACAATGCCTTCAGGTTTAAATTCCATGTTGGAACCGCTTAGGCTATAGAAAGTGCTATTCCAAACTCACCATTGTATGGAGGGTTAATCTCATTATTACACTATGAGCAATCAGATGGGCAACATTATAGGATAAATGAGCTTATGACAAACAGTTTAGTTCTAACTACTGCATTTACCAGCATTTAAAATAGACTATTAGCAGCTAAGTCAAAGTATGTGAACACAGTTTGTTTCAACCAAACAACCTAAGGTTTTAAGTTTGGCTAGATAGGCAAGCAGTGCAGTCTACTTCAAATCACACCAAGGTTAACTATTCAACAAGAGAAACTGGATGTAACAGAAGGGCAAAGTCAGTGCAGTTTTGAGGCTCTCTGAAAGTGCTATGCCTAAATTTGGGGGACATATGACATTTTCGTTAAATTTAAACTCATGACTGGTATATGATCTAACCTATGAATTTACAATTACTATGCTTACTTCAAACACAGTAATATAAACTGAGACCTTGAAAAAGGCCTTCAACTGGAGAACATTGAACGAGCATAATCTTTACTACTGCTGGATAGTAAGATTTGAAAAAATAATTCCAAAATGGTTACTTGGACTGGAAGACTCACCATAAAAGTAGTCTGATGAGGACAATGAGAAACTTCAACTCCTAGTATAGAAAGCTTTGAAATAATGGACCAACTCATGAGGTGAAGGCGTGAATTTATAAAATTACTGACTGTACATGCCAAAAAAAGAACTGATTGCTTGAATAAATTTCTGTTAAATATTTGAAAGACTCGGCTAATAGAGGTTCATATTACGAGTTAATCATTTTAAAAAAGAAGTAACCCTAACTGCTGAGATTATTGAGTTTGAAGAAGACAGTATTTCAAACTGTGTAGCTCTTTAAAAGCCATCCATCCTGTAAACCCACCCATCCACGCATTACTGGTTTTCTGCAAGACTTGAATTGTGACCAGTATTGGACCACTAATAAGAAATAGACTACAATATAATTTGAATTTAACATCAAAAGAGGATAAAAGAACATTTGCTTTTAAAATAAACAAGAATAAAGACTGAAGATTGTTAACAAAACTAATTGAGCATGGCACCCTCAGGTACTTTAAATGATAGTGACTTACACTTTAGATGAAGACTTAGAGTTAATTGTTTGTTTGTACAATTCAGAGAGATTGAATTAAGTGCACTGTACATAATGAAGAAAGAGGGAACTCAAAAGGGAGCTTTCCTTGAGACACTAATCAATCTAACCTGATATAATTAATGATAGACCATTACCAAAATACGTAGAACTGATTGACTCCAAAGCATTACACAAAGAATTGTTGAACTCCCCAGTGAGCCTTGAAAGGACAAAGGTTCAGCTAATCTAACCCTATTTTATGCAAGCTAGACAGAATGCTGCTGCTTTAACTGGAGAATTAACAAACCTTCCCAAAGAACATTGAGAACTAGAGGTTGTTAGACAAGAACCACAACAGTTTACATTGTTTTCTCACTGTCCATGTGAAGTTGAAATACACTACTATTTTATAATGATCTCTGAATGAAGTTGTTCTATTACCTTTAGAATAAAAGAGTTCAGCATTAAATGTAATAGGACGGATAGATGGAGCAAAAAAGACACAGTTTACCCATAACCATTTTATCTTGATCAAACTTCTTCTTGCATAGATAACTCTGTTGATAAGTAGTTGCTTTGTTTACTAACCTAAGCATGGGAAAATCAACAGCACTGTTTTAACATCATGTCTAAGCCTGTAATTATGCAATATAATTGATGATATCTGAATATAGATTGTAATTGATGAATAATCAGCTAAGTGAAATAAGTTTTTAAAAATTGTTGAAACTACAAAATTCTTTGAAATGTCTATTACCTATCCTCTGTAACAGAAATGCAGGTCCTAGATAGTCTAAGAACCAGCTTTTACAGAAAGGGGAATTTACCTCAAATGTATTTAGAAAAACCAACGACTACAACTCGCTCCTAGACTTCTTTTTATCAAGAGCAGTTGCAAAAATTCTCCTCTCAACAAAGGCCAATTTGTAAGCACCTGCCAAATTGTTGATACGCCTCTTAGCTTTAATGCCTATCAGTGTTTTCACTGACATGTTCTAGCAACGAGATTATTAGGGGCAATTCTAACATAAGATACTTGATGAACTTTATTCAAAGAGAGATGTGTTATTTTATCTTTTATTTATCTGAACACAAAAAAAACGATCCCAAAAGGGGGCCAATGTGCTTTTTGTATAGATAGCAACCTATTTGTTTCATGTGTTAAAAACTTTTGATCCTCTTGTTTTTATAGTATTAATTACTAGCCCCTTTGACTTTAGAGAAATTATATTTGCTATCAAATTCAATCTTATCCTTATTTTTTAAAATCCCTTTTTTTTTAAAATTTCATAAAAAAAAATCAATTTGTAAAAATGAGGAACATTTACTTACTAATTTGCTGCAGAGACGAGTGTAAAAATCTGGCTTTCCAATCCTTAAGGGGGATGTTCCCAAATTTATTAACAGATGTAGGAGATTAAGAGTTGGTAACACTTTCACAGTAAGGGGAAAGGAGGGCTAATTTGGCTTCTGAATGGGTAACCATACACAATAACTCCAAATGTTACTTTTGTAACTGCTAGCACGTGAGATTATATTTATGCCGACGCAGGTTTCGCGAAGAGACACTCCTGCTAAATTTGTTTACTACATCTTTCCTTGTAATACTGAGAAATTATGCATTTCTGGAAAGAGAAAGACACAGTTTTTATTTTTATATTGTCAAAGGAAACTTAAATCCCCAAGGTAAAATGATAATACTTACATTGAATAAGAAATTTGAGAATGGCAAAAGAGAACTAAGCCTAGTGACATCTTTACTTTTAAATGATTTTTATTATTTGGTTTTAATCCTTTTATCAACTTCAATTTTAAGATTCAGATTCTCTTTTTCACAAATTATTGTTGGGAAATTTACTATTTATATTTAAAAATCATTTAGCAAATTTGTACATTGTTCAAATACATTGTGATAGGATTATTTATCATTGCATAGCTTGTATGTAATTTGTATTGTACATAGTAATAATTGAAGCATGTTGAAATTTTTTATGCCAGTAACACTTAAAAAATGGATTGTGGCTTCCTTTAAGCTAATTTTTTGTTGAACTTTTCAACAGTTTTAGTTTTTATTTCCTTGCATTTTTTTTATATGTTATTTTATCTCTGAAGAAGCCAAGATACTTTCAGATTTACAATTGTAATTTAGGCACTAATGCACCATCATCTCAACTTTTACTGAATTTTGAGTAATTAGCATTTCTGGTTTTGGAAAGAGGGAGGATGGCAATTATCTTCTAACTCTGAAGTTTGTTTCTTTTGGCGCTTTATTAAAAATTTTATTCCAATCCATTTAGAACTGAAAAGAATTGGAATGGCAATTTAGAACTAGGATTATTCATTTGTTATTGGGTTTTTAATTAATAATATTTTACACCAGATTTGCTTAGAGTTACTATTCATGACACTTTCTTGTTTATATTTTATTACTTTATGGTATTTAGGTTTTATACTGTAAAAATCAATACTTTGATTTGTTGAATTAACTTCATGCACATTATGATAGGATTTTTTTTTAATTTACTAATAGTATGTACCTTGATAATTAACAATAGTTATACTTTTAAAATGTTTACATATTTTTATTTATATTCTTATACAAATGGAACGGTTTCATTTTCTTACTCTGTTTTAAATGCGACCTCACTTTGACTATTTTTTACCTTTTTGATTATTATATGTTATTTATTTCAGATCGTAGGTTTACACCGGGTATCACTTCTGTGTCACTGTTAGACAGAGGCACAGTATACTAACCTCGAAAAAGGGCATAGCAAAATTAATTTAAAATGGGTGGCGAAAGCCAAACATACTCTGGCTAGGCTTATAAATGCCCTAGGGCAGATAGCCTACTATGAACCTGTGAACCTAAATAAGCAACTGAAGTGGTATTCCACAGCAGGATATGGCCATTGAAATATCACATTGTGTGTATGTTCCAAACCTGACCACGAGAAAGCAGCCAAGATCTGCATTAATAAAGATACAATCAGCAGAAACAGTTGACCCTGGCAAAATTGTGGCAGAAGAGCAAAGTGTTAAAAATTGGAGACAGTAGAGGGCTGGCAACTCGACACCCTAAAACCCCACTGCCAATCATGAGCGGACAGGTGATCCGCTGTGGCGACCCCTAACTGGGAAAAGCCGAAAGAAGAAGAAGAGTGTTTCTGGAAACTGATTATACACTGTACACCAGGCTGAAGAGAAGCACATTTATCTCAGTTATCAGGGAATGTTGAGTGGCAGGTGTGAGAATCAAGCTACTGCCTCCATCTGTCTTAAGAATATTTTTTTCCTTAGAGGATCAAAGTAGTTCTTTGATGTAGAATAGGCTTAAGGGAAATACAAAAGTTTGTCCAACAAAAATGAGCCATCAAACAGAAGGGGAATCTGATTCTTATTCTTCTGTTACTAAATCTCATAGTGAGACTTCACCAGTGAAACTTTTCCAGTGTTCCAAAGGAAAATGCATGATATTCAGGAAAAAAAAACAAAACAAAGGTGTTAACTAGTAGAATCAGGAGTACAGTGGACTTGAACTGGAGTCTGGGGTTGGGAGATGGAGGTGAAGAGGAAGAAAGACCATTAACATTGAAATTAGTGAATAAATGTGAGACTATAAAGCAGCAGTCATATTTATGAAGTATGACTTCAGAAGAAAACGTGAATGAGAAAGGTTGGATTTTTGATTACTTTGTAAAACTTGTTGTGAGACTGAGAGGCATATAACCCACTTCATGTCAATAATGTTTGGAAGGACACTAAAAGGAAAAAAAAATAACTCAAGGTAAAACTGGTTTTGTGCTTAACAGTGGTTGCATAAAAGATTTCATGAAATAAATTGCATATTATGTAGTAAAGCATTTTCAGTAACTGTATGTGATAAAAGATACTAAAGCACAGTATGCCCGCCGTAGCCACGGGTAATTGGTTTCAGAGCCTGCCACAGATACCTGAAACCATGTATAGTAGCAAACCATCTACTTAGACCCATGTTATTGCATATAGTAACCATATATCACATCTGCTATACTATGGTTCATAGTCTTTTGACTATTTCAGCCTCCTTGGCAAGTCCAGCCATTATGCTTTTCCTTAGAACCAGTGCAGGAGACTCCAAGACCCCAACTATATTTACAGACAACTCTAAAGCCAGTTTTATATCATTTACCTGACAACGTGAGAAGCTACAAATGGGACTATAGTTCAAAGCCCCACAATAACACTTCCTATGTCTATGAATTTTATTTTACTTTTGCTCTGTGAAATATACTGAGCCTTGACTTATGCTAATGTTAATTGCACAGCCTGATGTCTTTTCTCTCAAAACACACTTTAAGGTAAACTTCTGTGAAGCAAAACTAAGTTCAAGGTATGCTGTTAATGCCAACTGTCTATCTTTTACATTTAAACATGCTTGTTTGTACTGAGATGAACAGAGGTTAGCTGCCAGCCACATCTCTGAGATACCAGATGACTAGAGGCTTCTGAAATTCCAAAAAAACATATGTTGCTTGTTATGTTTCAACTTTTAGCTTCTGCTATTTAGGCCCTGCATTTGAGAAAGTTTCTGCTTGTTTGCACATTTTCAGCACCATGCACTAAATTGCAATCATGTGCCAAAGCCGGACAGTGAAATTCAACAAATTTTCCCTTAAAACCCAGGCAGAAATATTCAGTCACTGAGCTCCTCCATGATCATTCTGAAAAAACACCCCTAGTGACAAGTCTTAAACCTAGCATTATGGACAGTTGGACTACCATTGTTTCTCCTGCTAACCTTGTTGATTTTGGTCTCTTGAGGCAGTGTAGCAATTGTCATGTACACAGACAACCCTCTACTATTAACACAATCTAGTGCAGAGTGCGAGGGATGTATTTACACCAAGAATCTAGAATTCATGGTCTCTCTCACTCAAAACAGTAAGTCTGAGAAGGTTGCCAGCTCACCCACCACCACATATTTACACAGTATCACTACTCACACACATAGTACACAAAAACACATGGAGGTTCTCTCAGAAAACTTACTGAAACAACAGAGACCTCCAAAACACAAGACTGCTACAACTAACACAGTCCCCAAAGCACCCGTGACACATAGCAACACCAATGCCTCACCTATCAAGTCCATAAGTGTAGGTTCATAGGTAGGTACTAGGCTATTGGCCCTGGGGCCTATACAAGCCCAGCCAAAAAGGTACCCGGGCTTTTGCCACCCAAGAAAATTATTTTCCTGTACCACTGTCGAGCAGAGCCACAGAGGTGATCCCCGGGGTGAATTTCCTATTTCCCATCCAATCATCAAGATTTTTCTTGAAGAGTGCTAATGAGGAGCTTTGTTTGATATAGAGTAGTAGTTTATTCCAGAGTACGGGAAGTCTCTGGGACAGGAATCTATCCCTCTGGCATGTTCTTTTTATTGTGCCAATGTGTGGGGGAATCTATAACTGCCTAAGACTTGGATGGTGGTCTTTACCCATCATAACCTGGACCTGGAGTATGTCCCAGGCAGGTATGTCCCTAGCACTCAAAACAAGTTTTCTTGTCATTGGAGACTCCGTAGTGAGACACACGGATATCCCACTCACCAGGTTGAACAAGGAGAAAATCACAGTCAGCTGCTTGTCATGCATGTACTCAGGTCTCTCGGAAACAAGTACCATTATGACTCTGTCATAGTTCATGGTGGTGCGAATGACTTGAGATGTACCTCACTAGACTATATGAAGAGAGACATGGTTGAGCTTTCTGAGTGTGTCCCAGGCAGGTATGTCCCTAGCCTTGAGCAGCATACTACCCTCATCTAGAATTATGTTACAGTATAAACAAAAAATGATTGATTTCAATAATTGGCTCAGTTTTTGGTGTCATTCAAAGGGAATCCAGTTCCTGTCAGCCTGGGAATCCATGGTTGACAGACCTCGCTGCTTTGCAAGAAACTGTTTGCACCTGGCACGCCTATGCTTTCGGCTGCTGGCAAAGGCTCTTGCCTTGGCAAGGTCTTGAAAACAACATTACTGATGTGAAATTATCCAGTCAGAACAAAATAAGGGTCATGCTGCTACATGCTAGGAGCTTAAACCAAAAACTGCACTTGTGGAAGCACTTCTATCACTAGAAGATGTAGATGTCTGTGCCGTCACAGAAACCTGGTTTAAGGCCTCAGAGAGTACCCCAGCCCTGCAAGGCTACAATGCCTTTCACACCTTAGACCGCAGAATGAAGGTGTGAAAACCAAAGGAGGCTGTGTTTCAATCTATATTAGAGATAAATTCACCTCCTGTCTAGTTAGAATGGGCAAGTCCATGGAGTTACTCCAGGTCCAGGTTATGATGGGTAAGACTCCCATCCCAGTCTTAGGCAGTTATAGACTCCCATCCTTGGGTCACGACACCCATGAAGCCTACTTAACCAAACTGAAGACAATCCAAATTTTACTGAACACACTGGTTATGGAGGATTTCAATTATCCCACCATCAACTGGGAAAACTACGCTAGCCCAAACTCACTAGCACAAACTTTGTGAATTCAAATGTCCTGGAACAAATTGTCCATACCCCAACAAGAGGAACAAACATTCTGGATATGATCCTCACCAATGTGTCAAACAGGCGCACTGCTGCAACTGTTGGGGCTTCATTAGTTGAAACTGACCACAAATCAGTCACCTTTGAACTGATATTAACACCAGAACTCACAAAGGATGAAATCAGAGTAAAAAACTTCACCAAGGCAAACTATACCCTCCTAGGTAAAGATATAAATGCATTCCAAACCCCACTCCAAGCAGAAAGTGGTAACTATGCTGAAGCTTACACTAAAGCCCTGTACAATCTTTTGCATAAATGTATAAACTCGGCTGTACCAGAAAGAATCAAAGCCGGAGCCCCAAGTAAAAATAAGCTGCCATGGTGGACATCCAGCATCAACAAACTCAACGGTAAATGCAAAAAGTTGCTGTCCAACAAAACAAAGGCAAGGCCCCAATAATGGAAAAGCACCTTCCTCAGCCACAACAGGCAAATAAGACAATTTGTCAAATCCTCCATGAGCTACTTTGAGAGAAACCTAGCAAGTACTGCCAAGGTAACCATAAGGCCTTTTACAGCTACATATGTAACATAAAGGGTAGGACCCAAGCGTGTGCAGAACTAGTGGCCAATGGTATCACAGATACTGACCCACAGAGATAGCAAATCTGCTAGCAGATAGGTTTGGTGGAAATTTCACTCCCTTATCCCCTCCTAACCCTCCCCAACCCCCCCACCCCCCACCCTACATATCTGAAGAGCAGGTCCTCAAAGCCCTGTCCAAGGCAAAAAGCATAGCCTCTATGAGATCATATGACATCCCAGGCTGTCTTCTAAGTAGGCTAAAACATGAACTGGCATTGCCACTATGTACCCTTTTCAGTCCTAGCCTTAACCACAGACTTTGTTCCTGCAAAATTGAGAACAGCTACAGTTATTCCCCTCCACAAAGTTGGTCTAGCAACAGATCCGGGGAATTACACACCTATAAGCCTGACCATCTTTATCTGTAAGGCCATGGAACATATCATTATGGACCTTGTGAATAAAGACATAGGTTATCCCCAAACCCTGGATCCTACCCAATTCGGCTTCGTGAAGGGCAGATCCTACTTGTTAAACCTGATGGATTTATTTGAAAGTGTGACCAACTCCATTGATGAGGGCAAATCTGTGCACACAGCATACCTTGACTTGGCAAAGGCTTTTCAACACAATCCCACATTCAGGTATTACTGATAAACTTAGCAAACTGAATGTAAACCACTTTGTTGTAAGATGAGTTGCCAATTGGCTTACAAACCCGACATACACTATCAAAGTGGATGACTCCACATCAACAAGCAGACCTGCCACCAGTGGGGTGCCACAGGGGACAGTGCTGGTCCCGCTGCTGTTTGGTATATACTTCTCCGAAGTTCAGGTCAAAACTAAGGGGTTGTGGCTGACCAAGTTTGCAGACAGCTGCAAACTAAGTGCAATCCCCCAGATGATGTCAGTATACTCCAAGAGGGTCTCATGCAGATCAACGACTGGTGTATTGGTTATGGTCTCAAACTGAATGCAAAGAAATGCATCATCATTCCCTTCGGCACAATGTCCCTTCATACTATCAAATCAACAATACTATAAGTACCCATGACGTGGTAGGAGATATGGGATCACAGGTGGACTGCGACCTTAACTTTGACTACCAAGTGCCTATAGTAGTAAGGAAAGCTTTCCACGTAGCTCACTTTATTAGTAAAGGTATCTCCTCAGAAGCAAAAGAAGTTATAACCCCCTACTCTGCACTTATCTGGCCCATAATTGAGTATAACACTCCATTTGGCATGTACCTTACTAATTACCTACATCAGTTAGAGAGATCTCAGAGGTTTCTAACAAAGAAGATCAAGGGGCTCCAGCATGTGCCTTACACAAACCAACTAAAGTCCCTGTCACTATACTCCGTATTGTATAGACTTCTTAGGGGAGACTGATGCCCGACCCACAGAGCAATCCAAGACCCAAACTTAATGAACTTGCAACATATCCATAAATCAAATGTGTCTAGGGCTACCCATTCCATGGACTTAAATATGGACTGCAACTTAAATAGGATATGCTGGTGGGACGGATTCATCTCCTTGCGACTGCCATATCTTTGGAACAGGCTACCAATTTACAGGAAATGGAGCACCTCTATGACACTGTTCAAGAGGAACCTGGATGAATGAATGGGACACTTTAAATTCTTCCTTGGTATAGTGCCCACAGCCCTCCTGGACATGTGCGGTCAGCACTAAATGCAATCTTTGGTATTGACTAGCACTTCTTTGGTATTACATTGGGTTGAAACGGCTAGTCTTAAAATAACCTGGTAATCTCCTATGATCCTATGCAATACATCTGGATATACCATTTTATATCTACAATTTCAACTATATATGCATGAGTCAGTTTGAGTTTAAGGCTCCCACTGCCATCAAAGACGATCACAAGGATTTCTTTACTGATGTTAGGAAACTCCGGTGTTACACCCTCCACTACTGCTGCAACTGTAATTCTGCTGTCTGTCATTGAAGGACAGGTAAAGCAATTAGTTCTATCTGTCATTGGAGGACAGTGAAATATTATGAAAACATTAAAAGATAGTGTTAGCATTTACATACGTATTTTGATTGTTATTGTGGAGCAGATGAAGACGCTGATGGCTTGATAATGTGAGCAGAAGATGCTGACAACTAGGGATTGTCGATAGAAATAATTTTGGCTTTATTAACAAACATTGTTATAGGATGCTGTTGCTTCTGCCTTTTTAATTCATGGAACAAATTCTGCAGAGGTTCCAAGTTTTCCATTATTTTATGGGTAACTTTAATGCTGCATTCCATCATTGGGTCGTAATCCATTATCTGTTCACTTTAAAATCTGTGCTGTTTGAAACAATGCAGCAAATCTTTCAAGTGTCCACACCTGCTTCTTGTTCAGTGTCTTCTTCATTGTTGTCATCTTTTTCTGTAGAGGATTTAATGAGGTCTTCTAACTCCTCGTTTGTCAATATTTCACAGTGTCATCCTATATGATCTTTCACTTCTTCTAGCATAGTGACAAATCACTCACTAATCTATTTGTCGTGCTGAATTAGTTATGTTTCTTACCTCTGAGTTGATTTCAGGGAAGCCTTGGAAATCATGGACAGCATCACAAAACAAATTCTTCCAACATGCTCTTACTGTTTCTGGTTTTAATTCACTCATTGCTGCCTTGATGAAAACGATCACTTCAACAATTGTGAATGATTTCCAGCAGTCCATAACTCCAACATCAGGGGAGACATCAATCTTTGTGCAAATCATATCGAATACCTGCCAAGAATACGAGTCCTTGACACATCTAGTGATACCCTGGTTGTGTGGCTGAAGCAGGTCGTGTTTGGTGGTAAAAATGGCACTTGAATGTTTTCATCTTCAATTATGAGTGAGTGAGGGTGGGAAGGCACATTATCTGTTAGTAATAACACTTCAAATGGTAACTCTTATTCTCCCAAGTACTTCTTCACTTCATGAATAAAGCACTGATGAAACCATTGTGTGAATAACATGACTGTGTCTCACACCTTGGAATTGTGTTGCCAAAAGATAGGTGTACAGTTTTTGTTTTTATTTTTTAGAGCACGTGGATTCTTTGCTCACTAAAGAAACCAGGTTTGATCATATGACCAGCCACATTGCTACATAGTTCCAGAATTAATCTGTCCTTAAATGTTTTAAAGCCTGGCGCTTGTTTCACAGTTTGTGGATGCAAGTCCTCGTGGGCATCTTTTTCCATTAGAGGCTGGTTTTGTTACAGTTAAAAACTTGCTTAGGATGATCACGTTTCTGTTCAGTGATTTTTTTTTTTTAATTTTTGCACGAAACACTGCAGCAGCACTCATCAGATGCAGGTTCTCCAGTAATTTTTGTTTTTTTAGATTAAACCTAATTTTGAGTCTGTGCAATCAACCCTTGCTTGCTGTAAATGGCTTGGTTCGTTCCTCTTCCGTTTTGTCTTGTGGCTGCATGTCTTCATATAAGCTCAATGCCTTTTGTAATAACACATTGCCATCAGCTGGCACCCCTTTTCTAATCATATCTTCCACCCACAAATTCAAAGCTTTTTCTACCTTGAGTAGCACCTTATTACTCACTGTACCAGCAACTTTTGCAGATTGGGATGCAACAGAAAAAGTGGCAAGAATTTTATCTTTGTTCTTCAACACTTCATGTAGCGAAGATTCATTTTTTTCTGTACAGCTTGATTTCGATTGTAGTGGGGATTTTCACTTTTTCTCTAATGGTTAGTACTTCACGCCTTCTCTTGGGTTTAGCAGCCATTTACTTGAATAAAAATATTTTTAATTCACGAGGGCAAAAAGTAGTGTAGGGTGTAGCAACAATTCATGCAAAAGTAAATAAATTATGCATGTGTAACTTAACGAGTCTCTCAATTTAAATGCGTTTCGACAAGTTTTCAAGCCGTCGCGTATGCTGGTTTCAAGACCACTTCATCCACTATTTTGAACCGTAGAAAACTGAAACTATGGTTGCCGAATCTGTGGATATGGCGGGCATACTTAAGTGCTTTTTCCCCCTTTTTTAGTGTTAAGAAATGTAGGCATTACAATGTGAAAAGAGAAGAATGGGTGGAGAAAAGCATGTTTAAGTCTATAGGTTGTAATCTTGGGTTGTTGGGTTCAGGGTTGGGTTATTAAAATGTACTGATTGTAATATATGTAAAATTGAAATGTTTTATGTTTCTTTTGCATAAGTTAAGACTCGTATCCATAGTTCAAACAGAAAACTGTAATTCAAAGTGTAAAGGGGGATGATGATGAAGCAAGAGGGAAATTCAAGAAATAAGGAGAGAGTGAGATTTTAGATGCAGACCTTTAAGGAGAATAACAGCCATAGAGAATATTATATTTGTAAATTAGCAAAACATTCTTAAGAACTGAGCCTACATGTGAATGGAGAAAGGAAATTCTGCCGTTAGGGATGACTGCAGTTAGTGGTACAGAAAATAAACAAGAGAAAGCTGGAATTTACTGGAGAAAACTGGCAAAGGAGCCAATGTATTGGAAGCAAACAACTGGAGAAGAAAAGGTAATAGCATAGGAAGAGGAAGAGAAGGCATTTGGACTGCAAACTAGAAACTGCCTTCCTTATTAGAGATTGCTATCAGAGTATAAATAGAAAGGGGCATCCTAAGTGAAAGATGTGCTCTGATAGAGTTCTTAGTTGAATATAGAAGAGAAGTTGCGGTTAAAAAATGGATAATTAGTAGATCTTATAAAATATTGCCGTGAATATGTTATATGGGTTGGAGATGGTGGCATTGACAAAAAGGCAAGAGTGCTGGATGTTGATTTGCACTGGGTGTGACGAGGATGGACAGGATTAGGAGTCAGTATATTAGAGGACCAGCTCAGGTTGGACGGTTTGGAGACAAAGTCAGAGAGGTGAGATTGTATTGGTTTGGGCACGTGCTGAGGAGGGATGCTTTGCATATTAGGAAAAGGATGCTGAGGATGGAGCTGCCAGGTAAGAGGAAGGCCTAAGATGAGGTTTATGGATGTGGTGAGAGAGGACATGCAGGTGGTTGGTGTGACAGAGGAAGATGCAGAGAACAGGAAGAAATGGAAACAGATAATCTGATATGGCGACCCCTAACGGGAACAGCCGAAAGAGAGAAGCTAAAATATTGACATGGTGGGTTTGGTATTATGGTTCAGGTCTTCATCTCATTGACACAAGGTAAAGGGTTTTGGGTTATTGGCTAGACTTAAAATGGCTTTTCAGGGCTGTTAGCCTAGTATTCACCTATATAACTATAGAAACCAATCAGAGGAGGTTAGAAATGACTGGGAAGAGAGATGAGATAACCAATTCACAAGGCCAGGGAGGACTTGTATGGCTCCCAAATATGCAACAAATTGTAGAAGATTTAAAATGTTTGCTTGGAAGTATTTGCATTGGTATTTTTGTACACCAAGCAGACTCCAAAGAATTTTCCACAGGTTGATGGAAAATGTTGGCAGTATAATAGGAAAGAGAGGTAACTGGGAACATGTGTTTTGGGAGTTAAATGTTTTGGTAAGACTGTAAAAATTCTCTACAGACAACAATGTCAGGATATACTGGGCCAGCAGTAACTAAGGAAATTATTTTTTTGAGCTGAGATTCAGGATCACAATTGCCTAAAACAACTAGAACAAAAGAAGGCCTTCTTAAGTTTAATTCTGGTGGCTGCCAAAAAGTTGATTACTAGAAAATGGAAATCAAAGTCTAAACCACCTGTATTTGAAGTAGTTAATATTGTAACAGAGATAAAAGAACTGGAAATGGGACCTTTAGAAAAGGATAGCAGCAAATTATTTAGAAAAATTGGAAATTGGGGGAACGGTACATGCAGAATTTTGTTTTGGAGGAAGAGTGAGGTTTAAAGCAAGGCAGGAATTGAGCAATTTATGTAATGTTGGACTGATGTGAAAAGAATGTATGTAATGTATAATATTTTTTTATATATAAAATGTGTTTGCCTATATCTTAAGTGATGATTCAATAAACGTGTTTAAAAACATACACATACGCCAAAAACAAGGGGGTAAAGAAAGGGATTGAAAGAGAGGCTACTGCAGCAGTGATCATTTGAACATCTACTGTTACGGTACGTTTTACTTACACAACTGGACTACGTTCATCATTGCTCACTGCAGTAGTAGCATTAGCTTAGGTAAATTAACATAGCTAACTACATTTGGGAGGAGGAGGAAGGAGGGTCCAGGAGCCGTTGGAGAATGATCCTAGCAGAGCATGATCAGGTGCTAGAGAAGGAGTCAAGCTTATAGTGCTTTGTAAAAGTATGTACATAGGACCAAGTAGCAGCTTCTAGATTACTTCTAGAGTCCAACCCTTTCCAAAATGCTATACATGAGGCCGAGGCCCTGGTAGAGTGGGCATTTATCCTACCTGGAATAGTTTTGTTATGGTGAGTATAACAAAAGGAAAATAGCCTTAGATAACCATTTTGATATAGTCTGTTTTGACATTTCTCTTGTTACCTTCACAAAAATGAAAATTTGATTTGAAGAACTTAAAGCTTTACTTATGTCAAGACAGTATCAGGTTTGCCTGTGGACATCCAAGGTATGGAGTATCCTTTTGCTCTTCAGGAAAGAAGAAGGGAGACGGATAATTTGGATTAAAGTAAGCTCCGATACTTCTTTAGTCATAAAAGAAGGATTAGTTCTCAAACAAACCCTGTCTCTTTGAAAAATTAGATTGAGTTGACTCAGCATAAGAGCTTACAACTCAGATACCCTTCTTGCAGAGGTGAGAGCAAGTAATACATCTGGTTTGCATGTTAAAAATCTCAAGTCAGCCAGATTGGCTGGTTCATATGGTGCATGCATTAGCTTCACTAACACAAAATTAAGATCCCAAGGAGGGTCCATCGGTTTTCTTTGAGGCATATTATGCAAAACCCCTTTCAAGACTATTTTGAAATAAGACTGCATTGAAAGAGGAGGATCCATTGGTAAACATGCTGAATGGCCAGTGAATATACCTTGATAGAGAAGCAAAAAAGGCCATAGGATAGTGACATACAAATATTGTAGAACCAGAGAGCATCTAGCCCTGAATTAGTACTGATTATGTTGTTGGCTTCGACTTGAAAATCTTTTCCATTTGATGATATATAATTTTCAAGTAACAGGCTTTCTTGCTTTCATTAGTATCTGCTGCACGTCTTCAGTAAACAGTTGCCTAAAAGGAATTAAGACCCTATTATCCAGGCAGTCAGTTGAAGATGATTGATGTTTGGATGTATCAAGCAACCTTGCTCTTGTGTGAGTTGATGTAGTCTGTGAGGAGCATGGGGTAATTGCCTTGGCCATTTCCAAAAGAAGGGAGAACCGTGGTTGCTTGGGCCAGAATGGAGTTACTACAGTGATATTGGAGGATTCTTCTGAATCTTCAGATGTACCTTGGATATTAGGGAAAGTGTTGAAAAGCCTCTAGGAACATTTATGTCCAAGGAAGAGAAAAGGCTTACAAGCCTTCTTGCATGGAGCCCTGGAACAGAATGTTGCCAAATGATTGCTCAGAGAGGAGGCAAAGACGTCTACTTGAGGAATCCTTCACAAATAATGCACACTGAGGGGTCCCAACAGGCACAGAGGATGTGGCTATTACTCAGGTCATCTTGGCTGTAGGTGCTACACCAGAGGGTTTCAATGATGAATGGTCTGAGGTACAGCAACTGGCCACAGCATAGTCACATGCCTGTGTCTGAGGCAAGTTACTGGCATGCTGGGGTGAAAAGGGTGTGTTGCTTATTTTTTTTGTTTTTGTGGCTGAAATAAGGACCAACATTGAGACTGGTAGTTTGTTCCATGGTCAAGCCAAAAATGCTGCTTCTTTCCCAGTGGAGACAAGGAACAGTTACTGGTAAACACTACCAGTCCATAAAATTACTTTTGACAGAAAAACACAGTAAAAATACCTTAAAACACTATGCCAGCACAACTACAGTAAAATAAATACAATTTCTTCACAGTATAAATGCTTTCAGTTACTTTACACCACTTGTAAACTGACAGAAAACAAGTGCGTCATTTAAGAGTTTATTAATGTCTTGAGATAGCCCATTAAAACACAACACTCCTAGCTTTAAAATAACTTTCCTGAAGAAGAAAGTAATAAAACATCAACAAAATTAAGTTCCATTTTGGGGAAAACTTCCATTTTCTTATCTGCCTAGCAAAGGTAAACACAAGCCGACTATTGATCTTCAAAAAACCTCAGAGGAGTGTACTGTTTGGCATCAGTAAAGCTCTAAAGGGCTTTGTGCCCAAACTTATCTTTTATTTAGATCTGCTTAAGTTGCCCAAGAGTTTTGCTGCATGGAAGGTGCCCTTAAGCTTTGGAAACTGGCTGGCTGTTACATCCTAAACAGGATACAAATTGTATAGCTAAGTTTACTGCAGCAGTGATCAGTATGATGAACATTGCTCTAATTGTAACATTACCCAAGACACCCTCACCATCCTCTAAATCTGCTTATTGACCCATTGCCAGTTTGTGGCTTCTTGCTTGGAAAAACTAATCTGCAAACAAACTCAGTTAAATCTACTAGAATTACAAACTAAACATAAGGATTTTATTTTTTTCCTTCCTTTTCTGATTGTTTTCTGTCTGCACACTGTCTATATCTTGGCCAACCCACTCCATTTGCCCTCGTTATGCTCGGGCTCACTCCGCTTCCCTACCCCATTCCCAACCCACCCCCTTTCATTACAATTATACCTAAGTTGCCATGCCCCTTCCCTACTTCACCAATCATTTCACATCCCCCACCTTTCCTCACCTCACCCACCACACTAGCCCTACCTTCACTGCTTACCCAATTCACCACTGATCTTAAGACTCTATGTTCTCCCGCAGCTCGCCTCCCCTAAATGACACAACTCCACTTCCCCTATTTCTTTGCAACCTCCTCCAACTCTGCTGCATTACTACTCTATTTTCTACTACTCCATTCTATCGTGCCTTATCTACCTAGCCTATAATACCACTGACCTCCACAATTCTGACATCAAATACTATCACTCCCCTACACAAACGCACAGCACTCCTCATCCTCCAAGTAAACTTTATAGTCACATCAGCCCACAACTATTCAAGCTCTCTTCTTTGCCATCTCAAACATAAAAAATTTTCATACCTTCAGCTGTCCACTTTCAGGTACCATTGCATAATAACCAAACTAAAATAACCTACTGTAGCACAAATTACAAGCTGATATCCGTCCCAACCCAGGCCCAAGCTATGACTTGCCTAAAACTCAACAACACCTTCCCAACTCTTATTTTAATACTACAAACCAAAATGTCTCTGGATCAAAGGTACATACCTCCCTACCAGTTGCTTCCAAATCTGATTTACTAATAGCCAACTTCAGTCTCAGAAGCCTTGTAAATAAAATTGCTGAATTTCATGCTATCTTGACCACCTACTCTCCTGACATAGCTGTTTTAATAAAAACACGGTTAAAAGCCCACATCAAGGACCCTGAAGTTACTCTCAACAGTTATAATAAGACAAGATAGACTAAGCAAAACAGGTGATGGTATAGCTGCTATGTTTAAAGACTCTCTAAAAGTGGAAAAACTAAACTGTATTTCACCAGACATCCCCAATGCAGAAATACTCATCACGTGGCTACAAATTAATTCTCACAAAGCCATGATTATCATAGCTGTTTACCTGCCCCCTGGAAACAATCTTCCCAGCATTGAAGTTTTCCTTTCCTGTATGCCTCCACTTTCAGTCAAGAAGCTATCATCTTAGGTGACTTTAATTTTGACTGGCTCTCCTGGTCCTCTAACTGCCCTACCAACTTTGTCAGTTTTTATAACTTTATACAAATTATTAACTATCCCACTTGCACTGACAAACACTCAAAAAAAAAAGAGTCATTACTTGATTGGATATTATCTAACAAACCAAACCTGGGTTACCAAGCCAGCTGCCGTCCAGTCATCCTTAGTGACCATGCTCCTACTTTTCTACTTAGAAAAAGAATTCAAACCCAATCTTTACAGTCCCTTCAAATACACCCGCTGTAAGAAAAACTTCTCTCCTGATATATTCAGTCTGGTACTACAACATTGTTATCGATCACCATTAAAAAGCCTAAAACTGGACCTTGCAGTAGAATTCTTTAACAACAAATTTCTTGACACCCTAAATAGTCTGGCCCCCACCAGAAAAATGCCCATCAAATCCAAAGTTACCATAGCTTTCTAATGACACTAAACTTCCTATCAAAATAAAGGGATAGAGCCAGGGCCCTGTACCAATCTACCAAAAACAAAAACGATCTCACATTTTATCAGCAATTAAGAAACCAAACAAAGAAAAGGATAATTAATGGCAAAAAATACTACTCCCAAACTTGTCAACAAAAGTTTCTACATAACCTGCGAAAGTTCTGGCAAACTTTAAACTACCTCCTGGTAAAACCTCCATTTCATGCTATCTTGACCACCTACTCTCCTGACATAGCTGTTTTAACAAAAACACGGTTAAAAGCCCACATCAAAGACCCTGAAATTACTCTCATCAGTTATAATAAGACAAGATAGATTAAGCAAAACAGGTGTTGGTGTAGCTGCTATGTTTAAAGACTCTCTAAAAGTGGAAAAACTAAACTGTATTTCACCAGACATCCCCAATGCAGAAATACTCATCACATGGCTACACCCCTTCCACATCTAACACCTCCGAATGCTTAGTATCACAGTTCAACTCTAATTTTTATTAACTCTTATCACCTTCCTCCTGGATAATCAGCAAAATCTACCACTCTCTGTCCCCTCCCCTTCCACTAGAACCACTAACTCTTTCTCCTTTAAACCTGTTCAAACGTATTACTTAAAAACGCTCCTGAGCAAACTAAAACCCTGCTGCCAACCAACTGACCAGCAAATTCATAAAAATAGCTGCTCCATCCATCACCTATTCTAATCAATCGTTCTGTCTCTGAACAGTGTGTACCTCACCTCTGGGAAATCTCTCACATCATTCCCCTCTACAAGGGCAGCTCCTTTAGCGATATCTCTAACTGCTGCCCCATTGCCATCCTCCCCACCCATAGCTAAAATCCTAGAGAAATGTATTCACCAACAACTCCTAAATCACCTTACCAATAACAACCTACTATCCTACACCCAGCACGGTTTTAGACCTAAACATAGTACTAACACAGCCTTAATATCCTTTGCTGACACTATTCAACACCTTAAGAATAATGTACTAGTCTCTGCAATTTTCCTGGACATGTCAAAAGCATTTGACACCGTTTCACCAACTCCTACTTAACAAACTTGCCACTTACAGTCTTAGTTCATCATCACTTGCATGGTTTCACAGCTACCTATCAATCTGTAAACAGGCTACCAAATGGAAGAACAGTCTCTCTCCTCTACTGCCAGTATCCACGAGTACCCCAAGGGTCCATACTTGGACCCATCCTTTTTATCATACTTACCAACAGCCTAAATTCAGCAACCCAACTTGCTACAATCATACAATACAGCTCTTATCTGCTGTTCCCCTTCCCACCAAGAACTTCCAAGATAAGACTCAAAACTCATTTGAGGAAGTTGAAACTTGCCTATCTAACCACCAACTCATTCTAAACCCAAATAAGACCAAGTTAATGATTTCCACAAACAAAACTTCCAAACCCTACTCTCCATAGGTTCATAGGTTGGTACTAGGCTGTCGTCCCTAGGACCTGTACAAGCCTAGCCATAACAATTCCCTGGCTATTTCTTTCTACAATATTTACTTCCCTGGACCCCGTCTAGCAGGGTGACTGACATGATCCCAGGGTGAATTTCCTATCTCCCATCCAATCGTCAAGGCTCCCTTTGAAGAAGGCCAAAGAGATGCTCTGCTTGACATGTGTGAGCTGTCTATTCCAGAATCTGGGGAGTCTCTGGGTCTGGAGCCTAGCCCTCCAGCATGTTTTGTTCATTGTGATGACAAGGTTTAGATACCTGGAGCATGTGGCTCTGAGGGATTGGGATTTCTTTAAGTGTAGCATGTCCAACAGCACTGGGTTTGACATGGCCTTGTATGTTAAGCAGAGATCGCCTCTGAGTAGACGATATGTGACTGAGTATAGCTGGAGTTTTTTTTTTTAGACTGTCTGCATAGGGCATCTGCTTTAGGCCTATGATTCTTTTAGTGAGGTATTTCTGCAGCCTTCCCAGTTGTTGCAGATGTTTTGAGAGGTACATACTAAATGGGGCATTGTATTCTGTAATGGATCTAATGAGAGATGAGTACATTGGGGCAATGACCTCCTCTTTTCTGGATGAAAAGCCCTTAGTGATGAGGTGTGCCATATAGAAGGATTTCCTGACTGTTGTGACAATGTAGTTATCGAAGGTGAGACCACTGTCCACCTGTGTCCCTAAGTCTCTTATCACACTTTTGGTGTTTAGTGTACTGCCACCTATGTGGTAATTCACTGGTACATGCTTTTCTCCAAAGGGGATAACTGTATATTTCTTGGCATTGAGCTTGAGCTCATGGCTCTGTCACCAAGCATATGTTTCTGTAAGGTCCTTTTGTAGAATATCCACATCATTTGGGGATTCAGTAATGGCTTCCAGTTTGCAGTCATCCTCGAACTTTGTTAGCCAGAGTCCTAGTGTTGGCCTGTACTTCAGAGAGGTAGATGCCAAACAAGAGTGGTCCCGGGACTGAACCATGAGGTACTCCACTTGTCTGGAGCTGGATTTTTAGTCTGCTACTTTTACAGTGTGTGTTCTGTCAGTAAGCCAGTTGGCAATCCATCGAGTGACACAGGGATTAATGCCCAGCTTAGTAAGTTTATCTATGATTCCAGAGTGGGGGATGGTGTCGAAGGCCTTGGCGAGGTCCAGATAGGCTGTGTGGACCGCCTTACACTTGTCCACAGCTCTGGAGACTGATTTGAAGAAGTCAGGTTCAGGTGACAAGATCGGCCCTTCATGAACCCAAACTGGGTGGGGTCCTGTGTTTGAAATTTACCAATGTCTTTGTTTATATGTTCCATGATAATACATTCCATGGCCTTGCAGATGGGGCGGTAGTTCCCCAGGATCCAAGGTGGATCCCCCCTTGTGGAGTAGGACAGCTGTAGCTGTGGGCCACTCAGTGGGCACGAAGCCTGAGGTGAGGCTATAATTAAACATGACACTTAGGTAAGGTGCCAGTTAATTTTGTAGTTCATGTAGTACACAGCTCAGGATGTCGTCTGGTCCCATGGATGCTGTATTCTTAGCTTTGGAGAGTGCAGTTTTTACCTGTGTGCCTGTTATTACTGGAATTTGGCAATCTTTCGGTATTGAGATGGGCCCTTTAGGGGGTGAAGGTGGCACTGAATCGATCTGCCAGGACATTGGGAATATCCTTGGGATCAGTATTTTTAATGCCATTCTATTGTAGCTCAGAGCAGATCTGAGCATTGCCATTTAGATTCTTGACCTAGCTATAGAATGCCTTATAGTTGTCTTTGGAATCTTTGGCAATTTTATTTTCTCTTTATCACCTCTCTCTGTTCACTCTGCCAATTGAACCAAAATTGAGCCTGTAAATCGCACCAAACTCCTAGATGTAACAATAGATGATAGGCTGAAATTTGATATGCATATTTCCCTAACAGTCAAAAAAGTCCATGCCAAACTTGGATCTGTCTACAGGGCCAGACCTTTCCTAACACACCAAGCCAGACTAGCCACAGCTAGCTCTCAACTTCTGTCTACCCTCCTCTACTGCTTGCACATTTTCACAAACTTGCACAAGGCCGACCTTAATAACTTAGAATCCTGCTATAATAAAATAGCAAAGTTTGCCAGCAACCATCCCCATAAAGCTCATTGTTATGTACTTCAACAACTTAACTTACCTTACCTACCTAAACCAACTTACCTTCACCCACAAAATCATTCAGAACCCCAGTTACTGCTTTGCACTTTCCACGCTGGTCCAACCACATGTCAGTACCAGGTCCCTTAGATCTTCAGACAGGCTACTGCTAAAAAATAACCCAGTCTCACAACTACGATGGTAATCACTCTATTCAGATAAAATAACCAAGACCTGGAATACACTCTCCTCAACACATACAAAATATTCCCAACTGTTTTTCCTTTAAAACAAAAGAATATCTCAAAAACATCTGGCTCTGTCCCTGTAGTTCTTCAGGATAATTCCTCTGTCCTAGTACTTCACTTCACAACTCTGTTATCACCTGTAAACAGCACAATCCTATTTTCTCCATGCGAGTTGAAACTTTTGGCACAAACCCTGATAGATTTTTAAGTACTACAGTGATCAAGAATCTCTGTATTCTGCTATGACATATGCCTGTATGCAATTTTATTTGTTAGTCAATTTTTGTTAATGTACCTTAATGTTAAAATACTCCATTATCTACATATCAGTATGTGATATATGCTCTATGTTGTGCTATCGCAATAATTTATCTTGGTTACCTTAGTTAACATATGACTACAAATGTATAATTTTTAGATCTTACTAATTGTAGTATTATTGTTTGTGGAGCTTTTCTCCCCGGGTCTCCACTGAAAAACAGGCTCCTGGCCCAGTCGGACACTATCTGGTTAACAAATGTAAATAAACCAAATTATAGACCCAGTATGCAGGGAAAGTCTGACTAGGCACTAGGAATCATCAGCTAAGGCCTGGAGAAAACTCTGAAAAATACACTGAAAATTTTAAACATTTAGAAAAAAGTATAACTCAGGACCACTGGGTTTTAAACATCCTAAGACAAGGATTCCTGCAGTTTCAAAAGACCCAGGTGATCCTGGTTCCATCTCTACTAAAGAAGTACTTGACCAAAGAGCTATAAAGAAGATATTAAAAGGGGAAGAGAATTTGGACTATATATATATATATATATATATATATATATATAGAAGGCACATGGAAACCTATTTTGGACCTCTCAGGAATAAACAAGTACCATATCCGCCCAAAATTTCAAAATGCTGACTCTTCAGTGCCTTCTCCCTCTGCTGTCCCATCAGGCCTTCTAGGTTACCATGGACCTGAGAGATTCCTACTTTTTTAGTCCCATTACCAGGGGCATAGAAGGTTTCTAATATTCACACCCGCATCTTCTTTTGACTTCTGTTTCTGTTCCCTATCATCAGGAGTAGCTATTCCTTTTGACATTGCTCAGTACAAGTCTGATTTACCCATGTGGCTGATAATGCCATATTGTTGCAGCATACACCTCCAGAGTCAACAGAACTGGATCATAGTCAAATGAGGCCTTATGCGGGGTAGTGAACCAAGACCCTGCTAAACCATACCAATATCCCAGTACTTGGCTACATCTTTCCAGTTACTCTGTAATACCATTCAAACCTGTCTGTGTGCATGCAGTTTTCTTATTTGCTTTTATAATTATGACAGAGATTTAGATTTCATTTAAAACTTTTATTTCAAAGTTTTCAGTAAAAACACTGACCGTACATTTTCTAAACACAACCCTTCCACATTGAAAACAGACTTAGCATGAGAAAGAGTAAGTGTCTCTTTCCTTGAAACTCGCGTTTAGTGAAAATGCATCTGGCAACCCATTAAATTAGAAGTAACATGCTGGGATTCTTAATTAAGTAGCATATAGCTTGTAAAAATTCAAAAGATAATTGTGTAATACATATGCTATCAGCTGGAGACAGTTAACTGACCAAGTGTTCCTTTTAGGGCAGCCCAGGAACACTGTCTAGTCAAGTGACCTTTGTTCAGTCATACAGTAGACAAATGAAGGCTGAAAGAATCAAACCTAAAGCAGCTGTTTAACAGTTCATAGCCTTACTCATCTGCACTAAGTACCAGAAAAACTGCTGTAGCCCAGCAAAGTGCATTTCACAACATGTCTGCAAAAAACAAGTTACATTAAAATGTTTTTATACTTAATGTTAAACTTAAGACTTCATGCTATCCAGTTTATTCACAGCCAAATAAAATAAGCATGCTGTCAAAGGTCAACAAAACAAGGAAATCAAGAATTGTACTCAAAGACCCAAAAGAACATGTCTGTTATGACGATGATCTTGTTCATTACAATTGATTCTTTCCTTTACAATGTGTAATATTTTATATGCCCTACTAATTATCCCTTTTTTAACAGC
Organism: Protopterus annectens; assembly: GCF_019279795.1. Classification (NCBI taxonomy): domain Eukaryota; kingdom Metazoa; phylum Chordata; order Ceratodontiformes; family Protopteridae; genus Protopterus; species Protopterus annectens. The sequence continues at coordinate 884,550,259 of NC_056726.1, read as the reverse complement.
AACTTCTGTTCTAGATTCTACTAAATATGTTACCAGTGCTGGTGTTTCACTTAAGATCCCCCTACTCCTTTCTCTTTGCCTCTACAGGGTCCCCCTACTCCTTTCTCTTTGCTTATACTCTGAAATCAGTCCTTGATGGGGAAGGCAGTCTCTAGCCTGCAGTCCAAATGTATTATTGGCCTCCTCCCATTCCATTACCTTTCCCCCTCTAGTTATTTGATCCTAATACCTTTGTTCCTTTGACAGCTTCTTCCAGTAAATTCTAGACCCTCTTGTCTATTCTCTGTATCCCTAATTGCGGTCATCCCTATTGGCAGAATTTCCTTTCTCCATTCCTTTGTTGGCTTGGTCCTTAGAATACTTTCTGCTGCTTTATGAATATAATACCCAGTATGGTTATTTTTTTATTCCCTTTAAGGATCTGCATCCAGAATCTCAGTTTCTTCTTATTTGTTGCGCATCCCCCATTTCATCATCATTCCCTTCCACACTGAATTATAACTTTCTGCTTGTGCTATGTATAGAAGCCTTAACTGTGTAGCTCTGAAATACCCCTTCAAATCCGATATTCCCAAATCACCTTGCTTATTAGAAGGATCAACCTATCCCACGTGACTCCCCCCCCCAGATAAAATCTTTCAAAGCTTCATTAATTGCTATCCACAACTTCTCTTCTGGTTGATAAAAATATGTCTGACCTGTGTATAAACAGGGTTTGTGTCTTTTAAACCCCATTTTTCTATTGTGCGATTCTGAGCAAGTTTCTTAACCAAGCATTGCTTCTGGGTTGCCTAAAGTGGGGAGGTTACCTGATTAATTAAAAAAAAAAAAAAAAAAAAAGACATAAGTGTGAGACACAATCAAATATGCTTATTTTCTGAATAATACAAACAGTGAAAATGTAATGACTGGCCTTATTAACTGTAATCCATTTACCAGCAAATTACTTTACCAGGTTGGTGTTGTGCAGTGGTCAGGCTTAGTGCAATCCAGGAGGTAAACTGCTGTTACGCAAACACACAGACACACACCTTAAAGTTCAGATTGGGGTTGACATCAAGTCTCATCAAGTCCAAAGTGCAGGTACAGTGCAGTGCTTCAAGTCCCAACTAACTTCCCAACTGCGATGTCCTTCTGCTTCAGTACTTCAAAAGGTAACTTGCATCATTGCTTCCTGATTGGCCATACTGACACAGTTCTGTGCACCTATGACCTTTCTGGTGTTGCTTATATGTGAAAAGTGAAAGTACATGAATGGAGAAAAGTGCTTTAAAGTGTTTGCTTTTCTGTTTCTTTTTATGAAAAGATTGGTGGCAGGATAGCCAGCCCCCGGGGAGTCAAGGACCCCAAGCAGTTGCCCATATCTCCCATATTATAATCTGCCATTCTGCTTACTATAGTGCTATTATATCTGTTTTTGAAATTATTTGTCTTGGTTGAAATTGTCAAGATAGTTTCTGTTGGAATACTGAAGCTTATCTTTCTGTGAAATTCTACCCAGCATGACATCATGATAGGTAAATAGTGCTAGAATCGAGCTTAAATTATCAGTGGGAGGCATTTATCAGAAACTTGCTCTTATTTTTTCCTGGACTTAAACTGTGATAGGGTGAAAATAATGTAAATGTATTCACATTCAGTTTTGTAATCAATCTAATTGACTACATTGCAGTGTGCGTTTTACTTTTTTATACTGTACTATTTTCAGGGAGTTTCCATTAAGTTTGGGCACTGTATCTTTGTGTTGTACTGCCGGTAGTCTCATGTTTGTTTTCAAAAATGGTATTAACTGTATTTTCTTTCTGTTAAAACAGTTTTCTTTCAGGTGACTAAGCCAGTTTATTTCAGGTGACTAAGCCAATATATGGTAGTTGCATCCCTCTCAATTCTTCCAGAGTTTTACAGAATGACCCTGACTTGGTTTTCATGCACACATATGGAACCTTAACACAATCTGAAACTCCTCCCTCTTGTCTAGTTTGTATTCACATGATGGAAGGTACGCTTTTAGTCCCCTTGTACATCGAGTAGCACCACATCAGTTGTCCGTATGACTAAGACCAGTCCTACTTTTCGCCTGGTTCCTTTCTGTAGAAGAATGCTGTCAAACAAAGATGGCTTACACTTATACTTACATTAGCGCCACCCTATCTACCCTCTCCCAATCACAGCCTCCCTCCAATCTTCCTTTTAATGAATCACCATCTTAACAATCACCCCTACTACTGAGTCCCCACTCCCACACTGTAAACACCTACCTACTCCACTGCATATACTCCATACAATAAGTAGATTACTCCGTACAAGCTCCCAAACATGTATCACTACCCCACAATATTACTCTTGGCCACAGTGACCTCCATATTAATAATACTTACACACACACACACACACACACACACACACACACACACACACACACACACACACACACACACACACCACTTCCACAACTTACCCCAAAAATAGTTATCCCCACTGATACATAGTCTTCCAACTACCAAATACACCATCACAGCTTCCAGAATATCTCCCCAAAGCTATTTATGTACAACTATTGCTTTATCCCTAAACTCCTAGATTCTTCACATAGTACACCCTATCTCATACCTGTTATATCCACCCCCTATATACTCCTGTTTAATCTCTGTACTGTCAACTGCGGGGACAGACATCCACCCTGTTTGATTGTTTATTTATTTCATATTTGTTTACTGGGAGTGTCTGACTGAGCCCCACAAAAAGGTGCATCCTCAGCAGAGGGCCGGGGACTAAAGGTCAAAGATACATAGAGAACAGTGTTAACAGGTTACATAGTAAACAGTGATACAATTGAGTTGACTAGTAGTAGTAACACAAATAATTCAGTAAAGCTGCTAAGTCGCACATTGATACACATTATAATAGTTGGACAGCGAATGCAACATATTAGAAGCAAAACAGTAATGTAATTCTACTTGGGGGTGGGGTGTTAACCTAACCAAATAAAAACAATTAGAATAAAAATCTACAGAGTAGGTAGGAGATAGATTCCAGAGGAAATATTTGGAGGGGAAAAAAGCATTAGTGAGGAACAGAATAGGATTGCATTACTAAGGAAGAAGTTATTGAGGGGTCAGTTGGGGTTTTGAGCAGGAGCAAAGCCAGTTTTTGATGAAATGAGCCTTGAGAAGAATTTTTAATTTGGAGAGGTTAGGTGTACAAAGAATGGGTTTGGGAAATTGAGTTCCAGATTTTGGAGATGTGCTTTTGAGAACAAAGCATCCCCACAGCTGTTATTGGCTTTAGAGACATCAAGAAGTAGTTTGTCAGATGAGCAGAAAGATCTATTGCTAGTGTAAGGCTTTACTAGGATGTTCTTCATATTTCACTGTTGCAGTCATCACTTCTGGGTTATCTGCTTGCATTAGCCCTCAGTCGGCCTGATTAACAAAGTCTTTTGGTTGCTGTCCCTTCTTTCAGGTCATCGGGGGTATAAAACATGCAGCCGACGCTATTACATCAGTCTTTTTTGCCGTGCGGTGCCCGAAGCAGCAGTTCGTAAATGCCGGTCGGCCGAGTCCTGAAATTTTCATTTTCAAGTTTCAGAACCAAAGTCTTCAACTAAAGCTAAGTACCCCATTGGGGAAACTTTTTCTTGCTCCTTACCAATGTCAGTTAAAGTTAATAATTGCATTACTTGTGGAAAGCAAATACCTCATAAAGATTTTAATTCGTACTGTATTCCTTGCCTAGGCCCTGACCACGATGTACCTTGCTGTCAGTTTTGTGCTTTATTCAGTCAACGCAGTATCCGTCGTCTGTATATTTTCGCATCTAAATATTTCGGTTCTCAGTTTAATTATCCAGAAATGTTGTCAGCCATCCGACTGCCGGGATTCCAAAAAAACGCAAGGATAAATACAGAGACAGGCCGCCGAGGTCCAAAACTGCCGACGACGCTTCTCCTAAGCCAGTCACCAGTTCACCGGTACTCAGTGAGGCACTTTTGCAGCCCCTGATACCCGCTACTTCTTATTCGCAGGCCTCTACTGAGACCCATTCGGAGTCTGGTATGCCGTGAGATGCTTCAGCTGTGGAACCTGCGGATATCTCTACCTTGGATGGGTCTGGAGCTGCTGTGCAGGCACCGGCTTCTGCGGGTGTATTCAGACATATGGGCTTGCATGTTAAACCGATGCCTCTATCTTCTTTTAGGCCTAAATCTAGAACCATGCCTGAAAAACTGATGCCTAGGCCGCATGCTCAGACCTCTATGCCTAAAAAACAAATGATAAGAATGGCCGAAGATCTTATAACTATCAGGGGAAGCCAGCCTCCCCCTTCTGAGAAACTAGGACTGAATTAGTTTATGATTCTTCTGACCAGGATTCTGATTTTTCTGATGACCTAGATTTGCCCTCATCTACTTATGAGGATTCTGATGCAGAGGACTCTATTCCCTCTGCTTCCCCTCCAGAGGATTTTTCTTTTGGTGAAACCTTACATACAATAAGGGAGCATTTCCACTGGGAAAACCAGGATTTTTCTTATTCAGAAAAGAGGCTTAGGGATTTCTTACTCCTGACTCAACATAGGCCTTTAGCTATTCCTCCTGTACTAGACATTGTTGATGATGCTTTCTCGGAATCTAGTTTGGCCCATGATTCTTTGCCTCCAGCTCCCAGAAAGCCTGACAGATATTACAAGGCTCCTAATTCTCACAAGTTCCTTTTTAAAAATCCTATTGTGGATCCAGAGACTATTTCACAGGGACCCATGGGCATTAAGGCTTCTACTGCTAAAAATCCTACCCCCTCTGATATAGACTCCAGGGCGCTGGATAGATGGGGTAAGAAGGTTTACACTTCTGCAACCTTGGCCATTAGGGCTTTAAACTGCCAGTTTCATATGTTAAAGTATCAACAACATGTTATTGGATTGCTTAAACAGAAAATGATGTTGATTCCTGACTGTGCGGAAAATAAGAGTTACAGGATTTTATGCATTCTGCTGAACAGGTTGGAAAACATACTTTGCAATGTGGATTTGATTCTTTAGAGGCCTCTTGCAGGGCTGCTGTTACTGGGTCTGTGCTCAGAAGGCATGCTTGGCTCAAGGAGCAATCTTTACCTGATCATGTTAAAGCTAAATTGTTGGATGCTCCCTTAAACCAGGACTGCCTGTTTGGCAACAAGGCTGAGGAAGTTCTTAAAAAGATGGAAGATAAAGCTAAATCTATGCAAACTGTTAAAGATTTCTTACAAATTCAGCCTCCTAGATTTAGTAGGTACTGGCCCTCTATGAATTGGTCCTTTCCAGCCCCTTCCAGGTCTTCTCAAGTCAAACCCAGACATAGCAGAAACCCCAGGTTTCAGGCCCAAAGGACACACAAGACTAAGCAGTGGGGGGGTTTCCACCCCCAAATCAGGGAGTAGTAAGACTCCCCGCTATAGAAAACAGTCTCAGTGACTTGCTTCTAAAACATTTAAGCACTTCCAACTGAATGCTCCTTTAGGCGGAAAGATTGGTCTGCAGGCCAAAAACTGGGAACTCATTACCCAGGACAAATGGGTTTTAAATAGTGTCCCAAGGATACAGATTTCACTTCCACACCTTACCAACACCAAACAGGTGGCCAGATCTACCCCCAAATCAGTAGGCAAAGGCCCCAAAACAAGTACTCTCTCTGTTAAGCATGGGGGCTATTCAGTTGGTACCAGAAGAGGAAAAGGGACAAATGTTCTATTCAAGACTTTTCCTGGTACCCAGAAAAGGAAATACATGGTGTCCTATTCTGAAGCTTTCTACTCTAACTACCTTTCTGGTGATTCCAAAATTCAAGATGCTGACTCTTCACCAGCTGCTTCCTATGCTATGCAAAGATGCATGGTTGGCAACACTAGACTTAAAAGAAGCATACTAGCTCCAGTCATTGCATTCTACAGGCAAAGAAATATTCAAATATACCCCTACCTGGATGATTGTCTAATTCAGGCAGAAAGCCAGGACATACTTTTGAATCATCTGGCCTTTGTTTAAAGGGTACTGACTTGTCTGGGGTACACCATAAACAAAAATAAATCTCACCTGGCTCCCTGTCAACAAATTATATTCCTGGGAGCAAGCTTGAATACAACTTCCCAGATGGCTTTCCTCACGCCAGAGAAACGGATTCATTTGACAACCTATGTCAAACAAGTGGCCACAAAAACCCAGTTATCTGCAAGGCAAATTCTGCAAGCCTTGGGGTTCATGGCTTCCTGCATTCTTCTAATTCCATATGCAAGGCTGCATATGAGGAAACTGCAATGGTATCTCAAAAGCCTATGGTGTCAACATTCACAGGATCTAGAAGCAATGATTCCTATCATACCTTGCCTACGCCTAGAGTTCCTTTGGTGGGAAGAGGCCTGCCACCAAAACCGCGGACTACCATTCACACTACCCCCTGCCAGCCAAATCTTAACCACAGATGCATCAGACTATGCATGGGGGGCACCTGGCAGGAAAGTGCATTCAGGGCAAATGGAACCCAAGTCAAATGCACCTGCATATCAATCAAAAAGAAATGTTAGCTGTACAGAATGCTCTGAAAGCCTTCAAGGACCACATTCTTCCAGGACAATTAATGGTAGACAGACACCACTGTTATGTGGTACATAAACAAGCAGGGGTGTACACATTCTTTCCCCTTCTGCAGAAAAGCCATGGCATTGTGGAACACAGCCCTGAGCTATCAAGTCCATCTACAAGCTCATTTCCTGCCAGGAAAACTAAATACACTGGTAGGCGAACTAAGCAGAAACCTCATGGACCCACACCAGTGGAAACTGGAACCAAGGATTTTCAACATGTTGAAAAGCAAATGGGGGAGCCCAGATATAGACCTGTTTGCCTCCCCCCAAAACTATCAGTTGGACAAAGTTTGCACAAGGACTCCCCACAAACAAGCTTGGAAAGTGTGGATGCTCTGTCCTTCAGCTAGAAAAACCTATCAGTTTATGCCTTTCCCTCTCTGCTCTCCAAAGTACTACTAAATATCAAACAAGACAAAGGACAGTTTTGATTGCACCAGACTGGCCACGCCAACACTGGTAACCCCTTTTGCGCAGTCACTGTTGGTCCCATGGCACCTGCTTCAGACTACTACTCTATTGTCTCAGCAGGAGAACCAAATTCTGCACCCTCAACTCCAAACACTGAATCTAGCAGCCTGGTTAATTACATAATTTCTCCTTTACCATCCCTCAGTAAACCAGTGATGGATACCATTTTAGAAGCAAGAAGGCCTAGTATTAGAAAGTCTTAAGCTGAAAAATGGAAAAGATTCTGTGTCTGGAACCAATCTCAAGGGATGAATACAACAGTGCCCAATTTACCTCTGATTTTACAATACTTAACTGAGATGCTTCATAAGGACCTGTCTTTCTCCTTCATCAAAATTCACACCTCAGCCATCTCAACTCATTATAACACAGAACCACCCCTCTTCTCTCTTCCACTGCTTAAGCAGTTCCTCAGAGGGGAAAAGGCTCCAACTCCAGCCTGGGACCTCAACTTTGTATTGGAAAAGCTCGCCCTTCCTCCTTTCAAGCCAGCTGCCACCGAGGACTTAAAATTCCTTTCTTGGAAAACAGCTTTCCTTTTAGCAATCACTTCAGCAAGAAGGGTATCTGAATAACAGGCCCTCATGGCAGTGGAGCCTTTCATCATCTTTCATGCGGTCAGGGTATCCCTCAGGATCAATCCCTCCTTCATGCCCAAGGTGATATCCAGTGTGGCCCCTAATGAGTCCATAAATTTGCCAACCTTTTTTCCTAATCCACAGAACAAAGGGGAATGGATTTGTCACACTTTAGATGTGCACAGACAACTTAGATTCTACTTGGACAGAACTAAACCTCAAAGGAAATCTAATCCACTGCTGGTGGCATTTGCTGCAGGGGCAGAGAGGAAGGCTATTTCAAGGAAAACCGCTTCCAAATGGATAGGCCATTGTATTCATTTCTGCTACAAACACCATGGAAAACCTATCCCACAGGGGCTCAGACCCCACTCTACCAGGGCTGCATCTACCTCTACAGCCTTTCTTAGAGGTGTCCCTACCAGGGATATCCTAGAAGCTGCTACCTGTAGTTCTGTAAATACTTTAACGAAGCACTACCATTTTCCAATTTTCTCTAAATCCAGAGCTGACTTTGCCACTGCAGTCTTGCAGGGCCTTATAGCTGGTCCTAATTCCATTTAAATTCTTCCTCCCATCCTTAGCTTTGGGAATCTACCCAAAAATGATGACTGCAACAGTGAAACATGAAGAACATAGTACAGTTGTGTACACTTATCATAAATGTAGATGTTCGAGTGTATTCACTGTTGCAGTCCTGGTTACCCTCCCTCCAGCCCCCTTCTTGTTTTGGATATACCTCTACTTTCCTTTGCTATCTTCAAAAGCTTTTTGGGTGTATTTGCTTTTTTGTTGGAGGTATAACCTTGTATATTTATAGATTTAATTGCTTCCCGTTATGGGGGCTCCTGACATCTGGAGCAAGAAAAACTGATGTAATTGCATCGGCTGCATGTTTTATACCCCTGACGACCTGACATCATGGAAGAATAGACAGCAGCCGATGCAGGACCCAAGACTTTGTTAATTGGGCCGACTGAGGGCTACTGCAAGCAGATAACTTAAAAGTGAAGACTGCAACAGTGAATACACTTGAACATCCACATTTATGGTAAGTGTACACAACTGCACTTTTTTAGGGCTGGGCATTTATCTGGTAGGTAGATGATGGAATGGCAAATTGTGAGTTTTTTGAGGTATAATAGGTTTGGGATTTCCAACCAGTCCAGTTTGTGAAGAGCTGTGCAATGATGTGATCTGTATGGGCTGTTAGTGGCAAACCTGGCTATTCTGTTGTAGCAGGCTTCTAGTTTATTTAGATTTGTCTTCCTTAAATTAGTAAATATTGGAGAGGCATATAACAGAGTGGATAGTAGATGGCTTTGTGCAATGGCTATTTTGGTAGTGTGGGTATGGAAAGGTTTGGCTCTGTACCCTGAATTTTATATGGACTTTTTTGATTGCCTGGGATATGTGCACATCATAACTGAGGGATTTGTCAATGGTGATACCTAGTTACTTAGGTATGGTCAACTGGATCTAAACTAGTGTTAGTGGAGTATGTAGTGAATGGAATGGAGGGTTGAGATAGTTTATTGTTGGTAGTTTGGTCTTGTTGGGTTTGAGTATTAGTTGTTTGGGAGATAGGTAGAGTTCAACATCTGTAAATGCTTTTTGTGTTTTTTGCAAGAGATCAGGGATTGAGGTGGCTGAGCAGATGAGTGTGGAATCATCCGCATATTGTAAAACATTAGCTGATGTAGTGGATGAATTGAGATCATTTGTAAATATTGTAAAGAGAAGTGGGCCAAGTATGGAAATTTGGGGTACACCTATTTAGACTGGTAAGAGCGAGGATATATTATCTAACTATTTAACAGCTTGCTGTCTATCTGTCAAGTATTTATGGAACCATGATAGGGTGGATTGTGAGCAATGCGACGTGGCTAGTTGGCACAGAAGTTTTTGGTGTGAGACTGTGTCAAATGCTTTTGACATGTTTAGGAAAACTGATGAAACGTAAAGGCCTTTATTTCTTGACTGGTTGATTATGTCTGTGAAACTAATTAGTGGAGATGTACTATGCTTGAGTCTGAAACCATGCTGAGTACCTGAGAAGAGGTCATTATTAAGGAGATAGGGAAGAATTTGTGAATGTATACATTTCTCTCTGAAACCATAGTGAGTATCTGAGAAGAGGTTATTATTAAGGGACAGGGAAAAATTTGTGAATATATCCATTTCTCGAGTATTTTAGCAAGTACAGAGAGTATTGCGATGAGTCTGTAGTTTGATAGCAGTGTTGAGGTGCCACCCTTGTGTAAGGGGATGATATGGCCCGTCTTCTAGAGTTTTTAGGGGCATATTACTCTGAGATGGATCTATTTATCAGTAGGGAGACTGATAAGTAATGGCGTCAGCTTCTAGCTTCAGGAATTTGTTGGGAAGAAGGTTGGCTGCAAGAGTTGTAGGTTTCAGTTGATGGAGAAGTTTATTAATGTAACTTGTAGGAACTGGTTTGAGGCTAAAAGCTTTTGGATTGGTGACCGAGGTGGTGGGTACAATCAGGGGACTGGTGATGTTATGATTTAGTAGGGACAGTACTGAGTTAGCAAAATAAACATTAAATTGAGTGGCTATGCTTTTTTTGGTGTTTGGCGAGGTATGGTTAGGTGTTAAGGAGTGTCTGGGATTGATAACTTCATTAATACAGACCCAAAATTTTTGGGGGGGGGGTTAAGATGTTTTTGTTGGGCTGTTGAATAGTAGTTTTTCATGTCTGTTTTTATTTGCTTTTTGACTGTTTCATAGTTGTCGGTAGGTTTGGAGGGTTGTTTGGGTTTTACTGGCAAGATAGTGGGGCCATGCTCTTTCTCTTTGTTTCATAAGAAGTTTAGTGTGATTTGTTAGCCATAGAGTTGATAGTTTTTACATGGATTTTCCTGACAGGGCTGCTTTGTCAAGGATTTCCAGGAATGTGTTGTTAAGGTATTGCGTTGCATTATCGAACTGTAGATATTTTAAAGGGGACCAGTTACATTGTTTCACACTAACCCTGGCCCCACCAGTAATTATCCCTACAGAACACCTCATAAAAAATTAAAGTTTATGGCCCTCAATATCAGAAGACTAGGCAACAAAATATCCCCCTTCATGCCTAGATAGATGAGTACAAACGTGACATACTAGCCCTTACTGAAACCTTGGATAAAGCCTAACATATCTGACTCTGAATTCCTACCTCCCAAACTACAATATACTCAGGTCTGATAGAACCCATAAGAAAGTTGGAGGCATAAAGAATTGCTGATATTCTTCCTAAATCTTAATAATACAAAGAAAATCGGCATAATTGTTTTCTGCATCCCCCTAAGTCATACCACTCCTATTCTAGAAGACTTACCCTCCTGGACCACCCAAACATTTCAACATGAAACTATAATTTTAGTAGACATAGTCATAGACTGACAACCTATCACATCCCAACTGTCCACTAACAGTATCAACCTCTATGTTTTTTCTCAGCTAATCTCCTGCCCTTCTAGGTAACAAACACTACACTCAACAATCTACCTTAGACTGGATCCTGGTATCACACACTTCTAACTTCACCAATGCTGGTACATATCCAAACTCCCTTAGTAACCACCTACCTGCTTTCACCATTCGTGGAAACACATACCCTCTAAAAACTCACACCCTAAAATCAGATCACAATCTCATTAACTTTTCTAAAGACAAGTTTAATGACCTACTTTACAAAATAAACTGGTCACCACTAAAGGTGCTGTCACTAGACAAGGCAGTAGACTACTTTAATAACTACTTCCTAAAACTACTTGCTACCTTAACTGCAGCTTGCACCAAAAGATACAAAAACAATCCCATGCCCTGGCTAACCAAGAAATGTAAAAATATAATTGAAAAAAGGGATGCAGCCTGAGCTCTATGGAAATAAAGCAATAAAGAACAAGATCTAATTACTTTCAAGCAGCTATGTAACCAAGGGGGGTGGGGGGGTTACCGGGTTACCAAAGATAAACAGGTATGCTATAGTCTCCTACAGCAGAAACAAAACCAATAAAAAAAAGAAAATTCTGGTCCACTATCACATCTCTACTCCACCTCGGAACTAAAAAGGAATTCAAGATTTCCTTCAATGCCTCCTCCCTCTAAAATTACTAAAGATTTTAATATCCACTTCATAAAGTCTATAACTGATCTCATCACTAAAGCCACCAGTACGTGCCTCTCTTTCTCTTTATCTACCCCTAATACTTCCCATTCACCTGGCCCAGACTCTCCTTACCCTCATTGCACAGAATCCCCTTCTGAGAACAATCCCACTTTCTCTCTTCAGCCAATACCTACAAGCCTTATAAATAAGATTACTGCACAAACTCAAACTCTGCTCTTCCCACACCGACAGCCTCCCTCCTACATACCTAAAATTAGCAGCTGACTCTATAGCATACCCAGTCAATATCTTGATCAATCGATCCATATCTAAATCCAAAGTACCTAACATCTGGAAAAAGTCCCATGTCATCCCCATTCACAAAGGAGGTAACTCCACTGAACTTACAAACTTTTGACCCATAGCCATACTTTCTTCCCCTGAAATACTGGAAAAATGTATTCATCTTCAACTCATGAAATGCTTACAGCACAACAACCTCCTTACAAACACACAACATGGTTTCCATCATTGCCACAGCACAACTGCAGCCCTCCTAGCCTTCATCAGTTATGTAAACAGAGCTAGAGACACAGGTTGCTATATATCTGCTCTCTTTCTTGAACAAGCTGTCTAACCTAGGAGTTACCCCACCCACACTAAATTGGTTCTGGCAGTTACTTATATAATGGAAAACAAGCTGTAAAATGGTCAAATGTCATCTCCCCCTTTCTAACAAATCCAACTGGAATCCTTCAAGGATCCATCCTAGGACCCCTAGTTGTTAATATTTTTAGTAATGACCTATGTTATTCTGCAATAATCTATACCTCTTGCACACTACTCCAGCTTCTCTCTGATGCTCAACAAACTTGTTCTGCTGTTGAATCCTGGCTTACTAACTTCCAGCTGTTCCTAAACCCAAAAAAGTAAACTGCATATTTTTCAGCCAAAGAACTGTACTATTAATCTAAGCTTCTTCAACATTCTCTCTGCTGATATCACCATTGAAATTGTCCACCACACCAAACTACTTACTAGGTGTAGTCCTAGAAGATCACATATGGTTTGATCTCCACACTCAGCAAAACCTAAAGAAAACCCAACAGAAACTAGGCACACTATACAGAAACAAACACATCTTGACCTCCTCTTCCAAAACTAATTTCACCAAAACTTTCCTTCTGTACTCCCTGCTTTATGGTGCACCAATGCCTACCAATTTACACAGCTCCTCTAGATCCAAAATGGAACAGTGCTATAATAAAGTAGCCAAGTTTGCCAGCAACTCAAAAACTAGAACCCACTACTGCTTGTCACTAAAAAAAAAAAAAAAAAAAACTGGCTAGAATTCTCCAACTACTAACACTTCACAACCCCCTAGCCTGTCAGCAGTAAATATCATCAAACCTTACAGCCCAAACAGAGCACTTGGTTCTACAGATAAAGAGCTTCTCTCTATATCCAAACCCTCTAAGACAGCTGGACAAAGACTCTATTCCCACTATCTTGCAAAAGCATGGAACTCTCTTCCACTTACTGTGAGAAAAATTACTAACATACTTGCCTTTGAAACTATACTGAAATGACACATGATCGACTCCTGGCTGTGCTGTTGCTCTGATCCAAGCTAATCTCTTCTCCAGATCAGATCAGACCAGACTGAATCTCTCTCTCTCTCAATCTATACTTCGTAGGTTCATAGATATGTACTAGGCTTTTGGCCCAAGGGCCTATGTAAGCCTAGCTAACAAGGTTCCCTGGCTTTTGCCACCCAAGAAGGCTATTTTCCTGTGCCCCTGTCGAGCAGAGCCACAGAAGTGATTCCCCGGGGTGAATTTCCTATTTCCCATCCACTCATCAAGATTTTTCTTGAAGAGTGCTAATGAGGAACTCTGCTTGACATTGATAGGTAGCTTATTTCAGAGTATGGGAAGTCTCTGGGACAGTAATCTATCCCTCCAGCATGTTCTGTTTATTGTGGTGACAAGGGTTAGGTCCCTGGAGCATGTAGCTCGGTGAGACTGGGATTTCTTTAGGTGTAGCATGTCTAACAGCTCTGGGTTTGACATAGCTTTGTATGTTAGGCAGAGATCACCTCAGAATAGGCAATATGCTACGGAGTGCAGCTGGAGTTTTTTGAGATGGTCAGCGTAGGGCATCTGTTTGAGTCCCGTAATCCTCTTTGTGAGGTATGTTTGTGGCCTTTCCAGCTGTTGCAGATGTCTTGTGAGGTACATTCCAAAAGGGGCATTGTACTCAATAATGGGTCTAATGAGAGCCGAGTAGAGGGGAACAATGACCTCTTTTTTTCCTGGATGAGAACCCTTTTGTGATGAGGTGTGCCACATAGAATGATTTCCTGACTACTGTGGCAATGTGATTATCAAAGGAGAGAATACTGTCCACCTGAGTACAGGTTTGAAGTCAGATTTGGAGTCTGCACCTTTTACAGTGTGGGTTCTATCAGCAAGCCAGTTGGCAATCCATCTTGTGATGTATGGATTTATACCCAGTTTAGTGAGTTTATCTATGATTCCAGAATGGTGGATGGTGTTGAAAGCCTTGGCAAGGTCACTATAGGCTGTGTGAACTGCCTTACCCTTGTCTACGGTTTTGGTGACTGATTCAAAGAAGTCGATCAGGTTCAGGAGGCATGATCTGCCCTTCACAAACCCGGACTGGGTGGGGTCCAGAGTTTGGAGGTTACCGATGTCTTTGTTTGAGTTCCATGATGATACATTCCATGCCTTTGCAAACCAGGCTTGTCAGACTAATAGTGCGATAGTTCACAAGGTCCGTGGTGGCTCCCCCTTTGTGGAGTGGTATAACTGTTGCTGTGCACCATTCACTGGTTACAAAGCATGATGTGAGGCTGTGATAAACATGGTGCTTAGGTTGGGGGCCATTTTGTTCTGAAGTTCGTGTAGAACGCAGCCTTGGATGTTGTCCGGTCCCATGGATGCAGTGTTCTTGGCTTTGAAGAGTGCAATTTTTACCTGCTCAGGTGTGATTATAGGAGCACTGCATTCTTATGATATGGATATGGACTCTTTAGTGGGTGAGGGGGGTAAAGTTGGCACTGAACCTATCATCCAGGATGTTGGCTATATCAGTTGGTTGCATAATTTTCATGCCATTGTGCTCTAACTCAGAGTAGATCTGGGTGTTGCCACTGAGATTCTTGACATAGCTATAGAATGCTTTGTTGTTGTCCTTAGAGTCAGTGGCAATCTTGTTTTCATGGCTAGCTCTGGAGGATTTTATGTGGGATCTCAGCTTCTTACTGAGGCTGACTAGGGAGCTCCTCCACTCATTATATTTTGCTCTCTTTTGCAACAGTTTATTCCTTCTGTTGTAGAGTTTGTTTATAGTAGGGGACCACCAGATTGGCTTCCTTATTTTGGAGGGTAGGATAGTGTCTTGGTTCTGCTAGGGGATAGCATGATCCATGCACTCGTGTAAGTGCATATAGAGAGCATTTGTGTAAGATTTGGCAGTCATAACTATTATCCATCTGCATGGGTGTCATGAAGTTTGTCACTTCTGTCTTAAAAAGGATGAAGTTGGCTTTGGAGAAAATTTTTTACAGTGGTTTCCTTAATGGGGTGGGGGTGGGGGCAGGATTTGGATATCTATGGTGATTAGCTTATGGTCTGATCTGACCAACGAGGAGTTGACTTGGGTGTGGAACACTGGTCACTCATGTTGGTAATGACTAGACCTGGGATATTATTGCCCATGGTTGGGGTGTGGATAAGTTGAACAAGGACATTGGAGTTTATGAATTCTAGGAAGCGTTGAGCGAAGTAGTTGGTACATGAGTAGTTTTCCTAGTTAATGGTGGAGTAGTTGAAATCACCTATTATTAGGGTGTTTGGTTGAACCCTAATATTTTCCAGTATATCAAGAAAAGAGGAGTGGGAATCCTGGGGCATAGTGGGGGGATCTGTAGCAAGCTACAATATGGATTGCCGTTTTGTCCAGAGTTATTTGCACTTGGATAATTTCAGATGTATTATGTTGGGCAACTAGCCTGTAGGTGTGGATATCCTTAATGAATATGGACACACCTCTGCCGTTGGTGTTACGGTCCTTGTTGGATGGCCGAAAGGTATTGTATGAGTTATATACTGGTAATGCAGAGGTTCTCTCTGGAACCTTGAACAAGGTTTCAGGCACTGCACAGATATCTATGTTCTCCATTTTAAGGAGTACCTTCAGTGAGTGCATTTTGAGGTTTAGACTTCTAGCATTGAATAGCATTACCCTCAGTTGTTGCTTGCCTTTATCTGTTATGGTGGTGGGTTTGTCTTTTAAACCTTGCCTAAAAAAGACACTATATGGGTGGCAAGAGCCTTAGCCAATATCCGGAATCCCAGGGGCGACAAGTGCAGGCCATCTCTGGCAAAGCATTGTGGCCTGTCGACCATGTTGTCCCAGGTAGACAGATACTGGATCCTCTTAGAACGACACCAGAAGCTTAGCCAATCGTTGAAGTTAATTATTTTGTACTTGTACTGCGGTATCATTCTGGGCGAAGGTAGGATGCTACTCAGGGCTAGGGTCATACCTGCCTGGATTACAAGATCGGAGAGCTCCTCAGTGTCTCTTTTCATGCAGTCCAGGGAGGTACATCTCAGGTCGTTTACACTAACATGGACAATGACCAAGTCATATTTGTACTTGTTGTGGAGTGACCTGAGTGTGTGGGTTATGAGGCGGATCCTGGCACCCAACAGGCAGCTATAACAGTAACCTTCTCCTTGTCTGTTCTGGTGAGTGGAACATCAATGTGCATGAATATAGAGTCCACTATAACTAATGTGTTAGGCACGTTATTTTGCCTTATGGGCTGTGGTTGAGTGGCACACTGGGTCTGTGTTTTGTGTCTTTTGGGTTGTGTTGAGGGGTGGAGGTTGCTTGCATTTCTGCTTTGGAGGTCTTGGTTGCTTGGGCCGATTCTTATTGAGAGCCTCCGAGAATGTTTTTGCAAATGTTCACCTTCTCCTCTTGACTGAGAAGTTCAGTCTTGGGTTGAGAGAGCTTTGCTTCCAGTTTAGCAAGACAAATGCATCTCTCACAGGTTGTAGTGTTGTGTGGTAGGAGGAGAGGGTTGTCAGTGTACATGAGGCAGTTGCTGCATTGCCCCATGATGCCCAGATTCATCAGGTAAACAGGAGAGAACACCGGGAGCTGTCCCTTGGACATGCCTGGTAATCACTATTTTCCTCTAGACAGTGAGGGAAGTAATTACTAGAGCTGTTTTCCTCAAAGTAACTTCAGGAAGATAAGTACAAAAACTGTTAACCACTAGGAAATGAGAAACTTTGAGTGCTTCAGTAATTTGTAGCTTATTTAGTGCTTACAGCAGATCTGAACTAGTGCTGAACACGGGAAAGCAGATTCAAATGCTAAAATTAAAAAAAATGGCTAGTTCTAGGCTAAAAACTGAAGAGCAGACTTTATGGCACTGGGAATAGTTTAATCCTAGCCAAGCAGCGCTGCAAATGCTCAAAACTGCGCAAACACGGGTTTTTAAACGGAAAGATGAAATTGGATAGAAATAGCCCAAAACAGCCAATAAAACTACAGTTTCTGAGCTGAAACCACTCTGCCAGTGACAGATAGGCTGTACCAAAGTTCACCACTCTTACTGATGAATAGAGAAGCGTCCCTCTATCTTAGAGAGGTCTGAGCAACACAGGAACTTACAAACAGCCCAGAATTCAGCAAACTCTGAAAACTGCACTTTACTAGAGCTAGAAAGGCAGGAAATTAATAGAGGGATAGGATTTTTTGTTGAAAGTTAAAGCAAATACAGCAGTAAAAACACTTTTAACATGGAAAATAGGCTATCGCACTTGAGTGTGTAGCCCTTTACAGTTACACAGATGAAAAAAACTCTTGAAAAACAATACTTTAAACTGCAAACAGTATTTGGTTTCAAAAACAGTTCAGATAAGTAGCAAAGTTAATAAAAATAAAAAAGTATTTGGAACAATGCGGCTAGCAACAACAAGCAATAAAGAGCTCTGTATCATTTGCTGTATATCTTGTAGTATTGTTTTTTTTCTTGCCAATATAAATTACTAGTTACCATTTGCCTCATAATGGTGTACCTGCTTACTTGGAACTCATGTCATTTTTATGTTATCTGTATAAAGTTTGTACATGTCTGTCTTTAACTGGAGCTATTCTCCCTGGCCTCCACTAAAAATGGGTTCTTTCTGACCTAGTCGGACCATCCTGGTAAACAAATGTCAAATAAGTAAATGAATACTGGGGAATTCTTAATGCATAGCTTGTGATATGCACATGGAGTTATTTATGTGATGTACTCCTAGCACTTATTATTTTACCCTCTCTCTATCACTCTCCAAGTAGTTTAAGGAAAAAGCCTTTGTTCCCTCGGAAACTGCACTACACACCTGTCTTACATTTTCATACTACATTTTGTTCAAAGGTAAAAAAGATAACAGAAAAGTTCACATTACATAAAAAACTATTAAATAATGCACAAAATTCCATTCCTTTGCTAAGAGCAAGTGTGTGTGTGTGTGTGTGTGTGTGTGTGTGTGTGTGTGTGTGTGTGTGTGATGGAGAGTGTATGAGGCCCAGCTTCTGTGAAGATCATTACAGTGCTCATTCCTAACTGTATACAAGTTCATACGTGTGTACTAGTCTAATGGCAGTGGAGCCTTTACAAGCCTAGCCCATAGGATTACCCTGGCATCATGCCACCCGACCTTAGTTCCCAGTGCTTCCTTCAAGTGGAGCCATTGGAGTGATCCCCAGGGTGAGTTATCTATTTCCCATGCACTCATCAAGATTTCGCTTGAAGAGGGCCAGTGAGATGCTCTGTTTGACATGTATGGGAAGTCTATTCCATAGCATGGGCAGTCTCTGGGTTATGAACCTGTCCTTCCAGCATGTTCTGTTGATTGTAGTAATGAGGTTGAGGTGTCTGGAGTGTGTTGTGTGGAGGGATTGGGATTTCTTTAGATGTAGCATTTCTAATAGAGCTGGGTCAGACATGGCTTTGTAAATCCAGCAGAGATCGCCTCTAAGTAGGCTATATGAGACAGAGAATAGTTTTTTTGAGTCTGTCCATATAGGACAACTGTCTAAGGCCTAGGATCATCGTTGTGAGGTACTTTTGTGGCCTCTCTAGTTGTTGCAGGTGTCTAGTGAGGTACAGACAAATGGGGCATTGTACTTTGATTGGCCTAATGAAGGAAGAGTAGAGGGAAACAATGACCTCTTTCTTCCTGGATGCAAAACCCTTAGTAATAAGGTGTGCCACATAGAAGGACTTTCTGACCACAGTGGCAGTGTGGTGGTCAAAAGAGAGGTTGCTGTCAACCTGTGTTCCCAGATGTCTTATAATGCCTTCTGTGTTCAGTGGGCTACCATTGATGTGGTAATTCATGGGAACCAAGTTTTTCCCAAAGGAGATGATGACACATTTTTTGGCATTGATCTTAAGGCCATGGTTCTGACACCAGTCACTGGTCTCAGTGAGGGCTTTCTGCAGGATGTCAGCATCACTTGGGGAGTTAATAGTAGCTCCCAACTTGCAATAGTCTGTGAACATTGTCAGCCAATGTCCCTTCTTGTTGGCCTGGACTTCAGAGAAGTAGATACAGGAGAGGACCCAGGACCGAACCCTGTGGGACTCCACTCGTGACTGGTCTGCAGTCTGACTTAGAGTCAGCTACTTTCACACTGTGGGTTCTATCTGTGAGCCAGTTTGCAACCCACCTAGTGATATAGGGGTTGATGCCTAGCTTAGTGAGTATTTGTATGATTCCTGAGTGGAGAATGGTATCAAAGGCCTGGCCAGATCAAGGTAGGCTGTATGAAACACCTTGCCTTCATCCACAGCTCTGGTGACTGACTCAAAGAAGTCGACCAGGTTGAGCAGGCATGATCTACCCTTCACAAAACCAAACTGAATGGGATCCAAAGTTTGGAGATTCCCTACATCCTTGTTTGTTATGTCCATGATGATGCCTTCCATAGCTTTGCATATCAGATTAGTCAGGTTAATGGGGCAATAGTTCCCAGGGTCTGTAGATACTCCTTCTTTGTGGAGAGGGATGACTGTAGCAGTGTGCCATTAAGTAGGGGGCAAAGCCTGAGGTGAGGCTGTGATTGAACAGGGCACACAGGTGTGATGCAAGTTCACGTAGAACTCGGCCAGGGATATTGTCAGATCCCATAGAAGCTGTATTCTTGGCCTTGGACAGTACTGTTTTAACCTGTGCAGCAATAATACTGGGTGCCCGGCAATCTACTGGTATTGTGATTGGTCCTTTGTGGGGAGAGAGGGGTAAATTTGGCACTGAATCTGTTGGCCAGTATATTGGCAATATCTGTTGGCTCGGTATAGAAGGTACCATTGTGCAGTAGCTCAAAGCAAATCTGGGTATTGCCGTGGAGATTCTTTACATAACTATAGAAGACCTTGTGGTTGTCTTTACTATCTGCTGCAATTCTGTTTTCATAGCTAGCTTTAGAGAATTTGATGAAGGATCTCAACTTTTTGTTGAGGCTGATAAGGAAGTTTTTCTAGTCTTGGGACTTCACCTTATTCCACATCAGCTTCTTCCTTCTGTTGTAGAGTTTGTTTAGCAGAGGGGATCACCAGATTGGCTTCCTGTTTTTGGAGGAGAATGTCTTGGTTCTATTGGGCATGGCGAGATCCATGTATTTGTGTACGTGTTTGTACAGTGCATTTTAGTGTATGATTCAGCAGTCATGCAACTATTCTACATTTGCATGGGTGCCGTCAAGTTAGCCACCACTGTGTTTAGGAGCCCAGAGTTAGCTTTGGAGAAGTTTTTCATGGTGGTTACCTTTGTGTGTGTGTGTGTGTGTGTGGGGCGGGGGGGATTTTCAAGGTGATTAGTTTGTGGTCAGATCTTACTAGGGAGGAGTTGACTATTGGTGTTAAGCAACAGTTGCACATGTTAGTAATGACTAGGTCTATGATGTTGCTCTGTCTAGTGGGGGTAAGATCAAGCTGGACCAGGTTATTGGAATTAATCAATTCCAGGAAACATTGGGCAGGTTTATTGGTACATGAGTAGTTTACCCAGTTAATGGAGGGATAGTTGAAGTTGCCCAGTATCAGAGTGTTAGGTTGGACCCTAATGTTCTCCGGTGTGCTTAGGAATGTCGTGTGTGAGTCTTGGGACATGATTGGGGACCTATAGCAGGTTACGACCTGAATCGCTGTCTTACCCAATGTTAGCTGCACCTGAAGTATCTCTGATGTGTTATGTTGGGCTACCAGTCTGGAGGTGTGTGCATCCTTTATGAATATGGAAACAGCACCGCCTTTGGAGCTTTGGTCCAAGTTCTGGAGCCGAAAGGTGTGGAATGAGTTATAGCCTGGTAGTGCAGGGGTACTTTCTGCTGCTTTGACCCAAGTCTCTGTTACAGCACAAATGTCAATGTTCTCTATTTTAAGGAGTGCTTCGAGCTAGTGTGTTTTGAGATTTAGACTTTTAGCATTGAGCAGCATGACCCTCAGATTGCATTTGTTTGTAGCTGTTATGGTGATAATTTGGTCTTTGGAATACAGCCTAAAAAAGGCACTATAGGAGGTGGCAAGAGCCTTGGCCAGTATCCAGAAGCACAGGGGTGACAGATGCAGGCCATCTCTGGCAAAGCATCGAGGTCTGTCAGTCATGTCATCCCAGGCAGACAGATACTGGATCCCCTTGGAATGACACCAGAAACTTAGCCAATTGTTGAAATCAATCATTTTCTGTACTGTGGTATCATTCTGGGTGATGGTAGGATGCTGCTCAAGGCTAGGGTCATACCCGCCTGGGCTACATAATCCGAGAGCTCCTCCATGTCTCTTTTCATATAGTCCAGGGAGGTATGTCTCAGGTCATTCAAACCCAAATGTACAGTGACAGAGTCATATTTGTACTTGTTGTTCAGAGACCTGATTGCGTGCGTTATGTGGCTGATTCTGGCACCTGACAGGCAACTGACTGTCTCCTTATTCAACCTAGTGAGTGGGACATCACTGTGCCTTATTATCGAGTTACCTGTGACTAGTGTGTTTGGCATGCTGTTTTGCCTTACGGGCTTTGGCTGAGTGGCACACTCTTTAGGAGAGTTATGTGTCTCATGATTAGTGTTGTGTTCTGGTGGTCAAGTGCGTTTCTGTCTTGGAGGTCTCTGCTGTTTGGATAGATTTTTATTGAGAATCTCAGTGAAGGTGGGTGTGTGGTTTGTGTTTTTATGTTAAGGCAGTGCTGGTGTGTGTGTGGTGTGATGCAAATGTTGACCTTCTCCTCTTGACCAGCTATTCTGGTCTTGGCTGGAGAGTGTGTGGATTCCAATTTGGATATATAATGGATCTCTCTAAGTATGAGTGTTGGGAGGTAAGCAGAGAGGGTTGTCAGTGTACATGAGGCAGTTGCTACATTGCCTCAGGATGCCCATGTTCATCAGGTTAATAGGAGAAAGCACAGGAATCTGATCTTTAGACATGCCTGGAGGGATGGGCATTAATAATAAGTATTGGAACCATTTCCTTGTAGAACGGTTAGTGCTGGTAGCACTTTTGTGTGCTACAATAATTGCTACAAGAAGTCTGGTGAAGTGCTAGACTAATAAGCTAGTAAAAGTGCAGGAGAGGAGAAAGCTAGCAGATCTAAGGAAAAAATTGAAGAACAAACTTTTTGGCACCACTCAGAAGCTTACGAACAGTCATGTCTACAGCTAATCTGTATCTGGACTAGACTAGTTACAGGAAAGGTGGGAAATAAGCACAAATGCAGGCCTGTAAACCAGAAAGTTGAAAGAGATAGAAAAACTGCCAAAATGGCCAATAAACTACAGTTTCTGGGCCAGAAACCACGCCTCTTGTGGTAGATAGGCTACCTAGTGCTTACCTCTCCTACTGATAAGCTAGAAGGCTTCCCTCCACCACAGAAAGGCTTGGGGGCTCAGAAGCTTACAAACAGTCCTGGATATAGCAAATCTGTACCTGGATTAGACTAGATGCAGAAAAGGCAGGAAACAAGCTTACAACTTTTATTTTGTTACAGAAAAGCAGCCAAAACACCACTAAAAACAATTCAAATGCAGTGCGAGTTAGAACACTTGAGTTGTTTCAATATTAAAGCAAATAGAGTTTAAATAAATGCAATTTATTCAAATGGTATTTTGAACTGAGTTCAATTATTGTTTTATTCAACTCTGAACAGTTAAAAAGTGCCAAAGATATACTTATCTGCTCTATATTTCCTGATTGTTTGAGAAGCACACTCTGTCAGAACACAGGGGGATTCTAGCAATTGTAGATTTGTATTTACATATATTCATAGTTAATTTTCAAGTGTATCATACTCGCTCAGTTAGTGGTCATTAGCTACCTCCCCTACATGCTACACAAAAACACGTTACCCATATACATACTGCTGACAAAAGCAGTGTGGCACTATGAGCCAACACTGATAACAGTAAGTGTGACCACAATATGAAAATAATGCAGTCACCAGTTTAAGTTCTATTTCATTTAGTAACTGGCAGCAAAAAAATTCATTACATCTTAGCAGAACCTGAACTGTTCGTGA
This sequence comes from Protopterus annectens, assembly GCF_019279795.1. NCBI lineage: Eukaryota > Metazoa > Chordata > Ceratodontiformes > Protopteridae > Protopterus > Protopterus annectens. Next base: position 884,526,870 of record NC_056726.1, on the reverse strand, counting down.
TTTCCCACACACCTTTCAATATGGTGTAGGAAACTACACAGCTTTATCAACATCACTGTCTTCTGAAGTTCCTGCTGAAATGAAGTAAGGGTCATCCTTATAAGGATTTGGAACTCTAACATAAGAAGTTAAACGAACAGTTTGGACATCACTGCTGTCATTAGAAGAATTACCACAGTCCTCAAATTGCTTCTACACACTAACTTGACACAAGCCTTTGTGGAATCCATTAATGACCTCAAAGTTTAAAGGGCATTCCACATAAAATTACATGGAGACATAGCATCACACAAGGAGCTATAACAGTAAATAAGGGAAAAATGATTGCAAATTATGAAACAGTTATAGTGAAACCTTATAATGAGGCATTGCAATAATAAAGCAACCATGAAAGTAAGAATAGCAACAAATCAGTTTAAGCTTCACACTTGAATCCTCTCTTTTTTGAACTTGGGCTTATATAGCCATTTACTCTTGTTTAAAATGACCTATGTGAGAGTCCTGCCTCTTCTCTTTCCCCATAACCAAGTAAACATATATTCCTTCTTTTCCAGCCCTGTAGCTGCATCTGTCTTCCTTAACTTCTTACAGCCAGTTCTGTCTGTTCTCTTTTTCTTCTCTGTAACCAAGTAATCTGTATGGAGAGGTCCATCCTCATCAACAGTATGACTAAGTCCGAAATTTGTTAAGCAACTTGGCATCTGAAACTTTCCCAGGTACTTAGACTCTCCCCTTCACTCACAATATTTTGCAAAATAGCTTCCTTTTCATATGCCATGTGTCAAGCTACATGATTAGAAAAATGGCTCCAGGACACCTTCAAAATGGGTTACGTTTATGAATGGAGTTTAGAGTACACTTCTGAGATTAGCTTATCCATGTTTTGTGTACATCGTGCAGCCTTTGTGATGAGCTACTCAGCTCATAAATGTAAATGTGGGCATAAAATTCTGCCCCAAGATAAATGTTCTGCTTGATTGACGAGCATTTTTGCTTTTGTTTGTGATGTTTGTAAGTTTAGTCCTACAGCAGTTAAAATAGAAAAAGAAGCAGTTGCTCAAAATGGGACAAGGCTCTGCATTTGCTTGTAATGGACCTTCAACCTTGAGTGATGCTTTGAGGTTGTCTGACTCTAACCCATAGCTGTTAGGGAAGATTCTGTTTGATATAAAGATAAGAACAAAAACATGATACAGTTGACAAAGTGAAAGATTACTGATCAGGTCCATAGGTTAAAACAACCTAAAATGGAGCAAAACTTTACTTCAGCTCATTCTTCTGCACTTGTTTCTAAAATTCCTGTTTGATAATTCTCCAGAAAAACTAGCTAGAACAAATTGTGTGACCTCTGTCAGATTTAGAAGTGCACAGAATTTTGGAATCAAGTGTCAGCAGCAAAGTCTTTTAGATGTTATTGCACATCTCCTGCTGAGATTATATGCAAAGATGTTGCAAGCCTTTATTAAGCTATATTGCTTCTTTCCTGGCTGGCATTGAGGCAGACAGTGCTCAACATCCCCACCCCCATTTAGACACTAGTCCAAGTGAGGCTAGGGTGAAATCATTAATCAACGCCAGTAAGTGGGTCAACACTTTTATCTTCAGCTCTGGTACTAATGTTGGGTGTCAACAGCTTTATCTGTGGTACTGTTGGCATCTTTCTTTCTTCATCCTCTAATCCAGGATTTTGTACCCCCATGGGACTTGTACTTTGTTCTGCAGAAATTAACTCTGTCCTCTTTTGAACCAGCAGCTACAACAGAATTAAAATATTTGTCTTGGTAAACACTTTCTAGTGGCTATAAATTCAGCTAGCCGAATTTGAGTTACAAGCATTGTATGCCAATCCTCAGTACATAGATTTTCTATGAGAATATAGTGTCATTGTGAAGTAACCTGTCATTAAGGCTGAGGTAGCTAATGATCTCAGCATGCCTGTACTCATTCTTCGTTATTCTCACAGAGGTGAATGTTTTTTGGATTGTTTGGGTACCCACAGACAGCTCAGATTTTGTGGACACAGCCTAGTCTTTAAGAAGACCTCACAATTGTCTGTCTCCCTTTATAACAAGAACATAGTGTCTAAAGTTTCTAAACGTTGTCTAGATGGTTAATGTGACTGTATTGCATTTGCTGCAAGAAGTCCAACAAATAATTGTCTTTTGTGCTCTAAAAATGCACTCAGAGCAGCAACTGATCTTTAAATACATCCTTATGTTACTTTTGCAGCATCTAATTGAACTTCAGTGAATATTTTTGCAAACTCCTTGGATATGATCTCTTCATTAGGTTCTTCTTGTAGAACCCTAATTGTAAGAGGTAAGTTCCCATAAGGGTGATGACAAGGAATATAAGCTTGGGACTCCATCTTACTCTTGACAAAAAGGTACTTAACACACCAGGTATAAAACATATTACTTATTATTCAAATACTAATCCTCCCCCTGCCTCATTGCATACGCATTTGATTTTTCCTCTCTATTGCTTGATCAGTATATATTATTTCCACTTGTTTTCTAGTTCCCACAGTCCTGATCTTCCCCCTCACAAAGCTCCCTGCACCTTTCTTGTAACACACTTATTCATCCCATCTTCACCCACATAAAATCACCCCTTTTCCTCACATATTCTTTTTTCACCTACTTGTATTTCCTGTCTTATCTTAACCTTTATTCTCTCCCATCTGTGTATCAGGTTCCTCTAGTTTCCCTGTCTTTTTTATTTTAATACTTGTTTTTGTACTTTTCTTTTTTGCATATTCTTTAGCAATCTTACACTGAATCTCCAGTGTTTACCTCTTTTCTCCTATTCTTTGTTGGGTTTCTGTTTCCTATACTCATGTACTCATGTTCCTTACTTAATATATATTCTGTCTAATATTTTTTTAAACACTTTTATTGAATTATCACTTGTGGCATAGGCAAACTTACACTTATATAAAAGTAATCAAATCATATTAACAGGTTCATATGTGTGTACTAGGGTAATGTCCCTGGAGCCTTTAAAAGCCTAGCCCATAGAATTGCCCTAGCATCGTGCCACCCGACGTTGGTTCCCAGTGCCTCTATCAAGTACAGCCACTGGGGTGATCCCCGGGGTGAACTTTCTATTTCCCATCCACTCATCAAGATTTCGCTTGAAGAGGGACAGTGAGATGCTCTGTTTGACATGTATGGGGAGTCTATTTCATAGCATGGGCAGTCTCTGGGTTATGAACCTGTCCCTCCAGCATATTCTGTTGATTGTAGTAATGAGGTTGAGGCCTCTTGAGCGTGTGGTGCAGAGAGATTGGGATTTCAGTAGCATTTCTAACAGAGCTGGGTCAGACATGGCTCTGTAAGTCAAGCAGAGATCACCTCTTAGTAGACGATATGAAACTGAGAATAGCTGGAGTTTTTTTGAGTCTGAACATGTAGGACGTGTTTAAGGCCGAGGATCTGCTCTGTGAGGTGCTATTGTTGCCTTCCAAGCTGTTGCAGGTGTCTAGTGAGGTGCATGCCAAATGGGGCATTATACTCAGTGATTGGCCTAATGAGGGAAGAGTAGCGAGAGGTGATTATCTTTCTTCCTGGATGCAAAACCCTTGGTAATGAGATGTGCCGCATAGAAGGACTTTCTGACCACAGTGGCAATGTGGTGGTCGAAGGAGAGGTTGCTGTCAACCTATGTCCCTTTCCGTGTTCAGTGAGCTCCCATCGATGTGGTAATTAGTGGGAACTGAGTTTTTCCCAAAGGAGATGATGATGCATTTTTTGGCACTAAGCTTAAGGCCATGGTCTAGACACCAGTCATTGGTCTCAGTGAGGCCTTTTTGTAGGATGTGTATATCACTTGAGAGTTAATAATGACTCCCAGCTTGCAGTCGTCTGCAAATGTGGTCAGCCAGAGTCCCTCCATGTTGGCCTGGACTTCTGAGAAGTAGATGCCAAACCGGAGAGGTCTCGGGACAGATCCCTGTGGGACTCAACTCGTGCACATTTACAAACATTATAATTCATGTCTGTTATATATCATTTAAGCTAAGAAACATTGCATAAATTATTTAATTCCCGCCTTCCCTTAAACCTCAGTCCTTCTCCAAAATAATATTCTGCATGTATTGTTCTCACAATTTCCATTTTTGTCTATGTAATTTGCTCATACCCTTTTCTAAAGATCCCACTTCCTATCCTTTTTCTTAAACACCTTTATTGAATTTATCACTTATGACATAGGCAAATTTACACTTGTCTAAAACTAATTAAGCTGTATGAACAAATTCACTTTTACAAACATTAAACTTCACATATATTATATAACCTAAGCAACATTACATACTTTTTTCAATTCTTGCCCTTTTTTAAATAAAAACATCTTTATTAAACCATCACTTATGACACAAGCAATCATACTTTTATATAAATGAAAACAAACTGACACAATCTTAGTTGCAAACATTTTACATCACACAATATATTGACACAGTCCCAGTTGCAAACATTGTACATCACTTATCTACCCAGTCATTTTCAGTCAAAGATTACATAGCTCATTTAAGTCCTGCCTTCCTTTAAAGCTGATTTCTCACGTGTATGTATTGTTCCCACAATTCCCATTTTTTTCCTATGCAGTTTACTCCTACCCTTTTCTTAATATCTCATTTCCAGTTTTTATATCAGTTGCTATATTCACTACGTTTAGTACAGTTGGTTTAGATTTTGATTTCCATTTTCTAGTAATTGCTTTTTTGGCAGCCACCATAATTAGATACAGCAAAGCTTTAACATGTCTAGGCAATTCCAATTCTGCATCATAGCTCATAAAAATCATCTCCCTCATCACACCAGTCTGCCTATCCATCATCTCCAGCAGTGCACCCCAGAGGGAATCCTTAAAGTCTGCCAACTCACCGCAATCCCAGAAAATTCATTCCCAATTGCCTCTTTCTTCCCTGTCACATCTCCAACATTTGCTGTCTACCTGAGGAAAAATTCTATGGAGTCTACTTGGGGTATAAAAATAACTATGTAAACATTTCCAAGCAAAAATCTTAAATCTTCTAGATTTTGTTGCATATTTCGGAGACATACATATATTCTCCCATTGATTCTTTGTGAATTGCTTATCCAAGCTCTCTTTCAATCCTTTTAACCTCCTCTGATTGATTCTTATAGTTATCATTCAATATTTTATATGCTGTACTAATTATTCTTTTTTAATGGTAGCTTCTGTTCTACATTCTACTAAAAACTCTACCAGTGCTGGTCTTTCATTTAGGACCCCTCTATTTCTTTTTCTGTGCCTATACTCTGATGTCAGTCATTGATAGGGAAAGCAATCTCTAACCTGCAGTCCAAATAAATTCATGGCATCTTTGTATTCTGTCTGTTTCCCCTCTGTGGTTATTTGCTCCCAATACCTTGTTTCCTTTGCCAGTTTTCTCAAATAATTTCAGCTCCCTGTTGCCTACTGTCTGTATCCCTAATTGCAGTCATCCTTATTGGCAGAATCTACTTTCTCCATTCCCATGTTGGCTTAGTTCTTAGAATACTTTATGCTACCTTATAGATATAATATTCTGTATGATTATTGTTCTTCTCTTTAAATTCCTGCATCCAAAATCCTATTCCCTGCTTGTTTCTTGAGCTTCCATCCTGTTTTGTCATCATCCCTTTCCACGTTTAATTATAGTTTTCTGCTTGTGCTATGTATAGGAGCCTTAACTGTGTAGCTCTGAAATACCCCTTCCAATCAGGTAATCCCAATCCGCTCTGTATAACAAAGCTTCTATTTTCTCAGATTTGTATGATCTTTTGTTTAGTCTCTTCCCACATATCCTTAGCTGCCACACCAGAATCATTTTTATGCCATACTCCTAAGTACCTCTTTTTTCTCATGTCCCCATAAATATGGATATTGCTGAACCAATTCATATTTGGGTACATAATTTACCACTATTCCCATTGTTTTAGCTTCATTAATTTTGTATCCCGAAATATTTGAAACTGTCTCAATGTTCCACAACACTGTAATGTCTCTTTCTGGTTTTGCCAGGCATAAAATGGCATATGCAAATATAGACAGCTTTTCTTGACTACTGTACCAATTATATCCTTGAATTTCTGAGTCCCTTATTTTGTTTGCCAGTGGTTCTAAAATAAAGCAAATAATAAAGGGGAAAGATGACACCCTTGCCTGGTTCCTCTGCTCAAGCAGAAATTATCAGAGAGGACCCCCAGCCACTTTAATTTCTGTCCCCGATCCCTCATATAGCCTCCTAATCAACTTTATTATTTTTTCAGGAAATGAAAATGCTTCCATTGTCCTGCTCATGAAGTCCCAACTTACTCTGTCAAATGCTTTGTCCGTGTCAAGACCCAACAACAATGTTATTTTCTAGATTCTGCTTACCCCTGGATCATCAATATTCTGTTAATGTCATATGTTTGCCTCCACTCCACAAAAAAACACATTGATCCATAAATTTTGGCATTACTTTTGCCATTCTTTTAGCCATTATAGGCATGAAAACTTTATAATCGTGGTTTAGTATTGAAATAGGCCTGTATGAAGCTGGGATCTGATGGATATTTACCCTCTTTAGGTATTACAGCTACCACAGCTTTCTTGCAGGATGTTTGTAGTACTTTTAAAATACTGTTAAATAAAACCTTCCAGATCTTATCAAAAATTTTCCCTCCTACTTTGCAAACTTCCACAGAAATACCATATATTCCTGGGGACTTTACTGTAGATTGATTATACATCACAATTTTTATCTCATCTCATCTCCTCCTCCTCCTAACCATTAGCAATTGACCTCATCTCCCTCTAACCTTGACATATTTAATTCTTCCATAAACATCTCCATTGGTATCTTTTCTTGATTTCCATATATTTCTGCTTTATACAGACTTTTTTGTAGAATTTCCAAAATATTTCTAATACCTGTGCAGAGTTTTTTTTTATCTTCCTTATTATAGGCTTCCTACGCTTGGTGACAGCCTTACTTTTTAAACTCATGTATATTGTTAAGGTAACTCCTTATCTTCTGCTTCGCATTCTGCAGTTGATTCTCTTCTTGTTCTGTGAGATAGGATGACATTGATTTTAGAAGTATGGATCATGCCTCATTTACAGTGATTTAATGTATAGCCAAGTGGAGTGTTCTCTTTAGGAGGCTGTTACGGTTGGTAAATGGATACTTTGTATTATATATTAGCTGCAGGGATAGTTTTTATTGGTCATCATCGATTGCGTATTTTATAAGTTTATGTGAATGAAGTAATTGAGTTTGGTCTGAAGAAGCGGATGGAGGTTGCCCGTTAAAGCGCTCACCTTGTGTTAAAGAAATGAAGAGTTATATACTGGCCGTGTTTCAGTGCATGTACATTTTTGTTTTTATTATGTTTATTTTCGTACATTTTTTCAAACCTCTACCCTCATTTTTTAGACTTTTCCTTTTGGGCCACCCAAACACATCTTCACTGCTGCAAATCAAATTCCATTCCCCAACTGTTCCTTGTTGAAAACTGATTATTTATCCCAGAATTTTCTTAAGCTCCATTATAGTTGTTTTAGGTGGAATATAAATACATGCCAGTGTAATCCTCCTTCCTTGCCAGTAGCCCCTTAGTACTACAAGTCTGCCATTATCTTTTTTATCCTCTTCTATCACTATTGGAGCTCCTCTTGCAATTAATATAAGTGCTCCTCTTTTCCTTTGTCCCATATATTCCACTAAGAAACCATCCTGAAAATCTTTCTTTATCAAATTCACATGTCCTGTTCTTTTCAAACGTGTCTCTTGTAACATAGCTATTTACACTCTACATTTTTTAATATAGTTCACAATTTCTTTTTTGTATTCATCTGTGAGACAATTGACATTTAAAGCATTACCAAAAGAATCATTATATAGAAAAAGTTGTTATTCCCAAGTTTTATGTATAATAACTTTTTTTTGCTAAATGTCTAGTTCCAGCTTTTGTGTTACATGCATACACTGTTTGGCAGGTTTAACTTTTATATAGTTGTTTCGTGTCATATCCGTTTGAGCCTATGTCACATCTTACAAAACCTTTTGCTTTATTGAAAGCCCTCAAAGAAAAACAACCCCCAATACCACCCTAAAAGTTGTTAATTTAATACTAACACACAAAACTGTGCACATCTTCAAATCTTGAGGTTTTATACTCCTAATAGCAACAAGTGTCCGTAATTGGGAGGCACAGTTTCAGACTTGAGTTAACCTAAAAGAAAGGTTATTCATGCTGAGTTGCATGATGGAGCCTGTGCTTCTACTAGGTGCTAACTGGTTGTGTTGTATCTTTATCTCTCTCTCCCAGCTAGGAAAACCCCTGAATGCTTTCAGAGAGAGCATTGTATCATAGCCAGTTTCTCCTTTATTTTTTTCTCAGCCAATCAGTCTTCACCAGAGTGTAACCAATTTCTCTTTATCAAATTATCTCCATGGAGACATGAGGGCCAGATACAGAACTGCTACTAGGCATACATTCATTTGCTAGAAAAAAGCCTCATAATATTCAAGATTCTTTTTCATTTACTTGCTTTCTCTTAAAACTTGTTACTAAATCAATCTAAAGTCCTTAATCCAGTTATTCCCCCATGCAAAAATGAGAAAAAAAACATTATTTTTTTCTTTTGTCATGCTGTTTTAACCAGACTTTTTTTTTACATTGCGGTGAGTACATTTCTTAAAACTGAACAAGAAGCGAGAAAAATAGCAGCACCACCTATTTACAATTTTCATTACAATTAAAAACAATAGACTCCAACAAATTCTGAAAAGTCCAATATGTCCAGATTTTCTTGTTCTTTCATATTTCACAAATGTAATTATTGCATTGTAATCCCCCCATTAAGTTACTAGTTTTATTACTGTTCATCTCCATCTCCCAAATCCTGTCTCTGCTTCATTTCCAAAGTATTCTCAGTTCTAGTCAAGTCTTGTGCTCCCTTCCTTCTCTCCAACATTTTACTTTGAAACAGTGGAAATGGTTTCACAGGTACTGGCCGTCTGTGGTCTTTATTACCATAAGAGCAAGAAGCAGAATCTTCTGCTTCATAGCTCACTTTTTGTTGGACAAGCTTTTGTATTTCCACCTTAGCATGTACTTCGTCAAAAAATGATTTTGTCTTTGTAGGGAAGAATACCTTGAAGACAGCTGAATAGAACAGTTTGAATCTCACACCTGTGTCTCAACATTCCTTGAAAAGTATAATGAATTTATACCTCTTCTGCCTGGTGTACAATGAATAATCATTCTCCACAAACACTGTGCGGTCTCCCACTTTTTGTATTTTGTCCTTCTGCCACATTTTTCTCAGAATCAACTTCTTTTGCTGGTAGGATTGCACCTTTACTAATAAAGGTCTAGGTTACTTTCTCGTAGCCAGGCCTGGAGCATACACATGATGTGCCCTTTCAACTAACAACTCCTGTTGTGGAATACCAGTCCAGTTGCTCATCTGTGCTTTCATAAAATTAATACTGTGTTTCTTCCAGCTTTTATGGCATAGCAGAAAATCTCAGGTTTTCCCTACATATTATGTCCTCTAACTCTTTTATTTTTGAAACATTTCTTCCTGAGCAGTCTCTTATTCAGCCAGCCTTTTCTTCATTTCAACCTCTGATTTTTGCAGCTTTATCATCTCATGCAAATATATGTCTAAATCTTCTATTTTTCTAGTGTTTGTGTTGATATACTCCATCAATGTTTATTTTAATGAAGTCTATGTGCAGTTGTCTTGTATCTTTCTGTATGTTACTGGAACTCATGTCTAGCGGTTGCATTGCTTTTTGCTGAGCAGCTACAGAACTTTTCCCAGTCAGTGTTTCTTCCTCACTTTTTTGTAGCTGTTTTTTTCCAGGTGGTCTGTATTACTTTTTTCCTGGCATCCAGGCTGTACACTTACTAGCCAGTTACTGAGATTTACCCATAAACATAAAAGTCTAGTGGCCTTCTCTGTTGAGATTTTGTTTTCCCTCTGGGAGAGCTAAACCTAAGCTGTTACTCAGTGTGCAGCCATCTTGGAAGTCCCTCAAATTAGGTAATATATCCCCACTTCCTAGTCTGATCTCCGTAACTTTAGTTTTTTGGTTTAGATTATTTTTATTTCCATTTTCTAGTAATTGCTTTTTTTGGCAGCCACCAGAATTAAACTCATCAAGGCCTTACATTGTCTAGGCTATTCAGATATTGCATCCCATTTCAAAAAATAATTTCCTTACTTACACTTAATTGCTTGCCCAGTACTCTTTAGGGATATTTTAATGCTGCCAATTCATTATACTTTCATGACATATGTTACTAGTTACCTCTACTTTCCCCATCATGCCTCCAGTATTTGGTATCTACTGAGGAAAAATTCTTTGTAGTCTGCTTGGTGGATAGAAGTATCTATATAAACACTGCCAAGCAAAAATCCTAAATCTTGTAGATTTTGTTGCATATTTGGAAGCCATATATGTCCTCCCATTGTTTTTGTGAATTGTGTATCTAATCCCTCTTCCCAATCTTTTCTAAACTCTTCTGATTGTTTCTTATAGTTATCATGTCATCTTTTATACTTCCTACTAATTATGCCTTCTTTTTTCAGCTTCAGTTGAAAACTCAGTGCAGATCTTTCATTTAGGATTCCCCTATCCCTGACATTTTGCCTATACTCTGATATCAATTCCTGACAGGGAGGGCCAAATGTAGTCTTGGCCTCTTCTCATTCTTCCTTTCTTTCTCTTCTTCTTTTTTCCCCAATATCTTGGTTCATTTGACATCTTCCATCAGTAAATTCCAGCCCCCACTTGTCTATTCTCTGTACCCGTAATTCCAGTCATCACTTTTGTCAGAATTTCTTTTCTCCATTCCAGTGTTCGCTTATTTCTTGGTATACTTTCTTCTACTTTATGAATATAATGTTCTGTATGACTATTATTGTCCTTAAGGATCTATGTCCAAAATACTACTCTTTCCTTGTTTTTTGAATTAACCCCCTGCTTCATCATCATCCCTTTCCACTTTTAATTGTAGCTTTCTGCTTGTGGGATGAGTAAGAGCTTTAATTGTGTAGCTCTAAAATATTATTTTAGGAGGATCATTTCATCCCACTTGACTCTTGCCATCTTCTCCTCCCAAATAAAATTCAAATCTTTATTAATTACTACCCACACCTTCTTCTATGGTTGATAAAAATATGCCTGACCTGTGTATAAAAGGGACTAAAAACATGTATGATGATGCCCTTTTCATTCTTCCTCCACTTATAAGTTACAGATCCAACCTTGGATCCAACTCAACTGCCTACCACAGACTTATGGATCCAAATCTCTACCCACAATGCCCAATTCATTCTGCAATACTTATCTCATTTGCCACCATCTTGCATGGAAACAGATCCTCTCTCAGAAGCATGATTCAGATTGTTACAAGGTTTTTGTGAGTAGTTATTTTTCAGAAAACATTTTTATTCAATTTTTTGGTCTGTCTTCTGTCTCTCTCCCTTGTCGAGTTTTTGCATTTGTATTTTTTTTTTCTGTACTGTAGGTCTTTATCGTTCTTTCTACCTTTCTGGTAATTTCCTTGCGTACTGTTATTGGTATTAGTCTTTTCTTACTTGCTTCCCTTTTTCTTACCCTTTATAGGGTACTCTTTATACCATTGCTGGTAGTTTACTATCCTTGTATATCTATATATACATACATGCATGCATATGCATATATAAACATTATTGTCTTCTCCTGTGCTCTCCATTAGTGTTAATTATAGCACAAAATTCAAAGTTCTGATACCCACAGGGAGTGTGTTTATTGCCTAGGAGAAGCTCACCTGAACACTGATTGTTCTCTTTGTGCCACTTTTAACTTGAGTGATTTCACATAGAAGGATTAAACTTGCATTTAAGGGATTGCTGCCTTCTTCTTTAACAGAGGCTCAAACTCCCAGTAAACATCCTAAAACAACTTCGGAGTCTTAAAAGAGACCTCCGCTTCCACCATTGCTTTATCAGAGCCCCTCAAAAGATCCAAAGAACTTAGGATCCGACCTCATTGGATCCTGAAGGAAAATGTTGGATCCTTCCGACTGTCATACTGATAGTCTCCAAAGCAGCACTCTGATCCAAAAAGCTCAGGTCAACCTTTATTTTATCCAAGTCTACTCAAACTTGTTCACCAGGGTTCACAGTTGATCCAGTATCTCCTCAGGCTTCATTCTCTGTTTTTACAAACTACACCAAGAAGAGAATCGAGATCACAGTTCACGATCTTGTCCAGCTTAGTTCCTCCGGAACTCTTTCTGAAGCCGATGTGGATAGGATGATGAAGAAATTCCTCAGAACTCAAATTCAGATGAGGATTATTCTTTGTCCTTCTCCCATTGGATTTGTGAGCTTTCCCTGCATTTCCCAGGTAGTGATGTCTCCTTTTCCAATCTGACCCACTGTTTCGGAGGCCTTTGATCTGAAAGCCCCGAGAGTGTCTGTGTTGGATCCAGAAATGACTAGGTCGTCTTCTCTATTTCCTGACTGTTTCCACTCCTATTTCCTTGGATTGGAATGAGTCTGAGCCAAAGCATTGGCATCGTGTTCAGGGGACCAGTGTCTACTCCAGTGTTATGGGAGCCGTCCTTGCCCCTCAGAGCTTTGGCTTTAGATAGTTTGGGTCTGACTCCATTCTCAAAGCACAGATTTGGGCAGGATTGAGGCTTATCTGCTTTGGAAGTTTCAGCCCAGGTGCTACCTGTCTTGGCTTCTTCCAGTCTGTCTGCATCCAAGGTAGTGAAGAGGGCTTTCTCTCATCTTAGAGTCCCGATCTCTCTTTTCCTTGGATCCTACATCTCTTCCCCCAGCAGGTTTGAACTCTGACACCATCAGACCAACTCCACAGGGACAGCTGGTACCATCGAGCATCCAGACCGTTTCTCTATAGGAATTTTACCCTCTCTTCAGATACCTTCCCAGAGGATACCACCAAGGAGGTTACCTGAAAGAGAATGTGGAGGAGGCGGCACATAGATTCCCATATGGAATCTCTCACAGAGAATACTGACTTTGAGGAAGAAGGATTCCCTAGATCTCCACTGGATGATGTCTCATTTGGAGACATCTTAGAAGTTCAGATGGTGGTTGGTCTTCAGATACTCCATCCCCAGATTAACCAGTTATTCTGGAAGCGTTTGGTTCTGGCCCAACTATGTCTTGGTGACTCCCCTATGGCTGATGTGCTTATTGACCTAGTCTGTTGCTGGGCATGGAAGAAACCAAACTCTGTCGAACCAATACCCCAACATCCAGCAAGTTTATGGAACCACGAAAAGAAAAACTCGGAGCAAAGGAGTCCCTGTTGATGCCGTGGTTGTAGCGGATGCCACAAAAAATAGAAGCTAGCTGAGCAGAGCTCCCCTGTTCATCCCCAATAGAAAGTCAAGAGTGTTGGACAAATTTGGGAAGCAAATTTTTGCTTCTGCGTACTTTACCTTGAGCTCCCTGAATTATTTAGTGCACTTTACAAGGCTGTAGAGGAAGTTGACCAGGGAGCTCTTCAGATCCCACTGAGTCCATGTATGTTGAGGACTATAAGAGACCACCTTCACAGTGGCCAGTCTTTTATCCATTTCGAATGCATTCATGTGATTAATACCCCATGCTACAGAGGATACCTCATGGGCTGCCAGTACAGGCATTGCCATTAGGAGACATACCAGGATGCTCTTATTTGAATTTGCGGAGCTGTTCAAGTCTTCTTTCATCAGGGCTGCTTCGGATGGAATGTCCTTGTTTGGCCCTTCTGTAAAAAAATGACTTCCAGCAGTGAACAGGAAGGAAAGACCCAGACTGCCATACAGATTCAGTTTTCTACCCCTTAATGATCTTTCTTCTGGAATTAGAGCAGGAAACAAAATGTGGTTCCATAAATCCAAGGGATCTTTTCAGGATTCACTTGGGGACAACTCCTCTAGGAGGAGAGGGGGAAGGTCAAATGGAGTATGTCATAATTGTGGCAAAGGAGGCCTGCAAAACCAGGGTTTCCCAGATTATTTTCCTGATGTACCCTTTCAATGCTCCTGAAGGGTTGCCCGACTGCTCACCTCTAGAGGCAGTTTGGGAGGGTCAGTTGTTCTTGCGTCCAAACACCTGAGCTTCTAAAAGAAAAGATTCTTGGGTGCTAAAAATTATATCCAGAGTTTATTTTATACCATTTTTCCAGATTCTGCCAACCATGTCCTGGAGGTGAGAGCAGTTGTATTAGCATTGCAGGCCTTTCGAGATGTTCTCCCTCTAAGAATTATTACTATTCAAACCAACATGTCTGTATTCTGGTACATGAACAAATAAGGGGGAGTCTGATCTTTCTTACCCCCTTTGATGAGAAGCAATGAGTATGTGTAGCAGTGGGTGATTTCCTGCCTCTTTCTTGTGGTAATGCATATTCTGGGGAAATCCAGAGTACCAGAGGACAATCTCAGCAGGTCCGTTTTGTTACCTCGCAAGTGGACTGTCAATCGATCAGTGGTGGAAACAATTTTCCTTCTTTGGGGCCAACCCTGCTGCGATCTGTTTGCATCTCCCTACAACAAGTCCTTTAGGTATTTTGCTCTAAACCCCCTTGAGTGGGGAGTCACAGAGAAATGCTCTAGTCCTTGTTGGGCCCTCTGGTCTTCTTTACACCTATTCCCTGTTACCTTTGATTCCAAAATCATGCCAGTTGAAGAGCTCTGTTATCCTCATTGCCCCCTTCTGGCCTCACCAAGTGTGGTTTCTCTTCCTTTGGTTTCATCTTCCTTATCCTCCTCGGATACTGGACACCAGTCCAAACCTTCTAACGCATCCCTTTGGGATGAAGCATGTCTGTATTCCAGGCCTCAAACTAACCTCATGGATTCTTCAATTTCATTAATAGAAGGACAGCACAGGCTTTTCTCCCTTGTTCAACATATACTTTTGCCTTCCCAGAAATCTTATACAAGAAAGATCTACAGGAGTAAATGGAAAAAATTTTCAATCTGGGCCCTTAAGAAGGAACCCTTTTTTACTGCTCCTGTTGTTCTATAATTAATTGTTGGCTACCATTTTTCAGGAAGGTGCTAGTTTTTCACAATCAAAGTACAGTTAGCAACTGTATCAAATTTTCATTTGGGAGAAAGTTACCTCTTTAGCTTCTTCCAAATTGTGCAAGGCCTTTCTAAAGGGCACCTACTTACTCAGGCCTCCAGTGAAAGATCTATAACCTCCTTAGGATTTGACAGTCATGCTCCAAAGGTTGACGCAGCAATCTTTTGAAGTTACAGCCAAAACTGATTTAAAATTTTCATCTTGGAAAACTACATTTCTAATAGCTGTTACATGTGCAAGGAGAATTTCTGAACTCCAGGTTCTTATTATCCAAATCTCCTTGCATTGCTTTTCACAAATACAGAGTTATTTTATGAACAAATCTAGCCTTTTTAAAGTACATAGCCTCTGAATCAAGCATTAATCAAACAATTCACCTGCCTGTCTTTTTCCCTAACTTTTCAAATAAGGGAGAGTACATGTTACATCTTTTAGATGTGCATAGACAACTATGTTTTTGTCTGCACAGGACTAAGGATTTCAGGAAAACAGACCAGTTGTTTGTTTCTTTCTCTCCAAACAGACCGGGATCACCAGTTTCTAAAGTTACCCTAGCCAAATGCTGATTGCAATTCTTTTGGTTATACTCAGCAAGGCTTTTCCCCAGCAAAACCTCTTAAGGCACATTCAGCTAGGTCCATGGCCACTTCTTCTGTCTTCTGGTCTGAAATGTTCATCTATGACATTTACACAACAGCCATCTGGTTTAACTCTCATACTTTTATTTCTTAAAAACATCATTAAAAACTAGATTTCATTTCTAGAAGTAAATTGGCTTTTGGTTTGGCAACTATGCTCCAGACCAGAAGTGTATCCCTCACTGGTAAGATCAGACCATAATCTAATCTCACTGAATATTCATATCCCGACTCCACCCCCTGCCCTGAAAACCACAGTGAAAAACTTCTCTAAAGCAAATTTCACACTCCTCAAAACCGAGGTGGAATCCTTCAAAGCCCCCGGGCCTGTGGAAAATATGGCCCAGACCGCAGAATCCTTTATAAACTCATTCTATGAACACCTTCAGGAATGCATAGATCATGCAATCCCAAATAAAACCAAGACCCAATCCTCCAAAGGCAGACGTCCTGTCTGGTGGACCCCAGCCATAAACAAACTATACAATAGAAGGAGGAAGCTACTACATGATAGAGCAAAATCCCAAAAAGGGAAGGCATCTCTGATCAGTATTAGCAAAAAACTACGGGCACTCATAAAATCATCTAAGGCCAGCTTCGAGAGAAAAATTGCACAGGACACTAAGGATAATCACAAGGCTTTCTTTAGTTATGTTAGGAACCTGAGTAGGAATTCCCAGATATGCTCAGAATTAGTCCAAAATGACAAAAAAATTCATCGAAGCCACAGACATTGCCAACATCCTAGCTGACAGGTTCAGCGCAAACTTCTCCCCCCCTCCCCACCAAAAGGGCAAATATTTATCCCAGCAGAGTGCTGCCCCCCTGACATCTCAGATGCTCAGGTAAGAGCTGCCCTCTCCAAAGCAAAAAACACAGCATCAATGGGACCAGACGGTGTCCCGGGCTGCGTCCTACATGAACTCCAAGAAGAGCTAAACCCAAACATAAAACTACTCTTCAATCTCAGCCTTACTACAGGATATGTACCCTTAGAGTGGCGTACAGCAACAGTGGTCCCTCTCCACAAAGGTGGTGCCTCAACGGATCCTGGAAACTATTGCCCCATAAGCCTGACTAGCTTGGTCTGCAAAGCTATGGAAAGGATCATCATGGACCTCATAAATAAAGATATTGGGGACCTACAGACACTGAATCCTACCCAGTTCGGCTTTGTTAAGGGCAGATCCTGCCTCTTAAACCTGATTGATTTCTTTGAAACAGTCACCAAGGCCATTGATGAGGGGAAGGTGGTCCACACAGCCTACCTGGACCTCGCAAAAGCCTTTGATATGATACCCCACTCGGGCATTATAGATAAGCTCACCAGCTTAAATATAAACCCCTATGTCACTAGATGGGTTGCAAACTGGCTCAAGGACAGAACCCACATGGTTAGAATTGCTGGAGCCATGTCAGACTCCAAACCAGTTACAAGTGGTGTCCCACAAGGCTCAGTCCTGGGACCTCTCTTGTTCGGTATATATTTCTTGGAGGTACAGGCCAACAAGGAAGGACTGTGGCTGACTAAGTTTGCAGATGACTGCAAACTGGGCACCATAATCGATTCTCCAGCCGACGCAAGCATCCTCCAAAAGGGCCTCATAGAAACAGACAAATGGTGCCAGAGCCATGGCCTCAAGCTAAACGCCAAAAAGTGTATAGTCATCCCCTTTGGCAAAAACAAAGTGCCCACAAATTACCACATAGGTGGTAATCCATTAAGTACAGAAGAAGTAATTAGGGACCTGGGGACCCAAGTTGAT
This sequence comes from Protopterus annectens, assembly GCF_019279795.1. NCBI lineage: Eukaryota > Metazoa > Chordata > Ceratodontiformes > Protopteridae > Protopterus > Protopterus annectens. The sequence continues at coordinate 884,509,358 of NC_056726.1, read as the reverse complement.
AGCAATCTCTCATTTGACAACCACGTGGCCAAAGTGGTTAGAAAAACATTTTATATAGCCCACCTAATCATAAAGGGATGCACATCTAGATCAGGGGAGGTCATCGTGCCTCTTTACTCATCCCTCATCAGGCCCATAATTGAGTACAATGCCCCTTTCGGGATGTACCTTACCAGACACCTGCAGCAACTGGAAAGACCCCAAAAGTACCTCACCAAGAGGATCATAGGGCTCAAACAGATGCCATATGCCGCCCGGTTAAAGAAACTCCAGCTCTACTCAGTGGCATACCGCCTGCTCAGAGGCGATCTGTGCCTGACGTATAAAGCCATGTCCAACCCGGAATTAATGGACATGCTGCACCTCAGAAAATCCAAATCCCATCGAGCTACGCGCTCGAGAGACTTGTACCTCAGCACTGAAATAAATAGAACATGCTGGAGGGACAGATTCATAACCCAGAGGCTCCCTTCACTCTGGAATAAAATCCCAGTCCAGGTTAGGCAGAGTCCCTCATTGACTCTCTTCAAGAGGAATCTTGATGAGTGGATGGGAGATCGTAGGTTTACCCCGGGTATCACTTCTGTGTCACTGTTAGACAGAGGCACAGTATACTAACCTCAGAAAAGGGCATAGCAAAATTAATTTAAAATGGGTGGTGAAAGCCAAACACACTCTGGCTAGGCTTCTAAATGCCCTAGGGCAGATAGCCTAGTATGAACCTATGAGGGACACCCAAGATTCACGTAGCTGGGACTTTGTTCCATGTGTTGAGGAAGAATGAAAAGGACAACATCAGATATTAAAGTTATATATTCACCATAACTATGCATCTGTGCTGTCCATTTTCATTCTTCCTCAATTCCCCACCCTCCTTCCCTTTTCTTTTCATTTTCTGGCTTGATCTTATGGATGTTTGGAACCCTTTGTTCCAGGTTTGAACCAAAGTTTCATTGATATTTCCTTCTTTTACTATGTCTTGGGATCTTTAAGGCAGCAAACTTGATCTGAGGTATTGTGGAGTGACTGGGGCATTGTTGGTAGAGGGAGAAGCTGGAGAGTTGGATCCATAGGTCTGTGGTATGCAGCTGAGTTGGATCAGTAACTAATGCACTGAGGAAAAATGAAAATGGACAATACAGATGCATAGTTACGGCGAGTATATAACTTTAATTTTTACTCCCTGTATCTTGCTGACCATCTGCATGGGCAAGAGCTTCCAGTTTCTAAGGTTTTGTATTATCTTTTATAGTTTCTTCCCACATATCCTTAGCTGCCATAACATCTATACTCCTAGGTATGTCATTTTATCATGTCCCCATAAGTATGGATATTGCTGAACTAATTCAGATGTGGGTACATAGTTTATAGCTATAGCCTTTGTTTAAACTTCATTAATTTTATTACCCCCCCCCCCAAAAAAAAAAAAAAAAAAAAAAACAGAACCGTCTCAGAATATACTATAACACTGAGAAATCTCTTTCTGGTTCCATCAGGTACAGAATACCATCTGCAGATAAAGCCACCTTTTCTTGAACACCATACCAGTTATTTCCTTGAATTTCTTATTCCTTTATTTTCTTTGCCAATGGTTCTAAATATAATGCATTTAAACAGAAAAGAAGACATCCCTGCCTGGCTCCTCTGTTCTGTTCAGACACAGCTTTTCAGATAGGAACCCTCACAGTTTGATTTTTGCCTCTGATCATATATCCTTCTAGTTAACCTTATGATTATATTGGGGAATACAAATGCTTCCATTGCCATACTCATAAAATCCCAGCTTTCTCTGTTGAATGCTTTCTCTGCATCAAGGCATTCCTTCAATAACAGTGGTATTTTCTTACATACTGCTTCCCTGTGGATCATCATTGTTTTATTAATGCTGCCAAATGTTTGCCTCCCCACCACAAAATCACATTGATAAATATCTATAAATTTTGGCATCATGTTTGCCATTCTTTTAGCCATTATAGACACTTTGTAATCATGGTTTAAAATTGAAATGGGCCTATATGAAGCTGGAGAAGATGGGTCTTTATTGGCTTTAGGTATTACAGCCACCACATCTTTTTCCAGGATGTTGGTGCTTCCCCTCCTTTTAAAATACTGTCAAACAAAACATTATTTCTTTATCACCTTCTTCCCTCCTATCTTTCAAACTTCTATCATAGTAGCATATATTCTTGGAGACTTCCCTGCAGATTGGTTTTACATCACCATTTTTCTTTCATCTCCTCCTATCTTAACTGTTGGTTGTTGCTCCTCATCTACCACTAAGCTTGCTTATTTATGTCTTTCATAAGTATTTCCAGTTGTGCTTTTTCTTGATTTCCTCACTTATTTTGAACTTTTATGAAAATTTATATATTTCTAATACATCTGCAGAATCTCTGGTTATTTTTTCTTATAGGATCCGTAAGCTTGGCAACATCCCTTTCTAATTTCTGTTGTTTAAGTTGTGCCAAAGTATTTGTGCTCTGGAGTTATCAAAGTTTTATGCTCTGGAGTTATCAAAAAAACAATATTTCTAAACTTACACTTATTATCCAGGTACTCCTTTATTTTCTATTTAGCACGTTTTCCATTTGTGCCGCCTCTTGTTCTGCAATATTATCCTTATTCTGTAATACTTTAACCTTTGTAAGTCCCGCTAAATAATTTTTATTGCTTCTTAACCAGATCTTATTTTCTTTTATTTCTACCCTATGCTCTTTCTATCTTTCCTAATAACTTCTGAATAATTTCCACTACCTGTTCCTTAAATTCCTCTCTTTTTAACAGGTATGTGGGGAAATGCCAATGTCTCATCTTTACTTCAGTACTCTTCATTTTTATGTTGGTAGTTATTGGCGCATGATGTGAAATGGCTATTGGATGTGTATCAAAGTTCTCAATTAAATGCACATGTTCTGATGAAATATAGTTTCTGTCACGCCTAGCCCAGTTATTCTACTTTTGGGAATAATATTTACATTTTCGTGAGTTTATATTACTGAATTCATGTCTTTCATACCAAATATTTTCATATTTTTTCAGACATCTACCCTCTTTTGTTATATTTTCCCTTCTAGGCCCCAGATTCATCTTCAGTGTTGCAAATTAAATTCCAGTCCCCACCTATAAATAATATCCTGTGCTGAAAGTTGATTATTTCTTCCCAATTTTTTAAGCTACAAAATCGCAGTTTTAGGTGGAATATAAATGTATGCCACCATAATCCTCACCCCTTGCCAGTAGCCCCTTACAACTACAAATCTGCCCATCACTATCTTTTTCCCTTCTGTCATTACTGGAGCTCCTCTAACAATTAATACAAGTAACTCCTCTTTTCCTTTGTCCTTGATATTCTGCAGATTATCTATCCTGAAATCCTTTCTTTCCAAATGAGTCTCCTGTAGCATTGCTATTTGCACTGGACATTTCTTAATATAAATTAGTATTTTTTATCTATACCTGTGAGTAGATTTTCAAATGCATCTCCTGTAGCATTGCTATTTACACTGGGCATTTCTTAATATAAATAACTATTCTTTCTTTTTTATTTATACGTGTGAGACCATTCACATTTCAAGATAATAAGGGAACTGTCACCATTATGGTAAGAAGTCATTATTCTTATCTGTTGTATATGGCAGCTTTTTTAAATGTCATTTTCCAGCTTTTGTGATAATGAGTCCATTGTTTGGTAGGTTAATATTTTATAATTTTTTTTTTATTAACATTAGAACCTATGTTACATTTTACAACACTTTTTTGTTTTAATAAAAGCCCTCAGACAAAAGCCAACCACCCCCATAACCTGTTAACTTAATACAAGTACAGATAACTATGTGCATCTTCAAATAATGAAGGTTAACCAACATAATAGTAATATTTGTGCCAGACAGCTGCTAACACAGGCCCAAATTAACCTGAAATTGATGTTATACATGTTAGGATGAGTGTTATTACCGATGCTTCTACTTACACAAATTAGTGTCTGTTATTTTTTTATTTTTATTTCCCCTCCCCCTGATGTGAAAACTACTAGCATACTTTTCAGAAATCTTTAAGTTGTAGCCTCGAAGAAACCTATGTTTTGTCTTTTATTGCACTGTTATGAAAGTGTAAGAGAAGAAAAATGTAGTCCTTTGTTGTAGCCTGACAGACCAGCTGAAACATTCATTGCTAAAAGAACACTTTTCATTATATTTAGTGTTCCCATTGTCATGCTGCCAGCCCAGCTATCTGGAATTTTGTAAATAATTCTATGTCATTTGTGAATATTGATATGATTTATACAGAACTGTATGTTGTGTACTGAAGTTCAGGAATGTAATCACACCATACTCTGCTGGAACATAGAAGATTAACCTGCAAAACTTAAGAATAGTTGAGGTCAAGTTGCTTTATAGCTGGGCCATAAATAAAAGATGTTCTCACACTTTCAGTTCAGTAGCAGATATGGTGTCTAGAGCTAGAATTTTTCTATTGTCTTGAAAGAAAAGTAATTACTAGATTTAAAATGTAAAGTGTTTTATTGTTTTATGACTTCCAAGATCTGACAAACATCTGAGAGATATGTATTTTTAACACAGAGATGTTAAATCATATTAGCTTCTGTTTTAGCCTGGGAACTGAAGTCAGGTGGCAAAAAGTGATGTCATCCAGGCTAACCCAGCAGTAAAATGTGATATTAATTTAAGAACTCCCTGAGAGAGACTGCATTTTCTAGTTTGTCTTGGACCTAGCAAGAACATCCACTCATCATCTGCACTTGCCTGTCTCTAAGCAAGTTCTTAGGGCATAGTATCTCTTCTTGATATAGATAGAAATATAGTAAAGATTAGTTCAGACATTTTCTGTATTTATTTGACACTGTCCTGCAATGTTGCTTTAAAGTATTTCCTGTGATTTTGAACTCTGAAGTTACTGTGTTGAGTTACTGAGTATTGTCTTGTTGTTTTATTGTTTATTATTAAATATGTTTAAACCTGTCTTTGAGGCTGATATGTGTGAGACATATTTAAGCTCTTAAAGTACTGGCATATGTTTTTGGTTACATTTTACAGGCCGCTCCTAATAGCCTGGCGCTTGGTCAAAACTACCATTTGGATTAATAATAACATTACACAGTAGGATTGGGCACCCTTTGTAAGGGCCTTATAGTAGCTGATAAGTAAGAGTTGGCTGGTGGCAGCTGGAGCTACCTTATAGTCTGGGCAAAAGGGGGCATAGCTAGTAAGCCTGTGCCAGCCTTCCCCAGGTGTCTGTGTGCTTGTGTATAAATTAAGTGTGTGAGTGTCAGCTACTTGGGCAGGGATATGAAGCTCTGGTTGGACAGAGAGGGTGTTGAAAGTCTTAGCTTGGCCACTCAGCTGAGATATCAATGCTTATAGCTGTGCTAGTGGGGAGTCTTATTGAGGATCTGGTGAAAGAGGGAAAAATCAGCCCCAGACTTACTGCTATCTCTGTGTGCTCTTAAGGGAAATTGCACTTTACTGTGTACTTGTCATCCTCCCACTGTGTACATTCCCCACTTTTGCCAGTGGTGAGGATTGAGGCTTCTTGATTACTGGGCCAGTACAGAGGTGTCACACCCATATTTTCCTGTTTCCACTTCTATGCAAACTAAGAGAAAATATTAGCTCTACATATATTATTATCTGTGTACTTTTCCCTCTGTTCCCTATTTCAGTAATCTAAGATTATGGCCTGTTGACTGAAACATGCTTTTGTATAGCCTGTCATCATCATCTTCTTTCGGCTGTTCCCATTAGGGGTCGTCACAGCGGATCATCTGTTTCCATTTCTTCCTGTCCTCTGCATCTTGCTCTGTCACACCAACCACCGGTATATGTCCTCTCTCACCACATCCATAAACCTTATCTTAGGCCTTTCTCTTTTCCTGTTACCTGGTAGCTTCATCCTTAGCATCTTTTTCCCAATATACTCAGCATCCCTCCTCAGCACATGTCCAAACCAACACAATCTTGCCTCTCTGGCTTTGTCTCCAAACCTTCCAACCTGGGCTGACCCTCTAATATACATATTCCTAATCCCTTCCTCGTCACACCCAGTGCAAATCTTAACATCTTTAACTCTGCCACATCCAGCTCAAACTCCTGCATTTTTGTCAGTGCCACTGTCTCCAACCCATATAACATAGCTGGTCTCACTACCCTCTTGTGGACCTTCCCTTTTACTCTTACTGGTACTCGTCTGTCACAAATCACTCCTGACATTCTTCTCCACCCACTCCATTCTGCCTGTACTCTCTTCTTCACCTCTTTTCCACACTCACCGTTACTCTGAACTATTGATCCCAAGTATTTAAACTCATCCACATTCACCAGCTCTACTCCTTGCATCCTCACCATTCCTCTATCCTTCCTCTCATTCACACACATATATTCTGTCTTGGTCCTGCTGACCTTCATTCGTCTTCTCTCTAGAACATATCTCCATCTCTCCAGGGTCTTCTCCACCTGTTCCCTACTCTCACTACAGATCACAATGTCATCTGCAAACATCGTAGTCCACGGGGACTCCTGCTCATCTGTCAACCTGTTCATCACCATTGCAAATAAGAAAGGGCTCAGAGCTGATCCTTGATGTAACCCCACCTCCACCTTAAACGCATCCGTCACTCCCACTGCAGACCTCACCGCTGTCACACTACCCTTGTACATATCCTTTACCATTCTTACATACTTCTCTGACACTCCTGACTTCCTCATACAATACCACAACTCCTCTGTAGGCACCCTGTCATATGCTTTCTCTAAGTCTACAAAAACACAATGCAACTCCTCCTGACCTTCTCTGTACTTCTCCATCAACACTCTCAGAGCAAACATCGCATCTGTAGTGCTCTTTCCCACCATGAAACCATACTGCTGATCACTAATCATCACGTCCCCTTCTTAACCTAGCTTCCAGTACTCTTTCCCTTAACTTCATGCTGTGACTGATCAATTTAATCCCTCTGTAGTTACTACAACTCTGCACATCACCCTTAGTCTTACAAATCAGTACCAAAGCACTTTCTCCATTTCTCAGCCATCTTCTCACTTTCCAAGATTTCATTAAACAATCTGGTTAAGAACTCCACTGTCATTTCACCTAAACACCTCCATGCTTCCACAGGTATGTAATCTGGATCAACCGCCTTTCCATTCTTCATCCTCTTCATAGCTATCCTTACTTCCTCCTTGCTAATCCATTGTACTTAATAATTCACTATCCCCACATCATCCAACCTTCTCTCCTTCTCATTCTCTTCATTCATCAACCCCTTGTATAGCCTGTCTTGTCTTTTTTTTTTGCATTGTAATGCCTACATTTCTTAATACCAAAAAAGAAAGAGAAAAGGAAAAAAATCTGTTTATCACAAAGAACAATCAAAATACTTTACTATAAAATATGCAATTTACATTGTGAAAAGTTTAATAGAAAAGAAAATGTTTTATATAACAGTTACCTATTTCCTTCCTGTTCCCCTCCCCTCAGAGTTCATCCAAACATTAAGGACATGAAGTGAGGCAAATGCTTTACAGTTCCTCACAAGTATAACAAAGTAAACAAAATTCCAATTCTTTCCACTTATTCTTATATAGCTATTTTTCACAGTTGTGGTCGATGCTTTGCAGTGTCACATTTATTCACTAATTTCAGTGTTATTGGCCTTCTTTGTGTTCATCTCCATCTCTCAACTGCAGATTCTGGTTAAATTCCACAGTACTCCTGGTCAGCTTCTGTGCTTTTCTTTGTCTCTCAAGCATTTTTCTTTGGAACAGTGGAAAAGGTTTCACTGGCAATGCCTTTGTGTGCTTGAGTATCAGAAGAATGCAAAAGTCTCTCCCTTTCCTTGATGACTCATTTTTTTTGTTGGATAAACGTTTGTGTTTCTTCCTTAGCCTGTTCTGCATCAAAAAATTACTTTGCTCCTCCAGGAAAAATATTCTGAAGACAGATGGATAAGCAACTTGAATCTCACACCTGCTCTTGACATTCCCTGATTACTGGAATACATTTTTTCTGCCTGGTGTACAGTGAGTAACCATTTTCACAAACACACTATAGTCTCCAATTTTTAATGCTTTTGCCTTTTGCCACATTATTTGTCATTATTAACCCTTTCTGCTAGTAGGTTTGCATATTTACTAATAAAGGTCTTGGCTGCTTTTTTATATCAAGATTTGGAGCATACACATGGTGCGCCCCTTCAGTTACCAGTTCCCTTCTGTGGATTACCATGCCAGTTGCTTATTTGTGCCTTTATAAATTTAATACAATCTGTTCTTTCTATTTTCTTTGGTACAGCTGAAAATCTCACATTCTCTCCCTTTGTGCTCTGTCCTCTAATTGTAACATTTTTTGCAACATCTCTTCTAGAATAGTCTTGTACTCAGACATCTTTTAGCTTTCAACATGTGATTTTTGCATTTGTATCAGCCCATCTGAATATCTGTTTAAAGCTTTTTCCATTTCCAGCCTTTTTGTTGTTTGAGTTGATACGCTCCTTCTTTAATCAGCTCTGAACACATTTGACTTATTTTTCCTTTAGCGTACTGAAAGCCATGTCTTGCACCAAATCTGGAACTGGAACTTCTTTTTTACTGAACAGCTGCAAGATACATCCTCACCTTTTCCAGTTGATTTTCTTTTAGGCTCTCTTGTTTTTTTCTTCGCAGGCATCCAGGTAATGTACCTACTAGCCAGTAAATTAATTTTATTCAAGTTTACAATATCACTGATGGACTACCAAATGGCTGCACATTGAGTAACAGCTTAATTCTAGCTCTCCCAGTGTGAAAACAGAAACTTAGCAGAGAAAGCCAGTGGACTTGTACGTCTGGGTAAATTTCAGTAACTGGCTAGTAAGTGCACTGCCTGGATCTTAGGAAGAAAGAAATACGGAGGACCCGAAGGAAAATGAGCTTCAAAAGTCAGGAAAAACACTGATTAGGAAAAGTACTGCAGCTGTTCAGCAAAAAGCAGTGCAAGCTCCAGACATGACTTCCAGTAACCTAGAGGAAAGTATATGACAACTGCACAGATACCGGATTAAAATAAATGAAACACTGATGGTGTTTATCAACTCAAACAACAAAAGGATGGGGAAAATGGAAGAAGCTTTAAATAGGTATTCAGATGAGCTGATAGAACTGCAAAAAATCAGAGGTTGAAATGAAGATAAGACTGGCTGAATATGAGACTGCACACAAAGAGATGTTTCAAAAATAACAGAATTAGAGGACAGAGCAAGTAGGGAAAACCTGCGATTTTCTGCTGTACCAGAGAAGCTAGAAGGAACAGACTGTATTAATTTTATGAGAGCACAAATAAGCAACTGGACTGGTATTCCACAGCAGGAGTTAATTGAAAGGGCACATTGTGTGTATGCTCGAAACTTGGTTTTGAGAAAGCAACCTAGACCTTTAATAGTAAAGGTGCAATCCTGCCAGCAGTAGTAGTTGATTCTGACAAAACTGTGTGGAAGAAGGAAAAAGTACTAAAAGTGGGAGACACCAGAGTGTTTGTGGAGAATGATTACTCATTGTACACCAGGCAGAAGAGGAGTGATTTTATACCACTGTTCAGGGAATGTTGAGAAGCAGGAGTGAGATTCAAACTGATGTACCCAGCTATCTTCAAGATATTCTTCTCTGAAGGGACAAAATCATTTTTTGATGAAGTACACGCTAAGAAGGAAATGCAAAGGGTTGTTCAACAAAAAGTGAGCTGAGAAACCGAAGGTGATTCTGCTTCTTGTTCTTCTGGTAATAGACCACAGAGAGACCCTGCCAATGAAACATTTTCCAGTTTTCAATGGAAAATGCTTGAGAGAAGGAAAAAAGTACAAGAGTTGACTAGAAGAATCAGGAGTATGTTGGAAATGAAGCAGAGAACATGATATGGGAGATAGAGATGAACAGGATTAAAATTAGTAACTTAGAAATCATGAAATGCAGGATTGTAAAGCAATAATTATATTTGTGAAACATGATGAAACAAGAAAATCTGGAAATATTGGACTGTTTTGGACTTTGTTAAACTTGTAATGGACTCTAAAGGATATTCCCTACTTCTCATTAATGCTCATAAAATAGAGGGGGAGAGGAGGGAGAAAGTTAACTATAAGTAAAAAATTGTTTTCTTATTGGTACTATTTTTATAGTGCATGATAAGTAAAGTTTTTTTATTTATTTTTAAGTGAAATGGGGATTAAACCGGTTTCTCCTTCACTTAAGAACTATAGGCACTACAGTGTAAAAAAAGTCTGGTTAAAAGAGCATGACAAAAGAAAAAAGTATGCTTTTTCTTATTCTTGCATAGGGTAATGATCGGATTAAGACCCATAGCTTGATCTAGTAATAGGTTTTAAGAGAAAGCAGATAAATGAAAAAGTATATTGAAAATATAATTCTTTTTTCTAGCAAATAAATGTATGCTTAGTAGATTTCTCTATCTGGCCCTCATGTCTCCTGGGGACAATCTGATACAGAGAAATGGCTAGGAGATAGTTTTCTGAAAGCATTCAAGTGTTTGCCCAGCTGGTAGAGCTATAAAGAAAAGACAAAACCAGACAGCACTTAGTAGAAGCAAAGGCTACCCCATGCGTCTTAGCATGGAAAACCTTTCTTTTAGGTTAAATCAAGTTTGTGTGGCTGTCAATTTGGGGCATGTGTTCCTATTAGGATGGTAAAACGTCAATATTTTAAGATGTACCTAGTTTTGTATGTTAAATTAATAGGATTTAGGAGGATATTGGGGTGTTTTTTTGAGGGCTTTAAATAAAACAAAAAGATTTGTAAGATGTAACATATGTCCAGTGGATATGACAAAAACAACTGTATAAAAGATCAGCCTGCCAGTGTATGCATTTAACACAAAAGCTGGAACTAGACATATCTTCTTCTTTCAGCTTTTCCTGGTTAGGGGTCGCCACAGCGGACCACCTGTCTGCTCATGATTGGCAGTGGAGTTTTTTTTTTTTTACAGTGCCAAGTTGCCAGCCTGGCGCCCAAACTTCCACAGAAGACACACACACACACACACACACACACACACACACACACACACACACACACACACCTAGGGCCAATTTAAAGTGTCCAATGGACCTACAGCATGTCTTTGGGATGTGGGAGGAAACTGGAGCACCCGGAGGAAACCCACGCAACCACAGGGAGGACTTGCAGACTCCACACAGAAGGCACCCCAGCTGATGATTGAACCAAAGAACCTCTTGCTGTGAGGCAACAACATTAACCGCTGCTCCACCGTGACCGCCTGGAACTAGACATGTAATGAAAACCAGTTAAACATAAAAGGTGGGAATAGTGACTTAATACAGTGATACTTTCTGTGATGTCTTTAAATGCCCATGGTCTCACAGATAAACACACAAAAGAAAGAGTATTGAATATATTAAAACATGTAGAATGCAAATAGCTGTGCTACAGGAGACACACTTATAAAAAACGGAACATGTGAATTTGATAAAGAAAGGTTGTCAGAGTGGTTATTCAGCAGAATACCTGGGACAAAGGAAAATAAGAGTACTTATATTGATTGCAAGAGGAGCTCCAGTAGTGATAAAAGAGGATAATAATGGTAGTACTAACTGGGTACTGGCAAGGGAGAAGAAGTACACTGGCATGTATTTATATTTCATCTAAAACTGTCTTAATGGAGCTTAAGAAAATTCTGGGAGAAATAATTAGCTTTCCGCAAGGAATATTACTTATAGACAGGAACTAAAATTTGATTTGCATCAGTGAAGATGTGTCTGGGGGCCCCAGAAAGGAAATATAACTAAAAAGGGTAGCTTTTATGAAAATACCTGGCATGGAAGATTTGAAGTCTGTACTAGGAGTTTGGAATGAATTTGCATATTATTCCCCAAGATGCAAAAACGGGACTAGGCTAGACAGAATTTACATTTCACAGTAACATGTACATTTAATTGAAGGTCTTGATATGCACCCAATAACTATTTCAGATCATGCGCCAATAATAACTAAAGTAAAAACACAGGGTAATGACAGAAAAATGAGACACTAGCACTTTCCCACCTATCTGTTGAAAGAGATGAACTTAAGGAATGGGTAGTGGAAATTATTCTTGAGCTAATAGAGAACATAGAAATTTCTCATGAAAATATAGCTGGGGAGTGGGATAAAATTAAAGTGGAGTTTAAAAATAGGGTGGAAATAAAAGAAGGGGGAAATATGGTTAAAAAGTTATGCAAATTATTTAGAGGGATTGACAGATGTTATCTCACAGAACAAAAAGAGTAACTGCAGAATACTAAAATAAGGGACTACCTCGATAGTATGCACGAGTTTAGAAAGATTGCTATTAAGCAACTGTTTTTTGATAGTAACTCTAGATCACAAAAACTTTTAGCACAATGGCTGAAGCAACAGGAAGTAGAAAGGGCTGTCACCAAGCTTAGGGAGCCTTTAACAAGGAAAATTAGAAGAGATCCTCTAGAAGTATTAAAAATATTTCAGAAATTCTATGAAAGTGTGTGTAATATGAAGATCAAGAACAGCAATAATGACAGAGGTGGCAAAGGTGAAGAGGTCAAAATATCCATATATTATACACAGGATGCTATGGATATAAGAGAGATATATCAAAAATATTGGCAAATATTGACAGTGGACCCTAGAATACTAGGAGTAGTAGGTAGTTGCCCTAAGTTTATATATAAAAATAAAATGAATTTATATAGAATGTTGTGTGGCCCAAATAGAGTAGGAAAGGACCACCAAAATAGCTCAGTTGGAGCAACTAAACCTTGTCAGAAGTGCAGATATTGTGCATCTATTGATGATACTGCAAGATTTATACACCCTACTACACAACAAGAATTTATGTTTTCAGTACAAGCTACTTGTAACACGGCCCATGTCGTCTACCTTGCTACCTGTACAAGCTGCCCTGCATTTTATGTGGGCAAAACGGATAGACGACTAAGGGACCATATTAGAGAACACTTGTATAATATTAGAATAAAATCACAAAATAATGCTTTATCAAAACACGTTCTTGATACATCTACACACCATGAATTTAGATTCATGGTTATACAAAATAATTATGTAACAATTAGACGTGGTGATATAACAAGTAGAACTGAGGAGAACGAAATGAAATGGATTATTAGGTTAAGAGCTGACCATTTACTGGGTTTAAATGATAGGATTCCTATCAAACCCGTGTTAAAGGCCAGGAAACTGAAAATTAATAAATAAATTGGATATATAAATAAGCAGAAATGAAGTATTGTTTTTGGTGTACATATATATATATATATATATATATATATATATACATATACATATAAACATATATATATATATATATATATATATATATTCTTATATTATATCATTATATTCTTATGATTTATGTGTAAACGTTTTGAATATTTACAAATTTAGTAATAGATATATATCTTGTTACATACAAATGTTTTTAAAAATGTTTTAACAAGTAATATATGACTGTGATGTTTCACTAAAGTGTTTGAACTTAGCTGCTTATGCCATAATACAAATCCTTGCATAAAAAGTTTTAAAAAATATTATTTTTAAAATCTGTTAATATATATTTGATGTGAATGAATTTTTTAAAAATTTATTTATGCATTCACTATGTTTTTATAATATAAATTGAATATGTTATTGGAGTCGATTACTGTGATGACAGGAAGTGATCTCAATAACATTGCAAGGAAATTGTATATAAATGCCTTAAAAGTGATTATTTGTTGTAATGGCCTGAGGAAGCCTACGGGTGAAAGCGCTAGCCAATTTTATCTTGTCAAATAAAATTTTCAAGGAAAGAAGCACGAGTGCCTATTTTTTATCCATAATGAAGTTAAAACTGCCTGTGGATTGTGGTGGCTTGCTTTTGTTATCGTGCCGAAGGGCTTTGAGAAAATTAAATGCATCTTATATATGTTCGAATAGTGATACAAGAACTTTGGAATACTTTTGGTGCTTGGACTGTTCATGCAAGGTACTGACATCTGCCTTTGTACCCTCCCAATATTTATTTTATTACATTTTTGTGCTGTTCTTATAGGGAGAGGTACTCATGAAATAGCGACAGCTAGTTTATTCTTAATGATTATAAAGTGTTTATGTTGTAAAAGCTAACAGAGTGGCAGAAATGATGCCAAAATTGATAGCTATGGATCAGTGGGGTTTTGTTAATTTATTAAGGTTACAACTGAGGTAGTACCAATACTTGACATGAATAATATGTTGGAACATTAAGTTAATTAAAAGAATTATGATAGTGAAAACAAACATGACATTTGAAAGAGACCTTTCCTGTGCTTAGAAACAAAGTTAGTTAAACACAAAATAAATGCTATTCAAAGTGTTTTGTAGTTATAGTTCTATAGGGTAGAACAGATTCATTTGGAATCTCTGCATAGAGTCCTTATTCTGCATGCCAGATCACCTCATTATGAACTTTAAAGATGTGTGAAACACTGGAATTTTGAGCAAGTGACTTCTAACCCAAGATATTCCTATTTGAAGTGAAGGGTAGCGAATGTTGTAAAGTAAAAAATGCTGCTACAGAAGGCAAGAAAAGAATTCCAATGTGGACCATATTACATGAGGACATGGAAACACACCAGTACAACTGGTGGCTGGGTACAAGACTTAGAAATAATAGTGCCAATAATGTGTTATGTGGTCATGGGATTATTCTTAAAGCCAAAAGCTGACATAAGACTGAGCAACAAAAGCTGAGATTAAAACTCTTAAGGAGAACAATCAAAATCACACAGAGTATTATATTCATAAAATAACAGGGAGTATTCTAAAAGCCAAATCAGCACGAGAATGGAGAAAAAGAGATTTTGCCGATAGGGATTGACTGTGGTCAGGGATACAGATAATAGGGAAGAGGGGACTGGAATTTATTGGAGAAAACTGGCAAAGGAACCAAGGTACTGGGAGCAAATAACTAGAAAGGAAAAGGTAATAGAATGGGAAGAGGCCAAGAATTTATTTGGATGTAGGTTAGAGATTAGATTACCTTCCCTGTTAGGGATTGATACCAGAGTATAGGCAAAGAGAAAGAAATATGGGGCTCTTAAATGAAAATCCAGCACTGGCAGAGTTTTTAGTATAATCTAGACAAAAGCTGCCATTAAAAAAGGAAGAATTAGTAAAGTATATAAAATATTGCATGATAAGTATAACAATCAATCAGAGGAAGTTAGAAAGGATTGGGAAGAGAGACTGGATAAGCAATTCACAAAGAGACAAAGGGGGATGTTTGTATATCTCCTAAATATGCAACAAAGTCTAGAAGATTTACATTCTTTGCAGATATTTTTATACCCCAAGAAGACTCCACAAAATGTTTCCTCAGGTGGATAGCAAATGTTGGAGGTGTGATGGGCAAGAAAGAGGTAGCTGGGAACATATTTTTTGGGAGTGTAATGAGCTGGCAGACTTTAGGGATTCCCTGTAGACTATGTTGGAGATGCTGGGTGAGAAGATTGGAGTGACTGGGGAGATGATTTTTTTGAGTTATGCTACAGAATTGGAATTGCCTAGACATTAGTAAAGCTTTTCTAAGTCTAATTATGTTGGCTGCTAAAAAAAAACAATTACTAGAAAATGGAAATCAAAGTCTAGACAAACTTTACTAGAAGAAGTGAATATAATAACAGATATGAAACAACTGGAATTGGGATCTTTAGAAAAGGGAAGGAGCAAGCTACATAGGAAAAAATGGGATTTGTATGAACAATATATGCAGAGCAGGAATGACGTTTGAGGCAGGGTTTGAATGAGTCATATAATGCTTAACTGACAACGACTGGATGGTTTATAAGTGATGTATTAAGTTTGCAACTACAGTTGTTTCAATGGTGTCTGTGTTATAAACTGTTTGCAACTAAAGTGGTATCATTTTGTATGTTTTTCATGTATATAAATGTAAGATTGTCTTTGTCATATGTGAAAATTTAATAGATGTTTGGAGAAAAAAAGCTGAGATTAAAACAGTTTTCAAAAGCATTGCTTTGACAAAGCAATAAGATTACTGCCAGAAATACAACCAGAGTAGATGGTCTGCATGCAGCAAATCTAAATGTGGATTCCAGAGGTAAGTGAGAATACCACATATCTGTCTGGATACTACTTTGTTACACTTTGAGATGGCTTGAGAAACCAAAGACCCCTTAGCAAATTGCCTGACAGCAAAGTAATACAAGTTTTCTACCCTGATGAATCGTATGATGGTTTAAGTCAAGGGAAAGTAGAAATCCATGATACTAGCATAAATAGCTTGAGATAAAGCTAGGAAACTGAATTTTTTAACGCTGACTCTTACGACAAGCATGGCCACAATGATATAATATTTTGGAGAAAATTCACAGTTGTGGGTCCTGAAGAAATTTTAAAGTAATAAACAGACTTCAGAGTAACAAGGGCATTGAAATTTGAAATGTCTGGATTTTGAAGTTAGAAGTGCAAAACGAGTTTGATTATATAGTTAGGAGGTCTATATTTATAAATATGTTTATCATATTTCTAACGTATGAAGCTTACTTTAACAAAACAGGGCATGTCAGACTTTGTGTGCATAGGAACTTTAGGTGTGGCCTTGCTCTGAGTTGGAAAAAAAGTCTACAGTGGGTTTAATGGTTTTGCAAGAAGGAAAACCTTAGTGAACTGCATGCAGATGGGGCATAGGCCTCATGTCCCCAAACCTTTGTTCCTTCTCTTTCCAAAACCTGTCCTTCTCCACTACTAGGGCATGCGGCATGCTTTACCAAATGTCATCTGATGATGCTTAGCTATAAAGAAGAGAAAGCCAAACTATTTTCAGCCTGTTTTTAGAGTTTGTCATATTTAGCATGCTCTGCCATCCGGCAAATAAAGATCTGAGTAAGTCCCATTAATAAGTACATCTGTCAACTTGAAAAATAACACGATTTGGATTAATAAATAACTTTCTAATTCAGGCATACAAAAAAATGACAGTGAAGTAAACCTTATACTTGACATTCTTCGTTCATAACCAGTACGATGGCATCTTTTTTGGCCCTTCCAGTAAACTGAAACTTAAAATTGTACCCATTCCGGCACACTGGTTCCAATAAAGGCAATTAAGTAATGCAATTAAATAATGTATTTGTATTGTATTTTTCATGTATTAAGGGATGGAACATTTAATTGTGTATTATTTGTTAGGAACCAATAGAATTCTTTATTAGTTGATTGCTGGTAGTATTTAAATGGTTGCTACTTGAGGTTAAGTATTCTGATGAAGCTCCCTGTGTGGAATGAAAGCACTTAACTGGATTTACATTTAGTGTACTTATTAAAGTTTTTATACTTTAGGATTGTTGATTTGATTTTCTGTTACCTTTATTGGAACCAGTGTGCTTGGACTGAGTACAATTTTTAGTTTATTGGTCATGTGTGGTTTACTCAGTCTTTTCCACCTTTCTGGTTGTTTATTAGTTAACTGAAACTTGTTGAGGTTAGCATCTGGACATGTATGTGGTTACAAGTTGTCCTTATACACAACCCCTTAAGACCACTGGTAGCAGTTCTAGATTTGTGCTGGTTGGAACAGATGATATATGAAGATGTCTGTGGATTAAAGAAATCCTTTTTATGGTGTGTTGGCTTAAGTAGTTTCTAAATTTGTCCTATTCTCACCATTTGTCTGTCTGACCTTTTCTGCATACATGTGATTATTGTGTGTTATCATATTTTGATTTTTGCAGCAGGTACAGATCACAAAACAGTGATGCAAGATTTTGTCATCTAGTTTGTGTGTTTCATATAATATAATGCAAGCAGAATTAATATAGATTTAAGACATCTAAAATGCATCTCCTTGTCCAGAGTGAAAGGCTGCTCACTTTTGTTTATTTGATTCCTTTTGATAACTATATAAGCATCTTGATCACCAGTTACCATTATGAACCAGAACTCATGCCAGTCAGGTAGCACACAAGTAACAGACAGCAGTTTAAATGATAAAAACATAATTATAGCATGTAATCATTTATTCCATATATTACACTGATGCAACTAAAGTTTCAGTTTGGTACAATTGAGTGCACATGTGTACTCTGGTTTAAGTTCACACAGCTTTGAATATGGGAAAGCACAGTAGCTGAAGTTTTGGAATCGTCAAAAAAAATTGCATGCAGTAAGGACGCACAAACATTTTAACACAACGAAGTGCTTTTATCTGTCTTAAACTGAGACTTCTTCATAGTAAATTTTAACTGAATATAATAAATAGATTTTGTAAGATGTCATAAACCAACTAAATCATATCACCAAATAGTCTGTTTGGGTTATATTGAATTATGTCTGGCTATTATTTATTCTGTGGATATCTTGAGTTAGGAATATACAGAAGCATTCACCAGTGTTATTAAAGTCCACGTTTCCTTGCTGAGTGTTGTCTGTTTTAATTTTTGCATTAAGTTGGTCACTCATCAGACACAGCTTTTGATTTTATTTTTAAGTTATGGTATCAAACATAACCTTGTTAGCAAATTTATAGGAGTGGTATACATCTGTAGTTTCTTCTTCTTCTTTTTTTTTTTTTTTTGTTACAGTTCTCCGCCTTTCAAACCCTGTTTTTTCCTTTGCAGTTTTATATGGTTATGTGCTTTATATACATTGCGTATGGTGTCCTCTGGTTGCTGTGGTCTGCTTGCTATTGGAAAGACTTGCTAAGAATCCAGTTCTGGATAGCTACAGTGATATTCTTGGGTATGCTTGAAAAGGCAGTATTTTATGCTGAATATCAAAATGCCAATAGTTTTGGGAAGTCAGGTAAGTTTAAAATCTAGTAATGTTTATTGACTTGACTGGAAAGACAATGTGAGGCTTCATAATTTCTTATTCATCAGATTTTTTTTTTTATTCTGCAGATGGAGGCCTTTTGGTATTTGCTGAATTAGTTTCTGCTTTCAAAAGGACATTAGCACGCCTGCTTGTAATTATTGTCAGCCTGGGATATGGCATAGTAAAGTAAGTGTTAACAAAGACTAGCAAATTCACACAATATTTTAAGACAAGATTAAAATAAGGCTTCAGCTGTGACAACCAGCTACAAATGTTGGATGTTCAAGTGATGATGTCATGTTTACTTAAAGCAAAATAGTGCTTGTCACCCATCTGAAAACGAAAACCATTTCAGAAGTTTTAAATTTTCAGCAGCTGTACTTTGCTTTGTACTCTGAAGACAGATTAATTGCATATGGTATCGTAACAGAATTATGCATTCCTAGTCATGGAGTGGTATGTGTTCTATAATAATTAAATGAGTGTGATATCTCTAATGTTTTGTCAGGATACTTTTTATCAAATTCACTTCATAGCTAGCAATTCTTGTGTATTAGGAAGATTAACTATAACAGGAGGTGTTCTTTGTTAGCCATTTTGCTAAAGCAAGCAAAGAGTGGGTCATGCTGTATGTAATTTTGAAAGAGAACAATCACTTCACTTAGTTTGGCTATTGAGATCCAGGCCATGACTAGCCTAACTTCACAGTCTCTTATGCAGATAGTCTGTAAGCTCTTGTGTAGTCAGTTTACATTTGACTCTTCCACACTGTAGTTTCTTTCAGAAACAGGTTTAGATGTTTTACCTTCCTTTACTCAAGGTTAGCTTGCTTGAGGTGTTTTGTACAGCACCTTGTTGTCCTCTACATACCTGACCATATTCTTCCCTGGTTGAGAAGGTTACTTTGAGGATTTCTTCACAGTCATCCCTTTATACCTTTTGTAGTTTATTGCACACATTACTGATAATAGAGCAGCCTGTCATGGCAGTGTACAGTAAAAGTTTACAAGGCTTTAATGATTTAACTAAACTTAACTATATGCATTTTATTTAATTTTAATTGATAATGCTTTTGCCCCCATGCCTGCCAACCATCAAACCTTCCCTCGATTAGACATGGCTGGAGGGAAGCCATCATCCAGGCAGCCCATTTGGTGCTTTGTTCAATTGCTGGCATGCAGACAATGAGAGCTTTTTCATTTTATAACATAACCTTCCCTGTGGGGTTGACATGAACACTAGAGTCATTGTAAGGACTGCCTTTGTCCCCTTGCTCATGCATGCACTCTTCCCCACATGAGCAGACAGGACCTTGCATCCTGAGCTTGGGAGGCCACAGCCACATCTTCCCAGCACTTTCTCCCCTTGATCTAAAGGGCTCTCCTCTCTCCAGACGGGGCCCTGCCTTCAAAGCAGCAGCATGAGCCAGGTGGGAACCGCTATCTTCCCCTTCCTCAAGATGGGCATATATCTTCTCTGCCTATTACATAAGGCATCCGAGCTGCTGGTCAAACTGGTCACGTAGGCTGTAATCTGAGCCAGCTGTACTTGAGCTACCATAGAGCATTTACTGTTCCCTTTTCCCATTACCTTGGGGGGGTTAAATAAATTTAGCCATTTGTTTTTTTACCCATAAGCAGATACTGTTTTTGTCAAGCAGAGGAGTGTATATTGGCTAATGCATTTTTTAGTCTTTCTTTGCTAGTATAACAGATTATTTTCAACACACCCACCTATTCAAGGACAAAGCTTAAACCTTCACTGCCCACTGGGTCCCAGACTGTCTGCTTTGCATTTTTTTGCTAGATTGCCCTTTGTCTAACCCCTTTTTGGCCATTCTTATGTCACGCCTAGGTTCCCTTTTTTTGGAATTCTGTCACTGGCCTTTTGGCTTTACTCTTCTTGGACTTAACATGCTGATGACCTAGAGGATTACATGCAATTCTTGCATGAAACACAGGAGGGAAGAATAGTGGTAGGGTTTAAATTTACTAGAAACAGACTTGAATATTATTTTTTCAGCAACATTAGTAAGGTAATTATTTGCAATGTTTGTTAAGGAACAACCATTGCTTCAGATTTCAAAAAAGCCTACCAGGGAACAAAACATACTGGACATTATTTGTGTTTCTAAAGAAATTGCTGATGTTCATCATGTTAATCCTGCTGCAGTCATCACACTTGGGGTTATCCTGCCATCAGGCGGTCCCGCATTCGGCACGAATTCCAAAGTCTTGGTCCGGCGTCGGTTGCTGTCGCTTCTTCCCTGACGTCAGAGCACCAGGGGTATATCAGAGGTATCTTGCTGTCGCTTCTTCCCTGACGTCAGAGCGCCAGGGGTATATCAGAGGTATCCGACGCCATTTTCTCCAGTCTTTCTTGCTGCGCGGTGCCCGAAGCAGAAGCAGTTCGCAAGTGCCGGTCGGCCAACACCTGAGATTTTCGAATCGAGTTTCAGTCCGAAGTCTTCAAAGCTAAGTACCCCATTGGGGGAACCTTTTCTTGCCTCAGTCCGATGTCAGAAAAAGTTAACAATTGCATTTCTTGTGGGAAGCAAATACCTCATAAGGACTTTCATTCTTTTTGTATACCTTGCCTAGGCCCAGACCACGACGTCACTGGTTGTCGGTTTTGTGCTAGGTTCAATAAGCGAACTATAAAACGTTGCTTTGATTTCGCACGACACTGCTTTGGTAAAAAATTTTATTACACTATGCCGTCGGAGCAACCGACTACCGGCGTGCATAAAAAATGCAAGGATAAGGACCGGCAGCCTAGATCCAAGCCAGACTCCGAGGCCTCGGCTGGCCCGGTCGCCGGTTCTCCGGTTTTCAGTGAAGCACCTACACAGCCCATGGCTACCACTGAATTGGATCCCCAGACCACATCAGATCCCCCAGCAGAGATTTATAGGCCAACGCAGCCATTTTCCTTAGGCCCCACCGACAACATTGCAGTAGGGGAAGCCAGTGCTGCTGAAACACCTTCGGTTTCTGAAGGTATCTTCAGACCGACTACCCTCACCATAAAATCTTATGCTAAGCTTAAGACTCCTCTAAAACCAAAAAAGCCTACACTTCATTCTCCAGGTCAAGGCCCTATGCCTAAGAAACAGATGCTTAAAATGGCTGAATTTGATTTATTTGATCAGGGGTTCCCAACCCCCCCCCCCCGACAAAAGGCCTAGACAAGTGGAGGATTATGCCTCCTCTGATCATTTGTCTGTTTCCTCAGGCTCCTCTGAGGTACAGGTTTACTCCTTTCCCCCTTATGAAGATTCTGATGCTGAAGACTCCATTCCCTCAGCTTCTCCCCCTGAAGACTACTCCTTTGGGGAAACCTTACACACCATGAGGGTGCATTACCACTGGGAAGGTCAGGACTACTCTGACTCAAAGAAAAGGCTCCGAGAGTTTCTTTTGCTCCCCCAGCACAGACCACTTGCTATCCCCCCAGTTTTGGACATAGTGGATGATGTCTTCTTAGAATCTAGTCTAAATCCAGATTCGCTGCCTCCTGCTCCAGCCAAACCAGATAGATACTACAGAGTGCCTGACTCTCACAAATTCCTTTACAAAAGCTCTGCTGCTGATCCAGAGACAATCTCCCAGGGTCCCAAAGGGCTAAGGCTTCTATGGCTAAAAATCCTGTACCCTCAGAAAGGGACTCCAGAGCACTAGATAGGTGGGGGAAAGAAGGTTTACACCTCAACTACTTTAGCTATGAGAGCATTAAATTGTCAATTTCACATGCTTAAATACCAGCAATTCCTAATGTATCAAATAAAACAAAAGATGGGCACGCACCCTCAACAGTCTGAATTCAAGGAAATGCAAGATCTGCTGCATGCAGCTGAACAGGTGGGCAAACATACTTTGCAATGTGGTTTTGATGCCTTGGAAGCTTCCTCTAGAGCAGCTGTTACTGGGTCTGTTATACGTAGGCATGCTTGGTTAAAGGAACAATCTCTGCCTCATCATGTTAAAGCAAAGTTACTGGATGCACCCTTATAGCAGGATGTTTTATTTGGGGTTAAAGCAGAGGAGGTTTTAAAGAAAATGGAGGATAAGGCAAAATCTATGCAAACGGTCAAAGATTTCTTACAGGTACAGCCCCCACGCTTCAGCAGAAATTGGCCAACAAAAAATTGGTCCTTTCCAGCTTCTGACAGACCACAGAGGGGTAAATACAGGCGCCCAAGGGGCAGAGGACAAGCACAAATCCCTTACAAACCTCGCCAATGGGGCACTACAACACAGAAGGGAGGAGAAGATAGGTCCCAAAGTACTAGAAGGCAAACACAATGACTCAAACCTCAAATTGCCAAGCAAAACTCTCTTGGCAGCTCCCTTGGGAGGAAAATTAGCACTTTTTGCAGACAACTGGCGCATCATCACAAAGGACAAATGGGTCCTAGACATTATCTCACACGGATACAGATTCCATTTCCACACCTTGCCAAGGATAAAAGGAATGCTGTTAGAACTGTTTGATAAAACTGGTTTGGATTTGGTTAAGCTTATTACTCGTAAAAACAATTCCAAGCTGACTCCTGTCTGAACAAGTAGTGGCGCTTGATAAGAGTATTAAACAGGACTTGTTGTTTGAGCACAATAAATTTCGCTTGGAACAGATTTTTAAGGACATGGACAAGTTTTACCAGTAAAGGTTTAGATATTAAAAATGATAAGTTACAAAGAGATTCTACTGATTATAAGAATAATAAAGTTTTTTCTTATTTTAAACAATACAAAAATATGAAATATAATAGCAAATTAGTAGACAGAGAGGTTTATGGTAGAGGTGACATGGCTATGGATAACAATAATGATGAACATATAGATATTCATAGAAATAGGAATAATGATGATTTTATAAATTCTGATTATGACGATGGACAGCTTGATTTTTTAGAAGAACCGACTCTGAGAAGGTTGGAGAGACTACGCAACAGATATGGTACACAGCAACAGAACAGGCATTACAGAAATACATCACACAGGAACAATGCATGGCACAAATAGGTGCATTTGAGTTAAGTGATGTCAGTATTCTACATGATTATTTTGTTTGTGGTTACAGTATTAGTATCAATATTTCAGGTAATGATATTAGCATTACTAATTTCGAAGTACCTGATGACAGAACAAATAACCAGACCTTCGAGAATCCTTACGATATTAATGATGTTTTTATTGTTACAGAAGGTGGTTTTAGTTTGTGTAATTACACTGATAAACATTTCGGTGATGATTTTTTAGTTCTTTTTAAAAGAGGTTTTAGTTTTGTACCCTCTTTTAAATTAGATTTTGGCAAAATTTTAATTAATTTAAAGCTTTATACTAGATTACTCAATTTAAAAGTGTTTTTTTTCAAATAATAACAATGACTGTTTTAGTGATGCAGCCCATTTGACACTGAAGCATAGTAGTTGGGAGGGTGGCCTAATGGTTAAGGTGTTTGCCTTACAAACACAAGGTGCAGGGTTTGAGTCTCACAAGGGATAATTGGCTAGGCTTAAAATGCCTTGCAAGGGCAGTTAGCTTAGTACTAATCTATGAACATATGAACCTATAGTACATTTATTCCACCAAGTAATCCCATGATTCATATGGGTCTTAGACATTATCTCACACGGATACAGATTCCATTTCCACACCTTGCCAAGGATAAAAGGAATGCCAAACCTGCCACAAAATCAATGGGCAGAGGCACAAAAACAAATTACAGCTCTCATGGACATGAGAGCCATTCAACTGGTACCTACACAGGAGCAAGGCCAAGGATTTTACTCAAGGCTCTTTCTAGTCCCCAGAAAAGACAATGCTTGAAGACCCATTCTGGACCTTTCAATCATAAACACCTTCTTGCAAGTACCCAAATTCAAGATGCTAACACTACAGCAGCTTCTTCCCATGTTGGGCAAGAAAGATTGGCTAGTAAAGTTGGACCTCAAGGAGGCATACCTGCATGTCCCTATCAGACAAAATTGCAGAAGATACCTCTGTTTCATTGCAGGTTCAACCCATTTACCAATTCTCTGCACTGCCCTTTGGCTTATCTACTGCACCCAGGGTCTTCACAAAATGCCTGGCACCAGTAATTGCATACTGCAGATAGAGAGGAATTCAAATATACCCATACCTGGACGACTGTCTCATCCAAGCAGAAAGCAAGGACATTCTCTTACAGCACCTGGCTTTTGTAAGACATCTTCTTAAGTTGCCTAGGGTACACAGTAAACGAAAATAAATTGGAACTAGTGCCCTCACAAATTATGACATTCCTGGGTACCAGCTTGAATACAACGGCCCAGTTGGCTTATCTAACGCCAGACAAACAACTACAATTAACTCAATACTTCAGAACAATGGCAACAAAGACCCAACTCGCTGCAAGAAAAATTCTGCAGGCCTTGGGCTTCATGGCATCTTGCATACTACTAATACCATTTGCAAAACTGCATATGAGGAAATTACAATGGTACCTAAAAAGCGTATGCACTCAACACAGCCACAGCTTGGAAACCATGATAAATCTCATTCCCTGCCTTCAACAGGAGTTTCTATGGTGGTCACAGGCTTGTCACCTAAACAAGGGTCAGCCTTTCACCCTACCCCCAGCAAGGCAAACTATGACAACAGATGCATCGGACTATGCCTGGGGGGCACACATGGCAGGATGGTGCGTTCAAGGCTAATGGACAGCAGATCAAAGAAATCTGCACATCAATCAAAAAGAAATGCTAGCTGTACAAAAATGCTCTGACAGCCTTCAAGGACCTCTTGCATCCAGGACAGCTTAGCATAAGGACAGACAACACCACAGTAATGTGGTACATAAACAAACAAGGGGGTACACACTCCTACCCTCTATGCAGACAAGCAATGACCTTGTGGAACACAGCACTGGCTTACCAAGTTCAATTACAAGCTCAATTCCTGCCAGGAAAAAAGAACACATTCGCAGACGACCTAAGCAGAAACATCATGGATCCCCATGAGTGAAAACTGGATCCATAAGAATTCGTAATGATAACTCAAAAATGGGGGCTCCCAGACATAGACCTGTTTGCCAGCCCTCAAAACTATCAGCTAACAAAGTTTTGCACAAGGACTTTTCACCATCAAGCTTGGAAAGTGGACGCACACTCATTCAGTTGGAAAATGCTAACAATATATGCCTTTCCTCCACTACCCCTTCTCACAAAGGTGCTACTGAAAGTCAGGATGGAGAGACCCCGAATGATACTCATTGCTCCAGACTGGCCACGCCAGCACCTGGTACCCACTATTAAGGAATATGGCCCAGGGCCAACCATGGATTCTACCACAAATTACCCACCTGCTCACACAGCAAGACAATCAGATTCTACACAGCCAGCTCAAAACCTTAAACTTGGCTGCATGGCAAATCACCTAAGCAACCAGCCAGCTCCTCTCTCAAAAGCTGTTATGGAAGTTATTCTGGAGGCCAGGAGACCCAGCACCAGGAAAGCCTACTCAGACAAATGGAAAAGGTTTTGCGCCTGGAACCAAGCTAAAGGCCAAAATACCCTTCAGCCTTACATACCTCAGATTCTGCAATATCTAACTGAGATGTTACACAAAAGGCTTTCTTTTTCATCTATTAAAATCCACGCCTCAGCCATTTCTGCTCACTACAACACGGATCCTCCCTTATTTTCAAATCCACTTTTACATCCACTTTTAAGGCGGTTTCTCAGAGGGGCCAAGAACATTAGGCTTCCCAGGAGAGCTCCAACACCTACTTGGGACCTCAACTTTGTTCTGGAAAAACTCACGCTACCTCCTTTTGAGCTAGCTTTCTCAGCTGACTTACAGTTTATATCATGGAAGACTGCCCTTCTGCTAGCAATCACTTCAGCTAGAAGAGTTTCAGAACTTCAGGCACTAATGGCTGTAGAGCATTTCCTCTTTTTTCATCAAGACAGATTTTCTCTATGAACTAACCCCTCATTTATGACTAAGGTGGTATCCAGTGTGGCTCTAAATCAAACCATCCATTTACCCACCTTCTTTCCAAATCCACAGAACAAAGGAGAAAGACTCCTGCATTCCTTGGACATTCACAGGCAGCTATGTTACTACTTGGATAAAACTAAGGTTTTCAGAAAATCTGACCAGCTTTTTGTATTCTATGCTACAGCATCACAAGGAAAGGCGATCTCAAAACAAACCATTTCCAAACGGATAGGACATTGCATACGTTTTTGCTACACCCACCATGGAAAACCAGTTCCTGCTACCATAAGGCCCCACTCTACCAGGGCAGCAGCTACATCTACAGCCTTCCTCAGGGGGGTGCCAACCAAGGATATTCTGGAATCTGCAACTTGGAGTTCAGTACACACCTTTACCAAACATTACCACTTACCACTTTACTCTAAGACTAGAGCTGGCTTCGCCACTGTAGTTTTGCAGGGCCTTCTAGCCTTCTCTAACCCTGTTTGACTCCACCGTCCATCCTTAGCTTTGGGATTCTACCCAAGTGTGATGACTGCAGCAGGGTAACACGATGAACATAGTACAGTTTTGTACCTACCATAAATGTAGATGTTCGAGTGTATACCCTGCTGCAGTCCAGGTTGCCCTCCCTCCATCCCCTCTAAACTAGCTAAACTTATCTCTACCACTCTAGTCTATACTACCTCTGTGGTGTATTTGCTTGTGCCTAAGGGTTTTGTTTTATTTTTTCCATATAGCTATATGTATATGTATATTTTTATTTATATATATATATATATATATATATATATATATATATATATATATCTTTTGCCTACCTATTAGGGGCAGCTGACATCTGGGGCAAGAAAAACTGAAGAAAATGGCGTCGGATGCCTCTGATATACCCCTGGCACTCTGACGTCAGGGAAGAAGCGACAGCAACCGACGCCTGACCAAGACTTTGGAATTCGTGCCGACTGCGGGACCACCTGACAGCAGGAATAACCCTAAGTGTGATGACTGCAGCAGGGTGTACACTCGAACATCTACATTTATGGTAGGTACAGAACTGTACTTTACTTGATTTCAAGTTTTACCACCATTAATCTGCAGTGATCATGGGGTTATAAAAGTTAATTTGGTGCTGGATAATTCTGGCAAACTGAAATCTGTTCCAGTGCTTAGAAGATTAATAACAGGATTATATGGAAGCAAAACAGTCACTAGGCAAAACTGATTGGAGTGATGCTTTCAGTGGAAAAATGCAGAAGGAATGTGAAAAGTTTTAAAAGAGAAATTGATTACAAACAATCAAAAAACATCATGATCTAGTCATACAGCATCAGGGGGTTATATTACCATAAGAATAGATACTTGGTTAAGGTGAGAGACAAAAATATAAGAAATTGATCGAACTACAGCTTTGAAAACTGAAATAAACAAGCTGGGCATGTGAGACAAGATTGAGAAAAAATTGAAAAAAATGTATATAAATATATTGAGCATAAAAGTAAACCATTTATAGATAGATAAGATGTGGAAGGAGTAAAGACATACAAATTGATGAACTGTGTTTAGAGTCTGAATGTTATTCTCAGGCACAACAGAATTTTATAGGATCTTATACAAAGCAGTTTGGCATCACAAAGGGTATGATAAATTGTCCTAGTGACATCGGGATAATCTCCAATACTGAAATAAAATTAGATTATATTGAAAAAGAACTATGCAAACTGGATCCAAACAGAGCACAGAAAGGAGATGAAATTAGTAATAATGACCTGAAAACACTTCAGCAAGAACTTTTGTCATTATATCTATTATTTACTAGTTTGTATATATATATGAGGAGATTCAGCAGGACTGGAGATATGTACTCGTTAAACCTGTCATACAGACCTTTAAGTTTAATTTCATGTTGTGGGAAAATAATGGAGAAGGTAATAGTGGATAAGGTGTTGTCAGAATTGGAAAGGTTGGGACTTGTATCAGCATGCAAATGCTGAAAATAGCTCTATTACCACCTGTAACATTGTGCTCTATGACAATGCTGTAAATGAAAAATGTGCTGTAATGTAATTTGTATAGATTTAACTTCAGCTTTTGACAGGGTCATACACAACACATCTATCAGTAAATTAGAACAGCTATGTATTGATGTACCCCTGATAAGATGAATAGCTGCAAGGCTTACAAATAGGACTGACAAGTATCCTACAACAACTGGACAGGTGAAAATTGAGGTTACAGTCAGGGTGTCCTAGAGGGCTGTGTCCTAGTACTGTACTTGTTTAGATTTTATCTTTCAGACTTTCTTCATCTGAAGTGTTCTACAATCTGTGTGCAGTGTACGAAACTGATTACTTGTGTTAGCAAGGCATGTCTGCTAAAGAACTTGACTAAATTGACCATTTGGGCACAAGAGGATAATATGCTAAGTGCATCAAAATCTAAGCATATGAGATTTGGGAGACTTAAATTAAATGGTGAATATTTAATACAACGCACTGTGACAGAAACTGTAGATTGTTTAAGGACCTGGGTATATGGGTATATCCAACTTTGAGTTTTTCTAATCGTTTCAACCAATTGATTAATGAAAGTTATAGAACTATAGATTATATAAAAAGATTTATAAAGTCTAGAAAAATGAGAAATGATGAAGTCACTGTGTTTTAGTTACATTAGACCCAAACTTGATTATGGAATAACAATATGGAAACCTTATAAAAAAACAAGCATGATTAAACTGCAAGAGTGCAACTGAAATATACTAAGGATACGCATGATGTGAAAATTTAAGTTATTATGAAAGACTAAAATATCTGAACTTGTATAGTGTGTCATAGACATTTAAGAGGAAATCTTATTCAGGTATATAGGGCATTTAGAGACAACTACCTCTGGGAATGTTTGGGGTTATCAAAAATTAATAGAGAATAATCAGACAGCCCAATGCAGAAGATTCTGCAGGAATGAGAAGTGTACTAATTGGTTCTCTGAGACAGCAGCTGATGTATGGAATAGAACAAAATTACATTAAAGTAAGCACTAGTTTAGATATGTTTAAGAACAGCCTGGACACTCATTATGGGGACAACTGTTTTGTTATATTGGCTGGCTGGAAAGGCATTAAGCCTGTGCTTTAAAATATTTGTATGTATGTAAGCAGTTTTTTTCCTGCCTGGCTTTTTCTGTACTGGTTCTGTAGATCCCTGTTTATTCATGTAGTTTGTGGCTGACCTAGTACCACATTTCACATGAGGTAATTTTTTTTTAGGAGTCAGTCTGAGAGATTTGTGCCTCTTGGCTATTTTCATTGTATAAAGATTCACTGCTTTGAGCTGTTTCTTCACAGTTCTTACTATACATTTAAGAATACTGTTTATATCTCTGCTAGTCACAATGCTATCACATGACATTTGGTATAACACACTTTGGATTTTGAATTTGGTGACACGGTTGGCTTGTTCCCTCCTGTCATATTTCTGGACAGGAATTTGTCTCCCCTCTGCTTTCATAGGTCAGTATCTCTTGTCTTAAGAGATATTTCCTTATAGTCTGTTTTTCCTTGGGAGTCTGTTCTGTAGGTAGGAGAAGATGGAGCAGTCCTGCTGTGTAATTATAATAATAAAAGATGTATAGGATGAGGTCTGCCTTCCTGTATGACCCTCCAACCCAAGCTTTTTTGTCTGGGTTTGGGTACTGCTTTA
This sequence comes from Protopterus annectens, assembly GCF_019279795.1. Taxonomy (NCBI): domain Eukaryota; kingdom Metazoa; phylum Chordata; order Ceratodontiformes; family Protopteridae; genus Protopterus; species Protopterus annectens. Next base: position 884,478,824 of record NC_056726.1, on the reverse strand, counting down.
CAAGTTTTTCCTTCCTTGGTCTATTTCCTTCCTGTGGTCTGTCGTACAAGGGCTAATCAAAAATCTGGAGAGTGATACTTCAGTGCAAAAGATTGCGGGACAAAGGGATGACTTTGGTGCCTAGGAAACTTTCAGTTGCCCAAATCCTGCTAGCGTTGAGTCCTAGAGATAGAGAAAGATTGGTTTAATCCTACACAGCTCTCATTTTGCTCTAGCCTTGCAAAATTATCTTAGAAAAGCTCTTTGAGATCACAAAGTACAGAAAATTGTCTGAATCCAAGCATCTGAAATCTGTATAAAACTAGAAATCTGAATGACGGCTTGGTAGTGATGTATGTGGTAAATTAATTCTTTCGATTAGGTCTGATAGTTTTGCTGTGTAAAAAATTTAAAGTATGTCTGTCTGTTTAGCTATGTACAGTTGTATTTGTTAACTTGTATGTGGAGCTTTTCTAGCCGGGCCTCAGCTGAAAATGGGCTTCTTGCCCAGTCATTCATCCCCAGTAAACAAATGTCAAATAACTAAAATATCAACACACCACCTATTCAAGGTCAAAGTTGATAAGGATGTAAAGTTGTTTGAGAATGTGTAGATTACATGGTTATAGAGGATCTGGTACATATCTCAGCAAGCAGTGAGTGTAAGGCAGAGAGCCCAGTCTTGGAAATTATGCCATTTTGGCACAGGATACAGACAGTCACTCACTTGCACATCCAAATGCATTTTAGAGGCTAGCCAGATCTCCAGTCATGATGCAAAACAGAAAACTGCAGTCCTGTTTCTGTGAACATATTTGTAGCATTAAAAAATGCAGTGAGAACAGTGCTTTTTACAAAAAACTTGCTCTAACTTTAGGCAGTTTCATTTTAGATTTTAGATCTTATGCCAGAGTCGGGGATCTTGATGCATTTCTTTAGCTTTGTGAATATCCCTGACAGATACTTTTATGTGGTAGCCAGCTGCTAGGCTTAAATAAAGGTATTAACATGAAGTTATTTAGTAAGGAAATGACAGCACTGATTTGAGTATGCTTGCATAAAGATAATTCTGTTACAGTGCTTTTGTTTGAAAAAATCTAGTACACATGCTTTAAAGCTCACCAGTTGTGCCATTTTAACCTAGTTATTTTAGAAAGGGAGTGACATTTTAGTTGGCCTTTTTTTTCTCTAGTACATTTGTCAGTTGCACATTTGTGTTGATTCTTTGGCAAATCATTTTTTTTATTGTATTGATTATAGTATCTTTAAAGTTTCACAACAATCCTTCCTTACCATTCTGACTGTCTGAGATGTCTCCAGTATATGTCTGTAACTAAGTACTTTGCCAGAAGCTGGATAAAATGACTGGCACTGGCAGTGCAGAGGTATGACTGGTCCTGTCATTTCCTTCAAGGCCTAGCACACAACTGTTACATTTTGAAAGAATACTGCCTGCTGCTGTGGAAGCCTGATATTCTTTGCTGATTTTGATTTAGAAATTTTCATTTGATTATTTATATTTGGTGCAAGTTGATGGTTGATATGGCTAGTTTGAAGAAATGGTTGTATGTGATAGCCATGTGTAAACAATAATCCCTTAATTTAGAATGTTGTCTTGCACTGGAAATGAACTGCAGCAGTAGTGGTTAAATGTGTGATTAGTGAAATGAAAATTTCTAAGACATTTATCAAGTACAAATTAAGGCAGTAATGGGTGCAATTGAAATGTTATGATACTTAAGGTTTATGGGTAGCAGGCAGTAGGCATTTCCTTTGTTGCTCTAGCTATTCACAGTCCTGTCTTGATATTAACCGTCCTACTTAAAACTAGGGGTGTGGAAATGTGTTAATCACTTGACATCATTATGGAAACAGTAGTTTGTTGAACCACTTTTCTTTCATGAATGCTTTGACCTGGATTCGGTGAATGACAGTTTTACTGCTAATGTACTAGCAGACTGGCATTGGATTGAGATTCTGTTTATGTACAACAAAAACAGATTCCCCTGAGAAAAATAAGTATCTATGTATTTGCAGGAAGGCATAATGGAGTACATCAGTGAAAAAAATGTAGTCAGCATAATCGTTTTATTTTGGTAGTATTACAGATATAATTTGAAGTATGTTTACATGTAGATATCAGTATAGGACAGAAACGCAGTGAACCTATATTTTTTTTAGTTTTGCTTTACTAACCTAGAAATATTTTTCATCTCTATACAAAACCATTTTCAAAGACAATGTAAACAATGTCATTACTATTTACTTTCTAAAGTATGGTCATAAAGTCGAAATGATGTGAATCATAACTATAAAATTACTAAGACCGTGCCATTCTACAATGCAGAAGCACAATTTCATACTCCAATGCAGAGGTAACACAAACCCATTTTTTTGGGGTGGGCTGAAATTTCAGTTACAACTTTCCATCACATAAAACTTTGGCAAACGTTTTTTCATCTTGATGAATGCCTATCCCCCCATATATCATTGAAACTGTCTTACAAATGTTCTGCAATGCAGCATGGCAACATGATCATATAATATGTTTTTGTAGTTTTTCACAGTCTCGTACTTACATTTTTTTGGCTGCATTTCTTTCAGTATTACTGCAGCTCAAATGGAGTGCAGACTAGAAACTGGCAATGGCAAACACTTGTTGACATTATTTTAACAAGAAGGCACAAAAGGTAGTAGTGCTGAGCGCAACAGAATAATTATACTTACATAATGGGATTTATCATTGCTTCACTCCAGTCTTGACATATAGTCATGGGTCCAAATAAAAACAAGCAAAAACGTTAGAAGAAGCATCCATATTTGAAAAGTGAAAAGATGGGGCGGTGCAGTGGTTAATGCTGTCGCCTCACAGCAAGAGGTTCTCCGGTTCGATTCTTGGCTGGGGTGCCTTCTGTGTGGAGTTTGCATGTTCTCCCTGCGTTCACGTGGGTTTCCTCTGGGTACTCCGGTTTCCTCCCACATTCTAAAGACATGCTTCTGGAGCATTTCTCCCCGGGCCTCCGCTGAAAACAGGATCTGTGGAACCTAGTCTGACTTTCCCAGTCAACAAATGTTAAATAAAAATAAATAAAATAAACTCTTGGTATGCTGAAGGTTGCTCTACCAAGATAAACAATGTAATAAAATGTCTGTAGAGATCTACTCCGCTCTTGTCCTTGTTTTAGCCCTAGTTTTTTTTTTATTGTGGACCGTGGATTTTGCTATTAAAGCTATATTTCTGTGTAGTGGTTTCTCTACATACATTTTATTACATCTCTGAAAAGTGGGATGGTAAGAAGTCAACAACCAGTGAAAATGGAATGTACTTCATCAAAAGTTTTTAGGTGTGGGTAAGTTGAAATTTGAAGAGCAGAGGATGGATTACACATTTTTGCCCAGGCATGAATAGCTTTTGTGCAAGTGGTGAATATGATCTTAGTTACAATATCTCAGAACATTGAAATTGATACTGAACTGACTAGTTATTTATGCAGAATTCATAAGTTTGATTTTCAAGTGGATGACCTGTTAGCTATCAAGACACTTGCCCTGTATTATTTTTTATTTCTCATAATACGATACTTATCTACGTTATCTTTGAAACAAACAAATGACTTCTGGTTGTTAGTGGAAGTGTTTCATTAACTTGAAAACTGCTGTGTAATTTATCCTGTTAATTTGTTCTTTGTGTTCATTGTATCACATGACATAAACAATAGTACATTAAATTGTGTGTGTGTGTGTATGTTTATATATATATATATATATATATATATATATAGAGAGAGAGAGAGAGAGACAGGGAGAGATAATCTCAAAACAAACCATATTGATGTATTTTTAGTTGCAAACATTGTATGGCAATTATAATCTGTCCAGTCATTGTCAGGCAAACATTACACAGCTCATTCAATTCCTGCCTTCCCCTACACCTCATTCATCCTCTAAAACATTATTCTGCTTGTATTGTTTGGCAATTCCATATTTTCTATGTACTTTGTTCCTACCCTTTTCTAAAGATCCCACTTCACTTGCTTTATTTCGGTTACTATATTCACTACGTCTAGTACAGTTGGTTTAGACTTTGATTTGTATTTCTAGTAATTGCTTTTGTGGCAGCCACCAGAATTAAACTCAGCAAGGTCTTACTGTGTCTAGGCAATGATTCAGTATCATAGCTCAAAAAAAAAAAATGTCCTTAGTTACACCAAGTTGCTCACAGAGTATGGGCATTTTTAGTCTGCCAACTCATTACATTCCCAAGCATGTGTTCCCAGTTACCTCTTTTGTACCCATCACACCTGCATTTGTGATCTGCCTGAGGAAAAATTCTTTAGAGTCTGGTTGGTGTTTATCAGTACTTATGCAAGCACTTTTGAGCAAAGATAAATCTTCTAGACTTTGTTGCATTTTTTTGGGGAGCCATGCACATCTCCCATTGTTTCTTTGTGAATTGCTTATCCAGTCTCTTTTACTAATCCTTTCTGAATGTTTCTGATTCCTATAGTTTTGTACAGTATTTTAAATGCTGTACTAATGTTCCCTTTTTTAACAGCAGTTTCTGTTGGAGATTCTATTTTAAACTCTGTCAGTGCTCATCTTTCACTTAGGATCTCCCTGTTTCTTTCTCTTTGCCTATACTCTGATATCAATCCTTGATAGAGAAGGCAATATCTACCCTGCAGTCAAAATGAATTTCTGGCCTCTTCCCATTCTTTACCTTTCCTTCTCTAATTATTTACTCCCAATAACTTGGTTTCTTTGCCAGTTTTCTTTAGTAAATTCCATCCCCTCTTACATATTCTCTCTACCCCTAATTGCAGTCATCCTTATTGATAGACTCTCCTTTGTTTATTGCCATGTTGTCTTAGTTCTTAGAATATTTTCTGCTACTTTATGAATATAATATTTTCTATAGTTGTTATTCTTCTTAAGGATCTGCATCCAAAATCCCAGTCTCTCCTTGTTTCTTCAGCTTCCCCCCATTTCATCATCATCCCTTTCCACTTTGAATTATAGCTTTCTGCTTGTGCTATGTAGAACAGCATTAACTGTGCAGCCCTGAAATACCCCTTCATATCAGGTAATTCCAAATTAGCTCGTTCTATTGAAAGGATCAACTTAACCGACTTGACTTTTGCCATTTTCTGCTCCTAGATAAAATATTTCATCTCTTTATTAACTGCTATCCGCAACTTCTTCTCTGCTTGATAAAAATATGCCTGACCTGTGTATAAAACTAAAGGGACTAAAAACATTTTCACTGCTTGTATCTTGCTGTCCATATCCATAAAACAGAGCTTCCAGTGTCTCATTTTTTTTTTATTATCCTTTGTTTATTCTCTTCCCACATGTCCTTAGCTGTCATAACAGAATCCTTTTTAATCCATGTCCCATAAATGAGTATTGCTGAACCAATTTGTGTGTGGGTACGTAGTTTACAGCTATTGCTTTTATCTTCCTTAATTTTGTATCCTGAAAAGCCTTGAAACTGTCTCAGAATGTTCCACAACACTGAAATGTCTTTTTCTGATTTTATCAGGTGTAAAATATCATCTGCAAATAAAGCCAACTTTTCTTTGCTACCATGCCATTTATATCCTTGAATTTCTCAGTCACTTATTTTCTTTGCCAGTGGTTCTAAATATAATGCAAATAACAAAGGGGAAGAAGGACAACCCTGTCTTGTTCCTCTGTTCATACAGAACTTATCAAAGAGGAACCCCCTACATTCATTTTCAACTTTGATCCCTCATATATCCTCCTAATCAACCTTATAATTTTATAAGGGAATGCAAATGCTTACATTGCTCTACTCATAAAATCCCAGCTTACTCTCTCTAATGCTTTGACTGGGTCAAGACCCACCAATATCAATGGCATTTTCTTACATTCTGCTTCCCTCTGGATCATCATTGTTCTGTTAATGTTAAAATTTGTTTCTCCTCCACAAAACCACTTTAATCCATGTCTTTCAATTTTGGCATCACATTTGCCATTATTTTAACCATTATAGACAAAAACCCTTTATAATCGTGGTTTAGAAGCAAAATGAGCTTCTATGAAGCTGGATCTTCACCATCTTTAGGTATTATAGACACCACAGCTTTCTTCTAGGATGCTGGCACTTCTCCTCCTTTTAAAATACTGTTGAGCAAAACTTCCATCTCATTATCCCTTTCTTCCCTCCTAGCTTCTAAACATCTGCAAGAATGCCATCTAATTCCTGGTGACTTTGAGATTGGTTATACATCACCATTTTTATCTCATCCCCTCCTATCCTAACTGTTTGTAATTGAGCCTCAGCTGCCTCTGACCTTGGCATTTTAATTCTTCACACAAACATTTCCATTTGTACTTTTCTTGATTTCCACATTTCTCTGCTTTATACAGATTTTCATAAAATGTCTGAAGTATTTATAATAACCTCTACAGGATCTCTGATTATTTCCTTGTCATAGGCTTCCTAAGCTTGGCAACAACTCTTTTGACTTCCTGTTGCCTGAGTCGTTGTGCTAAAAGTTTTTGTGCTCTGGAATTAACAAAAAAACAGTTCTTTAACAGCAATTTCCATAAACTCGTAGGTATTATCAAGGTAGTCCTTTATATTCTCTTTAGCACTCTGCAATTGTGCCTCCTCTTGCTCTGTGAGATTCCCCCTATTCCACAATACTTTAACCTTTGTCAGTCCTTTTAAATAGTTATTGTTGCAACTTAACCATATCTCTTTTCTTTTATTTCTACTCTATTTTAAATGCCTTTTTAGTTTTATCCCAGTCCCTAGCTTTATTTTCAGAATCAATGTGTCTTATCTAATAACTCCTGAATAATTTCCACTACCCATTGTTTAAATTCCTCTGTTTTTAACAGATTTGTGAGGAAGCTCCACTGCCTCATTTTTATTTAATTACCTTGCATTTTTATTGCATGATTTGAAATAGTCATTGGCTGTGTATCAAAACTTTCAATTAAATGCACATGTTCCTGTAAAATATAATTTTTGTCTAGCCTAGACCAGTTTTTGTACCTTGGGGAATAATATGTAAATTTTCTCTGAACTCCCACTACCGAATTCACATCTTCCCTACCAAATATTTTAATGAATTTCTTCAAAAATTTATTCTGCTATATTTTCCCTTCTAGGCCCCTCAGATACATACTCACTGTTGTAAATCAAATTCCAGTCCTTGCCTATAAGCAATATTTACTGCTGAAAACTGATTATTTCTCCCAGAATTTTCTTAAGCTCCATTGTAGTGGTTTTATGTGGAATATAAGTACTTGTCAGCATAATCCTCCTCTCTTGCCAGTGGCCCCTTAGTATTACAACTCTACTGTTATTATCTTTTTCCCCCACTTTAATCACTTTTGGAGCTCCTCTCCTAATTAATATAAGTTCTCCCCTTTTACTTTGTCCAAGATATTACGTTGAATAACCATCCTGAAATCCTTTCTTTATCAAACACACATGCGTATATATTCCCAAAAGTGTCTCCTGTAGCATAGCTGCATTTTTAATATAGTTCATTACTCTCTCTTTTTTGTATGTATTCACGTTTAAAGATAATATGGAAAGTGTCCTTTATGATAAAAAGTCATTATTCCCACTTGTTATGTATAACAACTTTTTTAAATGTGTTTCAGCATTTGTGTTACATACATGCAGTAATGTTTGGCAGTGATCTTTTATACAGTTATTTTCTTGTCTTCTCCATTTGAACCTATGTCGCATCTAACAAAGGGTTTTGTTTTAATGAACACCCTTAAACAAAACAAAACAAAAAAAAACAGAACACCCCCCCCCCCAGTAACTAATTCTTGAGTATGGTGTTGGCACTTAAAATGATATATTCCACACATAAATTTTCAAGTAGAGCTAGGTCAGATATTTCCTTTTAGATAAGGCAGAAGTCACCTCTGAGTATCCTGTATGAAAGAAAATATAAGGAAAATTCCTGCTCCCTTTCTGAATAGTTTTCCAGATGTAAGACTTTTCTAGAAAGGCATCATCATACCTTTTTAAGTTCTGGTGGCTTGTTTGAAAACCTCAGAATGCTGCATTTTATTAAGTATAGGGCTGTATTTGTGTTATGAAATGGTGCTGTGATATGTCTGGAGTGACTTAAACATGACCTTTAGAATTAGATTTTCCACAGAACATGCATTTCTGAATTTTTTGGTGGATACACACTGGTCTAAATTTACATTATTTTGTACATTTGTATCTATGTCTTTAATGATGGAATTGTTTTTTTGATATGACCATTCATTTTATGCTCACAATACATGCCTTTTTGTAAGTGTCATAATGCTGCATTTGCTGACATTAAAAGTTTTATACTCTGCTACTGCAACAAGTATTTTATTTTTGTATTGTATCTTAGAGAACTTTGACACTTTGTTACACAGCTTGCAGTTGTCAACATACCTTATTTTTTGTCAGGCATCAATTTCTCAGAAAAATAATCCCCAAAAAAGTATCCTAGTGCTGAGCTTTGTTGGGCACTAGTGGTAACCCCCATTAAGATAGACTTGTAACTTGCATCTTGCATCTTTGTGTCCTGTTGCTTTGAATTATGTATAGATAGGCATCTGTTTTTGTGTATTCCCTTGAGTGGAAAAGTATTGAATGCCTTAAGATCAGAATAAGCAGCATACTTTGTTACTTACCTGCAGGGCTGATTTTACTGTTCAGAGAGTACTATCTCCTGAACTTGGTTGCCAATTTTGACATGTCATTGATGCGTTAGACTCAGGCAAATTGGTTCACAACTGTCTACCTAGACCTGACCAAGGCATTTGATACTATCCTGCATTCTGACATTATCAACAAGCTAATCAAATTAAATGTGCACCCATATGCTACTCTGCTGGATAGCAAACTACTAACTTATTGAATCTACTTTATTAGTGTGAGAGGCTTTCCCTCTATGAGAGGGGTACTTACCAGTGGTGTCCACTAGGGATCTGCACTAGGACTCACTTCTCTTTTGATATTACTTCTCTGTCTAACCATACCAAGGGCCAGTGGCTGACCCCGTTTACTGATGGTTGCAAACTTGGAGGTGTCATTAACTCCCCAGCCAGCTTACACATTCTTCTGACAGGACTAACACATACCAGTAAGTGATGCCTGGTCCATGGCTTTAAAACTAAGTAGTAAAAAAATGCAGCATTGTGTCTCTAAGGAAAACTGGGCACCCATTCGCTTACCACATAGATGATGTCACTTTGAAAGTTCACTCAGCTGTTGGGGACTTTGGACTTGTCACCGACAAGGAACTGTGTTCATAATATTGATCACTGGTGCAGTAGCCTTAGCTATATGGCTTGTATCTTGCCAACATTATAACAGCTGGCCAGATTCCAAACCTTCAGGGTAACTTCCACATGCTCAAACTGTCAGGCAGCTCATGTGGAGTTGACTTAAAGACTCAATTGGGCGCAAAACCACTCAAAGATTTACTGCCGCTGAAGAGTACTCTCCTCTGAGGTTTTCAAGGATCAATGGTCATCTTGTGCTGTTCCTATGCTGGGCAAATAAGTTTGTTTTGGGGAAAAAAACTTAAATTTTCTTGTGCATTTCTGATTTATCATTTTCCTCTTCCGTTAACATTATATTTTAAAACTAGGAGTGTTCTGTTTTAGCAAACTGTCAAGTACTTTTAAATGGAGTGCTCGTTTTTCCTGTCACTTTAAAAGTGGTGTAAAGTAACTGAAAACATTTTTCTGTGGAGAAATTTTGTTTTACTTTTTGAGGGCTGGCATAGTGTTTTAAAATGCTTTTTACTGTGTTTTTTGTCAAAAAAGTAATTTTTATAGATTGGTAAAGTTTACTAGCATGTGCTACTTGTCTTCCCCAGGAATGAGGCACCCTTTTTGGATTGACCATGAAACAGACTACCATGGTCAGTTGTCCTTCCGGCCACAAACATTTAAAAAATTAAGCAAACAGTCTTTGCCACCACAGTAAGCTAGCAATCTTTTTCAGCTGCAGGAGGGTGACTCTGCTGTGGTCATTAGGTGGGCTTGAGACCACTGATCCCTTACCCTGGATGGTATTCCGGCAGAAAGGCAATCCATGGAAATTGCTTTCCTAAGAATAAGAAACAAAACCCTCCATAGTTGTCAACCATACCTGCCAATGTGGAACAAAGTGGCAAAGGTGGAACACTTCCTTGCAGCGTACTAAAGTCCATCTAAGCTGATAGTGTGATTAAAATATATTTCTTTATACTTAGGACTCAGTCCTATTTATCATGTATCTCAGTTACAATTTGACATAAGATTACCTTTCAACTTGTGCCACTGGAAGGGCAATTCTTAACTACCACATTGGCTCAAGTACTGTATCATGCAACACAATGAAATGCATTAGCTATACCAGTTTAAGCCATGCAATCAGATTTACAAAATTTAAAAACTGACTTAGTGCCTCCAGTGCTTGTTAAGTATACATAATGTTAATAAGTAATTCAATTTCAGTTCATTTGCCCCCAAAAGTATATATGTGGAGGCAAGCGCTGTATTCAACTACAATCTAAAAACCAGGGAGCCAGCCCCCCTATTCTTAAAATAGAACCAAAATCGCCACATGGCTATTCTTGCATAATATAACTGAGTGCCCAGTTAAGCCACACGGGAGTAGGAAATGGCAAACATATGATTACAATTCCCAGTTATCACACAACACAAAATTAAAACTAAAAATGGAAAGCTATTTTAACAGCAGGAAATATCACACTATAGACAAATATAAAACAGCTAAAATTGCTACCAAAGTACAATATAATTGTCACACAGACTGTGACAGTAATATAATGGAAGGTAACACAATAGAAAATGCTACATGTTATAACAATGGACTATTATTTAATAGGCTTAAATTAGTTGGGTATAAAAAATACACGTGTGGTGCACGCATGTATTTGATTATTCCAAAGACAGACTGTGGCACTTCATTATAATGCATAACTAAATAATGTCTAGCATGCTTAGCTTTCATTTGTATGATATAAGTAGTTACCAAAGTACATAACCACTATTCTTGCTAATATGCGTCACTGCATCAGAAAGAAAGCTGTTGCATTGCACATGATTTATAAACTGACTTCACAGCGTAGCAATGAAGGGGAATGGTGATGACTTCATGAAACAGCCCACTATATAACATTTATTTCTAAACCAAAACTAGCAAGAAAATGAATGGTAATGACTTCATGAAACCAAAAGCCCACTACACAACAAGTATTTGTAAACCACTGCCTTTTACATCATTATGCAACTGCTGCAATTGTAACAGATAGGAAAGGAAAACTTAGCATTTCTTTCCATCAAAGGTTTTCTCCAACATTCATGCACTTGCCATACCTGTCAACCTTCTAAAGCAAGACATCTTGACAAAGTCGTAAAAAGAGGTACAAAGGCTCCCAAAAATAGGGCAATGTTTAAATATTGCTGTTACAAACTTAGAAAGCTGATAAAGTAAAAGGTTTTGCATTAACATGAATTTTCTAAAGGATATGAATTCTAAAACTCAAATGTCAAGCATTTCCTAACTTCAGTCTTTAATGATTTACCAATAATTTGCCAAAAAAAACCCCACAATTTGATGAAAAATGGACAAAAAGAGGCAAAAATCTGGATATTCTTTGGAAATCTATAACACACCGGATACAGGCAGACAAAAAAATGGAAATAGTGTAATGCAGTCACTAAAAGCACTGTGGGATTGGTGGTCTTGTTACATTGCTACTTAATTTGGCCAGTTTAAGCTATGCCCACCAAAACTCAGTCACACCTCTTCCACTTCAGTACAGTTACACCACTGAGAATGCAAGTTGGCAATATTCAATGACAATGGCTAGTAGTATTTGCTTACAAACAAACCTGCATTTTACTTATACATGCAATACAGCAAGCAACACAAAAATGCTATGTTGTGCATCCGTTCTGAACAGACTGCTTGGGTTCAGCCTCTCTACATCTTTTTGCAAATTCAATCACTCCAGATGCGTTACACTTACAGCAGCTTAAACTTAGAGCCAGAGAGAAATAAATGGTAAAAAACAGACATTCTCACAACACCAGATCAAAGAATCCAGTACAATAGCTAGCAAACCCCCCCCCCCCCCCCCCCGGTTAACAGCAGCTTACACTAAAAGCCAGAGGCAAAAACAAATCCAGACATCCTCACGACCCTAACAGATCACAGAAAGTATACTGAATAGCTATGCAATAAGTACATTTGTGACAATAAGAAATGTCCTAAATATGTATGGCTACATATTGCAGCTGTATTTTTAATTACAATTGTTGCAAATATGACAGTTACAGACTTTTTACTACAGAAAATATGTGCCAAGTCACATCCCTTTTATATCAACTTTCTAGTGTAACAGTAGTATTTCTAACTTGAAATTCTTTCCCAAATTGTTTGCTTTGTCCTTAATTCCTCAGATAAAATGTTAAGAGCTACTATGCTGCCAAAAAATATCAAGGAAAATAAAAACTTGTGCTCCTCTTTAGGATATTCTGGAATTCCAAGACTTTCATAAGAAATGTATGAATAAAATGTGCCCTGCTCTGTGGTTTATTTTTCTTCCAAGGAAAAAACACAAGTAGAAGTGTATGCACTGGCAACCTACTTCCTGAGACAAGCCCCCATAAATGGTACAACAAGGAGCAGACTTTCCTGATAGCAGTTAAAACATCTGCAGGCAGTTGGTGACCGTGAGCCTTTATTTTTTTAGTTCTTTTGTATCCTGGCAAATCTCACGAGGTACAGTTGTTGGGATAAAAGAACTAGAAAATAAAAGGTCAGATACCATCTGCCTGCACCCTGCAGATATTTGTCTTCCACTGGATAATGGGCGACTACAACAGATTAGTGTACAAGCCTGTAAGGAGAGATTATCTTTTTGGGTCATAATAAAACTTACAACTAAATTGCAGGTTAATGTGTATTTGTAGCTAACTAAAGTCGCTCTTCATCTTTTAACTAATTTTTTACTTATAGGTAATGAACCAGCCATTAACCTGCAGTTAGTTGTAAGTTTTTTAGTTCAGTTTGTATTTTGGGCATTTTCCTCATAATAAAATTACCTTAAGCTGCACAAACAACGAAAACATTTAAAATAACACCGCTCTCAGCCTGTCCATAGAGTCAAGAGAAGCAGATGAAAACCAAGCCACCAATTCATGCATGCTTCAGGGAAAAAAAAAATCCAAACAATCGGTCCGCCTCTACCTCGTTAATGAAGAAAGCAAGGGGGATAAGAGGCGGGCACGATCAGTGTTTTATACTAGCAGCAGCTCAGATTGGAGTAGTAGCCGGAGACATCAGTGGTATGAGAGCATCACTGATTGGATGCTTTACATAATGTTTAGTAATGATAGTGATGGCCACTGACTGATTGAGTAGATGCAGGGGGGAGTGATGGGAAGAACACAGCAGGGGACAGTGTTATGCCACTCATGGTTTGGACTACGGAAGTGGGGGGAGGGTGCAAACGCGGCAGTACAGTGCGGTGAGAAGTGGGGAAGAACACAAAATTTACATTGAAGTAAAGCAGGTAGATAAAACTGAGCCCTTTATGTGGCCAGCCTGAACCGTGCCCTAGGCGGTTGCCTAGTTCACCTATGCCTAAGGCCGGCCTTATCTCGCGCAGAAACTAAAATACACAGCATTCTTGGTTCGACAATCACCATAGCAATTTGCATGAATTACTGTCCGACTGTATGTATATGTATTGCTAAAATGTGCCAGAATTTTCAGTGGGAAAACACTGTGGTTTCTCAGTCTACATAATACTGTGTTGTTAGAGAAGGATTTTCCGAATCCTACACCCATTTCTCCTGTTCTGCTTGTTTTATTGGCTGTGTATGTTACTGCTTGCAATTTTCCTGATAGTCAGCCAGCTGTACCTAAAAAGGCATTTAAAATGTATGAAGCTTCTCATCTTTTAAATTTTTATACACAGTTTCTGAACCTCACCCAGTAGCTCTAGTTGATTCCACTGCTGAAAAGCATCTAGTCACTTAACGATGTGAAAATTTTTCATTGGTATGGGGAAAAGTATACATTTTTATAACTTTGATGTTCTGAAATTTTTTATTGTCAGACTCTTGTTTTAAAGTTTGTTCTGGCTAATTGTGAAAATACAAGGCATTTTTTAGCTGCAGCTTCTTCTTGTAAGACAAAATCTAATTTAAATGACTTGGTTTCTTCTGTTGCGTAGGTTACAGTACTGTGTGTATGAATCTTTTGATACTTCTAGGGTTATAATTACTTTGGTGCAGTTTTGAGGAGGCTTCCTTGACTGCATTATCAGAAACTTGGAAATTATAAAAATGAGATTTTAAATTCACCTTTCTATATAAATTGCTGTTTGGCCCCCTCTGCAACAGAGGTGATCAAAAAGTGAGATGAAAGGGGCAAGCTGGTCCAGGGAATCTCAGCTCCCCTTTTCCAAAATTTCCAAGGGATTTTGTATCTCCTCTTCCATCAGTCTCAACAAAATATAGGTCAACAGATGTTTAAGAAGAAATGGTAAGGGGGTTCCAAAAAAAGTCTCAAACCTCCCAAAACCAAGGATACTCCAACACGTCTGAATGTCTATTCAAGAGATCCTGTGACACCCCCCCCCCTTTATCATGGCCCCTTTTTTCTCCCAGAAAGTCTGAATCTCCATTTTTATCTTTGGCAATGGACAGTTTCAGACAAATAGGTTCTGAAAATCATTCACCAAGGGTACAGATAGCAGTGGGAGGAAATTCTTCCTTCCTAGAGGGGCATTCCTCATGCTCCAGATCAGACACTTGTTTCCACTGTTTCTTCATCACAGACTGTTCCAAGGAGTTAGTAATAGTGCCTCCTTCTCAGGTGGAGAAGGGTTTTTATTCAAGGATGTTCTTGGTGACAAAGAAAGAAAATGCCTGGAAACCAGTTCTGGATCTTTCTTTCCTAAACCTGTTTGTGATAGTGCCCAAATTCAAAATGATCGCACTTCACAGCTCATTATCTCTTCATCTTCTTTCAAATTTCATGGTACACTAGACTTAAAAGAATCTTATTATATCCCTGTTCATTCAGACTTCAGACATTCCCTAAGGTTTTGTTTAGCGGGATCACATTTCTCTGCCTTATCGTCTAGAGTTATCCACTGCACCAAGAGTGCTCACAACGTGTCTAGCTCCAGTTGTAGTCATTGCAGGTTAACACGTATCCATGTTTCCATATTTAGCCGACTTGCTTATTATCAGGAATCTCTCTCTCGGGTGAGAGATCTCTTACAGAAGCTAGGATTGCAGAAGAACATTCAGAAGTCTTTCTTGACTCCTTCACACAGAATTGTGTTCCTGGGATGTCAATGAGACACCTCAGTTCAAAGAACTTTTCTTCTACATGAAAAAATAGATCTAGATCTATTTCTAAGGTTGGCCCCTTAGACTTTGGTCACTGTGAGGGAATTCCTCAGAAATGTGGGTATCCTGACATCTATAATTGTGATGATACCCCTAGCAAGACTCCGCATGAGAAGGATACAGTGGTATCCAAAATATGTTTGGTCCCAGCACTAACACCCTTTATCTTTTCAAATCCCAGTGCTGGGGTTTGTCAGAAGATAAATCTTGGGGGAGACAACAAATATCCTTAAATCCAGGTATCCCCCTCTCCCTCCCTGCTCCAAAGCAGTCAGTCACCACAGATACCTCTGACTTTGCTTGGGGAGCAGTTTCAGGAAGGATAAAGTTCATGGGGTGTGGGACATCAAGGACAGATGCAAGCATATAAATATCAAGGAGATGCTTGCTCTGATCAAAGCACTCAACTCTCTTAACTATCTTTGATCCCGGGACCTCTTCAAGTGGTTGTAGACAATACCACTGTCATGTGGAACATTAACAAACAGGCAACCAGGTTGTACCCACCTTTGAAAACTAGCCATGTTAACTTGAGGTATGGCCTCACAACACAATCTGTCTCCACAGGCATCCTGCATTCAGTCAGAGCAAAACTGTGTGGCAGACAAGCTGAGCAGGACTAGGGCAGATTCTCATAAATGGAAACTAGATTGCGAGGCTTCCAAGATTTCGTCTATCTCTGGGTAGTTCCTCAAGTAGATCTCTTTGCTCCCCTCTCTGAACAATCAACTGTCAAGATTCTGTTCCAGGGCTTTGTGCAAGGTGGCCTGGAAGACAGATGCCTTTTGTTTTCAGTGGACAGGAATGTTCATGTATGTATGTTCTTCATGTTTTACTGTTGCAGTCATCACATTTGGGTTATCCCTGCCAGGGTAGCCCTCGGCAGGCCCGAATACTAGAGACTTAGTATTTTTCTGTGTCGGTTGCTGTCATTTCAGGACTGACGTCAGGTTGTCAGTAGTATAAAATAAGGCAGCTGACGCCATTACATCAGTCTTCCTTGCCACGGAGCCCGAAGCAGAAGCAGTTCGCACAAGTGCCGGTCGGCAGCTGCCTGAGTTTTATCTTCCGAATTGAAGCTGAAGATTTCTAAAGCTAAGTAACCCCATTGGGGATCCTTTTTTCTTGCACTAACCAATGTCAGAAAGGTTAATAATTGTCTCGCCTGTGGAAAGCGAATACCACACCAAGACCTTCGTTCTTACTGCGTCACTTGCTTAGGCCTAGACCATGATGTCCTCCACTGTTGTTTTTGTGCTTTGTTCGATGCTAGTACTATACGTCGTTGGACCCTTATTGTAGCTAGCTATTTTCGCTTACAGTCCTTGAATTTCAATATAGCTTTGGTAAGCCATCCGACAACAGATCTTCTGAAAAAAATGTAAGGATAAAGACAGAGACAGACCACACAGGTCCAAACCTACCAACAACACTTCTGTTAAGCTAGTCGTCAGTTCTCTGGTCCACAGTGAGGTGCTTTCGGAGCCCCTGATGCCCATTTCTTTGGATTCTTAGGCCGCTACCGAGACCCTTTCGGAGTCCAGTATGCCACAAAACTCTTCTTTGACTAAGAATCCTGCAGTTGTCTCTCCCTCGGATGGGTCCTGAGCCACTGAGCAGGCACCAGCTTCCGAGGAAGTGCTTTGCACTACCGATTCTCTACACAAACCGACGACTTCTTTTGCATCTACCGTTCTTTCAAAAGCTACATAGTTTCTAAGGCCCAGGGTATGAACCACACCCAAGAAACTGATGACCCAATCTCAGGCACCTGCTTCCTTGCCTCAGTCTCAAATGCGTAAAATGGCAGAAGACCGTATCTTGCTGATCAGGGGAAGCCAAGCTACCCCTTCCAAAAGAAAGAGAGATCTGTCCCCAGTAGTTTTGTCTGAGCAGGTGTCTGATGACTGATGCATCTGAATATGAAGACATGTAACCCCTCTCTGCTTATGAGGATTCTGATGCAGTGGATTCCATTCCTTCAACCTCTCCACCCGAGGACTTTTCCTTTGGGGAAACCCTTCATACCTTAAGGGAGCATTTCCAATGGGAATGTCAGGGCTACCCACAGTCTAAAAAGTGACTCAGGGAATTCTTAGATCTTCCACAGCACAGACCCTTGGCTATACCTGGATGTTGTGGAGGATGTTTTCTTGGAATCCAGCTTGACTCCTGACACCCTCCCTCCTGCACCCAGAAAACCTGACTGGTACTACAGAGTCCCTGACTCACACAAATTTTTTTTTTAAAAATTCTCCGGACCCTGAGGTAATTTCTCAAGGGTCTAAAGGAATTAAAGCAACCTCTGCTAAGAATCCCACCCCCTCAGATAGGGATTCCCGAGCACTAGACAGATGGCGTAAAAAAGTATACACCTCTGCTACTATTGCTATCAGATCACTAAATTGCCAGTTCTATATACTAAAATTTCATCAAGATACCATGGAACACCTCAAACAAAAAGTGTCTTCCTTTCCTGCTTGTGCAGAATCTAAAGAGTTACAAGAGTTAATGCATTCTGCAAATCAAGTGACTAAGTATACCATACACTGTGATTTTGATACCCTAGAAGCTTCTTGCAGGGCAGCAGTCACCGGTTCTGTCCTTAGAAGGCATGCATGGCTTAAGGAACAGCCCTTGCCAGACCATGTTAAATCTAAATTGTTGGATGCAGCCTTGCAAAAAGACAACTTATTCGGCACTAAGGCAGAGGAGGTCTTAAAAAAATGAAAGAAAAAGGTAAATCTATGCAGACAGTTAAGGATTTCTTACAGGTCCAGCCACCCAGGTTCAGCAGGCATTGCCCCTCCAAGCACTGGTCCTTTCCTGCTCCCAACAGGTCAGTTCAACCCCCCCCCCCCCCCGACAGAAGCCACAGGGAATGCAGAGATCAAAACAGTGGAATTCCTCCACTTCAGAAAAAGGGAGTTCTAAGCCCCCCCCATGCTAAGAACTCAAAATGACTCTCCTTCCCCACCCCCTCCCTCTGCCTACCTTCACTTACCCCTGGGAGGAAAACTCTCCTTTCATGCAAGCACCTGGGCTCCCATTACCAATGACCGCTGGGTCCTCAACATAGTATCCCAGGGATACAAATGTTTTTTCCACACTCTAAACAACCCCAAAAGGGTTCCTAGGTTAACTCTAAACCAGTGGGTGGAGGCGCAAAAGCAAATGTTCCTCGTGTTTCCCTGTTGCAGTCATTACATTTGGGTTATCTGCTTGCAGGTAACCCTCAGTCGGCCTGATTAACAAAGTCTTGGGTCCTGCGTCGGTTGCTGTCCCTTCTTCCATGACGTCAGGTCATAAGGGGTATAAAACATGCAGCCGGCACTATTACACCAGTCTTTCTTTCCATGCGGTGCCTGAAGCAGAAGCAGTTTGCAAGTGCCGGTCGGCCGACTCCTGAAATTTTTGTTTTCAAGTTTCAGAACCGAAGTCTTCAACTAAAGCTAAGTACCCCATTGGGGAAACTTTTTCTTGCTCCTTCCCGATGTCAGTAAAAGTTAATAATTGCATTACTTGTGGAAAGTAAATACCTCATAAAGATTTTCATTCATACTGTATTCCTTGCCTAGGCCCTGACCACGACGTACTTGCTGTTGGTTTTGTGCTTTATTTAATCAGCGCACTATCCGTCGTCTGTATATTTTCACCTCTAAATATTTCGGTTCTCTGTTTAATTATCCAGAAATGTTGTCGGTTAGCCATCCAACTACCAGGATTCCGAAAAAAACGCAAAGATAAAGACAGAGGCCGCCGAGGTCCAAAACTGCCGACGACGTTTCTCCTAAGCCAGTCGCCAGTTCGCCGGTACTCAGTAAGGTGCTTTCGCAGCCCCTGATACCCGCTACTTAGGCCTCTACTGAGACCCATTCGGAGTCCGGTATACCGCGAGATGCTTCAACTGTGGAACCAGCAGATGTCTCTACCTTGGATGGGTCCAGAGCCACTGTGCAGGCACCGGCTTCTGAGGGTGTATTCAGGCCTACGGACTTGCATATTAAACTGATGCCTCCTTCTTTACTTAGGCCTAAATCTCAATCCATGCCTAAAAAAACGACACCCAGGCCACATGTTCAGGCCTCTATTCCTGAAAAACAAATGATAAGAATGGCTGAAGATCTAATAAATCTAATCAGGGGTAGCCAACCCCCCCACCCCCCCTCTAAGAGGCCTAGGACTGAAGTTGATTATGAATCTTCTGATCAGGATTCTGTTTTTTTTTATTCTTCTGATGATCTGGATTAGCCCTTATCTACTTATGAAGATTCTGATGCAGATGGCTCCATTCCCTCTGCTTCCCCTCCTGAGGATTTTTCTTTTAGGGAAACCTTACATACTCTAAGGGAGCATTTCCACTGGGAAAGCCAGGATTTTTCTGATTCAAAAAAGAGGCTTAGGGATTTCCTTCTCCTACCTCAGCATAGGCCTTTAGCTATTCCTGCTGTACTAGACATTGTTGATGATACTTTTTTGGAATCTAGTTTGGCTCCTGATTCACTGCCTCCTGCTCCCAGAAAACCTGACAGATACTACAGGGTCCCTGAGTCCCACAAGTTCCTTTTTAAAAATCCTGTTGCAGATCCAGAGACTATTTCACAGGGGTCCAAGGGCATTAAGGCTTCTGTTGCTAAAAATCCTACCCCTTCTGATAGAGACTCCAGGGCGCTGGATAGATGGGGTAAGGTTTACACTTCTGCAACCTTGGCCACTAGGGCTTTAAACTGCCAGTTTCATATGTTAAACTATCAGCAACATGTTATTGGACTGCTTAAACAGAAAATGTTGTTGATTCCTGACTGTGTGGAAAATAAAGAATTACAGGATTTAATGCATTCTGCTGAACAAGTTGGAAAACATACTTTGCAATGTGGTTTTGATTAATTAGAGGCCTCTTGCAGGGCTGCTGTTACTGGGTCTGTGCTCAGAAGGCATGCTTGGCTTAAGGAGCAATCTTTGCCTGATCATGTTAAAGCTAAATTGTTGGATGCTCCTTTAAATCAGGGTTGCTTATTTGGCAACAAGGCTGAGGAAGTTCTTAAAAAGATGGAAGATAAAGCTAAATCTATCCAAACTGTTAAGGATTTTTTACAAGTTCAGTCTCCTAGATTTATTAGGCACTGGTCCTCTAAGAATTGTTCCTTTCCAGCCCCTTCCAGGTCTTCTCAAGCCAAACCTAGACACAGCAAAAACCCCAGGTTTCAATCCCAGAGGACAAATGGAACTAAGCAGTGGGGGGCCTCCACTTCCAAATCTGGGAATAATAAGACTCCCCCTATGGTAAACTGTCTCAATGACTTCCTTTTAAAATTTCCAAGCATTTATCAACTGACTGCCCCTTTGGGGGGAAAGATTGCTCTTCATGCAAAGAATTGGGAACTCATTACCCAGGACAAATGGGTTTTAAATATATGCCCCAGGGATACAAATTTCACTTCCACACGTTGCCAACACCAAGCGGGTGGCTGGACCTACCCCCAAATCAGTGGGCAGAGGCCCAAAAACAAGTACTTTCTCTCTTAAGGATGTAGGCTATTCAACTGGCACCAGAAGAAGAAAAGGGACACTGTTTCTACTCGAGACTTTTCCTGGTACCCAGAAAAGACAATTCGTGGCATCCTATCCTGGACCTGTCTACTCTAAACACCTTTTTGGAGATTCCAAAATTCAAGATGCTGACTCTTCACCAATTACTTCCTATGCTAGGCAAAGATGCCTGGTTGGCAACACTAGATTTAAAAGAAGCATACCTGCACATCCCAATCAGGGAATCTTGCAGAAGATACCTACGCTTCAAAGCAGGCTACATGCACTATCAGTTCTCTGCAATGCCCTGTGGCTTATCTACTGCACCCAGGGTATTCACAAAGTGCCTAGCTCCAGTTATTGCATTTTGCAGGCAAAGAAATATTCAAATATACCCATACCTGGACAATTGTCTAATTCAGGCAGAAAGCCAGGACATACTTTTGAATCATCTGGCCTTTGTACAAAGGGTTCTAACTTGTCTGGGGTACACCGTAAATGAAAAGAAATCACACCTGGTACCCTGTCAACAAATTATATGCCTGAGAGCAAGCTTGAATACAACTTCCCAGATGGCGTACCTCACGCCAGAGAAACAAATTCATTTGACAGCCTACTTCAAACAAGTGGCCACAAAAACCCTGCTATCTGCAGGACAAATACTGCAAGCCTTGGGGTTCATGTCCTCCTTCATTCTTCTAATTCCATATGCAAGACTGCATATGAAGAAACTAGAGCGGTATCTAAAAAGCCTATGGTGTCAACATTCGCAAGACCTAGAAACAATGATTACTATCATACCTTGCCTACGCTAGAGTTCCTTTGGTGGGCAGAGGCCTGTCACCAAAACAAGGGACTACCTTTCACATCAACCCCCTGCTGCCCAAACCCTAACAACAGATGCATCAGACTATGCATGGGAGGCTCACCTGGCAGAGAAGTGCATTCAGGGCAAATGGAACCCAAGTCAAATGCACCTGCATATCAATCAAAAAGAAATGTTAGCTGTACAGAATGCTATGACAGCCTTCAAGGACCACATTCTTCCAGGACAACTAATGGTAAAGACAGACAACACCACTGTTATGTGGTACATAAACAAGCAGGGGGGTACACATTGTTACCCCCTCTGCAGACATGTCATGGCATTGTGGAACACAGCCTTGAGCTACCAAGTGCACTTATAAGCTCAATTCCTGCCAGGAAAATGAAATACACTGGCAGATGGACTAAGCCGAAATCTCATGGACCCACACGAGTGGAAACTGGAACCAAGGATTTTCAACATGTTGACAAGCAAATGGGTGAGCCCAGATATAGACCTGTTTGCCTCTCCCCAGAACTACCAATTGGACAAATTTTGCACAAGGACTCCCCACGAACAATCCCGGAAAGTGGATGCTCTGTCCTTCAACTGGAAAAACCTCAGTCTATGTCTTCCACCCTCTGCCTCTGCTCTCCAAAGTACTACTAAAAATCAAACAGGACAAACCAAGGATGATTTTGATTGCTCCAGACTGGCCACGCCAACACTGGTACCCCCTCCTGCACAGTGTGTCATGGTTATCTCCATGGCACCTGCCTCAGACTCCTTCCCTGCTGTCTCAGCAGGAGAACCAGATTCTGCACCCTCAACTTCTTACACTGAACCTTGCAGCCTGGCTAATTACTTAATCTCTCATTTACCATTCCTCAGCAAACCTGTGATGGATATCATTTTAGAGACAAGGAGGCCTAGTACTAGAAAATCTTATGCTGAAAAATGGAAAAGATTCTGTGCCTGGAACCAATCTCAAGGGATGAGCACAGCAGCGACCAATTTACCTGAGATTTTACAATACTTAACAAAGATGATGCTTCACAAAGGCCTGTCTTTTTCCTCCATTAAAATCCACGCCTCAGCCATTTCAGCTCATTATAACACAGAACCTTCCCTCTTCTCTCATCCGCTGCTCAAGCAGTTCCTCAGAGGGGCTAAAAATTTGAGACCACCCAGGAGAGGTCCAACCCCAGCCTGGGACTTTAACTTTGTCTTGGAGAAACTCACTCTACCTCCTTTTGAGCCAGCTGCTACTGCAGATTTAAAATGTCTTTCTTGGAAAACTGCTTTCCTTTTAGCAATCCCTTCAGCTTGAAGGGTATCTGAATTACAGGCCCTTATGGCAGTGGAGCTTTTCATCATCTTTCATGCGGACAGGGTGTCCCTCAGAACAAGTCCATCCTTCATGCCCAAGGTGTGGTATCCAGTGTGGCTCTTAATCAGTCCATTCATTTGCCAATCTTCTTTCCCAATCCACAGAATAAAGGGGAACGGATACTGCATTCCTTAAATGTGCACAGACAACTTAGATTCTACTTGGACAGGACTAAACGTCAAAGGAAATCTGAACAACTGCTGGTGGCATTTGCTGCAGGGGCAGAGGGGAAGACTATTTCAGAAGCAAACCATTTCTAAATGGATAGGCCATTGCATTCATTTCTGCTATAAGCACCATGGAAAACCTATCCCCCAGGCTGCATCTGTCCTTACAGCCTTTCTCAGAGCGTCCCTACCAGGGACATCCTAGAAGCTGCTACCTGGAGTTCAGTACATACTTTCACCAAGCATTATCATTTGCCAAATCCAGACATGGCTTTGCCACTGCAGTCTTGCAGGGCCTTATAGCTGGCCCTAATGCTATCTAAATTCCTCCTCCCAACCGTAGCCTTGGGAATCTACCCAAATGTAATGACTGCAACAGTGAAACACGAAGAACATAGTACAGTTGTGTACACTTACCATAAATGTAGATGTTTGTGTGTATTCACTGTTGCAGTCTGGGTTACCCTCCCTCCAGCCCCCTTTCTTCTTTTGGCTACACCTCTACCTTACTATGTTTAAAAGCCTTTTTGGTGTATTTGCCTTTTTGTTGGAGGTATATCTTTGTACTTTTATATTTAATTGCTTCCCATTAGGGGGCACCTGACATCTGGGGCAAGAAAAACTGATGTAATGGCATCGGCTGCATGTTTTATACCCCTGACGTCATGGAAAAAGGGACAGCAACTGACACAGGACCCAAGACTTTGTTAATCAGGCTGACTGAGGGCTACCTGCAAGCAGATAACCCAAATGTAATGACTGCAGCAGTGAATGCACTCGAACATCTACATTTATGGTAAGTGTACACAACTGTACTGTCCTTTCCCTGCTCTCTATGAGGGCAATAGAGCACTTTCTTGCAGAATAGAAAGGTTTCTACTCCAGACTTTTTCTGGTACCCAGTAAAGAGGGCACCTGACGCCCCATCCTCAATCTATCCATTCTAAACACCTTCCTGGTGATCTCAAAATTCAAAATGCTCTCCCTCCAGCAGCTGCTACCCATGCTCTCCAAGGATGCTTGGTTAGCCACCCTAGACCTAAAAGAGGCCTATCTCCACATTCCTATCAGGGAATCATGCAGGAAATATCTACGTTTCAGGGCAGGATCTCTGCACTTTCAGTTCTCTGCACTTCCCTTTGGCTTATTTACTGCTCCCAGGGTTTTCACAAAATGTCCGACTCCGGCCATTGCCTTTTGCAGACAAAGGAATATCCAAATTTACCCATATTTAGATGACTGACTAATTCAAGAAAACAGTCGGGGAAAAGCTGCTCAAGCACCTGGCCTTTGCAAAGTCCATACTGACCTGCCTAGGGTACACTATCAATGAAAAGAAATCCAAACTAGTACTCACCCAAAGGATTATGTTCCTGGGAGCAAGCCTGGACACAGCATCCCAGATGGCATTCCTTACACCAGAAAAGCAAACTTACCTGGCAGCCTGCTTCTCTCAACTAGTCACCAGACCCCAGTTATCTGCAAGGAAAGTCCTGCAAGCTCTGGGGTTCATGGCATCTTGCGTTCTACTCAGTCCATATACCAGACTGCATATGAGGAAACTTTAATGGTACCTAAAATGCCTTTGGTGTCAGCACTGTCAAGACCTGGAAACTCTTATACCCATGATACCTTGCCTCAAGAAAGATTTTCTTTGGTGGGCAGCAGCATGCTCCCACAAGAAGGGACTACCTTTCTCACCCCCCCCCCCCACCACCCAGACCCTCACCACAGACGCATCAGACTATGCCTGGGGTGCACACCTGGATGGCAGGTGCATACAGGGCCAATGGAGCCCACAGCAAATCCATCTGCACATCAACTAAAAAGAGACGTTAGCTTGTCAGCACGCATTGACAGCTTTCAGGCCCCTTCTCTCCCCAGGGGCTCTCCTGATAAAACAGACACCATCACTGTGATGTGGTATATCAACAAGCAGGGAGGGACTCACTTCTACCTTCTATGCAGGCTGGCCATGACCCTTTAGCACACAGCCACTGCCATGCAACTCCACCTGTTAGCACAATTCCTACCAGGTGCTCTAAACTCTGGCAGACCACTTAAGCAGAAATTTTCTGGACCCACATGAGTGGCAGCTAGACAAAAGAACCTTCACCCTAATAACTCAGGAATGGGGCACCCCAAAGGTCGATCTCTTTGCCTCCCACACCAACCATCAGCTCAGCAAGTTCTGCACCAGGGAGAATCACTGCATGGCTTGGAAAGTAGATGCCCTGTTCTTCCCCTGGGTCAATCTGTCGGTCTATGCCTTTCCTCCACTACCTCTCATCACCAGGGTTCTACTCAAAGTTAGGGAGGACAAACCAAGGGCAATTCTTATTGCTCCAGACTGGCCTAGCCAGCACTGGTACCCACTGTTGCGCAGCCTGTCCCCACTGCCACCATTGCATTTCACTCAGTCCCCAACCCTCCTGTCCCAGAGGGAAGGGGAATTCATGCATTCCCAATTGCAGACCCTTAATTTGGCAGCTTGGCTTATTCCCTAACCATTGATCAATCTGCCAACCTCAGTAAACAGGTTCTAGATGTTATACGTGAGGCCAGATGCCCTAGCACTAGAAAGTATTATGCGGACAAATGGAAAAGGTTCTGCACCTGGATTCAAGCTAAAAGAGCCGATACGGCATGGCCCTCCCTCCCTCTCATCCTGGATTATTTAGCTGACCTGCTACACACTGGCCTCTCTTTTTCCTCTATTAAAATCCATGCCTCTGCTATCTCTGCTCATTTCCCCACTGAGCAGCCCCTTTTCTCGCATCCTTTGATCAAACAGTTCCTAAGAGGGGCTAGCATGAAGCCACCCAGAAGAGCACCTACCCCAGCTTGGGACCTTAAATTTGTTTTGTTTTGGAAAAGCCCCCCCCCCCCCCCCGAACCAGCATCTTCAGCAGAGTTAAAATTTCTCTCCTGGAAGACCGCTTTTCTTCTGGCCATCACTTCAGCCAGAAGGGTCTCCGAGCTACAAGCACTGATGGCTGTGTAGCCCTTTATCATCTTCCATGCTGACAGGGTTTCCCTCAGGACTAATCCATCCTTCATGCCCAAAGTGGTGTCCAGTGTGGCTCTCAACCAATCCATTCATTTGCCCACCTTTTCCCCTAAGCCACAGAACAAGGGGAAAAGGATCCTGCACTCTCTAGATGTGCACAGACAGCTCAGATTATATCTAGACAGGACTAAATCATTCAGAAAGTCTGATCAATTGCTGGTTAGCTTTGTTGCAGGGGCAGAGGACAAAGCCATCTCCAAACAAACAGTTTCCAAATGGATAGCACACTGCACCCATTTCTGTTACAAGCAACATGGAAAGCCTCCCCTTAAGGGGGTCAGGACTCACTCCACCAGAGCAGCCTCCACCTCTGCAGCTTTCCTCAGAGGAGTCCCCACTAGGGACATCCTGGAGGCTGCCACCAGGACATCTTTTCACACTTTCACCAAACATCACCACCTGCCTGTCTTCTCCAAATCCAGGGCAGGCTTTGCCACTGCAGTCTTGCAGGGCATCCTAGCCAGCCCCTGCTCTCCTTGACTGCCTCCACCCTTTTCTTCAGCTTTGGGAATCAACCCAAATGTGATGATTGCAACAGTGAAACACGAAGAACATAGTACAGTTGTGTACACTTACCATAAATGTAGATGTTTGAGTGTATTCACTGTTGCAGTCCTGGTCTCCCTCCCTCCATCCCCCTCTTCTTTCTCTCTCTCATTACTAGGGACATTTTGGTATTTACTTTCTACTGGTGGGGTTCTTCCACCATATCCTGGCTCCCACTTGGAGGATCCTGGCAGGGCAAGAAAAACTGATGTAATGGCGTTGGCTGCCTTACTGTATACTACTGACGAACTGACGTCAGTCCTGAAGCAACAGCAACTGACAGAGAAATATTAAGTCTCTGGTATTCGGGCCAGCCAAGGGCTACCCTGGCAGGGATAACCTAAATGTGATGACACACTGCTATATCCAGTTTAGCAGATTATCTGCGTTCTATTAATCTGTCTGTATTTACTTATATGTTGCAGTTTGTTTTTCGGTGGTCAGATGATTGCAGTCTGCTAATTAAGGAGACCGTGCTTTGTATTACAATTAAGACAAACTTCGTTTGTAGTCTTACTGCTGGGACCTTTTGTGGTTGCTAAATTTTCAAGTATATTTTGTGGTATATTTTATTATCTCTTTATTTTTTCAAGATATTACCTGTCACATTTCAAACTGCTTTACATACCGCACTGTTGTAACCATTGCCTACACCTAACACTAAAGATGTTGCCACTTCTTTTCCTCTCCCCTCTGCTATTTACACTGACATACATCACATCTTATCACCCCCCCCCCCCAGCAATTCTCCCCTTACCCTCCACTCGGAACTTACATCCCTCCCAAAATTTATCCAGGTCCAACCACACTCCTTTATGCCCACACTCACTTTACTCTACCATACTATTTTTTTAAAACTAAATTATTCCCCTCATCAAAACAAATCCCAAACTTAAAATCCAAATTTCTGTATCTTGTTCCTCAACCTAACTCTTTACTCTCTGTCCTGACAACACTCCTCCTTTCAAGCGATATATACCCCAACCCTGGTCCTAATAACCAACTCTTAACCTACCTCCCCAATTCCTTAAACTTGCTGCTAATTTTATTGCCCTTCCTGTCACCATTCTAATCAACCGCTCAGTCCAAGAATCCACTGTCCCCACTATTTGGAAGGAATACTTCACTATCCCACTACATAAAGTAGGTAACTCCACAGAACCATCTAACTTCCATCCCATTGCTATTCTTTCTCCCCTCTCCAAAATTCTTGAAAAGTATGTCCATTCTCAACTGCTTTCCCACCTTACTCAAAACAATCTTTTGACCACCACCCAGCATGGGTTCAGACCCAAACACAGTACTAACACTGCACTCTTATCCTTCTCACATGCAGTAGCTGAGGCCAGAGACGATAACAAACTCGTGTCCTGCCTTTTCTTAGATCTCTCAAAGGCTTTCGATACTGTCTCTCACAACCTTCTACTTCATAAACTTTCTCAGCTGAACATTTCCATCCCCACTTTAAATTGGTTCTCAAGTTACCTGTCCAGTCGCCTAAAAGCAGTTAAATGGCAAAATTCCTTCTCACCCTTTCTGCCAGTTCAGACCGGTGTTCCTCAAGGTTCAATTCTTGGCCCCCTCCTTTTCAACCTCTTCACCAATGACCTACACACTTCCAGCAACCTCTCCTCTATCATACAGTATGCAGATGATTCATCTTTAATCTCCATTTCTGACTCTATCAATAACCTCCACCATATCACCCAATCTTCATTTCACTCTATTGAGAAGTGGCTCTCCGATAATCAACTTATCCTGAATCCCTCTAAAAGTAAGCTCTTACTATTCCTACCTAAACTCTAGCCCACCACAAATCCACCTTTTTCATATCCTCTGTAAATGGCACCATCATAACACCAGACTTGCACACTAAACTCCTAGTTGTCATCATAGACCAGCTCAAAACTAAACCTCCACATACTTCATTCTACAAAGAAAACACACCAAAAACTGGGCATGCTATACAGAAACAGCAAATTCCTGACCCCCAACTCAAAACTACTGCTAGCCCAATCCTATCTCCTCCCCGTTCTCCGCTATGGCCCCCCTCTATTTTCCAATCTACAAAATAATCTGCTGGCAAAACTAGACCAAACCTATAACAAAATTGCTAGATTTGTCACCAGCAGCCCCTATAAATCCCATCACTGCTCCACTCTCATAAAATTACATTGGCTCGAATTCCCACACCTTCTGACCAAATGTCAGCTGATCCAAGCTTTCAGAATTCTTAATTCAGACTCTGACTGTCCATCCTGATATCCTGGTACACCCCTCCCTGATCCCTGCGCAGCTCTGATAAGCTCTTGCTACAAACCCAACAAGAACATAGGTAAAATACTCTCTAAACACGCCATCTCCCTTGCCTGGAACAATCTTCCACTCCATATTAGAAGTCTTACCTCCCTTCCTAACTTCAAACATGACCTGATAGTGTACCTCCATAACAACCCTTTATGTACCTGTTATCATCCTACTTAACCCCTCCCTCTCCACATACCCACTTCACCACTAAGTCTGATCTGTAAGACCTTTTTTCTCTTTCTATAACTTACTTTATTCAACTGCTCTTCTTTCTGTACCCTCCCTCTAGTTCACTACATCCTCTACTACTATCTTCTTTTACACCATTCCCTCTTCTGACCTACGGTTCCTTGTGCAGTCACCCCTCTCTACTTTTTACTCTCACTCTACTTTTCCTCAATTCTGAAGCCCCTGCACTTACACATTTCTTCTTCTAGCCACTAATCTAATTATACCTTGTTTCTTTTCATTATATTACCTACATCCTTAACTTCCTTCCTGCTTACCTGCTGGATTTATTATTGCTGATGTTCTTCGTCTCACATTGCTGCAGTCATAACCTGTGGGTAGTCCGCTGTCCTCGATCGGCCCGAATACCAAAGAGCTGGGCTGGCGTCGGTCATTGTCACCTAGAGCTGATGTCAGTACGTAGTAGTACATAAGCGCATGACCGACGCCATATCCTCAGTCTTTCTTGCCGCGTGGTCCAAAGCAGAAGCAACGTTTGCAAGTGCCGTTCGGCGTTCTGAAATTTTCATTTATCAAGTTTCAGACCGAAGACCAAGTTGGGCTAAGTACCCCGTTGGGGAAATCTTTGTCTTTTCTTGCCTCAGTTATCCGGATGTCAGAAAAAGTTAATAATTGCATTTCTTGTGGGAAACAGATACCTCATAAGGATTTTCATTCTTTCTGTATTCCTTGCTTAGGGCCTGAGCACGACGTGGTCGGGTGTCGCTTTTGTGCTAGATTTAACAAGCGCACCATTAAACGGAGATTAGACTGTGCCAGGCTTGTTTTCGGTAAAAGGTGTAACTATAACATGCCGTCGGATCCTCCGACGCCCGCTACCGCTAAAAAGCGCAAAGATAAATCTTTGAAGTCTAAACCGGATGAGTCATCCGTTGCGGACGCCGGTTCTACGGAGCCTCTGGTTGAATCTGTGGATCCTGCCGAGGGTTTGGCTGAATCCCATGGGGAACCTTTACTTTTACAGGAATTGGCCTCCCAGGAGGTAGGCCCGGCTGAAGGTGCTTCTCAGGTGTCTGTAGTTCCATCTTTACAAAAGGTTATTAGGCCTTCTACTTCAGTGGCTAAAGCCCATGCTAAGGCCAAACCTTGTCATGTTGGCCCTGGTCATAGTTCTAGCTCTCCAGCCCCTGTTCCTAAAAAGCATATGTTAAAAATGGCTGAGGACTTGATTACTTTGATCAGGGGTTCTATGCCCCCCCACCAGAGAAGAGGCCTAGGGTGGAGGCAGATTTAGAGGGGATGGATCATTCCTCAGACTACTCTGATTCCTCAGCTGAAGAAATTCAGGAATTCCCTTATTTAGATTCGGATGCAGAGGACTCCTGTCCTTCTGCTTCTCCCCCAGAGGATTTTTCTTTTTCTGAGACTTTACATTCCATGAGGGAGCATTTCAAGTGGGAAGGTCAGGACTTTTCGGATTCTCGGAAACGGCTCAGGGAATTTTTGTTTCTGCCACAGCATAGGCCCTTGGCTATTCCTCCTGTCTTAGAAGTTGTTCAGGATGCTTTTTCTGAATCTTCCCTTAATCCTGATTCTTTACCTCCTGCCCCTGTTAAGCCAGACAGATATTATAGAGTTCCAGAAGCACATAAGTATTTGTACAAGAGCCCTAGAGCTGATCCGAAAACTATTACTCAAGGTCCGAAGGGTATTAGGGCTTCTGTGGCTAAGAATCCAGTTCCGTTGGATAAAGAATCTAGAGCTTTAGATAGATGGGGGAAAAAAGTGTACACCTCCTCTACGTTGGCTATGAGGGCTTTGAATTGCCGATTTCATATGCTGAAGTATCAGAATTTTTTGTTAGGTCAATTGAAATCTAAGGTGGATGCTTTATCTGAGGGTATAGTGTGTCAGGAGCTCCAGGAGTTGGTTCATGCATCAGATCAAGTTGGCAAGCATTCTTTGCAGTGTGGTTTCGATGCTCTTCAGGCTGCATCCAGGGTGGCTGCTACAGGTTCAGTTATTCATAGACATGCCTGGCTTAAGGATCAAAATTTGTCAGAGCATGTTAAGGCTCGGATTTTGGATGCTCCTCTTCAATCTGAGGTACTTTTTGGTCCTTCTGTGGAATCAGTTTTGAAAAAGATGGAAGATAAGGCTAAGTCTATGCAGACTGTCAAAGATTTTATGCAGGTGCAGCCCCCTAAGTTTAGTAGGAATTGGCCTGCTAGAGGATGGTCTTTCCCTTCTTCGGATTATCAGTCTAAGGGCAGGTCTAGGCATGGTAGAGGCAGAGCTCACGCTCAGGGTTCTTTCAGACCTAGGACTTGGAGTTCTCCTGCACAGTCTTCTGGTGAGGGCAGGGGTCAGCCTTTTCGTAAACAGACCCAATGACCTGTATCTTCCGCTGCCAGACCCTTCTCTACTGGCAGCTCCTCTAGGAGGAAAGTTGGGACTTTTCAAACAAAACTGGCATTTGGTCACCCAGGACAAATGGGTGTTGGATATAATAAATCACGGGTACAAGTTTTATTTTCACACTTTTCCTCCTTTCAAAGGCATGCCGGATGTGCCTCCTCAGCAAAGGATGGAGGCTCAGGAGCAAATTTCTTTACTTTTACAGATGGGGGCAATTCAGGTGGTCCCCCCGTCAGAAGTAGGCCTAGGTTTTTATTCCCGTCTATTCCTAGTGCCAAAGAAAGGAAACACTTGGAGGCCAATTCTGGATTTGTCCATTCTCAATACCTACCTAGACATTCCAAAGTTCAAGATGTTAACGTTACAACAACTTCTGCCTATGCTAGGCAAAGATCATTGGATGGTAACTCTGGATCTCAAAGAGGCCTATCTTCACATCCCTATCAGGCCCAGCTGCAGGAGATTCCTGAGATTTCGGGCTGGTATTTCTCATTATCAGTTCTCTGCATTGCCCTTTGGTTTATCTACTGCGCCCAGAGTATTCACAAAAGTTCTGGCTCCTGTAATTGCTTTTTTCAGACAGAGAGGAATACAAATTTATTCTTATCTGGACGATTGCCTGATTCTTGCTCAAAACAAAGACAAGTTACTACAACATCTCCAGTATGTAATGGCAGTTTTAAGGTGCCTAGGGTATTCTGTGAACGAAATAAAGTCCAGTCTAGTTCCCTCTCAGGACATGTGCTTTCTGGGTGTGAGGCTGAATACAGCTTCTCAGATGGCATTTCTGACCCTGGACAAACAAAGAACTCTTCATCTATACTTCCAGCAGTTATCAGTAATGTCCAGGCTGACTGCAAGGACAGTCCTTCAAGCCTTGGGGTTCATGGCATCTTGCATTCTAGTACTTCCCAATGCCAAACTGCATATGAGGAAGCTACAATGGTATCTCAAAAGTGTGTGGACTCAACACTGCCACGGTTTGGACACTGTCATTCGGATTATACCTTGCATCCAGAAGGAATTCTTGTGGTGGGCTCAGGAATGTCACCTAAACAAGGGACTCTGTGACCCGACCAGAGGCGAGTCAGATCCTAACGACGGATGCCTCAGACTTGGCTTGGGGAGCACACTTCAATGGGAAATGGATACAAGACAGGTGGCCTCCCAAACTACTACATTTGCATATCAACATGAAGGAGATGTTAGCAGTCCAATTTGCATTGATGGCCTTCAAGGACCTACTTCAGCCAGGACTGGTGTTGATTCAAACAGACAACACAACAGTCATGTGGTACATCAACAAGCAGGGGGGAACCCATTCCTACCCTCTTTGCAGACAAGCAATGATTTTGTGGGAGACGGCTCTGAGTTTGCAAATCAATCTTCAAGCACGGTTTCTGCCAGGAGCACAGAACTCCCTAGCAGATGTATTAAGCAGGCAAATTGTGGATCCCCACGAGTGGAAACTGGATCCTCAGGTATTCAAACATTTGACAGTGGCTTGGGGAACTCCAGACATAGATCTGTTCGCTTCTCCACTGAATTTTCAACTGCCAAAATTTTGCACAAAGATGTTCCACCCAAATGCTTGGAAAGTGGATGCTCTATCTTTCAGTTGGAACAACCTTCACGTTTATGCTTTTCCTCCTCTGCCTCTTCTTCCCAAGGTACTCTTGAAAGTCAGGCGGGACAAGCCTTGCATGATTCTGATAGCACCAGATTGGCCACGTCAGCATTGGTATCCTCTGCTGAGGAGTTTAATTCAGGAGCCTCCTTGGCTTCTGCCACAGGTTCCTCATTTGTTATCCCAGTCAAACAATCATTTTCTCAATGTTCGAGTGCAGTCCCTGCATCTAGCAGCCTGGCGTATTCTGTGATGGAGCCGGTGGGGTCTCAGCTTCCTCAACAGGTTTTAGATGTCATTTTGGAAGCCAGGCGGCCTAGTACTAGAAAAGTTTATGCTGATAAATGGAAGAGATTTTTTCTTTGGAGCACAGCAAAGGGCTTTGATGTTTCAGTGCCTAATTTGAGTTTTGCACCACAGTATCTTACTGAATTACTGGACAAGGGTTTGTCATTCTCTTCTGTGAAGGTTCATGCTGCAGCCATTTCTGCTCACTATGATTGTGACCCTCCTTTATTTTCTCACCCTTTGTTCAAACAATTCCTTAGAGGGGCAAAGAATATAAGACCCCCACGTAGAGCTCCTACTCCTTCCTGGGATCTCAATTTGGTGTTGGAGAAGCTTACTTTACCTCCTTTTGAACCTGCAGCTACGTCTGAATTGAAGTTTTTGTCTTGGAAGACTGCTTTTTTGTTGGCCATTACTTCTGCTAGGAGGGTATCTGAATTGCAGGCACTCATGGCAGTTGAACCCTTTCTGATATTTCATAAGGATAGAGTTTCTTTGCGAACTAACCCTACTTTTATGCCTAAAGTGATTTCTAATGTGGCCTTGAACCAGTCTATTCATTTGCCTACTTTTTATGCTGATCCCCAAAATAAAGGGGGGAAAAGTCTTGCATTCTTTGGATATCCACAGGCAGTTGCGTTATTATTTGAGCAGAACTAAGGAGTTCAGACAGACTCAACAGTTATTTGTTTCTTTTGCTTTGGGTTCACAAGGGAAAGCTGTTTCAAAGCAGACTATTTCAAAGTGGATTGGTCAATGTATTGCTTTTTGTTATTCTCATCATGGGAAGGATGTTCCTGCTGGGATCAGACCTCATTCTACTAGGGCTACTGCCACATCTACTGCTTTTTTGAGGGGTGTAGCTACTAAGGATATTTTGGAGGCAGCTACTTGGAGTTCAGTACACACTTTTACTAAGCATTACCATCTCCCTCTTTATTCCAAGTCCAGGGCTGGGTTTGCCACTGCAGTTCTACAGGGCATGTTAGCAGCTCCTAATGCCATTTAGTTTGCAAGCCTCCCTTTTCCTTTGCTTTGGGATTCTACCCACAGGTTATGACTGCAGCAATGTGAGACGAAGAACATAGTACAGTTTTGTACCTACCATAAATGTAGATGTTCGAGGATCCACATTGCTGCAGTCCAATTATCCCTCCCTCCTTCCCCTCTATAGTTTGTGGTTGCTGTGTTTTTTTTAGGATTATCTTTATTTCCACACTGGTAGTTGTTGGGTGTTTACTGTTTTGGCTCTGGCCTTCTTCTTAGGCCTTCTGACATCTGGGGCAAGAAAGACTGAGGATATGGCGTCAGTCATGCGCTTATGTACTACTACGTACTGACGTCAGCTCTAGGCGACAATGACCGACGCCAGCCCAGCTCTTTGGTATTCGGGCCGATCGAGGACAGCGGACTACCCACAGGTTATGACTGCAGCAATGTAGATCCTCGAACATCTACATTTATGGTAGGTACAAAACTGTACTTTTCTCCTGTTACAACCTATTACTACACGTTTTGTATATATAGCTATGTACTATTCCATTGAGTACATTATGTTCTTCTTATCCATTGTATCCATAAGATTGTTTTGCTCTTTAATATTGTTAATTTGTCTCTATTTGTATGTCTGTTTGAGGCTTTTCCCCTTGGGTCTCCACTGAAAAAGGGTAAATTCTTACCCAGCTGGACCAACCCGGTTAACAAATGCAAAATAAATAAATAAATTTTGCTCTACTCACTGTAACAAAGCTATTTCAGGTAGGATGAAGGGACAATTCCAGTTCTGTCAGGGCCTTAGCTTCATCTGTGGCTTTTTGGAAAGGGTTGGATTCTAGAAGAACTGTGGCTTGGTTTTATGTACATACTTTTACAAAGCACTATAAGCTTGATTCCTTCTCTGGGTGCAGATCAGCCTTTGTTAGGACCATTCTCCAGGGGCTCCTGGGCTCTTCTCCTTCCATCTTGCAAATGTAGTTAGCTAGGGTAGTCTACCCATATGGCTAAGGCTACTGTAGCAGTGATCAGTGTGATGGACATTGTACAGGTGTGCAAGTAAACTTACCGTAACAAGTACATGTCTGAATTATTACTGCTGCAGTATTAACTCTCCACTCTATCTATCCCTCTTGTTTTTGGTATGCTTTTAATGCCAGGGTGTGGGCATTTATCTTTTTATTGTGTAATGATTAAGGCCAGTAGAAGAGACCCAAACTTTAATGTAAAATGTACAAAAACCAATACAAGCTCCAGCGCCTCAGCCAAAAAGGCCTTTCAAGAGTCAAAAAGCACAACACCAGCAAACAAATACATCACTGCATTAAAAAATCCACCAATAAAAATGTTTCCGTTAAACAATCAAATAAAAATAATCAAGTAAATTAAAGCAATTCAGTTCAAGAACCCTATACTTTACAGAAACACTTTCCTATTGTATTTTGTTAGAGTATACTATTTTTGCTGATATTATTTGTAATATTGTGAAATATTACTGGGACTTCTTATTTAAAGATAAGAGTTTAGTTGGGTTGCTCCCTGATAAATTATGCTTTTCTTATAAGAGGGGCCGTAATGTTAAGGACATGTTGGTTCATAGTTATTATACCACACTGCTTCTATACTGGAACATGGGTGTGGGAGAAGTTGGTGCTATAACTTGTAAGCATTGTTCTGGTTGTACTCATGTAGTTCAGTTTTTTGACAGAATTAATTATGTGATTTATACACCTAAGGAGTTGTATAGTTGTAGTACAGAATGGGTAATATATGCCCTCAAGTGCCCATGTAATCTTTTTGACTTAAGAGAAACAAAAAGAACATTTAGAAGTAGACTTTTAGAACATCTGAGAGACATAAGAAAGTAAAGGGTGGAAAATTCAGTTGCATGCACTTTTCTTTGTGCTGTAATGGGAATGAAAAACTTCTTCAGGGTACCAATCAGAAAAGGTAGAAGTTTTTTATGGATAGTGACTTAAAACAGAAGCTACAGTTAAAAGAGAGCTTATTTATTTTGAAATATGGTACTTTGACCTCTAATGGCCTAAATTTAGAATCCAGTCGGAAGGTGTTTCTGTAAAGTATAGGGTTCTTGAACTGAATTGTTTTATTTTACTTGATTGTTTTTTTATTTGGTTGTTTAATT
The DNA here is from genome assembly GCF_019279795.1 of Protopterus annectens. Lineage (NCBI taxonomy): Eukaryota > Metazoa > Chordata > Ceratodontiformes > Protopteridae > Protopterus > Protopterus annectens. The sequence goes on along the minus strand of NC_056726.1, from coordinate 884,441,944 downwards.
GAATCATTTTTATTGTTGGATTTTTTTAATGCAGTGATGTATTTAATTGTTTGCTGGTGGTGTGCTTTTTGACTCTTGAAAGGCCTTTTTGGCTGAGGTGCTGGAGCTTGTATTGGTTTTTGTACATTTTACATTAAAGTTTGGGTCTCTTCTACTGGCCTTGGTCGTTATTTAGTATCTTTTTACCTGTGTCATATTTCAGTTTATCTTTTGTTGTGCCTAGCTGTGCTCTTTCAGGCCTCAACCTCCCTCTTTGTGTTGGCAGGAAAGCTCTGAAGGGCTTCACACCCAAACTTGCCTTTTAGTCAGATCAGCCTGAGCTGCATGACAATTTGGGTGCATGTAAGGTGTGTTTAAGTTTTTGGAAACTATAGCTGCCTGTTGTATCCTTAGCAGGATATAACCATTGTAGCCAAGTCTACTACAGCAGTAATCATTTCAACATCTACTGTTATGGTAAGTTTACTTACACAGCTTTTCTATCCTTTGATTAACATGGATCCACTGTTAGGAAATTTTTTTACCTTACTGGACTAATTACCAGCAGTATTTCCTCCAGATCTTAGGAAGATATCTCTGTCTACTCCTCCGTCATTGGGGCCGTAATAGAACATAATGGCACCTTTGGTATATAACTGTCAAAACATATGACACATTTTGAGAGACCGCAGCATTTTCTTACCAAGATAATCAAGAGCATGGCTTCCTTGAGCTACCTAGACCACTGTAAAGCTCTTTCTCTCTTTTTGTGTTTCCTATAGACTCTTGATGGGTGACCTCCAATCTAGACAACAAATCCTCAAAGGATGCAGTCCTAGATGCCAACCTACACGTCCCTAAAACTAATACCCTCAACACCCATTCAAGATATCTTAACTTCTACTAAAATATAAACAGGACCTGCTAGCAAGATGGATATATATCCCCGAGAATCCCTGTTTTTTGTGGAGTAGATTTCCTTTGGATGTAAGGCAAAGTAGCTCCCCAACCTTCTTTAAGCATAACTTGGATGAATGGATGGACAGTCATAAAATGTACCTTCGGTTAGGCCCCTCAAACCCTCATGGAAAGGGGTGAAAACTGGATACCAATTAATCATGTCATTAGGTACCCACAATTTGTGGTGTAGTGGCTGAGCAACTAATGGTCCTCTGGATCAACAGCCTAATGTTGACCCAGGAACCCATAATATGAATTTGATTGTGTCGTGTGTGTGTGTGTGTATATGTATGCATATATATATACACACACACGTTTGTGTTTATATGCACACGCACATATTTTGTACTGTATACACTGTTTTACAGTGCTTTCTTGCATGCATCAAAATGTGCCCTTTTGATTATCCTTAACTTTTTTTTTTTTGCAAGCTGCTTCATGTGTGTGTCTGTAGTGTGTACACCTGTGTATATATTACTGCAGTGTGAATATTTTAGTTGCTCTGATTTTTAACTACCTTAAGTCATGGCCGAAAAGCATCCTTCATATGTGATTAACAAAGAATGAATAAATCAGTAAGTGACCAGTAATCTATTGTGCTGCTTATTTTACTAGTATATATAAAGAATAAATAAAGAAACTGTAATCTTATTGTATTTTTTTAGTGTATTTTCCTATCATAGTCCCTGTATGTAAACTGATGATGTCACTATTTCACATCTGAAATGGTGAAGTCTTTAAGCTCTTAGCGCCTTTTCTTTCCATCTGTTTTTGTGTGTGTTTTATATGCAGAACTTCATGTAAAAGGCAGTTAGAGTACCGTAACCTTTGCAGAGTACCTTAATGGTTGAAGAATTTCGCAAAGCTCTTGTCAGGTAGCCTGTGTGGAAGGCACCCTTAAGCTTCGAAAAGCTGGACTGCTGGTCCTTTAGCTGTCAAAAGGTAGATGTTTAGGTCACTGCCTCAATAGCATCCTTGGGTAAACTCACAGGACTCGCATATCCCAACATCTTTCCCCATTTCTGGACAAAGTTCAAAGATTTGGACAGGTTTGACAAGCAGTGGTGCAGCGGTAGCATTGTCACCTCACAGCACGAGGCTGTCCAGTTTGATTCTTGGCTGGGTGCCTTCTGTACAGCGTCTGCATGTCCTCCCTGCGTTTGTGTGGGTTTCCTCTGGGTGCTCCAATGTTTCAAAGACATGCATCTAGAGTGTTTCCCTCCAGGCCTCCACTTAAAATTGGCTTTGTTCCAAGTTGGACTTTCCCGGTAAACAAATGTTAAATAAATAAAATAAATAAGTGCCTCATCTGATTTTGTTTGGTCAAGAAGTCTTCGGAAAGATCCACGGGGTGACCTGTTCAGTTGGATTTAAAACAGGTTGCTATAGGTTTGACAGTGCTGAACCAGTGGGTTGTCGCTGACCAGCTATTTGACACTGCCTGATTGCATAACGTTGACTATTTTCTTTCCAGGGTGAGTTCTGTAAGGTTATTCCATATGTTTTGGTTTTTGGTGAAGATTGTATCTGCCATCTTTCATTCACCTTTGTGATAAATACTACCATCTTATATGTCAGGAGATAGTAATGGTGTGGTAATGATTCTGGTATCCCTGCATGTTTTATCTGCCTGGAGACCTCATCCTGTTGGAGGCATTCCAAACAGACAGTTTTAACTCTTCTGGGTCCCCTTCCTGAATGTTGCAAGAACAGGCTTTGCAAGGGAAGGCACAAGAATCCTGTCTCCCTTCCAGAACTTTCCTTAGTCTCATTCACTGAATTTTCCCTAGCCCAACAGAGTTTTGGACATGGACAAAGAAGGTATCTTAGAGCTAGTTGGTGATTCTCATCTTAGACAACCTTGTGTGACAGTCACATTACTTATTCCACATTGGTTAATAGAACATTTCCCAGCCTCAGAAAGTGGAAGTGATCTTTACTTCCATATCATCACATTTTGGATTATATCCCATCTTGAATTCCAGCATTTTTAGCAAACTCATTCTGGAGAGTAATGTTCCAGTTTGTGATGGTTTTGTTTTATCAGCATGATGATACTGAACATGTATTTTTGGACATCAGATTTGTGAAACAGAAGAAAGACAGTTCTGTACCTTGCAATGGGAGCATCATCATTTTTAATGCTTTGATGATTATCGACTATCTTTTGTCCCAAAATCTTGCCAGTATGCTGACACAAGTAGAGGAATCTGTGCAGGAGGAGGGTTTTCCAGTCTTCCCATATGTAGGCGAGTGGCTTCTTGCAACCCCTTTGAGAGTTTTTTGAAAGAAGCCCTGCCTTATGTCCTTTGTTGGTTACATTGCAAGAGTTTACATTTTAGTGGAGCAGGTTTGTTGCAGACTCCCTAAATTGCAGATTTGAGTTCTGTCACATAGCTGAGTTTCAGGGAATCATGTCTGCACTGGGTAGGCTGAAAGTGATTAACCCTGGGAATTGTTTACTGCAAAGGAAAATGTGGCCCTCCCTCAGCTTTCTTACATTCTCTGTGATTTAAAGAGCTTTGGTCTTTCTTTATTGCTTACCTGTTAGGCAGATTGTGGGAAGAAAGACCAAACCTTGCTCTGCTTGCCTTTTGGTGACCATTGTGATATCAGGCATTCAGGTTTATGGCCATCCCGGAGATCATTCTGGTTCAGATGAGTGATGTTTAAGATGTCTAGGAGGGGTAGCTGTAAGCATCTCAGTGCTTTGATAGCCACTTTGATCCTTCCAAGTGTTTTGGCAAACCTCTTGGAGGTTTTAGTGGCCACCAGGAAAACTTATTCTGCAAAGCAGAAGTACTTCTCTGTCTTGGCCTATTCCTGTGTAGTGCATGATTTGCAGATCCGAATGCCCCATTGTAGAACTTGATCAGCATGGGTCTCATTTATTCAAAAGTCAGGATAAATGGTTCTTCCATTTTGTTGCATAATGATTTCATGATTGTTGGAACGTTGTCTCTACACATGCTTGTTAAACCGTTGAAGTGAGTATTCACCTCTCATCTTTGAAGAACAATTCTCCTTGGAACTGGAAGTTCATGATTTTGCTATCTTGGCCTTCAACTGTTTGAGCCTTCCAACTTTGTAGACTTAATATGTGTGTCTTTGGAAATTTTTCTTGTAGCTGTAACTCTGGGATTGGCATGTTCTCGCTGTGTTTGCATAGGTTTTCTACAGGTACTCTTGTTTTCTGTTATTACCCCCAAAATGATAGTTTATTATCTAGACTATTTTTTTCTGTTTTACCCTTGTGGCCTGGGTTTTGTTGGAAAAGGATCCAAAGACAACCCACTTAATTGGTTAAGAATCCCCTGTTCTTCCTGTTTCTGTAATCCGAGAGAGGGTGCTTTTTTCATATCAGTATGTCTACTCCTAATTCAGGGACTCAGTCAGGAAAGTGCCTCACTTTCTTGTCTCCTTTACCACAGTATTGCTAACTGCATTGTGCTCTGCTATCATTTGGATAACATGCAGGGGTCACTCAAGCTCAAGGTAGTGTGGGGGGCTGTCACTGCGTCCAGTGTTTGTTTAAAGCATGTACTCATTGTTGGGATTTGTGCTGTAGTCATTTGTTCCTCACTGCATACCCTCATTATGCACTATTTCTCAGTTCAGTCCAGAAGTGTAACTTTCTTTGGCATTTTTTTCTGGCTTTGACTTTTTAAATCGGCTTCTAGGCCTGTATGTCTCCTTACCTCCCTGTGGGGTGGTTGTGTCCTTACTTACATTCTTACTAGGGATTCATTTCAACTGCTACTGCACAGGTGAGTATGTATTCTGTTTTTTGTTTCTATAGTTTTTCAAGTTCACATGCACTGTATCACTTGTAATCTATCTGTGGAGCATTTCTTCCCAGGTTTCTGCTAAAAAGGGGTTTTTAGCTCTTTTGGACTGTCCTGATTAACAATTAGAAATAAATACATCGGGAGGGGTGCAGAACTTGGGTGTTGGATATATTTGATGTAGATAGACTCTTAGGAAGGAGAATACAAGTTGTTACACTGTGTAAGGAGTTTGCTTGAAAATCACTTGACATTGTGAGTACAGCTGTATTTATAGTTCAGTTAATCCCTTCCATTGTTTCATAACACTTGGCACTCTCTCTCTAACAAGAAATTTTCTTTTGGCCCTTTTCTATTTTCAGTAAATTCCTTTCCAGGTGTTTGAGGATAGAGATCTCGTACTACGTCTGAATTAAGTTTTATGCTTGACACCTGAATACATTGCAGTTCTAAACACTGAATAATTTACTATTTGTACTGCAACTGCTAAATTGTCTGATATTGAATTTGTACAGTCTGTATATCTAATACTGTATGTTGTAATTATTCAAGTTTTTTTATTACTGTTAAGCATATTTTATCATTCTAGTAGAGTACTACATAGTTCTTAAATTTGTGTTTACTGTGCTTTTCTTTAATTGTTTCTCTTCTCTCTTTAATCTGTGCTTTTATCTTTGGGAATTTGCTGAAAAAGGGCTTTCAACCCAGTCAACAATCCTGATTACTGTGTGCAAATAAATGTTCTAGGACTTTGTACTTGGCAGATGACTGTGCTCTGCTTTGTTATCCTCCTCACAGAAGCATTAGCTTCTCTTGTAAGAATGGCATTATCCTGAGTGACCAATTCTTTTGTTTTGATTTGCAGCTAAATTATTTAACCATGGAAGAATAGCTAGATCAACTTTCATTGTAGTAGTAATGGGCGTTCACATCCAAGTACTCTTTTTACATTGTTGTGAAGCATTTTTTATCTGATGCTTTCTGTTAGGACTTTAATCCTATATTGCTATTTTATGTCATCCGAGATCGATTCTTCCAGCCTCTCCTTGCCTACTGTCTGACCCTCTGAAAGGTGAGAGCCAGAGGTGGGCATCATATTTGTGACTAGGGATGGAAATTTAGACTATTGAAAAGGGAAATGCTAGCAGTGCCCACATAAGCTGATTATGTTTAGCATCACTGCCCACGCCATCAGCATATTTATCTTCTTCCCGCCACACTACCATGGTAGCCTTCCCTGCAATGAGGGAGACATGCTGTGATCTCTAACAAAGCATGTCCTGATTATACACATTCATTAGTCCCACTTGCCAGGATAGACAAACTGAGATGGGATGCCTATTTTCACCCTAGCCCCACTTCACCTTCCTCAGTGCCCATAGTTTTTGAAAAAATGTTTTATAGTTGCTGTTTTCTTTTTGTTTGATTCAGGTTTTAAGTCCCACTATTTACTCTTCAGAAGATTCCATTCCAGGGATACATAGCTAAAAGGATGGGTCTTTCTTGTTTGTACTGATGTGATTCAGTAATCTAGGTAGCTCTGTATTTCCTTTGCACCAGTTAGAAGAGGCCAAGCAGATTTGACTCTTCTATATTTGTTAATAAAGGCAACCCGAAAGGAGCCATCTGGGGTGATTAACTGTCACTTCTCCCATGGAATGACCCCATCTTTCACTTGTTTCAAAGGCGCAAGGCATGAGACATTTTCAGTAAATGAAATCAGGTTAGACTACTGGTTGAGCCTTTTGTCATATTTTATATGATACAATAGCTTATAAACTTGTTCTGCATATTGAACTTACAGAATGAAATAGCTTTAAGAAAAATAAGATAGTTACATAAGGTACCTGCCTTAACAGACATATTTGAGACCACCGTAGCTTGTACAATTATCTTTCTTATGCCCTTCTTAGGTCAAGTTATTCCTTGGGTGGAGTTTCTTAAAGGCTTTATGTAAATGTTCTTTTTTCTCTTTATTATTAATCTTCTATGATCCTTCTGTTTAGAGTTTCCTCCTTTTGAGAAAAAAAAAAAAAAGAAACCTGTCTGGGGGCAATACTGTAATGTGTAGAGGAGTAGTTCTGCAGAAAGGAGCTGCTTAGAAATCTGCTGTTATGGTACCACCTCGTATATGTATGTTGCATGTGTTATACCTGGTGAGTGAGGTACTCTCAACAGTCTAGTATTATATAAGGCCATTAGTTCATAGATAAGTGCTAGGCTAGCTCTGTTTGCAGGCCATGTTAAGCCTAGCCAGTTTCCCTTTGTGTGCTCGAAGTAACCTATCCCATTTGCTTATAGATTGGCCTTACCCATCCCATGGTTGATAATTGTATATTACCCCTAATAAGAATAACTAGGATCACACTGTAGATAATTTCAGTGGACTCATGCATGGGTTATAGCATTTAGGGCTGCCTGTGTCCATTTGTAGTACAGGGAGCACTCCTGGAATAATTTTTCTGTTTCCCATACATAGATTTAAGTTGCACTTGAGTATGGACAGGGATGAACTTTGTTTTATGTGGATGGAGAGTATGTTCCATAGCAATGGTATCCTGTGTGAAATATACCTATCCTTACAAACCATTCTGTTGATGTTGCAGAAGAGGTTTAGATCCTCAGACAAAATATTTCTGATGGCGTTTGACTTGCTGATGTGCAGTAAATCTATCAGTATAGTGACAGAGCTCTGAGTTAGTCCATGTAGGACATTTTAGGCATTATATCCTTTTAATACAGTATTTCTGTGGCAGTCGAATTGTTGCATGTATGTGAACATACAGTTAGCGTAACAGAAGGAGATCATTGTTTTATTTGTTCTTCCTATTCATCGTCATATTTAACCCTTGTGCGCAGCTGAGCGAACCACTTTCGTACCATCCCCTTCTTTTAGCTAATGAGGAGTCGTATTATACCCTCCCAATCAGGTAATGAATTTCAAGGTACCACTCCTCTGTGAATTGTCCACCCACCTTCTGTCTCATGTGGCTTCTCTATTTTTTCTCTTTCTTCCACCACCTAAACTCTGAGTTGTGTCCATTTTATGTCTTGATGTTTCTTATTTTCTTTTTTCTTTCATGCACGTTTAGGTAACTTCACAATTTTTTGACATCCTGTAGAACTCTCTCAGCATATTACCTATATTTGAGAGATTGGGGTTATTTTGTGTTCACTGCAAGTGTGAATTGTACATTAAACTGCCAAAATATTTAAATGGCATCAAAAATTAAATTTTGATAACCATTGGCATGATCAGTGCCAGAGGCCTAATTTAGATATTTTTACCTCTAGGTTGTCCTAGTTTGTAAGTAGGGAGCATCCCATTTCAGAAATCTAAGCTGTCTGAAAGTGTACTGTGCCCTTCATTGTCTTGAATAGGTAGGTGTATTTTTCAGGTATGGGTTCCTCATGTAGACGCTGCATTGCTTGTGGGATCTGACTAGTACTTTGTACAAAAATATGATTATATTAAGAGGATGTATGCACCATTGAAGACTGTATTTCTGACAATATTGCGTATCCATGCTTGTTTTGGACATTACTTTGCAGTCTGCCAAGTGACTTTGTTTGAATGTAATGATGACCATAGGGTCTATTTTCTGACCTTAGTCAACATTGTTTCCAAAAGTTGTATTCTGTCCTGAGCTTTGCCATTCATTTTTTCAATGTGCATTTCATACTTGTACAGGTTATAAGGAGCCAGAGGCTTACCCTGGAAACAAAAGACATAAACAGGAGAGATGTGAGCATTGACAATTCACCTACATACCTACATGTCTCTGAGATGTGAGAAGAAACCAGTTTCCACAACAAAAGCCCACACAGACACAGAAAACAGAGATTTCACATGGAGAACACCACAGCTTGGAATCAAACCAGAAGGTCCAAGTTATGTGTTGCAGCAGTGCTAACACTGTAGCATTGGTTCTCCTTTCTTCCTAAAAATGCATTAGTATTTACTTTGCAGTAAAGTTCAACTGCCATCTATCTGCTCAGTTTAACACCTCATCTTGATCTTTTGAATGAATAATGGTCTCATCTGTCATCACTGCACTGATCTTAATATAACAATTTTTATTGATCTTTTGATATAATAGTGGTATCTTCTGTCATAACAAAGCCGATCTTCATGCCATATTCAGACAGATTAACCTTATTCCTGAACTCTGCACGACAGAAACCAAATGGCTAGGTATTGATGCATTTAATGTGTCGCAGTCGTTAATCTCTTTAGGCAATTTTTTTCTTCTTTCCACCTTCTAAACCCTACCTTCTAGACAGTTGCTAGTTTTTTTCATTCATTTTAGCAATTTCACATCTATTTCATAACCCTTTAGTTTTCCTTTTAGTGTATCTTGAGAATATAAGCTTTAGATAGAACATATCATATATGAGTTATGTTGATTTTTTTTTTTTTTTATTTTCTGATAAGTCAGTTATAGTATATCAAGTTATGCTGGCAAGAACTCGCCATTTTAACTTCATGCTTCTGTTATCTACTTGCTCTGCCAGCTTGTCTTTGTCAATTTTCTTCATTATACATTGGAGAAGATGTCAAGATGACTGTTCTATAGATCCTTCATTCTTTGTTATGCGTTTTCTTGTGAAGAGAGACAACAGCTATTTTTTAGTCCACTTGATTGTCTTCAGCCTTCAGTGCAGTTTAAGCTGCCTTCTTTTTGATTCCTATCTTACTCTTGTCAGTTGTTTTAGCATATGAGACAACAGATTTCTGGTCCCTGTGTCTTGCTTTCTAAAGGCACATCTTCTTTTCTGCAACCTCCATATTGCCTGTTCACCTTTACTCTTCTTTTTTCAGACCACCACTTTATTCTCTCTTTCTTGAGCATAAGTAGTAATGATCTCGATCTGAATCCATCCTTCCTTACATTACCTACCTTCGTCTTCTGGCAAGGCCATACATTTGCTCCTTACCAGCTTACTGTTACCAGTTTTCTGTCCATCTTTGACTTGTCTCCCTTTAAAATATTGGCTGCGCTCTTCCTGAACTCTTCATACTCCTCTACAAATGAAAGCCTTGGTTTTGTTGTGTGGTCCATTGAATCCATCAGGATTGGTGGTCCTTTTCACTGAAAATCATTTAAGTAAAATATTTAGCAGTCCTGGATGGAAGTGGAGGCAAGCCCCACCACCAACACACACATATGGTTTGGAAGGAGCTTTGCCCCCTTCCAACTTTATATAATGCAGCATTCTCCAAGGTCTTTCAGCCTCTGGGAAAGTGACATGGTCTCTTAATGGAGTGGGACTTGGATGACTGTATTTATTTATGTAACTTTAACGTGGTGAGTGAGCTGCTTCACAGGCCCTTTTCTGCCATGAAGTGAACCATTTGGCACCTAGAGACAAAATATTCGCATTTGTCAACAAGAATAAATGGGCATTTTTCAACAGAGAAAGATATGCAGTTAACAGAACCTGTATGGAGTGACAAAATACAGTCTGTATGAATCTGTCTGCCCCTGATACTTGTCTGCAGAATACACTCGGTACTAGCCTAGTTATTATAACTAGCAAACAAAATTGCTATCATTTGCCTATAGCTTTACTATGTCCGCCATTCTTTTTGTCCCAAATTGCTCCTGGATTTTGTGTTGGCTTGCATGCCTGCTCATGGGATGCATATTGATTTGTCAAATGCTTCTCTAGGTACAGCTAAATCAAACTAATTATGTATGCAGAAATAACTATAAAAGCAAATTGGTATGCAAATGAGTAACACTTCAGATATAATGTAAATAAAAACATTTTACCAGTAATTTTAATGAGGAGGGGTGTCTTCAGTCTAAACCTGAAACCAGATTTGCTGCAGTTTTCTTACTTACTAACCATCTCTCTGCTATCTTTATGTTCAGTAGTACAGTGTTATATTTTGCTTTTCTGCAGTCATTTTTAAAATGCTGTATCCTGCTTCCCTGCCATTAAGTACAAAGCAAGCTGTCACAGCTGTACTTTATAAACTCTTTCCTATCCCCAACTATATTGTTGTGTTGTGTCTTTCGGCTTTTCCCAGTTAGGGGTCGCCACAGCGGAACTCCGGTCTGCTAATGATTGGCAGTAGATTTTTACGTGCTGAGTTGCCAGCCCTGACGCACAACCTTTCAATGAAGGTACGCCCATACACGCACGTCTCCACACAGAAGACGCTCTAGCTGAGAATCAAACCGGACAGCGTCTTACTGTGAGGCGACAACGCTACCGCAGCACCACCACCGCAGTTTTATTCCCAACTATATTAATATATCTTATTCACATCAACACTGCTTTCACCACTGCAGCATATTGTGCAAACTGAAGAAAGGAAGTAAACACTGCACTTTACAAATCAGTCTTCTAATGCTTTTCCATTCCTTCATGTTCAAGATAAAACCGTAATACCCTGTCCAATGCAGAAACCTTCTTAATAATACCTATTTCTCTCATCACCATAAGATACAGTGCAAAACGTCATAGCTCTACATGGTAAAATATATTTCCTGCTCCCATATGTATTAATATTCAGCAGCCCTCCTCTTACAGTTACTGTCTTCTTCTTCTTTCGTCTTTTTCCCTGTTAGGGGTCACCACAGCGGTTCACCTGTCAACTCATGATCGGCAGTGGAGTTTTTACAGTGTTGAGTTGCCGGCCTGACACCCAACCTTCCACAGAAGGCACACAAATGCACGCACTCATGCCTAGGGCAATTTAGAGTGTCCAATCCACCTACAGCATATCTTTAGGATGTGGGAGGAAACTGGAGCACCCGGAGGAAACCCACGCGACCACAGGGAGGACATGCAGACTCTGCACAGATGGCACCCCAGCCAAGTATCGAACCGGAGAACCTCTTGCTGTGAGGCAGGAATGCTAACTGCTGCACCACCGTGGCTGCCCCCTCCTCTTACAGTTACTGTACATAGCATAAATATAAGAACAGGAGTAAACATAGGCACCTTAGATGGCCTTATAAGTGAGTACAAGGATATTGGCAAACAATTTGATTGTGTTGAGAAATTCTGTTCTGCAGCTTTAGTTCTGGTGACAAGAGTTGTATTTTATATTGGTTAATAGATTCAGAGTGGAAAGGGTACAGTGCTACACACTGTTGCTGTTCAAACTTCCACTTTCCTACTGACATGCAGCAGCCTTGAGGATATATGCCCCAAAGGAATGTGTTACTTAGCATTTGTGCCATTTCCTTCGTCATGATGGTAAGAGCATGTTCCATAGGCTTAATTCTGCCACTGTAAGTGAAGTGAGGGGCAAACTCCCACAGCTTCTTCTAAGGAAGCTTTGCCCTGTGCATCCCTTTAATATAAACTTCTCTGGGGTTGAATAACCTCATTATGGAATGTCTACAAATAATATTTATGGAGTGAGCTGGAAGGATGTTCATTGGAGGACTTTTGTAGTCAGATTTTTTTTAAGAAGTGTCAGTGAAGGGTTATAGGAGGCAGTTTTACCTCAGTGAATCCTGATGACAATGTCTATAACAAGGCTAATTTCAAAACACCTACTCATAATAATGCAACCATAATTATGTTTTAATAATTGGTCACTCGCTGTTAAGAAGTATGTGGAACATTAATGTTCTTCGAGTTTCACTGTTGCAGTCATTACATTTGGGTAATCTGCTGGCAGGTTGTCCTCAGTCTGCCTGAATTCCAAAGTCTAGGGTCCTGCATCGGTTGCTGTCTTCTCTTCCATGACGTCAGGTCATCAGGGGTATAAAACATGCAGCCGACGCCATTTTCTTTAGTCTTTCTTGCCACGTGGTGCTCGAAGCAGAAGCATTTCGCAAGTGCCGGTCGGCCGACTACTGAAATATTCGAGTTTGAGTTTGAGAACCGAAGTCTTCATTAAAGCTAAGTACCCTGTTGGGGAAACTTTAAAGTTAATAATTGTATTACTTGTGGGAAGCAAATACCTCATAAGGATTTCCATTTATACTGTATTCCTTGCCTAGACCCTGATCACAACGTGCCTGGCTGTCAGTTTTGTGCTAGATTTAACCAACGCACTATTAAGCGTTGGTATATTTTTGCATCAAAGTATTTTGGAAACAGATTTAACTACCCAGAAATGTCTGATAGCAATCTGACTACTGGAGTACATAAAAAACACAAAGAAAAGGACAGAGAAAGGCATTTGAGATCCAAAACCGACGAAGCTTCTCTAAGCCAGTCGCCGGTACTCAGTGAGGTGCCTTCGCAGCCCCTGATACCCACAACCTTCAAGTTGCAGGCCTCTACCGACACCCATGTGGAGTCCGGCATGCCACAGGATACTCAAGGTATTGGACCGATGGATGTATCTCCCTCAGATGGGTCCGGAGCCGCTGAGCAGGCACCGGCTTCTGAGGGTGTATTCAGACCTCAACGTTTGTACATTAAACCAACGACAGCTGCAAAACCAAAGAGAGAAGCAACTTGTAAACCTAAAAAAATGACGCATGAGGCATGTGCACAGGCCTCTATGCCTAAAAAACTATCAAAATGGCTGAAGACCTTATTACCTTGATCAGGGGTACCCATCCCCCTCCAGATAAGAGGCCTAGGCAAGACACTGTTTATGAATCTTCAGTTCAGGTTTCTATTTCTTCTGATTCCTCTTCTGATCAGGAATTATTTATACCTCCCTATGAGGATTCTGGTGCTGAGGAGTGTATTCCATCTGCATCTCCTCCTGAGGATTATTCATTTGGAGAAACTTTGCATATTTTGAGGGAGCATTTTCACTGAGAGAGTCAAAACTTCTCAGAATCAAAAAAGAGGGTCAGGGATTTCCTCCTTCTCCCTCAGCATAAGCCTTTGGCCATTCCCCCTGTTTTAGACATTGTGGATGATGTGTTTTCGGAGTCAAGCTTGACCCCTTACTCCTTACCTCCGGCTTCCAGTAAGCCTGACAGATATTACAGAGTCCCTGACTCACATAAATGTTTATTTAGAAACCCTGCTGCTGATCCTGAAACTATTTCACAGGGTCCAAAGAGAGTTAAGGCCTCAGCAGCAAAAAACCCTACCCCCTCTGACAGAGATTCTAGGGCACTGGACAGATGGAGAAAAAAGGTTTATACATCTGCAACCTTGGCAATCAGGGCCTTAAATTGTCAATTTCATATGCTTAAGTGCCAACAGCATGTTATGGGATTGCTGAAACAGAAAATGATGTTGATTTCAGAATGTGCAGAAAATAAAGAATTGCAGGAATTATTGCATGCAGCTGAATAAGTTGGAAGGCATACTTTGCAATGTAGTTTTGATTCTTTAGAGGCCTCCTGCAGGGCCGCAGTTACTGGATCTGTGATTAGGAGGCATGCCTAGTTAAAGGAACAAAAATTTGCCTGATCATGTTAAAGCTAAATTGCTAGATGCACCTTTACAGCATGATTCTCTGTTTGGTATTAAGGCAGAAGAGCTTTTAAAGAGAATGGAAGACAAAGCTAAGTCTATGCAAACTGTTAAAGATTTCTTATAAGTGCAGCCACCAAGATTCAGTAGACACTGGCCTACAAAAAATTGGTCCTTTCCTGTGTCAGAGCTCAAAGGGGCAAATCCAGATGCCCTAAGGGTTTCAGGTATCAGGCTCAAGACTCATACATGTCAAAGCAATGGGGCGCATCCACCTCCAAATCTGGAGGAGTTAAAATGCAAACCTACAGAAAGCAATCCCAATGACTTCCCTCTACCTACACCAAGCACTTATCTTTTGGCAGCACCCATAGGGGGAAAATTAGCACTTTTTGCTCAAAATTGGCAGTTAATAACTCAGGACAAATGGGTATTAAACATCGTATCACAGGGATAAAGATTCCATTTCCACACTCTGCCAATGACAAATGGTTGGCCAGATCTGCGAAAAAAATCAATGGGCAGAGGCACAGAAACAGGTTATGTCCCTCATGGATATGGGGGCCATACAGACAATACCAGAACAGGAAAAAGGACAAGGTTTTTACTCAAAACTGTTCTTGGTACCCAGAAAGGACCAAGGCCTGGCGGCCAATACTGGATTTATCGATTTTGAATACATACCTGGACATTCCAAAATTCAAAATGCTCACTTTGCAGCAGCTTCTGCCCATGCTGGGCAAGAATGCTTGGCTGGTGACTTTAGACCTAAAAGAGGCGTACCTGCATGTCCCATTAAGACAGTCATGCAGAAGATACCTCAGATTCGAGGCTGGCTTAATGCATTACCAGTTCTCTGCACTGCCCTTTGGCTTATCTACTTCGCCCAGGGTCTTTACAAAGTGCCTGGTACCAGTAATTGCATTTTGCAGACAAAGAAGTATACAAATATATCCTTACTTGGACGACTGCCTCATTCAAGCAGAGAACAAGGACACTCTTCTGCGACACCTGGAGTTTGTGAAAAGGCTTCTAACATGCCTAGGGTACACAATAAATGAAAATAAATCACAACTGGTACCCTCTCAAAAGATAACATTCCTGGGTGCAAGCTTGAATCTAACTGCCCAGATGGCTTACCTCATGCCAGACAAACAAAGGCAACTGACTACTTACTTCAAACTGATGGCAACAAAAACCCAGTCTTCTGCAAGACAAATTCTGCAGGCTCTGGGCTTCATGGCATCCTGCATCCTACTAATTCCATATGCAAGACTGCATATGAGGAAACTTCAATGGTACCTAAAAAGTTTATGGAGTCAACATTCACACAGTCTGGAAACAATGATTCCTCTCATTCCCTGCCTGCAACAGGAGTTTCTATGGTGGGCAAAGGCCTGTCAACAAAACATGGGACGGCCCTTCACTCTACCCCCTGCCAGCCAAACCTTAACAACAGATGCATCATATTATGCCTGGGGAGCCCATATGGCAGGAAGATGCATTCAGGGCATATGGGCACCAAATCAAATGCATCTACATATCAACCAGAAAGAGATGCTAGCTGTTCAAAATGCCCTAACAGCCTTCAAGGACTTGCTTCATCCAGGACAACTACTGATAAAGACGGACAACACCACAGTCATGTGGTATATAAACAAGCAAGGGGGCACACACTCCTATCCCCTTTGCAGATTAACCATGGCACTGTGGGACACAGCTTTGACCTACCAAATACATCTTCAAGCTCAATTCCTGCCAAGAAAACAAAACACTCTGGCAGACGATTTAAGCAGAAACCTTATGGATCCTCATGAGTGGAAACTAAATCCACAAGTCTTCAGCATGATAACAGAAATGGGGGAGCCCAGACATAGATCTATTTGCCTCTTCTCAAAATTATCAACTGAAAAGATTCTGCACAAGGACTTATCACAGACAAGCATGGAAAGTGGACGCCCTATTCTTCAGTTGGAAAAACCTATCAGTTTACGCTTTTCCTCCTCTGCCTCTTCTATCCAAGGTCCTTCTAAAAGTCAGACAAGAGAAGCCAAAGATGATATTAATTGCCCCGGACTGGCCCCGCCAATACTGGTACCCAATCTTAAGGAACTTGTCTCAATACCCAGCTTGGACCTGGCCTCAAAAACCACAACTACTGTCCAAGCAAAACAATCAGATCCTGCACAATCAACTACAGACCCAGAACCTGGCAGCATGGCTAATCCTGTAATCATACAAATGACACCTCTCAGTAAAGCTGTGATGGATGTCATTTTGGAAGCCAGAAGGCCTAGTACTAGAAAATCTTATGCTAACAAATGGAAGAGATTCTGTGCTTGGAATAAAGCGCAAGGAACTGATACAGTAGAACCACATATACCTCAGATATTACAATACTTAACTGAGATGCTTGACAAAGGCCCATCTTTCTCATCAATCAAATTCCATGCCTCTGCCATTTCGGCTCATTACAATACAGAGCCACCAATCTTTTCTCATCCTGTACTAAAGCAGTATCTTAGAGGAGCCAAACATTTAAGGCCTCCTAGAAGGTCAACATTACTTGCATGGGACCTCAGTTATGTGTTGTAAAAGCTCACCCTGCCTCTATTTGAACCAACTGCTACCGCTGATATAAAGTTCTTATCATGGAAGACAGCTCTGCTACTAGCAATTACTTCAGCAAGAAGAGTTTCAGAGCTACAGGCCCTCAAGGCTGTAGAGCCTTTTATCATATTTTTCCCGGACAGAGTGTCTCTGAGGACAAATCCTACCTTTATGCCTAAGATGGTTTCCAGTGTGGCTCTTAACCAAACAATTCATCTGCCGACCTTTTATCCAAACCCGCAGAACAAAGGGGAGAGAATTCTGCATTCCTTGGACGTACACAGACAGCTAAGATTCTACTTGAGCAGGACTAAAGCGCTAAGAATAACTGAGCAATTACTAGTGTCCTATGCTGCAGGATCAGAAGGAAAGGCTATTTCAAAGCAGACAGTTTCCAAGTGGATCAGCCACTGCATCCGTTTCTGCTCCTTACACCATGGTAAACCTGTGCCCAAGGGCATTAGGGCTCATTCCACCAGAGCTGCAGCTACTTCAGCAGCCTTTCTCAGAGGAGTACCAACCAAAGACATTCTAGAGGCTGCTACTTGGAGTTCTGTTCACACCTTTACAAAGCATTACCATTTGCCTCTCTACTCTTAAGTCCAGGGTAGGCTTTGACACTGTAGAGTTGCAGGGCCTTATAGCCACACCTAATGCTGTTTAGCTCCAGCCTCCCAACCATAGCTTTGGGATTCTACCCAAATGTAATGCTGCAACAGTGAAACACGAAGAACATAGTACAGTTGTGTACACTTACCATAAATGTAGATGTTCGAGTGTATTCACTGTTGCAGTCCAGGTTACCCTCCCGCCATCCCCCTGTCACTCTACAGTTTATCTTTCCTTCTCTATCTTCTACAACCTATGTGGTGTATTTGCTTGTAGATGAAGGTAAAGTTTATATTGATGCATGTTTATATATATACTATTGCTACCTTTTTGGGGGCACCTGACATAGGGGCAAGAAAAACTAAAGAAAATGAACGTCGGCTGCATGTTTTATACCCCTGACGTCATGGAAGAGAAGACCGCAACCGACACAGGACCCAAGACTTTGGAATTCAGACCGACTGAGGGCAACCTGCCAGCAGATTACCCAAATGTAATGACTGCAACAGTGAATACACTGGAACATCTACATTTATGTTAAGTGTACACAACTGTACTTTCCAAGAATTAACAGAGACTCGATTGTGGTTTTATTCTTTTGAGGCAGTAACATGGCAAATATACAAGACGATATTAAAATATTTCATACAAAAGGTTTGAGATATGATTTGGTCATTTTCAAGCAGTTACTAAATCACAGACTTGAGTAGGCAGTACAAACTTAAGATTCTTTTTAGTAATATCCTTTCAACTTCACATTTTCAGGGTATGATTAGCAGCAAGCAAGGTTGTTTACTAATTGGATAAGGTGTAAATGTTTTCATAATTCTGTTCAAGTAATTTATCTTTGAGAATTGTTTAAAAGTAAGACCATTTTGTGTTAGGATTGATTTAAGTAACCTAGGTAATATTATATTAAGTTCCCTGATAAATAATTAAAAAAAAATTAGTATCAAGCTATTGCGTGCAAAAATTAATAAAAGCATAAACTTGAAATGTCTCTTGCTAAATGCTTATAGTTCAGATAAAAATCTTTCTCTCTGAAGTTACTTAGTCACCCTCAACAACTGGCGGCATTTTCAAACAGCCTTTTCATCCTTATGAAGGGAATTTCCTCTGCTCCCTGAATAAGTGTACATGCCACTTAAGTGTTATATGTAAAGCTGTTATTGTTATATCATTCTGTACCTTTTATTGTCTGTGCACTGCTTTTGTTATGCTGGGTTTTACAGGGTGCTTTAAACTGTTGAGTTTTGCTATACATGTTTTATGCTGTACAGCACTCTTCCAATGTTGGTGATATCTTCCATGCTAAGGATGCAAGTGAGCATACTACCAACAAACTTTTTCCATCCAAGTTTTCCAATTCTATTTTTTTCTTGTTGCTACTGTGCTAACTGCTTAAATAAAACTGTGCCATGTGGTGTGCCTCTTTCAGTTGCAGTTGTGAGGTACTTTAACATCCAACTGTAACCATAAGGTTTTTGTAACCCGAGTTCCAGTTTTCACAACCACTGTTTAAAGCATTACCTGTATGTTTTTTTCTGTGCTCTACTGTAACTGATATACTGCTTTCTATGTAAGTATTTCAGGGGCTTATCTCTATTATATCCACTTTGTTAGTTACAGCAAATGTACTAAAAAGATGTTAACTGAAGAGGATAGTACAGTTGCCATAGAGTGCATTTTGTAAAGTATTGTTACTTGCTATACAGTGTTCTACATACTGTCTCATGTCTACATAAGCTGCTTTGTTTGTCGAGCTAATTTTACTTAAGTTAACTGATATGTACTGTGCTGTTGTGTATTTATTCTTAAACTTGTATACACTCCCTTAAAGGGTTTACAGTAACCAATGTTTATTGTTTGCATTTTGTAAAATGATTTACTGTGTATATTGTGTTGTACCTCTGCCTCATTTCTGATACTTCTGATGTACTCATCTGTCTCCCTTCTCTTAGAGCCTACTACTTTCCTTTCTCACCCCCATCTTTGTTGTTGCTTCACTCCCTCAAAGCTCGTTTTATTAACAACCCTGTCTGCTATCCTCCCTGTCTAGTTCTGTTATTACTGCGCTGAGATACTTCCTTAGCGATCATGTATCTTCTGTCATACATCCCTCCTAAAACACCTGTCCTAACATTTTTTTTCCACTTACAGCTGCTGTTCGTAGTTTCCCAGTGAGCACACCCGACTAACCCTGCCTAACTGGATCTTCCACCCCTTTGCAGCTTCCTTGTGGCAAGAAATACAAACGTTCATCTCACTTGTTGGACTCCCTTGTCTTTTCCCCCAAACTTTCTCCCCCCATTTTTCACTCTTTTTAGCAACTGCTAATATCAAGATCAGCAAAATTATGCAGAAGTGATAAAGCAGCATGTGTTAGGTTGCTGTTACATGCGTTTTTCTTCCCTCTAGGAACTGCATACTCTTAACTGCTCCACTGCCTTGAGGTACACATTAACTAATTGTTTCTACTGTGGTCTGACAAGCTGCTTCAAGGTTTCTGCCCACTCCATTCGCCCTCGCTCCACTCAGGCTCACTCCACTCCCCTACTTACTTCCATTCCCACCCACCCCCACATCAGTTACATTTATACCTTCCATAAGCTCTTTCCTTTCCTGTCTAACCCCCAGTCAAAACCCAGACCACCTACACCAGTATCCTCCCATTCACTCCACAACTTCCATACTTGGCAACTTACAAAGATTAGATCCTTTGTCATCATAATCAAACTAAAATTAATTTACAACACCCCCACCTTAGGCCTCTCTTCATTACTCAACATCCCTCCATAATTACATATCACTACCAGGCCCTCTCTGTATGTAGTGACATTCACACCAACCCTGGACCAATCAACCATTCTGCCCAAAACCTTTCTTCTAGTGTCAAGAACCTCTGCTTCAGTACGATTAACGTACGTAGTATCTGTAACAAAACCACTGAATTCCATGCCTGGCGCTCTCACTACTCCCCAGATATTGTAGCAGTCACAGAGACCTGGCTAAAACCACATATGGATTACACTGAAGTAATCCCTCCCAGATATAACATACATAGAAATGACTGGCTACATAAAAAAGGTGGAGGTGTTGCATTAGTGTACCATGACACTTCAGCTGTTACACCATATGATAAACCTATACCAATATTTGGAAATATGGAATTATTGCTAGTTAACCTTCACATGAACAACAGACAACAATTATGTATTGATGTACTCTATATTTCCCCAGGTCAAAACATACCTACTCTGGAAGATCTTCTATCCTGGACCACCCTCAATATAGAAAATGAAACCATCATTCTTGGTGACACAAATATAAACTGGCAAACTCTCATCTCTGACTCCCCAGTAAATAGTATTAACTTGCACATGTTTACTCATCTCATCTCTAACCCCACTCGTAAGGTAAAAAAACAAACAGAATCAACTCTAAACTGGATACTAGTCTCTCACCCTCAAAAATTCATCAAGGCAGGGACCCTTCCCAAAACCTTTAGTGACCATCTTCCTGCCTATACCCATAGAATCCAACTTCAAATAGACAAACTGCATTGTCTAAGAACAATTAGGAATCTTACCCATTTCAATGAATAACTATTCTTAGAGTCTCTAAAAACCCACAACTGGTCCCCTACCAAATTTCTCCCACTGGATGAAGCAGTCAGTTACTTCAATAAAGTCTCTTTAGATATTCTAGACAGTCTTGCCCCCACATGTACCAAAAGAGTGAAGCCTAATCATGCCCCATGGCTAACTGAACAAACAGTTTACCTCCAGGAATAAAGCCTGGAAGGAATGGCATAGAAATAGAACCCCACAACTTGAACTCCGATATAAACAACTCCGTAACAATGCCAAAAACCAAGTAGCCAGTGATAAAAAAGCTATTTCTCCACTAAACTTGCTACCCAGCCAAATAACCCTAAATTGTTCTGGAACTCTGTTTCCTCTCTCCTAAATCCTGGTACTCAACATAACCCCTCCCCATCTCCTGACAAAGACCCTCAAGAAATTGCCTAAGCCTTCAATTCTCATTTTATTGATACTATCCAAAAACCTGTTAATGATGTCTGTCTGCAAACTAACAAAAGTATAATTGGCAACATAAACGACAATACACTCTGTAACCACTCCCCCCACATCAATTGCTCTTCCAAACAAAAACTCATCCACTCCTCTATTTACATTAGTACCCACCTCTCTAGTTCGTAAACTGCTCTCAAAACTAAAACCATGCTCCCCCTCTTCCGATGGCCTCCCAGCTGAATTCTTAAAGCTTGCAGCAGATTCTATAGCTCTTCCAATTAGCATTCCCATTAATTGATCAATCTCTGAATCATATGTCCCACAACGGTGGAAAAACTCAATTATTACTCCCCTTCACAAAATTGGTAACACCCGTGACCTGTTTAACTACCGGCCCATCTCCATACTTTCACCTTTATCTAAAATTCTAGAAGGGTATATTCATTCTCAGTTACTAAAACATCTCACAGACAATAACCTACTCGCACTCACCCAACATGGATTTCAGCCAGCACACAGCACAGCAGCAGCCTTACTGTCATTTACCAACACTGTATACAAAGCTGTTGATGCAGGCCTGCTAACATCAATGATCCTACTAGACGTATCAAAAGTTTTTGATAGTGTCCACTCAAAGCTACTTTTACAACTTGAGACCATAAACTGCTCCCCACATGCTCTAACCTGGTTCCATAACTATCTGCACAACAAAAAACAATCTGTTAGATGGCAAAATAAGCAATCCGATTACCTGCTCAACAACACAGGTGTTCCCCAAGGGTCTATTCTTGGGCCCTTGCTTTTTAACATATTTATTAATAATCTCCATAAATCATCCCAGCAAAGTACACTCATTCAATACGTGGATGATTCAACTATAATTACATCCTCTAACAACACCTCAGATCTCTAAAGTTAACACAAAATGCATTTACTTCCATCAAATCCTGGCTTAATGAAGCTCATCTGCTACTTAATCCCCCAAAATCCAAACTTTTACTCTTCACAACCAAACTTCTAACTTTAGACTTTAAAATGTTCTCTCAAAACAATACAGAAATTGAAATAGTAAAAACAGCCAAACTACTTGGCATCACAATTGATGACAAACTATCCTTTGAGAAGCATATACTCAGCCAGATCAAAAAGACCCATTTTAAGCCTGGCAAACTTTGTAGGCATAAACTCTATTTGGACAAGTCTACCAAACTGAAACCAGCTAATAGTCTACTTCTACCCTGCCTCCTCTATGGTTGCCCCAACTAACCTGCACACATCTTTCCTTAACAAACTGCAGTTGTGCTACTACAAAATAGCTAAGTTTGTCTCCAACATGCCAACTCACACACATCATTGCCTGGCCATTAAATCTATAAACTGGTTTGAGTTCCCTCATTACCTACATTACTCCCAACTTACTCTCACCTACAAACTACTAAATAATCCAAACTACTGCCCATCCCTTCAAACTATAATACAAACACACACTCCTACTCGGCATCTTAGGTCCTCTAACAAACGACTCTTAACCATAACTAAACCCAACAAAAGAGCTGGACAATGTCTCTATTCCCATGCCATTGCCAAACTTTGGAATGTGCTCCCTCTCTCATTACTCAACTAGACTCTTAAAAACATTTAAATTTGCACTAAAAGAACACTTTCGCAATAACCTTGTCTGTTCTTGTAGTCATATGATTAAACCACCTTAAATGCTTTGGCCACTATACACTACAAATACTTTTACAAACATAATATAGTTGCAATTTACAAACTTTGTAATTCCAAAAACAGACCACAATCCAAAAGAAGCCTCGGTTGTAGAGAGATGAAGTTAAAATGAGAATTAAATAAAAAACAACTTAATAGTGCTTAAAGAACTTTATTAAACAAAAAAAATAAATAAAAAAATCAAGCACTTTCGTCTCCAAGTATTGGAGACTTTATCAAGCTAGAGCATACCCAATGAGGTAGTGCATTTATAATCCAGGAGTTAATTAATGAACTAATCAGCATCAAGGCTCATGAATAATTCATGAACAATAACTATTCCTGCATTTTAAAGTCATATAAACACCTACAATTCATTCAAAACTTTATCTACTGTAATTCATAACAACACAAGGTAACAACACACCAGGTGTCATTGCACTCAACATTGGTGTGTACTTAGTCCTCTGCGATTCACCATCCTTATCCACGACTGCGCTGCAAAATTTCCCAATAATCATATCATGAAATTTGCAGACGATACCACTGTAGTGGGTCTCATAAAGGATGACATTGAGAGGGAATATAGGAAGAAAGTCAGCTGTCTGATCAAATGATGCAAAAAATAAATTTGGATCTGAATGTCAACAAAATTAAAGACATTATCATTGACTTCAGAGAAAGGCCAGCCATTCACTCTGTACTTGAGGTCAGTGGTGAGGTGCTAGAGAGAGTTCAATCTACAAAGTTCCTGGGGGTACAAATCTCAGAAAACCTTTCTTGGTCCGTGAACACAGGCCAAAAAGCTCACCAGTGCCTGCACTTCCTGAGAGGGCTCAAAAGAGGAAAGCTTCCTCTGAATGCTCTCTCCACTTTCTTTAAGGGACTATTGAAAGTATTCTCACTTGCAACATTACTGTGTGGTATGGAACCAATACTACAGCAGAGAGGAAGAAGCTTCAAAGAGTGGTGAGGATTGCGGAGAAGATAATGGGCATAAATCTGCCAACCATGCAAGAACGTTTTACAACAAGAAGCATAAAGAGGGCATACAGAATACTTAGACACATCACATCCAGCATTTGGCTGGTTTGCTAGGCTTTCATCAGCATCTGCTATAGGACGTCCAGGCTGTTGAACATCTTCTATCCAACAGTAATAAGGCTCATAAACTCTGACATCAGCTTGGACGTCACCTACCTCCAGACGTGATCTCATTAGTAATATTTTACTGAAAGTGATGTATCATTTAATTTACTATAGTTAATATATTCTTACAGAAGTGCAATATCTCTATTTTAAAAGTGCAGTTGCAGTAATTCCTCATGTGTAATATTAACAAACTGCTTTTTCTTCTCTTTTTCCTGTGTACAGTATTTGTTCATATGTGTAGGTTTATATGTATGGGTAGTTCTACTTGACTAATAATAGGTTATGTGCAGTATTTTTTATGTGCATTTGTCATTAGAATAGTTGTGTATGTGTCATGTCTTTTTTTTTACTTAAATTGCATCTGAACTCTGATGACAAGCTGATACCTGCTGAAATTTCGTTTAGGTTGCACTTGTGTTTCCTAAATGACAAAGTTTTCTTTGAATCTTGAATCTATTTTGCAAAAGGATTTTTCCCTGTAATTTGCATAAATTGAGGTAGCCAAAACAGTGATTTATTGTTGTCTCTAGGATCATGTGGGGGAATTTTGAAATGGAATTTCTTAGTGAAGTACAATAATTGTTAAATATAGTCTTGCATGTGAATTTTTATAGTAGTAGGCTGACTGTGGCAGTAACTAGTAACCATTTATCCCTGTCAAATGTGACACCGTAGAGTTCAAACATGGAATAGAAGTCAGTAAAGCTGCAGATTTTTTTTTACAGTAATTGCAGTAGGTGAAGCATTTACACAGCTCTTTAAGGTAACTAATGGGAAAACATACACAACATGAGTAATATGTACACTAATTATCATAGCATATCTAGAGACTGGATTAATTGGTTTGATGTTTATAGTAGTCTTTGAGATAATTGCTAAATGTTCTTGTTGTGAGATCAGTGTGTGGGGAAGTGAGCGATTGGAATCCAGCAGAACACTACCCATGGTATACTACAGTTTTGAACTTAAGTAAATGCGTGATTGCTTTGGATGTAAATATCACCAGAGCTGGAAATTTTCTTTGTTTTGATTTGACTCCAGTAGAATCATAGCTGTTTTTGTCACACACTTTTTTTTTTTTTTTTTGGTCATGGCAAATAACTGACAGATGTTGGAAAAGTCAGCTTGTAGTAGTAGGTTTTCCACAGAGATGTGCCTGATATACATATGTCATAAATATAGAGTTATCAAGTCAGGGCATAACCAAAGTAATATCCTTAATAAAGACAGAACACCAGCTGTGAAGGTGTCTGTAGACTGGTTCAATTCCAAAACTTGAAAGGTCTATCTGTAAGGCAGACAGTCAGTATAGTACATTGGTCCTAAAGTTAAAAAGGTATGCTTGAGAGTCAACAGGAAGATTTTATGGTTAACATTATTAAATGCCGTTTTTAGTTCAATAAAAATTCCACCTAAGTGTTCCTTCCCCATATTAAAATACATCTTATCTGTAACTGCATAATTCTGTCAGTGTGTTATAACCTGAGAGCAAGTCAGAAGTCCACATTTCTTCGCATTCTTAGCAATTTGAATATGTGATATTTATCAAAAATTTAATTAATGGACAAAAGGTAGATGTAGGCCTAAAGTCATAGAATTCTTGGGCTGGAGCATTTGTGAATAGGTGTAGTCAGGGCACACTTGTATTGCTTAGGGAACACTACCAAAAGTTAGGGGGAATTATGTAAATATGTGGCAGAGGTTTGCCAATTCTAGAAGGAGCTATACATAATATTGGAGAGTGCATGTAATAGGAATTAGGGCTAGTACCCCCCTCAGATTTTTGCAAAAAGTGGACATTTTTTTCAAAGATAGCATGAAAGTAGAAGGGGTAGGTACACATGTAAATAAAATTCAAGTAGGTATAATATGAGGTAGAAGCTTAAGAGAATGGAGGTTTACATATAGAGTTTCTTATTTCCTCAAGAAGGGGATAGTGAAGCGGAGTGCTCTGTTTCCTCTGAAGTGTATTAGCTGTCCTTGTGAGCCATTTTAAGTCTAGTCAGTTTTTCTCAAGGGTAAAAAATCAAACTCTGTACCCTGTGTGTATGAGATAAACACTGGGTATTTGTTTATTTGCGTTTTGTTGCAATTTCTTCTTGCATCACAGGCCAAATAATGCATTCCTACTACTTCAGTAGATGTGGGTTGTTTACTTACCCAGGAAACACCTGGTCAGCTTTACAAAGCTCTACTTCCTTCCCACAACTTCAGTCTGCCTGCTGATTGGCTAACTTTAAGGAAGGAAATCAGCAGACAGAATGAAAATGTTTTAAGTACGTTATTGCTGCTTCACAAAGAAGCAACTCATGGGATTCACAGCAGCAGCATTCAGCTGAGTGCTTTATTTCTGACAGATAATTTCTTTGTGGAGAAGTTCCCCAAAGTTGACTTGTTGCCCTTTTACAAAAATATTATTTCATTTTATTTTCTATCTAAAGTAGTGTTTCCCCTTTAAGAAACCCAGTATTTTTTTACCAATATTGGAAGTTCCCTGCCCAGAGACTGCTATTTTTAGTTACTTGTGTTGTTTACCTAATTGGGGGCTGTTTTTGTGAAAACATTTATACTGTTTCTTTAAACTTATTTTGTGACTAAAAGTTTTACTTTGGGACAGGCAGGGATGTTTTTATTTTTAGTGTAGTGTTTATCTTCACTTCACGAAAACCTAAGTACCATTTTTCTTTTTCCGAGTGTGTATTTAATGTTTTAAAAGGAGTGCTGACAGTGAGTTTCAATGCTGATTGTGCTTTTACTTTGTGAAGGGGCCAGGATAAAAAGTATGAGTGTAAGTGTGTTGCTTGTGTAAACAAGGTGACTGTTTGCCTTCCAACCAACTCTCTCAAGCAAGACTTGCTCTTTATGGCATCATGTCTTCTGCTACAGCATGGATGCTTACTCTGGTCTTGCTGGTTCCACTCTCTAGAAAGAAAAGTGCTTAAGGAGCTCTTGCCATTGCCACAAGCTCAATCTACATCTCATCTGATAGTGGGGTAACTTGTAATGGCCACTGATTGTTCCTTAGACCATTCACCACTCCATTTTCCTCTGGTGTAGTCTTTATCAGCGCAAACTGGAGATCGACTGTGTCCTCTTTAGCTGTTCCAGTGTCCAATAGGGTCATGGTAGAACCATCATTTCTAGGGCTGGAAGACACTCTGGGAGTTTCTTCAGGGTAACCAGGGCAAGCTAACATTAGTCCAGTCAG
The DNA here is from genome assembly GCF_019279795.1 of Protopterus annectens. Taxonomy (NCBI): domain Eukaryota; kingdom Metazoa; phylum Chordata; order Ceratodontiformes; family Protopteridae; genus Protopterus; species Protopterus annectens. The sequence continues at coordinate 884,414,540 of NC_056726.1, read as the reverse complement.
ACATCCGTCCTTTTGAGTCTGTCATTTTTCATGGGAACTCCTTTAAAGAAAAGAAAAAAAACTTTGTTTATTACAAGAAGTAATTCCAGTTAATAAAGATGATTTTCTTACAATAGCAAGGAGTGCATTATAGGCTATGAAGCCTGGAGTCCAGAAGTTATTACAGTGGACATCCCCTGTAAAGAAATTCCTGAGGGAACAGACTCTGATGATGTGATAACAGAAATAGGGCTTCTCTTGCAAATTCACAAGCCCAAAACTCTGACTGTGAGGACAGTATTAACTCTTCCTCTCTTGTGGAATAATTTACTTTTAATCAGACCAGCCAGTATGATAGTGATATTTTTATGGGAGCCAAGTAGATGCTCTCCCTGAACTGAGGAGATGTTATGATATCTTACAAATGAATATTCTTCATTTTGTACCCATACTTCCTTTACTGTCAGCCCTGGAGTATGTGTTGAATGCTGTCTGTAATCATTCTGATACCCAGCCATCTGTCTGGAAAAAAGAAGAAAAAATGTATAAAAAGCCTCGGATTAAATTTCTTTTCTCTCACTTTAGATCAGATCTAACATCCATACCCACTGCTTTGCCTGTTGGCAATAAGCTGATCTTGAACACTAACCCTTCTGGTATCAAGGAAGGCACCAGGGTGTTGGACCACTTCGATAAGAGTGTGTTTTCTTCTTCTTCCACTTTAGTTTTCAGAATTCTCAGTTATCAGGCCCACATGTGGAAGTTTATACTTTATCAACAGTCTGTGGGAATTTGTTTCCACACATCTTACAGAAGAAAGTTCTCTTCTGAATAATAGTGTTTCTACCTTGTTAAAGGTATACGCACATTCTTTGATGAGTGTGTATAGTTGTGCAGCTACTGTTCCCCAAGCAACATTTGAAGTGTCTAGGGCCACTGCTACAGGGTTTAAGATGTGTCTGGGAACATAACCAAAAGTTTGCAGGTGAGGTAGTCTGAAACCTTAGATTCTACTAGATAAATAGGCTAACTGGAAGTATTTTTCAGCTCTTCTGCTGTCCAGGTTCTCAAACAGTTTTATGAAAGAGGAAAATTGAGTATCTAGAAATTTTCATGTTGCCCCCCAATCCAGATGTTTTAGGCTTTTTTCTTTCATTAAAAAGCCATATAAGCAAAACCAATTATGTTCTGGCAAACACTTTAAAAAGAGATGGCCAGAGGGAAATAGTAAGAAATGGGGGCCCTTTCAGAAAAAGGGACAGACTGTTATTAAGAAGAAGAGACAGGCTAACAGTACAAAATGACGGTACTGCATTGCCTCCTCTCATCTGGGCCATACCTCTACACACCTGCTACAGAAGCTGTTTTTTGATGTCCCCCTTTGGCAAAAGGTTTGTCTCAGACTTTTGGGTGTTAAAAGTGGTGCAGAGAGTTACAAGTGGCACTGAATACAAAAACCTTATTTTATGAGAATTCCTCCCCACCCTCCAAACCAAACAGAATATTTTCCTCAGGTTCTTCAGTCTTTCCTTACACAGGAGTCCTAGAACCAGTACCTGTAAGTCAAATAGGCAAAAGCTTCTATTCCAGAATGTTTCTGGTACCAAGAATGAGACCTCTTTGAGAGCAGTACTAGATTTTTCATTTCTAAACATGTATGTGAAAACATCGAAATTCAAAGTGGTGACCTTGCAGAACTTAAATGAGTTACATGGTAACACTAGATTTAAAAGATGGTCATCACATTCCCATAGTGACAGGCTTCAGGCAATTTCTAAGGTTCTCTGTTTCTGGGTCATATTATCAGTCCTGTGCATCACCCTTTGGATTATCTGCATCTCAGAGGGTGCTTACGAAATGTGTAGCCCCAGTCATACCTTATACCAGACTGAATGGCATTCACATATTTCCTTATTTAGATGACTTGCTTATCTTTGCAAAGTCTTTAGGTAGATGTCAAGAGTCATCAACCTAGGTTATGTCTCTTCTGACTAATCTGGGCTTCCAGATAAATGTTGCAGAATCCTCCCTGACTTCATCATACAGTGTTGAGTTTCTTGGCTGCATTTTGGGTATCTCTCATCAGAAGACACAAGAGAAAGTGGATTTTTATCTGGAATCTTTCCTAAGCTTTTCCAGTTAGTCTTATACTTCTGCAAGAGAATTTCTCAGGATCCTAGGGTTCCTGGTTTCTATGATACTCATGATTTTTCTAGCAAGGTTGCACATGATAAAAATGCAATGGTTTCTACAAAAAAAAACAAAACAAAAAAACATGGGCCCAGCATTTTCATCTGTTGGAGCATCAAATTCCAGTTTTGGGCTTTTTCAAAATGGAACTGAATTGGTGGAGACCCCAAATTTAGATGAACAGAGTATGCCATTTCTCTCCTCAGACACCAAACCAGTCTGATAGCACAGACACTTCAAATTTTGGTTAGGGAGCAGTTTCCATGGGGGTAAAGGTACAAGGTCTGTGGAGTCAGTTCAGACAGAACAAAGCACATCAATACAAATGAGATGTTTGCCATGATCCATGCTTTGAAATCTCTTCATTAGCTATAGTCACTAGGATCTCTATAAGTGATTATAGACGTTACCACAGTCACGTAGTACATAAACAATTAAGGGAGGTGCAAGGATGTACACCTTACACAGGTTGGCTATGACGGCTTGGGAAGTAGCTCTACAGCATTCCTTAATCATCCAAGCACCTTACATTCCCCAAGTGGCAGACAAGTTGAGCAGGACCAGGGCAGACCCTCATGAATGAAAATTCGGTGAAGGGGTCTTCTAGGAACTGATCTAGTTGTAAGGAAAACCTGAAATAGATGTATGTACCTTTTTTCAAAACAGACATCTAAACAAATCCTGCACTAGGATTCCTTACAAGCAAGCCTGAAAAAATGCATTCTCATTCCCATGGATGGAATGTTCTTGTATGCTTTTCCATCCTTTCCACTGATATTCAGTATAATTCTGAAGAATCAGAAGAACTCCCAAAATTCATTGTGTTGGTTTCCTTTTTCCCCAGGCAACACTGGTTCCCCTTCTAATGGAAATGACCAAGAACATTTACCACATCATTCTTCATATCTTAGACCTACTCACAAATGACACAGAGGGTTTGAAATTCCCCAATCTCGGTCAACTTCAACTAACTGCCGGAAGGATTCAGTTCTAATAAAGCACTCATTTAATGAGGATATGCAGCAGGTACTAAAGAGTCAAGAAAACCTGCTTCTAAAAAATCCTATATTGGTAAGTGGAAGTTGTTAGAATATGTTTAAAGGGCTAATCAAGGTATAACTAAAAGATTTGCTTAGATGTAGGAATACAGCTTAGCAATGTAAAATTGGCATCCTTACTATGTGATGAAAAACAAGGATCATCTATTTAGTGGACATGCTTCCCCACAGAATCAGCTGAAATTCTGAAAAACAGTCCTGAGAAACAAATATTGCATGCTTCTTCACAGATTCAACAGGACATGTTTCTTCACAGATGCTTCTTTGCAAAGTCAGCAAGAAAAACCATCAGAAGGTAAACAGGATATAAAGTGCATGACAAGAACTGTATAAAAGGACTGTAAACTGAATATTGTTCTGGGTAATTGTAGGAACTTGGCTCCAAGTTAAATGGAGAATCATCATTTGCATCTGTAATGAAAAGGAAACCTTGTACAGTAAAAACTGTAAGCTATAATGTGTGGTATATGTCGTTTTTTTATATAAATAAGTTATTTTATTAGTGACTATGCTTAAAGTACTACAAAGTATATATTTTTTTAATTTATCAGTGACGAGCCAGCCCGCATTCGAAAACAGGAGGAGTGGAGCCCTGAATAGGGTCAGTCAATTAAAGGGGCAGTGAATAAAAGAAATTGAATGAATGAGTCTTGAATAGGAGCACCCTGATTAATTATGACTTGTAGCAGTACACTTTCAGATGTCTGAATCCGGAGTGAGACTGCCTTGCAGTTCGGTCACAGTTAAATAGATTCTCCAGTTGGTGAATTCCAAGGTTTCAAATCTGTAACAGCCAGTTTCGTTTCACCAGATTTTTGGATGACTATGGGGGAATTTTCAGCCATTTGCAGATGACAGCTTGATTACCTGTTTCTACTGTTGTTTGGTAAGACTTCTTTTCTGTGTCACATACAGTATGGATGCCATTAGGGACCACAGTAAAAAAAAAAAAATGTAAACAAAGCTTTGCTTTAGACCGTAGTGAAAGGCCAGATAGAGTCCGGGAAAAATTTAAAAGTTGGTATGACCAGTGGGTAAATGTAAAACATTGTTACAACAGGTTGATGTTAATGCTTTATGAAAATGGATTTATACATATGACTGGTATTTAAAGCAAAGAACCAACTTACAAAAGTTGGGATGTGGTTCTGTGTGGCTCTCATAATACATTTTTTGTTTGCATACAATGTCACAGAAATGTAATTCAAAAATTAACCTTGAAGCTAAATAACTCTGGAGAAAGTTTCGGAGATGACCAGATACCAAGAAAATTCTGATGATAAAGTAAAGCCTTTATATCCAGATGTATCACAGTTGTGCCCTGTTTACCCCGCTTGTTACAGAGTTAGAGAATGAGTGTGCTATTATCTCTGCTGAGTCAGCTGTAGAATATGTCATATTTTATAGAGTATTGTCAAAAATGGATGAAAATAGTAGAGTCAGAAGTCCCGGAAAAAGAAAAGGGTCAGGCTTTTTGATAAACTTGCTGAAATTTTTAATTCATTTCTTAAGCTTGAACAAAATGAGTACAAAGAATTCAGACAAAAGGTAATATAGTTGCTACAAAAAATTGCTGCAGCCGTATAAACTGCAGAACAAACAGAAAAAGATATCAGGAGGCATGTCATTCTCTACAGGAAGATTTAAAGAACCTAAAAATGGAACTCCAATTAAAAGGACAGTATGTAGAGGAATTAAAAGCCCATTTGTTAGAGCACAAAGTTAAAACTGAAGAACTCAAAGAACAGTTAGGCAAAAACAAAATACCACAAGTAGAAGTTGTGGAGGCAGGCACATCATCAGATTTGTACACACAATCACGGCTGCTGCAGACATTACCTCAGTAGAACAAACAGGGAATATTTTACAGTATGCTTACATTTGAGGAATGGGTAGCGTATACTGCAGGACCAGATGTTTGGACAGATGCTTTACAGCACTGCTTTTGGATTTTTATTCCAAAATCCTTTAAGACATTCATTCAGCTTAAGCAAAAAAGACCTTGATACAAAGGTAGGCAGAATGACAGCTGTTTTAGGGGCCTTTACACAAGGGCAACCTTTGACTGCAAAATTATTAGATAATTGTAAAATCACAATCACATACAAATTAATGGAACAGACCAACCTTTTTAAGTTAGCATTTCAAATAATATAAATGTGTCAAAAAGAGGTACAACGACAATTGATTCATTGCTTTTTAGAGCAAGTAAAAGGAGTTCCAAGAGACATTAAGTGCATATATGAGAAACACATTAGGTGATATAGTACAAAAACTCAAGAGAAGACGGACAGTATTTGCAGTGGGAGAAGGCTGTCGACCATTCTAAGTTATTTAGTGAGGTAAAGGGGAGAGGTAGGGGGAGATGGTGCACTCAGCCACCCCCTGAGTGTGCTGCATCTGCCCCACCAGCTCTACTAAGGATCAGGAATAAGGTAGACGGGTACCAGCATGCTTTTTATGTGAAAAGCTGTGACATATAAAACAGTAATGCGAATATTATAAGAAGTGGTGAAAAGAGTAGGAATATAAGGGCATCTATGCAAAAAAGGAAAAGATAGGAGACTCCGAGGGGAAAGAAAAGACAAGAGTTGTATTTCAAAGGCCCTACAATATAGGAAAGAATAGTCATAAAGGACATCAGTATAATGAAAAGGGAAACATCTGTCCAGTTGATTTTCAGGTTTTTAGCCTTGTAAACCCACTATACAGGGATAGGGAGGAACCATAAATAAATAAATAAATAAAATGAAAACCCACAGTATGTTGATATGTCAGACAATGAGGAGGATGAATGCCAGGGGCAAGCTGTTTGCCAACTAGTAGCATCTGCAAATAGTGAAGATGAATGGAGCGATATACAATATCAATGTGCCCCCTACTCTGGTATCTTTCCTTGCTACTTTTAAAAAGGATTGGGATAGATGGCCTGTGACTGATATCTGGGTAAGAGGGGTCATTGTGGAAAGTTGTACTTATTGATAACAGAGCAGCAGTATCCATTACAAGTCATAGACTACCAGTAGACCCAACAAAAAGAACGTGTATTTTGCCTTTAATGGGACAGGATGTTATGCATTGGATAGTCAGCCCATCGACATTAAGTTTCAACCAGACAGACATAATGGGACCATTGCATACTACGGATTGTGGAATGCGAAAACATAAAGGTAAGGGAAAGCACACGCTGTGCCATTTCTTTACCAGAAAAAGTGCATAAACCAGATGGACATATTGAAGATGACAGTAGGGACATATGACAATCTATGCAACAAGAGTTTCCCCAGTTATGGTCTAAAGGACCTAATGACTGTGGAAAGCTGAAAGTTCCAGTAGGGATAGGCATTGAACAAGATTATATACCACCATTCAAAAAGAATACCCCATACCAAAAGAAGACATGAAAAAATGCATTGCAGAGTGGGAAAAAGAGGGAATTATACAAAAAGGCACTAGACCCACAAACTCAATCTGGCCAGTCAAGAAAAAGGATGGTAGTTACCATCTTGTTATTGATCTACAAAAGGTAAATCAGTACACAACTCCCAAGCTCATTTGATCCCGGGGGTTCCAGAACTGGCAGCATTAAATAAAGCCACAAAATAAATGGCTTACAGTGATGGACTTGGCAAACTGATTTTTTGACGTGCCTCTGTGGAGAAAGGATTGGCCTCAATTTGCATTTACATCAACGGTATGTCATGACAAGGTTACCGCAGGGCTTTCAGAACAGTCCTGTCATTTTTCATCAAACTATGGGGTCAATTTTAGGGGACCTAAAAAAGGACGACTCAGTCCTGCATTACATACATGACATTCTAATTCAGTCTGAGACAGTAGAACAACATGTTAGGCTGTTAAAGGTTTTTGAAACATTACAGCAAGCAGGATTCAAAGTAAAAAGTGAAAATCTACAATTTATTTCACAAGAAGTAAAGTGTTTAGGCACTATTGTTTGACCGTCAGGTAGGTCCCCATGTCCTCATTGGGTGCAAGGAATCTTACAGATGGAAAAAAGCTTCTTTAATCATAGCGGACTTCCGTAAGTTCATGGGGATTATCAACTGTAACAGGAAATTTATAGAGGATTATGCTGCAATGGCAGTGCCTCTGTATAAAATGTTACAGGATCAGAAGAATGCTACACTGTTAGAGGGGGGCCTCATGAAGAGGAAGCCTTTTGTCAAATGAAAGCTAAACTGGCACAGGACACAGAACTTATTGCAACTACAAATAAGCTGCCATTCAAGTTGCAGGCAGCCGCAGGAAAAAAGACACTTTCAATAGTACTATTACAGGAATGGCCATATGGGAGAGATAACCAAATGGAAAAAAAAATGTCCAGTTACTTTCTGTAGCAGGAAAATGATGCCTGTAGAAATGGGTCATCATCCCTGCATTCAACAGCTATTGGCCATTTACTTGGAAATCAAACAAACAGAATATCTGGCAGTGTTCTCCAGTATAATTGTATAGAATCCACATCCTGCAGTTAAAGTATTAATAGACAATTTTGAAATGAGTAAAATCACAGATGGAATCAGTCAGGCACTTTTTGCCAAGTGGGTGGCCTTATTTTGCATGAAAACGATAACCATAGAGACGGGGATAAATACTGTCTTTCTAATTACATAGGTTATGAAGGTAAACAGCATAATTGTTTGGAAAAAATAATGTCCCAGATATTCAGTTTCTGTCAGCAGCCTTTGATCATTTTGAACCCCCCATTTTTGTAGACTGAGCCACATTCTGGGGTAAGGTAATTCTGGACAGGATTCTCGGTCTCGGTTGTGCCTGAGCATCCAAAGTTAGGAAAACTGGAACTGATCAAATTGCTACAATACATGTTGGCACAGCAGGCAGAATTAGGAGCAGTTTTTTATGTTTTAAAATATAATCCAGTTAATTTATTTTCTGACAATGCTTACATAGTAAATTCCCTGAGACTACATATGGCTACTTGTACCAGAAGAGGGTTTGTTGGTAGTGCGTGTAAACTCTTGAGACATGCTGAAATATTAAAACAAATTTATAAGGTAATTACAACAGCACATGCACAGGAGCAATACAATATTTTAAAAGTAAAAGCACATCAGAAGCCCTCCTAAGACACGTACAGATTAAATGCAAAGGCAAGATGTACTCTCAAAGCAAGCAGCACAGGTGGAATGGGATATTTACGAAAACAAAGAAGGCAATGTCGACTCGGTAATGAAAGTAGATAATCTCAATCGATTAAATGAAACTCTGTTTGTAAAGAATTATTTAGTAAAAAATACAAAAGGAGCAGGGACTGAAAGAAGAAACAGATCAATGCATGGTAGAGGGAGTACTTCCAAAGGAATTTTGGGTATGCAGAACCCAAAAGGGCTTGCAACTTCCCTGTGTACCTTTTCAATTAGCATGACAGCTAGTGAAACTGAATCATCAGGTTTTAGGGCACATCAGTACAGATAAGTTATGGAAAGTGTTAAAAGAAAAATATTGGAACCCAAACTTAAAAAGGATATACAAGCTCATATCAGATGAATGTTTAATCTGTTTACAAGTGCATGCTAAAAGTACAAAAAACACAGCTGCATAGGGTGCAACCAGCTGACAGACCTTGGTATGCAGTACAAATTGATTATGCTGGACCAGTACCTCCTGCAAAAAGGGGATGCAAGTCTGTTGGTAGTAGTGGATATATTTTTGAAATGGGTAGAAGCAATTCCTACCAAGACCATGATCGCAAAGGCCACAGCGGAAGCCTTATAGAAAAACATTTTCTATCACTGGGGATGGCCTAGGGTCATAGTCTTACAACGGGCCACAGTTTGTTAGTCAGCTTATCAGGCAAATGTGTAATTTGCTAGGAATACAGCAGAGATTTCATGTGCTATATCATCTGCAGTCTAATGGCATAGTAGAAAGGATGAACAGAACTCTTAAGGAAAAATTTAAAAAGGCATGTCGGGAACAACATCTCTCAGGCATTTTAATGGGCATTAGGGGAGCACCTAATAATAAAACAGGAATATCAACCTTCAAAGTAATGACAGGAAGGAAAATGCCTACACAACTGTCACTCGTTCCGGACATACCAAACTGTAGGCCGATGTTAGAAATAGGGAAACGTCAGCAATGGCTGAAACATCTTACAGAAGTTTGTGATGGCATATTTAGAGAACTTTCCATTTATGGAAAAAAGTTCCAATTTTATTGCCAGAAGAAAACCTTCCCTGTGGAACAAAACCTCTTGTAAAAACATTGCAGACAGAAAGTCCATGGGACAGCAATTGGCAGGGACCTTTTGAAGTAATGGAGCAAATAGGACCCTTGGTTGTTGTTGTATCTTTCGGCTTTTCCCGGTTAGGGGTTGCCACAGCGGAACTCCGGTCCACTAATGATTGGCAGTAGATTTTTACGTACCGATTTGCCAGCCCTGACGTACAACCTTCAACGAAGGTACGCCCATTCACGCATGTCTCCACACAGAAGACGCTTTAGCTGAGAATCGAACAGGACAACGTCTTACTGTGAGGCGACAATGCTACCGCAGCACCACCACTGCATGGTAAAATAAACAAGGCAATGCTTGTTTATAGTAAGGGTTGTAAAACAAATTGACTGTAAATAAGTTGACAACCCTAAAACATTGTAATACTATTTTACTTTGTTTTTACAGATGACTCGTTCAGGGAGTACATATTTTTGGAATACCAAAATATTATCAGTTGCAAACTAACGAATCAAATACTAACCAAAGTGCTAGTAAATGTAATGTAATGCAATTCTAGTTTTAAATTTAAAATTTGTAAGTCAGTAATGAAATCAGTATGTTTATGTATTGTAAGTTTTCTGTTGTATTGGGCTACACCAATCACATATTACTCTTATAAAAGAGAAAGTAAGGATATAGGGAAGGATGAATAGGATTGGTTACCATCTTTTAATACATTCCTGGCAAGACAATGTTGGTATGCACAAGACATAAATGTCTCTAATTGTTGGGTATGTAGTTTAATACCCAAAATAGCAGGGCAATGCCTTTAATACTAGTTCCATTAAATTCATGTGATAGTTGGTATGTATTAATAAATGAAACAGGAGAACACATTGTCAATGTACAGTTGCATAAAGCAAGGGTACAACTGTCAGCCATAGTTCAGAGGGTTCATTGTTTTCAACAAGATAGCACAATACAAGTGGGAAACAGTAACTATTTTAACAGCTGCATTAGCAGAACTCCATGAAAGTATACCAGAGTTCGGTGTTTTCTATGCTGATTTTCCCATTCTCATACCATCTAAGCATCAGCTGTTAAGTCAAACATGGGTAATGTATTTTTCAAGACGAGCAAAAAATGAGTGCAAAAATAATGTAACATGTTGGCAAACTAAAACATCCGTAAACTTTACGGTTGTACACTTTGTCACATCTACTGTGGGTAGAACAAATGGTAGCATGGTAAATAGTGTCGCTTTGGTAGATGGATTTGTATTACATCTGTAGCAAATATGCCTACAAATGGTTACCGCAAGGATGGAGTGGAACTTGCTACATAGGGTTAGTAATACTGGCAATGCATCATGTAAAAAAACTACCAAAAGGAAACAATAGAAATGCTAGGAAAAGAAGGGAGGCCCAATATTTAATACAGAATCTGACAGAGCAGTTAGATGAGTCATGTGTAGAATAACGTGTGCTGTACCTTTAAGAAGCATTTCCAAGAGCTGTGTGTGCATATAGATACCAAGCACATGCTACCTTCAGTGGCATTTTGAAGGTGCAGCAAGAGCGTTAACATCTCTGCATGATAGCTTCTTTGTTTATAAGTTAAAGTTACTTAACTTCATTTATGATGTGTTTGTATACAATAAAGCTGCATGAACAAAAACTCACAATGCTCGCCTATTTTATCCTGACCTGGCGAGCGATGTGGGGTCAGAACCAGGATGGCAAAAACTATTCTTCTGAGCCACAAGGTGCAGAGATAATGGCTAAGGCGAACTGAAAGAACTGAGAGCAAAAAGGGCCAGAAACAAGTCAAAGGTAAAGAGAACACACACAAATGATTTATTTGTTAAAAGAGGTAAAACGGAGCATTAAAGGGCACAAAACATAGTTTTAAGCAAACGAATAGTACAGAAATATTTATTAAGCAAACAAGAAGCATAAAAGAGCTCATTAATCAAACAAAATGTTTGAAACTGAGTTATTTGATAAAACGAGCATCAGAAAAGTACATAAAAGGTTCAGAATTATCTCAGAATTGTAAAATGAGCATGTTTAGAGATAAAACGAGCACAAGAAAGTATAATGGGCATAAGAAGAGATTAAATGAGCAAAATGAATATAGCAAAAGGGCATAAGGGGCACATTAAGCGATTCAATGAGCAAAATGACTATAATAGAAAGGGCAGAGAAAGGCAAACTGAGTATAAGCAAAGGCAACTGCATATATTTTGACAAGTTACTGTGTTTTGGCACAAATTGCTACTTCACATTGATTGAAGCCTTAAATAGCATAATTAGAGTTGTTCAAAGTATTTCAGTGTGTAAAAGTGTTTACAGTGAATGCTTATTACTGTACATTTATTCCGAAGATTTTGTTGTGTGCAAAGTGCCACTATTTTGTGAAGTGCAGTCAAGTGCAGCCATTTCAAAAAGTTTCTTGTGCCTGGGTTTGTCTGTTTGCAGAGTACTGCCATTACAGACTGTATTTTGCACTGTACGGAGTTGTTTGGCAAAGTGCAGCCATTTTGTAGACATTGCAGTGTGCTGTATATTGTATATTCACAAAGTGCAGTCATTTTGAGGTGTTTCTCACTCTGAGCTTCTTTTGCCCAATACATTCACAAAGTGCAATCACTTTGAAATAGTTTATTCACAGAATGCCATTACTTTGAGATAGCTTATTTGCAAAGTGCAATTAATTTGAGACCATTCATTCGTAAAGTGCTGTTACTTCGAGATAGTGTATTTGCAAAGTTTGCAAAGTATAGTTACTTCAAAGGGTTTCTTGTCCGTTTTTATTGCCCAGTTTATTCACATTGTGCAGTTGTTCGAAATGTTTCTTAAAATGATAATAAATGACTTTGGTAGTAAAATAATGATAAATGGTTTGGCATTAAAGCAATTACAAAATAAAGGCTTGTACAGTAAAATAATGATGATAAATGACTTTAGCATTAAAGTCATTATAAGGTAAATGGCTCATATAGCAAAGTAATTTCAAGGCAAGTGGTTTTTACAGTAAAGAGATTTCAAAGTGTTGAGTGCCCAGGAAACTTATTTTGTAAAATTCAGTTGTGCAAGTTGTGTTGTTACAATTACTGGCATAAATTTCAAGCACATGCATACATGTATGTACAAATGTATGTGTTTGTGCATATTTGCAAGAATCTTCACTGAGATCTGTTAGTATGGCAGACGGATTTCACAAGCCACAACCAGAATATTGCAGAGAACTGGAGAATATTTGAGCAAGAATATAATATATTTATACAAGCAGCTTATTTTGATAAAGATGCACATACCAGGGCATTCATTTTGCTGAATCTAGCAGGGTCAGAAGCCGTTGAAAGGGCACGTTCATTTGTCTGTGCAACAGCAGTGTATGAAAGTGAAGGAGAAACTCATGTTGTTGTGCATACTGAATCAAGGGATGACCCAGAGTGTTTGAAGTGTAAATTTAGAGAAATGTGTAATGCTCAGACTAATGTTACACTAGAGGGCCATTTGTTTTACACGAGAGATCAAAAGCAAGGGGAGAGTTTTGCAATTTATATTACTGACCTGAGAAACAAAGCTATAGCATGCAGGTTTGATGATTTAAAGGATGAGTTAATAAGGGACAGATGTGTGTGGTATTTAATAATGTTGCTGTGAGAATGATTTTGCTTTGTGACATTGATTTAACGCTGAGTAAAGCCATTGATATTTGTCAGACCATGACATTACAGAGAGGCACAGAAATATGCTTGCTAGTGATAAGAGCATGGTTTGAGTAGGCTCCAGAGGTTAATGTAGAGAGCATGCAACATGTGACAGGTAAAAGTAGGCCTAAGCACATGGTGGCAGCAGCAGCCCCTGCGGGACATCTAGGTAAAGCTCGTAGTCTTCTAGCACATTCCAAGACCAGTTCAGTTAAAGGAGCATGCTCAGTGCTGAACCAAGGGTACCTCGTGCAAAACAAATGTTGCTTAGTACAGCATAAAAGTGATTCAGCAAAACACAAATCAAGCTTTATTGTTAACTGTCACAATTGTGGTGCCAACCATGAACTCAGAAAAGTGCACAGCATTTGGCCAGCAATGTCACAAGTGTAAGAAATGGAACCATTTTCAACGATATTGTAAACTGAGTAAGCCTCACACAGTTACAAAGAAGGGTCACTTCAAAAAGCAAGTTAATCAAATAGACCTGCAATAGGCAGTCTGCTTTCTATGCAGATGGTCTGTCAGTAATTGGGGAAAAGATTGATGCAGTAGATTTATTGGCAAGAAATGAAGTGTTTTGTACCATCTAGATCAATGGTAAATCCACTGAGCTTAAAGTAGACACTGGTTCAAAGTGTAATGTCATGTCAGCAGGTACTTTTGCAAGGGTCAGAGCTAGTGAACAACTAAATGTGACTAGTTGTGCAAAACTTGTTGCTTATGGAGGTGAAGAAATTCAAACCGAAGGCTCCGTAGTGCTTTCATGTTTTGTGGCCAAGAACTGTTATAGCCTATTCTATGTGGTTCATAGAACTGTGCAGTGTTGGGTCTCAGGGACAGTTTGAGAATAAATCTGCTGTCTTTTACCAAAGAATTTAATCAGATAAGCAGATGTCCTAGTTCCAACTTCACTAACTTATTTTTTCAGAGTATGCTGATGTTTTCGATAAGTTGGACAAACTTCCAGTTGTGTATTTATTCCATGAAATTAGACAGAAATTAGTCCAGTGGTCAGACCAGCAAGAAGAGTTTTGATAGCTATGCAGCATAAAGTCAAAGCTGAATTGGACAAAATGGTGCAACAAACTGTAATTTGTCCAGTTGCAGGACCTACTGAATGGATATTGTCCACGGTAGCAGCTCATAAGAAAGGCTCAGATGAAATCAGAATATGTATTGACCCAAGAGATTTGAATAAAGCAGTCTTCTTGGGTTAGGCTTATATAGGCTCCAGGGCTATTAGCCTAGTACACACCTATAAACCTATAAGAGATCGGATCATCCCAGGCGTACAATCGAAGAGGTTGCGGCCCTGATACCGAATGCCACTGTTTTTTTTCTGTCTTAGATGCAGAGAGTTAATTTTGGCAGGTGATGCTTGATTGCAAAGTTTCCTTAGGATACCATTTGGAATAAATTCTGCAAGTGAAGTCTTTCAGCGTGCAATGAAGCTAATTTTTTCAGGTGATCCTTGTGCCATAATAGTAGATGATATATTGGTCGGAGGCAATGGTGAGACAGAGCGTGACAGAAATCTTGAGAGTTCTAGACAGAACACGTGAAGTGAACTTAAAGCTCAGTCCTCTGAAGCGCAAATTCAGATTACTAGACGTTACATATGTAGGTCATTTGTTTACAAGTATTGGCTTGAGACTAGACCCATCCAAGCAAGTAACCATTCTTGAAATACCAGCACCAGATAATGTGCAAGTTCTACAACATTTTCTTGGTATGGTCAGTTACTTAGGCAAGTTTATACCAGACTTCAGTGAGTTGACAGCACCTTTGAGAGAGCTCACATATAAAAATGTTAGTTGGTCATGGCTAAAATAGCATCAGAGAGCATTTGAAGTTCTTGAACAGAAAATTGCTACCCTACCAACATTAAGATATTATGATGTCAATAAACCAGTAACATTTTCCTCCGGTGCTTCAAAATTTGGTTTAGGTGCAGTTATTCCTCAAGAAGACTGGCCAGTAGCCTGCATATCCAGAACACTTACCCATACTGAGGTGCAGTATGCCCAAATTGAGAAAGAACTTTTGGAAATAGTGTTTGCATATTGCAAGTTTCATGATTATGTCTCTGGTTGAGAAATCCAGATTGAAACTGATCAACCTTTGGTTACTATTGTAAAGAAGCCTATGGATTCAGCTCCAGCGAGATTACAAAGAATGATGCTTGAATTGCAAATGTACATCTTCAAAATGGTCTATATGAAGGGCAGACTTCTTTATCTAGCTGATACCTTATCCAGATCACCCAGAAATGCAACGAAACAGCTTGACTCAGAGAATTTTGACTTTGATGCCATGGAAGTGCGTTATCTTTCTACCACAAGACTTGAACAGCTAAGACATCATACAATGACTGATCCAGTTTTGCAGAAGGTCAGTCACTATATCCATGTTGGATGGCTGTGAAAGGAATCAAGTGCACCACCAGAAGTGCAATCTTACTTTTCTTAGAGATGAGTTTTTGATAGAAGATGACATTATTTTCAAAGGTCCTAAAATTGTTGTTCCTGCTTCCTTACAAAGAGGATATATCCAGATTTTGCTTCATGGTCACCCAGGTTCCATATCTACTAAGAGAAGGGCGAGAGGACTTCTCTAATGAAAGGCATTTGATAGAGTATTTTCTTCCTGTTCAGTGTGTAATAGTACTAAAGTGCATTTGCAAGGAGAGACACTTCGGCTAAGTCAATTTCCTGATTTACCACGGTCAATTGCAGCTACTGACATATTCGAGTGGAATGATCAACATTACTTACTACTGGTGTGCTCTTTTTCAAATTGGTTTAAGATCGCTCTACTACCTAATCTCACTTCTACTACAGTCATTACTAAGTTAAAACACCATTTTTCAGTCCATGGCAGTCTACAGAAGTTAATTTCTGACAGTGATACACAATCCACCATCAATTGTCTCAGAAATTTGCCAGAGAATGGGACTTTGTACATGTTACTGGTAGTCCAGAGTATCCACAATCAAATGGACTTGCTGAACATGCAGTATAGAGTGCAGAGCAATTACTTGAGAAGTCAAAGCATGATAATACCAGTGATTTTTGAATGTACTCAATCTCAGAAGCATACCCTGTGATGATATACTTGGCCCACCTGCTCAGAGACTTCTGTCTAAGCAAACCAGAACAGCATTGCCTGTCAGTTCTAGTTTGAGGCCTAAAGCCAAGCACAACCAAGCAATGAAAGCTCAGTTATCTCGAAAGCGTTCTTTTCAAAAGTCCAGCTTTGACAAGTCGAGCAGATTTCTTCGTCCATTGGAAAAGGAGAGACACTGAGGATACAAAAGATGAAAGGTTTCGACAGGATTGGTCAAGTAACGAGTATTTGTACAGAGCCGAGATCCTATTTTGTTAAATCCAAGGGTTTGGAGTACAGGAGAAATTGCAGACTTCTTCCTGTAGCAGAACCAATATAGCAGCATTGTATCTGTGATAAAGATTCTAACTCAGTGCAATCCAGATGATATTCCTGTTACAGAACGTGCCTTGATTTCTTGTACTGTTCTGGCAGATGGTTCCAGTGTTCATAAGACTGAATAGTCAGCAGAGACAATCCGAGTTGCTAAACCAGATCCCAAATTTTATGTCAGATGATATGGTCGCATTTCAAAGCCTAGTGTGAAATGCACAGCAACTTGAACATAGTTGTATATGTGTATCTAGCTTTGAATAATTGCATGATGAAAATCATTTCTGTGTAAATTTCTTGGGCATTATCGCTGATATTAATGAATAACTCATTTTCTCAAAGAGGGTGGATGTGGAATAACAGGTGTGCTGTACCTTTAAGAAGCATTTCCAAGATCTGTGTGTACATATAAATAACAAGCATGCATTTAGCTTCAGTGTGCTATTTTGAAGGTGTAGCCAGAGTGTTAACATCTATGTGCATGATAGCTACATTTGTTTATAAGCTAAAGTTACTTAACCTCATTTATGATGTGTTTGTATACAGTAAAGCTGCTTGAACAAGAACCCACAATGCTCCCCTGTTATCCTGACATTGTGAGCGACATCATGGATCTGTCATCAAAACCTTCATTATCTAAAACTAAAAAATATGGATTTAGGAGATTATAATTTCAGGAGCAGGTATATTTCCATGGTATAGTGCAGCCAAGGCTATTTGGGAGTTAAGGTTATCCAGCCTAGTTGAAGTATTAGCAAATGCCACTTTTAGTGCAATTTTTGATATTATTGTTGAAATTACAGCCATAAGAACTATGGTTCTGCAAAACGGAATGGCCTTAGATTATATGCTAGCTTCCCAAGGTGGCACCTGTGCTTTAATAGGAGAAGACTGCTGTACATTTATCCCAGATACAACAAAATCCCTTAAAACACATCTAGATGTTATTGCACAGGTCTTTATTGCACAGGTCTCACTGCAGGAAAACTTGGAATACTGATTGGAGTGGTTGGATAAGTAACTTATTCATGGAGTGGATGGAAATAAATATCTTTTTAATTGCTACTGTTATCATTATGCTTGGTTGCATGTTACTTATATATATTAAAGTTCATTTATCAAAGCTTTTTGAGTTGGCTGCTGAATCAGTAAATGTTATCACAGAAAAAGCAGAACAAGAGTTTTTCTTTGATTCATAAAATCATACAATATGTTTTAAAACTTCTCTAATTAATGCAAAAAGAAAGAACTGTTAAAATATGTTTAAAGGGCTAATCAAGTTATAACTAAAAAGTTTGCTTAGATGTAGGAATGCAGCTTAGCAATGTAAACTTGGCATACATACTATGTGATAAATAACAAGGAGCGTGTGTTTAATGGACATGCTTCATCACAGAATCGGCAGAAATTCTGAAAAACAATCCTGGGAAACATATTGCATGCTTCTTCACAGATTCAACAAGACATGTTTCCTCACAAATGCTTCCTTGCAAAGTCAGCAAGAAAAAAACATCAGAAGGTAAACAGGATCTAAAGTGTGTGACAAGAGCTGTATAAAAGGACTATAAACTGAATATTGTTCTTGGGTAATTGTAGGAACTTGGTTCTGAGGTAAGTGGAGAACTAGCATCTGTAACGAAAAGCAGTCCTTGTACAGTAAAAGCTGTAAGCCATAACATGAGGTACGTGTTTGCTGTATAGATATGTTGTTCTATTAGTAACTGTGCTTAATTTAAAGTACTTCAAAGTATATATTTTTTTTAATTTATCAGAAGTGATCTTATAATTTGTGCATAATCAATAACCTGGGGCCCATCAGGGATTTTGTAACACTGGTGCTTACGTATTTGTGAGAGTTACTTTTCTCTGGTGCCTTATTCATATGTAAAGGTTCATCTTGCAATAATTTCAGCATGTCTGCCCATAAATCCTCTTTTTTTTTCTTCTTTGTCTGTGGTAAAACAATTTCTGAAAGGAGTTTTAAACCCAAGACCTCCTTGTAAAAATGTTGCCCCTCAGTAGAATCTCAAACTTGTGCTGGAATATCTGACAGTCGCCCTTTGAACCTACTCATCAGACTGAATTTAGTGTCTTTACTTAGAAAGTTGTACTTACCATTGCGACATCTGCAAGAAGAGTATCTGAGTTGCAGGCTCTCTCATTGGAGATTTACCTAATTTTCCACAGAGATGGGGTCACATTAAGAACAAACCCTTCTTTTATGCCCAAAGTGGTTTCAAAGTTTAATGTGAATCCACACCAGTCTTCCAGTTTTCTACCTAGAATCAAAAAAGGATTATGCATACTCTGGACATGCATAGGCAGATCAGGTACTCTCTTGACAGAACTATGTCCATTAGAAAAACTGATCAGCTATTTATTACTTATCAAGGGACAGAAAAATGGACATCTTTAAACAGACAACTTTCAGTTGTTTTTCTTCAGCTACTTCTTATTTCCTCCTTGGTAACACAATTACAGACAGTATCAAGGCACTTTCTACTAGATCCTTGTATTCTTTGATGGCATACTGAAAAAAGCATTCTAGATGCAGCTTAATTGCCCTACATATATACTTTTACAAAGCACTACAAACTGGAATCCTTTTCTAGGTCCACATCTAGCTTTGCTAGTACCATTCCCAGGCGGCTTCTGGATCTGTATCTTTCATCCTACCAGGTTGAATAGGCTTTGGTAATCTCCCCCTCTAGACTAAAGGCTACTAAAGAAGTGGGAGTGGTGAACTAGTGCAGTTGTATAAGTTGCACTTACACATAACGGAAGATATTTGGATTCCTTACTGCTGCAGTAGCTGCATCCATCCTTCACCCTCTACTCTTGTATGTAGTTGTAGTTGGGATATAAAGTAAGATTCTGATCGTGTCTGCTTTATATGTTTCTTTGTTGTTGTTTGGTCAGGGTTGGCAAGTTCTTATCTCTGTATGGCAAGAAAGTGATGTGGAAATTTTCACACTGACTACTGATTTCCCTCTTTGGGGCTAGCCAATCAGCAGTTAGAATGAAGGTGCGGTGGGAGCCAGAGCTTTGTGATGCCAGCAAGTTATTGTTTCCTAGGTGGGGAAGCGACCCATATATGGTAAAGGCTACTGCAACAGCAAGGAATTAAAACATCTACTGTTATAGTGCAACTTACACAACTGTACTTTTTCTCTCCACTTAATTCAATATTTAGTGCTCTGTTCAAGGACTCTTAGAATTTAACCAAGGGCAGTGATGGCCCTTTACCCTTTTAAAAGTGAAGGGATATATTTTGCCAATAATTGCATTTAGGAGGTAACTAACATGTTTCAAGTGCTGTTGTTGGGCAGTTAACCTGGGAAACCAAAGACCAGTTAATGCTGTGAAGTAGAGTAAGAAGTTGATATTCTTTGAATTTTGTGAGCTTCTAGAAGATGAAATGTTAGAAGGTGGTGAAGTAGATTTAAGTGAAATCTGAGCATTAAAATGACAGTGGTCACCACGGACTGCGAATTTGTGAGATGTATTTATGATGAGAAGTGAGTGATTCTATGTAGTTTAGTTTCGTCAAGTGCAGAGTAAATTAGCTGTGTAAATACATGTAATGTTAAGTAGTGTAAAACTTGATTGTTTTTAAGATCTTTTAGGTGTCACTTTTATTATTTGGTGGATAGTGTTGACAAAATAATTTAAGGCAGGAAACGGATGTTAAATATACTGTTGCTGCATGCAGTTTAAATTTATTGCTAGTTATTAACTGCATTAGTAACTTTTTGGGGATTTTTTTTTCATTGAGCGTATGGTTTCACCCATACTGATATTGTGGAATTCTTTTTTTAAGTGAAAGCAATGTTCTTGGGAGAGTTTTTCAAGGGTTGGAAGGGTGGCCTAATGGTTAAGGTGTTTGCCTTACAAACACTGGATGCAGGGTTTGAATCTCACAAGGGATAATTGGCTAGGCTTAAAATGGCTTGCAAGGGCAGTTAGCTTAGTTCTAATTTATGAATCTTCCACCAATTTTATCACCTGACCTATTCCAGCAGATGTGGTTAAAAAGTGGGAAAGTAAGCAGAAGGATATACTTTTTTCACTTTAACCAAGTTTTAGATATTTATGATATCTGTGACACATAGCCTCAAAGATACTCCATTTGTTTCAAATATTGTGTACACATAGGTGAAACAATATAATACTTGATGTTCATTGTGTTTCACTGTTGCAGTCATTACACTTGGGTTATCCTGCTGGCAGGCAACCCACCTGCCAGCAGGATAACCCAAATGTAATGACTGCAACAGTGAATACACTCAAACATCTACATTTATGGTAGGTACACAACTGTACTTTTGTTGGCATGTGCCTAATAGCAATTGGTGCTTGAGAAATATTGCCAGTTGTGGAGGCCAAGTAAGGATTCTTAGTAGATAGGCCTGGTGTATTTCCTACTGAGGAAGAGACCTCTTTTTTATAGTAACACTCGATGTTCTGACTGAGATCACTGTTACAGTCTTATTCTTCATCAGAGAAATCAGAGTTTCTAGGATGTATGGTGGGAGTGGAAGACCAGGCGACAGACGTAGAAACAGATAATCCTTAAGGGGGCTTAAGAGCCATAAAAGCATGGAAAAACACTGGAGTAATATCCTGCCATTCTTTGTGGGGATCCTTAGCTATAGGGGCTACATGCTTAGTCTTCTCTTCCTTTTTCAAAGGAATATCAGCTTTAACAAATCTAGGAAGTTCAGATCCCTGCCTACATTCAGTGAGGGGAATCGGCCACCTGTTTCCTAACAAGTATTTGGATAATCCACTTGGGCCTCTCAGAAGTAATCAGTCATGGTTCCCTGTCCACATCTGCACCAGACATTTGCACAGCTACAGTGGACATGCATGTAGACAACTCCATGTCGGCCTGCAACTGGGTCATGGCAGAGGGAGCTGTGATTGGAACCAAATGATCCTCAGTTCTTTCGTCCAACCCAGTAGAGATTTCTGGTGGAGGCTGGACAGCAGCAGGATCAGTGCACTCCTTTTTGATTTTCTTCTTTAGTGGCTGAACATTAGGGTGAGTGGATTTAGCCATGGTACTCAGAGTCAAAAGCTTCAACCTCTGGTTTTCCAAATAAATAGAAAGCGACAACAGATGACTGTGGAATCTTTTAGAGATGAACACTGTGTGTGCTTGCATGTAGCACCCAAAGGAAAAAGACACTTTTATGTCTATCTTTATGGGAAATCTGCCTCCCACATTCACATGTTCCCTTTCTTGATGACATGTAAACTAAAAGGGTAAAAAGAAAAAGGAGGGGGAAGAGACCCCAATGTGGCACTTACCTTAAGCAGACTTGATAGTTGAACCAACTTGTTGATTAGCTTGCAGCCTGAATTCAGAGGTAGTTTTCAGACTTTGACTGACGGCAGAGGAGGTCCAAAGATTAGATGCTCATACATCTCATATGTACCTTATGCCTTGCACGTAGGACATATGTCTGATGTGCAAAAACTGGAAAGTGTAAAGGCTTTGGTATGCTGTTTGGATGTTCAGCTATCCTCAGCAGGATGTCCCAAGAGTGAAGAATACAGCAACAGTGATAAGGAAGGACATAATTTGATTTCATGGGGTCCTGATCATTTTTATGACATCAGAAGTAAAATCTCTTCCATTTGGCCTACTAGAATTTTCAGGTGTTGGGTTTCCATGCTCCTGGAGAACCCATAGTAAGTTCTCTGAAAACTGTTGCCTGAAAGGGATCAGAAACCTATCATCCATAAGCTCAGGTTTATGGATAACATGTTCAAAGGAAGTAATGATCCCTTCTGCTGTGTGATGAGATTCATCTTGTATGGTAATTTGTGGTGATGCCCCTGGGTAGATTAAAGGGGGAACCAGAGTCATCAATAAGGTTCTTGTTTTTTCTCTCTGGACCTTTAGTAATACTTTTGGAATTAATGGGAGTGGAGGGAAAGGGTAAAATGGCTACTGAAAGGAGAGTGCATCTGTTTTGTAGGCTGAGTGCCAAGGAATCCTGGTACAAAATAAGGAAAGCTCCCTGTTGCTCCCTAAAGCAAATTTGTTTTGGGTGTTCTTCATTTGTATCGAATGTCTGAGAAGACCTGTTTGCTTGGGATCCATTTGTGAGGATCTTTGATGCAGCTGTTTGGTGAGTCTTCTAGAATGTTGTCTTGTGATGGTATGTACACAGCGAGTATGGACATGTTGTTCTGGGTAGCTAGGTCCCAAGCAATCTGATCTAGTCTTCATAATTGGCATTATCTAGTCCATCACTTGTTTATGTACCACATGACACTGATGTCTGTGAATACTTAGAGGGTCTGATTTCCAGATGTGTGAAAAAAACTGAAGTGCTTGGTTGAGGATCCTCATCTCTTTCAGATTGAAGTATTCCTTCTTGAATTTGGGCTGCCACCTCTCCTGAACTCTGTGGATACATGTCTAGTCCCCCCAGTCTTTGTCCAAGGCATCTGTGTCCATCTCTTCAGCTGGAGTCTGTGGTTTGAAGGGGAAACCCTGGATTGAGATTCAGTTGAGCCACCAACCAGATTTCCTTTTTGAGACAGGTATGAAGTGGATCTCTGTGTCCAGAGGATGAGTGTTGGGACCATACTGGTTTCGGGTACTAGGGCCCCGAAAAGTTACCTGGTTGAGCATGTGTCAAGGAAGGAGATGGAGTGGAAGCAAGATGCAAGGCTTTGCACTGTCTCCTGAAACAGCTATGCCTGCATTTTCTTGGTGTCATATCTGCAATCCAGGAACTCTAGGTCCTGGGTGGTCTGCAGAGATGACTTTTTGTATTTGAGGGTGAACTGGAGACATTGCAGTAAGGTCTGCAGTGAGGTAGCCTGAATCAACAGATAGTCTAAGGGGAAATCTGAATTCCCTGAGTTCTAAGGGGAAATCCGAATTCCCTGAGTTCAGCTGAAGGCTAGTACTGGTGCTTTAGACACTTTGCATACTCTCTGGGCTGTGGAAAGCCCCAAAGGTGTAGCAGTAAAGGAATCTCCTGCAGCAGTGGTAATATGTAGATGGGCATCTTTTAGATCCTGAGAGCATAGGTGTGCCTGTGAAAAAAATATGAGGTAATGGAGTCTGTAGGGAGAGCATTTAGAAAGCTGGCACCTTTAAGAAGATGTTTAGCAAGGAGAGATCCAGTAAGGGTCCTCATTGTCCTTCTTTTCTTGGAACTATGAGCAGTCTGGAGTAAAAAACCTCTTCTTACAAATTTGGCAGGTACTGCTTCTATTGTGTCTTGGGTCTGTAGTTCCTGGAGGATAGGCAAAAGAAGCTGCAGTTGAAGGAGGAGGAGGTATATACTGTTCAAGGGAGGGAACTCCTTCCAAGACATGGCATAACACTTTTTATGATAGAAAGCACCCACTGGTCCATGGTAATCTTTTTCTAATTTGAAAAGGACCAAGTTCCTCTTTTGGATACCTGTGGATGACAGTACCAGTAGTAGCTGTTCTGGCAGAGGCCTCCACAGCATCATAACTACGTTGTATATTGTGTCTGGCCATTTGAGTAGCGTGATTAGCCAGAGACAAAATTTGTTGTTTGTATTCTGAGCCCTTGCAATGCACCACTACCTTGCTCAAATTGTTGAGGATGGCCAGCAAATAGTTGGTCATCTGGGTCTGGTAGTTAATAGCCCTGAAAACCAGAGTAGAGGAAGTATAGACCTCCTGTCCTCACCTTTCTGTGGCCCCACTGTCCTTTTCTGAAGGGAAGGCAATGGTGCTGGACAGCAATTTAGAGGGTTTATCTGAGGTGAGAGAAACTTCAGATGGGTCTTTCACACATTTTTTTATGCAGGAATTTAAGTTCTTCTGGAACTTTGTAGAACCTGTTTGGCCTTTTATGAGCAGGGGACTGTGAATCAGGAGTTGTAGCGGCAGAATAGAAGATGTCCTCCAGAACTGGAGGGACAGATGAAATTGCTGGAGTGCCTATTTCCAAGAGATTATAGTACCTTCTGTGGACCTTTGAAATTTGTCTAAACTCTCACTTGAAATGTTTCATCATGTTTAAAATAGTCTCCACAAAAGCCTCTTCCATAGGGGGGGTCAGGAAAGATGAAGTCTTCATAATCTGCAGGGACATGACCAAGTGATTAGATTTGAGAGGAGTAAGCCAGGGAATGGTCAGAGTCAGAGGTTTCCTCATTAGAGGAAGATGAATCCACATAAATTTTCTGAGGACTAGGAATGGGTGGAGAGCAGACAGAAAAGGTGATTAGAGCGCCGTAATGGCCTTGAGCAGACCTTGAAAAAAGTCCATCCACTCTTCTGTTTAGATGGAGGGTGAAGGGACATATTTTGTTTTTTGTCACTTTTTCATAGGTATGGCATCTGCTTGAATCAAGCAGAGTGGCTCAGATCCCTAATGTACCTCAATTAACGTTCCAGGAATCTCTTCCCTGAGTAAAATTTGGGAGATGCCTTCTGGTCCCTGTGAAATAGTCATGTGTCCTCCTCCTCAGTGGAAAGTCTCTTCAATCATATGGCCCTCTGACACCATACCAGCCTCTGGCGGTGTCACTATAGAGGGCATCAGAGGCAGAGTCAAATGTACCATTGGTTCTCAACTGAGCAGATTTATTGGAGTCATTGAAGAGACCGTCGGGCCTAGGCCTCTTGAGTTTTTTCTTGCAGGATGGAAGTATGAGTGGGGAGGCAGAACATGGCATATTGGAGTGGATCAGA
The DNA here is from genome assembly GCF_019279795.1 of Protopterus annectens. Lineage (NCBI taxonomy): Eukaryota > Metazoa > Chordata > Ceratodontiformes > Protopteridae > Protopterus > Protopterus annectens. Next base: position 884,389,252 of record NC_056726.1, on the reverse strand, counting down.
TGCTTAAGATGTTGGGTGTCTATGAAGGTGATGAAGGTGTTGAGTGAAGATGAATGGGATTGCAAAGTCTTGGGCACAAAGGTTTGGCAAGTGGAACAAACCTTGTAGTCATGTTCATGCCTGGCTGAATAGACAGAGTATGGAGAACTGTGTAGGGAATTTGCCTGTCACTGTCTCACTTACCCCTCCTAGTTGATATCTTACACAGATATGTCAAAGCAATGTATAAGTGTAAAGGAAGGTTCCCCAACAGGGCACTTATCTGTTGTTGTTTAGTAGCTGTGGTACCAATGGCCATATGTGATACCTGTGCTTGTGGTGGTGAGGATCTATGCTCGTACGTCTGCCTGTATACCCCCATGCTTGCGAGCTGAGGTCATCTGTTGAACTTAGAATTCAGGGAAGATTGATCTTCAGTACCCCAACTAGACGTCAACAGTGAAAACCCATCAGTTTAGAATACTGTAGCAGTGATCAGTAGGACACCTACTGTTACAAATTCTTGCACAACTGTACACTGTGGAATTACTGAAGACTGGGATGGGTCTAGTCTTCCCTGAGGTAGTTGTGTAATCAAGTCAGTCAAAACCAGGACTGGGTTTAATATATCCTGATACTGCCTGCCTGCTTAAAACCACATAAAGGAAACAATACCACTTCATAGGGATTTGTGGGATTGTAATGAATGGAAAGTTTGGGTGTAACACAGAGCTGTCTTCTAGAGGGATAGGAGCTATGACTTGTTAAGTCAGGCCATAAATAACATGTTGCAATGATGTGAAATAGTTGCTCTCTGTTCAATGTTTAGGTAAGTCACCATTTTTTTTAAACAAGAAACATTTTTATTAAATTATCATATATGATATAGGCAATCATATTTATAAAAATGAAAAACCATATTGACATAATTTTAGTTGCAAACATTATATATCATGTATAATCTATCCAGTCATTGTCAAACATTACATAGCTCATTCAAATCCTGCCTTCTTTTAAACCTCATTCCTCCTATACATGTATTGTTCCCCCAATTGCCATTTTTTCTATGTAATTTTCTCCTACCCTTTTCTAAAGATCCCAATTCCAGTTGTTTTATCTCTGTTACTATATTCACTACTTCTAGTACAGATGGTTTAGTCTTTGATTTCCATTTTCTAGTAATTGCTTTTTTGGCAGCCACCATAGTTAGACTTAGCAAAGCCTTACTATGTCTGGGCAATTCTAGTTCTGTAGCATAGCTCAAAAATCATTTCCTTAGTTACACTAATATGGTCTGACAGAGCAGTCTGCAGGGAATCCTTAGTCTGCCAACTCATTACACTCCCAGAAAATGTGCTCCCAGTTGCCTCTTTCTTCCCCATTGCACCATCAACATTTGCTGTCTACCTGAGGAACAATTTTTTAGTCTGATTGAGGTTTAAAAGTGCCTATGTAAACACTTCCAAGCAAAGATCCAAAATCTTTTAGACATTGTTGCACATTTGGTAGATATACATATATCCTCCATTGTTTTTTTTTTTGTGAATTTCTTATCCAATCTCAGTTCCCAATCCTTTCTATCCTCTTGTGATTGATTCTTATAGCTATCATGCAATATTGTGTATGCTCTGCTAATTATTCCTTTGCTTCTGTTCTAGATTCTGCTGAAAACTCTACCAGTGCTGGTCTTTTGCTTAGGAGGGGGAACAAAGTCTTACATTCTTTGCAGGCTGGCCATGGGGTCTATATTATAAGAGCGACGGTTGAAAACATCGAACACCATATGATCGATGTCTTCAAACATCAAACTTATAAAAACAACAAAAAAAAAAAAAAAAAGAAAAAAGTACCCCAGCAGGTTTAAGTAGGGGGGCAAGCCCCCCTGCACCCCCGCTACTTAAATATACAAACTCCAAGACCGCACTACATTGCAGTAAACTGAAATCTCCCCGTACTGAGATTTCCGTTTACACGTTCGATGTTCTCCACTTTCGCTATTTTTGTGTCAACAGTATCAGCTTCGATTTTGTCGGCTTTCAAGAATATAATATAGATCCCTGGCCATGATAGCTCAGGATATTACTATTTGACAGAATCACTTTCTCTGAAGAATTTATATTCCATAGGAGTTGAATTCAGTGACAGATTATCTGAACAGATCCAAGGCAAAGCAGCATAAATGGGTGTTGATGTCTTCCTTCAGATTGCCCATCAGTGAGGACCTCCTCAGATAGATCACTGTCTCTCCTCACTGAATTGGCAACCGAAGCTGATGTACTCCAGATTCCATGCAGGGAGGAATGGAGATTATCAGCCTCTTTAAAGGGGTGATTTCTGTAAGCTTGAGGGCTCATTTCAGAAATCCTTCTAAAGATTGAGAAAGGCAATCCAAAAATGTTGCTGGTGACCCCGTCTGGCCCAGACAACATTGGCTTTCCTTTCTCTTTATGTAGCCAAGGGCAGTTATCACAGGTCGCCTCACAGGATGGATTTGCTTGCATAACAAAAAGGCTCTCTCATTCATCCACATCTAAAAACTCAATCTGACTGACTGGAGGATGATCATCTAATTCCCTTCAGCCACTTTTACTCTGACAACCTGCTACAGGTAGTAAAGGAGGCAAGGGAAACTTGCTACAAGAAAATTTTGCATTTACAATTTGAGAAGATTTTCTTTCTGGTGTCGCAACAGAGGACTGGACCCTTATCAGCTGGGTATACCTATTCTCCTCCAATATATGTGTGAGCTGCTCAACTCACAGCTGGCATACATGTCTGTCGAGGGATGTCTTTCAGCCATTTCATCCTGCTTAACTATGGACCCCCATTTTCTTCACATTATGAGGTAAGACAGTTCTTAAAAAAACATCCTTCATATCATGCCCCAAAGAAAAATGATTTCTTCTCCTTCGGACCTGAACTGTATCCTTGACCAACTTTCTGTTCCTCCTTTTGAACCAACCTCTTCTGCATCTCTGAAGGATAGGGTAACCTTTAGGACTAATACATCTTTTATACCCAAGATGATCACTGGAATTTCTCTGAATCAGTCTGATTATCCTCCTACATTTACCTAATCCTTTAAATAAGGGGATAATCACTCCTTTATTAGCTGTCCACAGACGACCGAGATTCAACTTTTTTTTTTTTTTAACAAAAGGAAAGCCATCAAGAAATCTGACCAGTTTATTTCCCTTGGTAGAAAAAATAGGCTTTATCAGTTTTAGACAGTCTCCCATGTGGATTTCTCTAGTAATTTCTGTGTTATTCTTTGCATGGAAAATGTTTCCAGGTTCAGGTAAAAGCTCATTCTTCTAGAAGAGTTCCTTCTTCAGGACATTATTTCAAAAGTCATAATCCATTCTGGAAGCAGCAGCTTAGTCATCCAGTCATATTTTTAACATTATAAAAATTGATTCATTCTTTTGGGCCAGAGCTGATTTTGTTACATCCATTTAACAAGGGAATCTGGAACCTAGTTCTTTACCTCTGACATCCTCCCAGTCATCATAAAAGCTTTGGAAATCTTGCCAATTGTTAGCAGTGCTACAACATAGTGCAATTGTGTAAGAGCTTACTATGACATTATATTGTCATATAGATCACTGTTGCAGTATATGCACCCATACCTCTTTTACTCCACATTTTATTTTCTGTCGTCCATTGACCAAAGTGGACCCATAATACCCTATCCCTCTTTATCCTTTGTTATCCGAGTCCTCTTTACTGCGGTATTAGCCATAATTATTCTGAAAGCTTTGAAGATTTTCTTGTCTGTATATCCCTTATGTATATGCATGGAGTGTCATGCTTAGATCATAGGTTGGATGTACAGTGCAAAAGGAATGAGTCCAAGCTTTTGTAAACTAGCTGGACCTAGCATATCCTTGCAGGATATCTCCTATTTGTCAGCAGTACTGCAGCAGGGATCAATCTGAACATCAACTGTTATGGTAAGTTCTTACATAACTATATTTTTTGTGTAATGGCTACTAGTACATTGGTGGAGGGTAGGTGTTTGTCCTTTGAAACTGTATGTGATCTGTGACACTATTTCCTGTGGAAATGTTTGCTGGTACTGTTGCACGTGCTAGGATTTGTTGATGATGAACCATTGAAAAGTCATAGAATGTGATTAAAACCATGTGATGTGAAGTATTTTATAACAGTGTTCCCGTGTCTTGCAAAATTTCTTTGCTTGAAGTACAGTATTGTTGAGAGCTTTAAGTCTACTCTGGAGAAGTATATGTTCATTATTTTTTTCTCAGCTTAAATGGAGTTTGTATAAAAACATTTCTAAAATGATTTCTTTGAAATTTTATCTGTTTTGTTTTTATGTATTTGAGATGTTGATTCTAAGTGCAAGACACCTTAATCATTTTGGAAAGTTCTGTGTTTATAATAAAGTTGGCTTGTACTCTGAACTAGTTCTGGAGCTCAGAACAGTGCAAATGTCACTTCAAGATCACTAGAACATTACAATACTGTCCTGGACATGGTATCTTCATGCAGTGTGGCATGATGAAAGAGAGAGAGTTTGTGAATTACTAGGATGCATCTCTTACATGGTTAAGTCATCCAGGTAAGAGACTGGGTATTGCACAGTCATCTTCTTTTTAGTTGTCCGTGACCTAGGGAGTCTGGAATTCCTTAGCTGACTATCAAAGCAGACTACTAAATCAGAGAAACATCCTTCCTGTCAAAGTAACTACCTTGTTTTTTTCTAAATCTCTTTGGGTCCTTTCTAAATAATACTTAGATTCAGAATGTGAGTATTAACCTTCATTTTTTAAATTTGCAGCATGTATTCATAATCCTGCTTTATTTATCTAGAAGCTGAAGCACTTCCTGGTAGCCATCTAAGATGCCTTCTACTGTTGTGAATGATCAGAGATTACCATAGAACAAGTTGTAACTGCTTAAGATCAATTGTAAAATATTTGAGCAAAAAGCTGGAGTTGTATGCCTTTCCCAGTTTAGTGCATGTTGTATTACTGAACGCTTAGTAGGATTAAACAAGGCCCATACGGGCTGTTGCTGTCTTACTAAGATCCTCATTGTTTCCCACACTGATTCATATGTTCTGCTGTTCTCCTCTGGCATAGAAATGAGGAAGGGAAGGTGGCAATGCTGTATTAAACCCTTCAGGTATATGCATTATTCTTAAGTATACATGGTAGCTATTCTCTGTTCTCTCCCAAGAACTTAGATTTTTAAAAAGTGGCCAGCAAACCATACATGTAAGGTGTGTATCATAAATGTGAGTAGGTACTGTCCCCTTTCTTGTCTTGATTAAGGAGTTTATCCATTTTCAGTGTGAGTCTCGTTAGTCATAGAGTGTGTACTTAATTTAATTAATTCTTAGCTCTAACATGCCTCCAGTAATGTGCATGTTCTGGTTAGTTCTAACTTCCAAATTTTGGCAAATAGAGCCAGTCTTTCTCAGAGAGAACCAGTACAATTTTTTTTCTGAAAGGGGTCCTTAAACACTATTTTTTCATGAGATTCCTGTTTTGCCTTTAGTTTTAATTTCTTTACTGAGGATTTGTATTTCAGACACTTTGTGCTAGTCTAATCATGTGGTGTAAATTTACTTTTCATTGGAGCAGTACCGTGACACAGCAGATAGCATTTCTACCTCACAGTACCTGGTTCTGTAGTTTAGTCCTTTGCTGGGATGTTTTCTGTCCTGAGTGTGCAAGATCTGCCTGTATTAGAATGGAGTTTTGCTTGGCACTTTGGTTTCCTTCTATGTCCTACACCGCAAAAGGAAAGATGAATATCTTAATTTTTACAAGGAGACTCTACCCCTTGCACATCACAGTGCTCCTTCAGACTTGGAGGATAGGAAAAATAGTTACTGAAGGGGAAAAACTTCCCCTTTTCCCTTTCTCCAACTAGACCACATCTCAGTGGCCAGAGGTGAAGTGGCAGCCCTTCAGATTTTCTTGCAGGTGTTGCATGTAGTGTGTGTGTGTGTTTGTGTGTGTCTCCTGCAATAGACTGGTGTCCTCCCCATTATTGGCTTCTATTCCTTATTTCCACTGAGTGCCAGGGTAGGATCTGCCTCTACTTGAAACCTACGTTAGCAAGTATAGAAGAATAAAGAAATTAAACCATTATTTCTGAACAGTGTTATCTTTGTATGGGGCAGCCACGGTGGTGCAGCGCTTAGCGTTGTCACCTCACAGCAACAAGTTCTCCGGTTCGATCCTTGGCTGGGGTGCCTTTTGTGAGGAGTCTGCATGTCCTCCCTGTGGTTGCATGGGTTTCCTTCGGGTGCTCCGGTTTCCTCCCACATCCCAAAGACATGCTGTAGGTGGATTGGAACTCTAAATAGGCCCTAAATATGAGTGTGTGCATGTGTGTGCCTTCAGTGGCAGGTTGGACGCCGGGCTGGCAACTCGACACTGTAAAACTCTACTGCCAATCATGAGCAGACAGGTGATCCGCTGTGGCAACCCCTAACTGGGAAAAAGCCGAAAGAAGAAGAAGTGTTAGCTTTGTATGGTTGATTTTAGAACTATAGCTTTTTTAATCTTGATTTTATGAAATAATTAATGTTCTGTACCTTAACTTCTAGCCTTACATAGAACAGAACAGCTTAATATTTCTTTAAGCGTTAACTTTATTATAAACTTGTTTCCCATTTTATAAGCATAATGGCACTTTTCTGATTTCCCAGAAACAGATACGATATCTATTCTGTCTTGTTCTACTGTTTTTTTTATCTCATTCATTAGAGAGAGAGAGTAACCTTAAAGAGGAGAATTACCTCCATAATGACTTTTGAGCAGCATGTTAACAGTGTCACAAAAAATATGGAAATTAAATTCTTGGTTGGCATGTTCAAAGGCTTTTTCACACTTATGCAGCTTTCTCCTTCTGCAGCTTTCTCTGGAACTCTTCAGCTTTCTAGGAGATGACCGTATTTGTTATATTTCTGTTCTTGCTACAAATTCTTTAGTCGATCTTTTGTACACATTTTCACGAAGTAGTACAAATGGGATACATTTTCTAGGCATAATCCCTTATTTGCCTAGGCACTTTCTCTTGAATTTGCATATAGATTGTAATGCCCCCCATCAGTGATGTATTCTTCGAAGATCAGGTTAGGAGTTGGAATACTGTTTAGTTTCCTTCTGTATGAGCTGTAGCTGAAGGTAAAACAATTCTACAAGTACTGTGCATTGCGCTGTGAAGATCTGTGGTGTGCACTTGTTTTCAATTTTACCTTCAAGATTATTAAGGTGCTTTGGCCAAAAATACTGTTAACATCTTACCCATCTTAAAATCCATAAATCAGTCACTGACATAAAATGAAGCAGCAAGTTCATGAGTTAGAATTCATTATAAACTGAAGTAAAATGTCATTTTTTTTAAACTAGAAACATCTTTATGAAATTATCACATATGACGTTGGCAATCACACATTTGTATAAATGAAAACAAACATAATCTTATTTGCAATCATTATATATCACAAACCAAATTGACAATTTAGTTGCAAACACTACAACACTACATTACAATACATTGCAAAGATTAAACCATGATTATAAAGTGTTTGTCTATAATGGCTAAAAGAAAGGCAAATGTGATGCAGAAATTCATAGATAAGGATCACTTGGCCTTGTGGAGGGGAGGCAATCATGAAAGCAATAACAGAACAGATGATCCAGAGGGAAATCAAATGTAAGAAAATACCACTGTTGTTGGTGGATCTTGATGCAGAGAATGCATTTGACAGAGTAAGCTGGGACTTTATGAGCAGGGCAGTGGAAACATTTGCATTCCCAGATAAAATTATAAGGTTGATTAAGGGGGTATATGAAGGATTGGAGGTGAAAATTAAAGTGGGTGGGTTTCTCTCTGATAATTTATGCTTGAGCAGAGGAACCCGGCAGGGGTGTCCTTTGTCCCCTTTATTATTTGCATTGTATTTAGAACCATTGGCAAAGAAAATAAGGGACTCAGACATTCATGGATACAATTGGTATGATAGTGAATAAAAGCTTGCTCTATTTGCAGATGATATTATTTTATATATGACAAAACATTTGAGACAGTTTCCAATCTTTTCGGGATACAAAATTAATGAAGCTAAAACAAAGACAATAACTATCAACCAGAGGAGGAGTTGTGTACAGCAATAAATGGAGAGTTGAAGGATTTTATCTGGGAGGGAAAAACAGCAAGAGTCAAGTGAGTAACCGATTCTTGCAATAGAACAAGACTGACTTGGGATTACCTGATATGAAGAGGTATTTTACAGCTACATAGTTAAGGCTCATTTACATAGCAAAAGCAGAAACCTATAATTCAGAGTGGAAGGGGATGATGAAACAGGGGAGTAGCTCAAGAAACAAGGAGAGACTGGGATTTTGAATGCAGACCCAAAAGGAGAATAACAGTAATCATACAGAATATTATATTTATAAAGTAGCAGAAAGTGCTTTAAGAACTAAGCCAGCAAGGGAATGGAGAAAAGAGATTCTACTGATAGGGATGACTGCAATTAGGGATACAGACAGTAGGCAAGAGGGGGACTTATTGGAGAAAACTGGCAAAGGATCCAAGATATTGGGAGCAAATAACTAGAGAGGGAAAGATGACAAAATGGAAAGACGCCAATAATTTATTTGGACTGCAGGTTAGAGATTGCTTTCCCTGTCAAGTATTGATGCCAGAGTATAGGCAAAGAGAAAGAAATGGGGGCTCCTAAATGAAAGACCAGCACTGGTGGAGTTTATAGTAGAATCTAGAACAGAAGCTGCCATTAAAAAAGGAGTAATTAAAGCTTATAAAATATTGCATGATGGCTATACGAATTAATCAGAGGAGGTTAGAAAGGACTGGGAAGAGAGACTAGATTATCAATTCACAAAGAAACAATGGGTGGATATGTATACATCTCCCAAATATTCAACAAAATCTAGAAGAGTTAGTAATTTTGCTTCAAAATGTTTACATAGATATTTATATACCCGATGTAGACTCTAGAGAACTTTTCCTCAGGTAGACAGCAAATGTTGGAGGTGTGATGGGAACAAAAGAGGTAACTGGGAACATATTTTCTGGGAGTGTGATGAGTTGGTGGACTTACACATATGCCTGCAGGATGCACTGTCAAAGATGCGGGGTGGGCATTTTGGTGTAATGAGGGAGATGATTGTTATGAGCTGTGATACCGACTCAGAATTGTCTAGATGTGCTAAGGCCTTACTATGTCTAATTATGGTGGCTGCCAAAAAAGCAATTACTAGGAAATGGAAATCAAAATCTACACCAGCTATATTAGAAGTAGTGAATATAGTAGCAGAGATAAAGCAACTGGAACTGAGCTTTTTAGAAAAGGGTAGGAGCAACCTACATAGGAAAAAATGAGAATTGTGAGAACAGTATATAAAAGGGAGGAATGAGGTTTAAAATAAGGCAGGACTTAAATGAGCCATGTAATGTTTGAAAATTATTGTTTAGATTGTCAGTGATGCATGTGTGCACCTGGGAGTGTCTGTATTGGTTGTGATGTAAAATACTTGCAACTAGGATTGTGTCGGTGTGTGTTTTCATTTATATAAATGTATGCTTGCCTGTGTCATAAGTGATGGTTTAATAAAGATGTTTCTTTTTTAAGGACAGCAATTGAATAATTTAGGTTATGTTGCTTATGTTATAACATTGTATAGCAGTATATGTGATGTAAATGTGAACTTGTTAATACAGTTTGGTTTACTTTATATAAATGTAAATTTGCCTTTGTCACAAGTGATAATTTAAGAAAGGTGTTTAATATTAAAAAAAATAATTTATTTGGCAGATTAGAGATTGTCTTCCTTATCAAGTGTTGATATCAGAGTACAGGCAAAGGGAAAGAAATAGGGGGCTCCTAAACGAAAGACCAACACTAGTAGAGTTTTTAATAGACTGTAGAACAGAAGCTACCGTTAAAAAAGGAATAATTAGTCGCGCATATAGCAATAACCCACGCCTGGGTGTGGGTAATGCTAAATTTACCCACGGTTGGCGTGGTTTGGTCCCGAGGGCGAAGCCCGAGGGGACCAAACAAAGCCAACCGTGGGTAAATTTAGCATTACCCACACCCAGAAGTGGGTTATTGCTATTATACCATGACATTATTTAAGAAAAGAAACTGTTACTTTTCTTAAATAATGGCATAGTATAATGCCTGTTTACTGCCCTTCCGCAGATGTCTGGCATCCGCGGCAGTTCTGATGTACTGCGCGCCTGCGCAGTACATCAGAGTTGAGCAAAAGCAACAGAGAAAGCAAGATCTCCGTTGCTTTTTTTTAGTGTCTCGCTATGTTAAATGAGTTTAACATAGCGAGACAGTTTTAAAATAAGCAACGGACATCTCCGTTGCTTATTTTAAAACTGTCTCGCTATGTTAAACTCATTTAACATAGCGAGACACTAAAAAAAGCAACGGAGATCTTGCTTTCTCCGTTGCTTTTTTTTAAAACACTGTCTCGCTATGTTAAATGGGTTTAACATAGCGAGACAGTGTTTTAAAAAAACGGTAATGGAAAAAAGTCCGGGCGACTGGACCTTTTTCCATTAGTATAACTCGATTTACAACGGGCACGCTGGCCAATCAGCGTGCACGTTTTGGGGGGGTCATGGTATAATATAAAATATTACATGACACTTATAAGAATCAATCAGAGGAGCTTAGAAAGGAGAGCGAAGAGAGATTAGGTAACCAATTCTCAAAGAGACAATGGGGGGATATATGTACATCTCCCAAATATGTAACAAAGTCTGTAAGATTTAGGATCTTTGCTTGGAAGTGTTTACATAGGTATTTTTATATCACAAGTAGACTCCAAAGAATTTTTCCTCAGGTAGACAGCAAATGTTGGAGATGTGATGGGAAGAAAGAGGTAACTGGGAACATATTTTCTGGGTAATGAGTTGGTAGACTTTAAAGATTCCCTGCAGACTGCTTTTTCAGTGATACTGGGTGAGCAGATTGGTCTAATTAAGGAAATTATTTTTTTGCGCTACGATACAGAATTGGAATTGCCTAGACATGGTAAGACCTTGTTGAGTCTAATAATGATGGCTGCCAAAAAAGCAATTACTAGAAAATGGAACTCAAAGTCTAAACCAACTTGACTAAAAGTAGTGAATATAGTAACAGAGATAAAACAATTGGAATTGGGATCTTTAGAAAAGGGAAGGCGCAAACTACATAGGAAAAATGGGAATTGTGGGAACAATATATGCAGAGGAGGAATGAGGTTTAAAAGAAGGAAGGAGTTGCATGAGCTATGTAATACTTAACTGACAATTACTAGCAAACATTATCATTTATAATTACTGTTGTCTCAACGAGGTTTGTGATGTATGTTTGTAACTAAAATTGTGTCGGTATGGTTTGTTTTTCATTTATGCAACTGTAAGATTGCCTTTGTTATGTAATTTAATAAAGTTTTTTTTTTTAATTAAAAAAAAAAAAAAAAAAAATTAGATTGTAATGCGGCAACTCCAGGCCAAAAAGAGCCAGGAAGTGATCAGAATAAAAGACTGGTACCACCACCAGGTCTGAGGTTGTGATATTGTTTAAGAAGTTCAAGTTTAAAGTATGTTCTAGCTTATTGGTTGCAGTGGTGGTAACCTGAGCAAACCCAAAACACCTGTTTTCTTGTCAATTGGGTTTTTGTTTTACCTTTTAAGTTTTGACTTCTTGGAATAACATAGTGGGACCTTGAGGAACCATTTTCTTATACCGAAAAGATCATGTATCCCCTACTTTAAAGGAATTACAGGCAATCCAAAAAAACTCAAGTCAGGTCTGGTATCCCACCTGTGATCCAGAGAGTGACAAGACTAACAAGAAACACTATACAAAAGATTAGTCCAGTGAAATCACTATAGCTAGCAAATCTAGGAGACTTTTTCTGGTGCCATCCCTGTCAGAGGAATGAAGATGCCTTGTTGAAGTTTCAGATAGTTTAGTTAGGTTGGTAGATCAAGTTCAGGAACACTTGTCCATCTACCGACTCAACAGATTTAACTGCTTGACTCCAAAGGGAAGGCACCAAGAAAAAGAGTCTACTAGATCTGCTAACTAAATTGATTTTATCTAGACTAATCTTTTCTACACTGTTTCTACTTTAAAGGAATGGAAAGTCCCTTTTAATGGCTGTTCTGCATATTTCTCTGAGGTATTCTAGCATATGCTAGCCCTAATTCTATTGGTAGCATTCAAGAGCTACTGTTGCATTTCATGCTTGTAAATGCAATTTATTTATTAAAGGAAATTTGAAAAGTGTACTTCTAAAGATTATATGTGTCCTATTCCACTACACTGGACCATTATACAGCATATATGTATAAATAAACTATGCTACTTTTAAAGACTGAGAAGGGATTATGAATTAAATGTTGTAGGACAGCAACGAATCCCTGCCTACTGTGAGTTTTCTCATCCATCTCTTAAGTTATACCTGCTCACCATTGAAGTCTGCATGGTATTTTTTGTAATATTTTTTTAAATGTTTTAAAACTGTATAAACAGAACACTACCAAATAAATTTATATGCATAACTCAACTTAGAATTTAATAAATAGTAATAACAAAAGTAATTACATACAATATATAAATAGTAAAATAAAAAATTATTTCCACCAAGTAACAAGAGCCTGTTGTGAGGAATTTTGATTTTCTGAAAAATATAAAGATTGAAACAGTTTGGCAGTAAGTAATTGTTGTGGGTATTAAATGCAAGGTATGATAGGTTCATAGGCTATTACTAGGCCCCCCTGAGGGGCCTTTCTAAGCTTAGCCTTACTTCCCAAATGTATCTGGCAGGTTGATACTCTAGGACTGTTTTACCTGGTATATATGTAGACTTGGGCATGGGTGGTATAGGTTCAAAGAGAACTGATGGTCACACAAGTTTTTTTGAATAATGCAGTATTATTACAACTAAAGATTATTTGACCCAGGTGGGACAGGAACCCACAATCCCCAGCTTCAGAGAATCCACATGATGTAACACACAAAGAATTACCAAGAAGAAATATCCTGGAATGGCCATTTAATAAACCAAGGGTATTGGAATTTGAATTAAGGGACATGTTTGCTTCTATAATCATGTGTTTCTTAATAGGATTTCAAAGATCTTTTCCTATTATTTTATATTAGAGTTATTGTCATTGCTGTTAGACAGTAGTTTACATGATTTTAGTTTAATAAAATGTATATTACATGTCTGAGTAGTAAACATTAAAAATGCTGCTTATTATTTGCCTTTAATATTATATTTTCATAGAGTCGTAGATATTTCAAGGCCGCGGAGTCTCATGACCATTCTTATTGCCAGTAATCCTCTATTACGCAGCACTTCCTTTAACCCTTAACAAGGAGGCACATACCAGTCAGTCCTTGTGTAAAGTTTTGGATATCCAGCTAGTTTATGTTTAAAGGAAGATAGTGAGTCACACAGCTTAACATGTAGGGGAAGTTTATTACAGAGGTTTGGGAGGTGCTGGGTTATAAACTCATCTTTCCACCATATTTTATCTGTTGGTAAAGATTTAGGTCCATGGTTCTACTATTGATGGAGATATTAGACTTGCAGAGAAACATGATATCCAAGACCCTTTGGTCTCTTATGGCATGTTAAGGGAGACCAAGATCTCCCTTCAAATGTTTGTAAGATACTGAATAAAGGGATAGAGCTTCCAGACTCCCTTGTTAGTTTAGGGACTTTAGGCCTATGATCTTTCTTATTAAGAACACTTGGGGCCTTTCTAATTGTTTGATATGTTTAATGAGGTATCAAATGCTCATGAATTCAAAAAAGCTCTAAAAGCTTGGTGGCTGAACTCCTGGACATGTCCCTGTAAATACCCTACTTAACTTAATACTCTCTTTTTTTCCCCTCTATTTCCCTTATTCTCATGAGCCTCTCGAACTACTTCTCTATATTACTTCACTTGCTTGTTGCCCTTCTCTTATTTCTACATCATGTAGCTTGTATCCCTTCTCTTATTTATATGTCCGTTATTGAATTGTACAGTTACTTTGCATATTATACCCATCTATGTTAAATAGATTAATCGTTGTTTTTAAGGCTTGTTTAGCCTCAGTATGTATAATTATTTGTATCTCTTAATTTGTTTAGCCTCAGTAAGTATAATTATTTGTATCTACTAATGTGTTCTTTATTGGAGCTTTCCTCCTGGACCTCTGCTGAAAAAGGGCTTATGCTCATTTGGACATTCTTGGGCAACACGTCAAGTAAATAAAATAAGGCAGTGATTACGCCTTTAGACCTTGATTTTGGTAATTGAAGGATTTCATGACAGCTGTTATTAAAGGGTGCTGAGAAGAGAGTGAGTGAGCTACCAACCCAAGTATCTAGAGAGTTAACTACAGTTTTATTCTTTAGGGGTGTTTTGTCTAGACAGTCAGAGAGGGAGGAATGTTTCCTACCAAAAGTGATATTACACTTTTTAGCATTTAGTTTGGAGCCCATTTTTAGTACACCAAGAGTTAACTAGGGAGAGTTAATTCTGAAGGGTTTGGGTGTCATAGCGTAATTTAACAACAGTCTCCAGTTTGTAATTATTTGCATACTTTGTCAGCCAGAGGTCTTGGCTGTCTGCTTGGAAAACTGTGAAATAAATAACAAAAAGGAAAGGTATCGGCACTGAGTCTAGAGGGACACCAGTAATCCCCTTCATACTTCCTGATGAGGCACCTGCAACTTGCACTCTGTGGTTTCCTGTCTTTCATCCAATTACTTATCCTCCTTAGCACGTAAGGGTCAATTTTTAAAGCATTTAGATTTATATGATGCCAGCATGGGGACTGGGTCAAAAGCCTTTGCCAGGTCAAGATACACCATCTTCATTCCAATGCAACTACAGCCTTTGTAACCCTTTCAGAGAAATTTGCCGGATTAAATAGACTGGCTTTGTGATGGTAGTTCCTGTCTGTTAGGGATCAAGTCTAATAAGATTCTTGATATCACAATTTATGAGGTCAGTTATATGTCCCATGGCTTTACGGAGGAGGCTTGGAAGGCCTGCAATTACCTGTGCCAGTCGTGAGGTGACCCTTATGGAGGGGCATCACTGCTGTGTGCCACTCATCAGTGAGAAAAACTGTAGATAAATGTAAATTAAATATTTACGGAGTGTGTATGCATGGGTATGTTTACCATAATTAATAAAATAATCAAAAATATTGTTAGGTCCCAAGTAGTAAGCATGCTTGTTTTTTGTTAGCACTTTCAGTAAATGATCTTTAAAGACAATTGGGGAGTAAGAGATTCAGATAACTTTGAATAGAAGTCTTAGGGGTGAAGTTAGCACTAAATTGTTCACAAAGGTTTTGGCAATGTCATTTGGGTCAGGAAAGGAGGTCCTGTTATGAATAAATTCTGAACAATGTAGTATATTGTTTTATTTCTAGTTTTCTAACATAACTAAAGGAAGATTTATGATTTCTTGGTTTTAAGAGTCAGCTTAAATTTGTGGGCTCCTGTAGTGGAATTTATAGTGTTCTGCAGTCTTTTATTTTGTAATGCTTTCGATGGTATCCATGAAAAGATGGATTTTTGGATCTACTAAATAATTTAAGGAGCTTCTGTTTTGTTGTATAGTTATTTATGAATGCGTGCCACCAGGGTAGTTTGTTTTTGAATTTCACATGATACTTGGGTCTTGTACTGACTACTAGTTCTATGTACTTTTCTACATGAGTTTGAAATTCCCTAGTGAAACATGCTGTTGGTCTGAGGAATTTTGAAATTTTATCACATAGGTTGAGGTAACATGTTTATAGTTCTTAAATTCAGTGGGCTTTTTTTGCAGGAGCTTTTGGGAGTTTAAAGGCAAAGTTTATCATCAGACTTCACTGGGGAAGGGGATTACCAGAGGTGTAGTCCAAAAGGCGGGCATATTTGTAAGAATTGGATCAAAAATGCTGCATCCTCTAGTAAGTTTATTTTATTTTTTATTTTGCAGTTTGCTTATAAAGTAAGTCAGCTGTTCAGTTGATCCTATTCAGTCATTCACTGCCTGGAAGAAAAACATCACAAAAGAAAACATTGCACAGGAAAATGACAAAAATGCACGGTGTAATGAAAATGACTGCACTAGGAGTTTGCAAAGTGAGGAGGTTATAAGCAACCAGGTATATTGCCAGGTCCAATGGAGAAAGTGTTTTTGGTCTTAGCACTTTCAGTAAGGGTTCTTTAGAGATAATTGGGGACGTAAGGGATTCCAGTATTTTGGGGCTGTAGCTAGATGTCTGAGGGATGAAGATGGCATTAAATTTGTGTGCATAGTTAGTGCCAATGTTGGTTATGTCAGAAAAAGAGGCCCCATTGTGAATATATTCTGAGCAGTGTTTGGTATTTAGTTTTCTAGCATAGCTAAAGAAGGATTTAGACCCACGGTGGTGGTGCTGCGGTAGCGTTGTCGCCTCACAGTAAGACGCTGTCCAGTTCGATTCTCAGCTAGAGCGTCTTCTGCGTGGAGACATGCGTGAATGGGCGTACCTTCGTTGAAGGTTGTGCGTCAGGCCTGGCAAGCCGGTACGTAAAAATCAACTGCCAATCATTAGCGGACCGGAGTTCCACTGTGGCGACCCCTAACCAGGAAAAGCCGAAAGAAACGAACAAAAGAGACCAGCCTAAGTTCATGAACTGAACATTCACCAGTAGCTCAAGTAATTTTTTGTTTATTAAGTTTAGGTATTTTTGGGTATATCCTACATTGGAGATGTAGATGCCTCATTTATTGAAGGGTAGTTAAAGAAACCCAAAATAATGTTGTTTTTAATCATTTATAGAACAAAGAAAGAATCTTACTTGATTATTAGAGGAGAAAGTAGGTGTTTTGTAACAAATCTGTTAGTTGATAATAGATCCTATGTATCGCGATCTGTCTATTACTTAGTGAATTACTCAAATGATACTGACTTTCATAACAGAGTATTGAGTCCTGTTATTTTGAGATTCAGAAAAATCCAAAATATCAGTTCAAAAAGTTAGTAAAGAAGCATTACAAAAACGTAATCATCATTGCTGTAACAGTGCTCCACCCAGTGCGCCTCCCATTGGGGGTCTTTGCCCCTACCCTCCCACTTTCTAAATATACTGCCTTTGCATTTTGACAAACTTACCCTGTAGCCTTACTTCAACTAAGTCAACCTCAAATTTAAATTTCATCAGTAACAATTCCACTGCCAAGACAGGGCATCTCTGACATTTCAGATCAACTCATCTGTTTAAATGATATGGTAAATGTTAATAAAATGAAACCCGACAAACTGTAGTGCTTCCTTTCAGTCAACATAAGCTGGACATAATTTGAATTTTTACCTGTTTTTATTTTAAAGTTTAAATTTGTACAAGAGAGTCTGGTTGTCTTAGGGGAGTATTTAATGTATGATCTATTTGTAAGCATTACATCTTTCAAGTTAGAAAGTGCAGCTGTGGATATTACTGCTCCAAAGTAGTGGGATGTGAAACCCACTTATACAAACTCCATAGATGTTTTTAGTAATTGATTCGAATGTACAGAAATTCGGACTACGTGTGTTTGTGGACTGTTTTACAGTGAAATAACTGTTGCTTATCTAGTATGTTAATAGTTTACTATGGAGCCATTAGAATACTCATTGCTACTAAATATCCAGGTTATTTGTTTTGTCAAATTTATATTCCGAGTCGAATTTTAAGCTGTCTCTGATGTGGAATTTTCTTGTTTTTATACAGGCCTCGTTTGGGAACAGTAATGCATCGTGTGGTTGGACTGGGGGTAGTGTACTTTATTTTTGCGGCAGTAGAAGGAATTTTAAGGGTAATACAGGTAAAACTGTACTGTGCTTTTCTTTGTTTAAATATTTTATATAAAGTTTATCATCTGTTTAAAAACGTGGGGTATTTCAGTGAGGGATATATTTATCACAGTGACTGTATATAATTTAACTGAAATAATTTTCTAACAATATATTGTATTTACTCAGAAATTTCCAATCATATATTTTAGTCAAGCAAACAGATAATTGTTGTGAAGAACATGTTAAATTTAATTGAATGACCTTCTAAAGTTAAATGCTGAACATGCCAGCACATTAGCTAATCTAAGTTAAAAATATTTTTTGTGGAGAGTGATTGGGGAGGTTTGCTTTAAATGTCCAACTGTACTTAATCACTTTCCTGCATAATGAAAAACTGAGCATCTTTTTACATGACTCTTGGGCTTGCAGATTGCTTTATGTAAAAACTGCACACAAAATGTGTTGCTTTATGCTGAAAATAATATAAAAAAAGTATGGAATATGTGCTCTGGTGTGTAATATATTAACTGTTTTGTACTGTAGGTTTACACAATGAGCTTGATAAGTGGTGAAGTCATGAGCTGAGTTCTGTAATCCTGTATTACAACATGATAAATGTACTGCACAGAACGGATTCCCCTACCCCACATATCCATTTTTATTTTTTATTATGTAAGATTTCCCATTGACTACAATGGGCTGTGTTTATTTACTCTGTTTCTGCTGAATAGGATTTTATGTATTTAGCTTATCTTTTTATGAATTTAGTGTATCATGAGTGGCATTGTACTTTAGTAGTGTCAGATCATTGTTATTGATGTAGTATAGTGCGAGCTATGTTAGGATTTATTACTTCAAGTTGGTTATTTTTTTTAGTTAGTTTAGAAGGAATGAAGAGAACAAAACAGTTTGATGTGCTTCTCTGTTCAACCCACTAAAATATGAATACAAATGTGTGATTTTGTGTTTATACAAATTCCTGATTTCCAATATTGCTGTGTCTTGCGAAATTCCTCTTTCTCCAAGATCAGTACCTTACTCTGAATTTCAGTGATCTCTGGTTTAGTGTGGACATGTAATACGCATGTAGGAGGTTCATTTGTGTTGTACAGTGACATTTAGTGTTGCCTGTATTTTATGATCATTTCACAGCTTAGTACTCGTACCTTTTAGTGTAAAATGCTTTTTTGTCATGGAGTCTGACTGGGTCTGTTTTGCCTTAAATGCTGTTTGTCATTTGGCAAGCTGTGGTTAGTTTCCGTTTTTTTTTTTTTTTTGTATTTTACATTCTACTAGCAACAAGTGTATTGTCCAGGAAGTTGATTTATGGGACCAGCACTGTTTTCAAGATTTGTGATTGTAGCTTTTGTGTACAGTGTGTAAACTTTGACTATCTTACATGATCCAGTCCATACACTTAGAGGAAGAACTGGTTGCCTCAGGTGGCACAAATACTGCCATTGCTTTTCCAAAATTTTGAGCTCATCCCAGAACTCCCAAAACACTCATATCTTCCCTGTCCCTCTCCCTTATTGATGTCATTTACTGCTGAACAGTTCGAGACAGATCCCTCAGTTCAAGCCTCATCAGACTGATTTCTATTTTTCCACATCACAATTTCTTTAATTAGTGTAGTTAATGAGAAATAGGTTAGTTTTGACTATTTGCTTCTGTTTCTGAACTTCCATTTAGTTTATCTGGAGATAATAGCTGCCACAGTAAGGCATAGTCTGCATTACAACATCCTTTTTACTTTCTACATGATAGGTTATTGTAGGTTAGTTTATCATTCTTTGACATTGTGGAGTTTAAATTTAGGATAATTGTTGTGGAATTGCTGAGTTATTAATTAAATATATATTGCAGCTGTTTTTGGTTTTGCCATAACTTTGTGGAAACAGTTTTCAGGGGTTTTGACTATTATTCAAAGTCTTGTGTAAAGGATAATGGCCACTGGATTTAAAAAGTGCACCAAGTGTGAGCTCAAGATCTTCCTCAGGACACATGATTAATGTGTAGTGGTCTGAGAGGTGGGGGTGTGGAATCACCTTAAGGCAGATTTAAGAGCTGAGCTGCAAAACTTTGGCTCCAGAACTTTACTGGAACATAAAATGAGTTAATCCTAAAATGATTACTTCCCTCTGAGGAAAAGAGGAGAGAGAAGAGAAAAATAGAGAGAAAGGAAAAGGTAGACAAGATAAAAATAAGGAGAAAAGAAAGTTAGACAAACCAAAGTCTAAAGAGTTGGGCAAACTTACTTTGCCAGAAATGCCCAGGACAAAAGTCTCACCAGTTACACTTTTGACTAAAGATGAGAACGGTCAGACATCTCCTTCTGCTTTGCCTCATATAGGCCACACTGCTGCTTCTGACACGGCTTTGAGGAGGAGGGCAGGCAGCTTTTCCATGGAGCAGGAGTTATCAAGATATTTGGATTCTCATCTTCCTATATCCTTTCTTTGAGGTCAGCAAGGTTTGTTCAGAGCCGTTCATTGCATATGGATTTGGACCAGATGGTAAGGGCTTTAGTTGAGGCACAGTTTCAGTTTGACTATCTTGTCTTCTTCCTTGGAATCTACTGTGGCTAGCAAAAGATAGTTACTTTGCATATCCTATGCTTCTTCACCAGGTCCTTTTTCAGAACCAGGAATTTCAGAGCCAAGAGAGATTTCTACACCGTCCGCATTGGTGGTGATCTTACTTCTGTCGGCACCGACTCCCTTGGTACTGGTAAGCTCAGTGCCTGCCCTTTTCTGTCCAAGGCCAATAGGCACTAGAGTGTTGAGGCTGGCATCTCAGTTCCAGATTCAGCCACAATCTACTTGGTGCCATTCTCAGTACTGTCACCATCCCTTGGTGTCTCATCCACCCACCCTTGGCATTGTTTGTACCTTTGGTGTCAGGACTGAGGTTTCAGCAGTCACCATCAAACAGACAGCATCAACTCTCTTGGCACCAATGTTTACACCTTTGGTGTTTCAGTTTTTAGAGAGGATACCCAAGCAACCTGAGATGCAGGTAAGTGCGCCATCTACCTCAGCTTCCATGTGACACCTGTTTAGAGTCTTGACCCCAACATCTATGTCCCACAAAGAGTCAGACCCTGCCTATCAGGAGATTACTTCTTCTACATGCAGTTGGATGAGTCCACTCCGTGTTCCAAGTAAGAGAAGGTACAAGAGGCACCTTGACTCCCTAGCAGAATCTCCCACCGTGATAATTTTGATGAGGATGATTCCCAACAAACCATTCCAGAAAAACACATTTTAGGAAGTTCTAGAATTGTTGAGGTAGAGATCTTGGATCATTGACCCTCTAGCTTGACTGCATAATATATCTGGTTGTGGAAAGGGCTTGGCAAGAACCCAGTGTGGTTGAGCTCTTCCCAAGAAAAAAGGGCAAGATCCTGTGGCCTCTGAAGGATTAGTGTTATTGGAGTAAGGCTTTGTAGTAGTAGTAGTAGTTAATAAATGGGAGCCCTTTGCTGAGTACCCAGCAGTACATCTGGCAGATGGGGCTTCTAGAGCAGTTGTTTATATGGAGAAGCTTCCTGTTGGGGAACTGAACTACCTCATGCTCTTAATATATTTATTTTATTTATTTATTAACATTTGTTAACCGTGAAAGTCTGACTTGGAACAAAGCCAATTTTCATCGGAGGACCAGGGAGAAATGCTCCAGACACATGTCTTTGAAATGTGGGAGGAAGCCCACATGAACACAGGGAGGACATGCACACTCCACACAAAAGGCACTCCAGCCAAGAATCAAACCAGAGAACCTCTTGCTGTGAGGTGACAATGCTAGCGCTGTACCACTGCGCCGTCCAATATTCTCAGTGAGAGTTGGCAGAGAAGATCATTGAATCATTGAAATAGTTGCTTTACAGCACCCAGTGTCAACAGAGTTGCAGGTTGTAACTATACAGTGGTTTACTGCAGTGTCCATGCAGCTCATTCACAGTGCAGCTGATGGAGTTGCATGGGCAGCTGGAACAGGCAGTATAATGAACTTCAAGGTGTCTTTTACAGTACCCATTTGATGGGTCCTCCTGTTTGGACCCAAGATGAAGAAACTTCTAAAGATAAAATAGGAGGAGAAAGTTCTGTCTGGAGCTAGGGTAATGTTTATGGCCCCTCAACAGTCCTTCTTATGGAATCAAAAGTGTAGATCAGTGTGCATGTGCTCTGTCTTTAAGAAGCATGTCAAAGACGTAGCGTGCATGTATAAATGCCAGGCACATGCAATTTCTAGTGCCATTTTGAGACTCTAGCCAGCGAGTAACCATGTATTATTCCAGCAGTTAGTTTGCGTACAAGTTACTTAAGTTAAAGTCAGTTAACTTCCATCATGATGTGTTTGTTTAAAATAAAGCTGCTTGAACAGAACCTACGAAGACTCTTCCCTTGTGTCCAAAGTAGGAGAGTGACAAAAAGGATGCCAAAAACTTGTGGTATTGAAAATCTCAATAACAGATAGAGCAGAGCTCAGATACTAACTCTTGTGGCAGTGGGGGCTTCTATAATGGATACCGTGTTAGGTGTTGAGTACTCCGCAAATTCAGGGGATCCATAGTCCATCCTCAGGGAACCAACAGCAGTCCAAAGAGGACTTTTCCAACTATCCTTCTCTGGAGAAAGTCCAGGATCGAAAATCCCTGCATCTGGAAATGTGACTGGCCATCACACAATGTAGGTGAGTCAGGGACATAATCAAGTGGTTGTCCTTTGGCTGATCTTTCTACTCCTTACCAGATGTGGCACCTTGTCAAAAAAGAAATCTTGCAAACAAGAGAGTCATGCGAGAGGTTTTGCCAGATCACATAGGATCTAGACTGCACTTTGATTCTTTTTTAATACCTAGTAAATCCAAGAACTTCAAGCCCATTCTTTGTCTTAGTGGCCTAAAACCAATACATAATGAAAACTGAGTTCCAGATGGTCACAATGCAGTCAATTCTGCCTTGCATGCGGGAGGGATATTGCATGTGCTTGCATATAAAAATAGAGTTTCCAGCACTTTCTGAATCAGAGCCAGTCCTTGTCACTTTAGAGGCACGTCATTTGGTCTTGGCACAGCCCCCCTCAAGATATTCACCAAGTGGGTGGTACTTCTAGCAGCTTCAGACTGCTGGGAACCAGGATCTTCCCATACTTAGACATGTGGTTCCTCCTTTCTGCTAAAAGACAGTCACTAATGCATGCAAAGGCTACTTACTTCAGCTTTGTCTGTCCATGGGAATATCAGTTAACACTGTTTTGTTCCAGTTGGAGAAAGTCTTATTTTTATAGGTTATCACTTGGACATAATTCAGATACTACTAAAACTTGTAGGAGACAGAGTATAATTTAAAGTCAGTCTCCTCTTCACCATCCTTCTCAAATAGCTGCCCTTGTTTTAAAGATTTTAGGGCTTATGGCAGGCAACAATACATCTGATACCATTTTCAAGATGTATGAAGGTCCTGCAGTGGACCCACCATATTAAATGTTCTCTGCTGGAGGATCCTTTGGGTTGGATAACTACATTGTCCCGATCATGCTGCTAACACCTTCATTGATGGTTGCATCTTCCAAACATAATCAAGGGATGTTTCTGTCCCTTGTCTTTCACAAGCTAGTTCAAGGATGGTAGCTGCAACAAAAGGCTTGACTATAGATCAACATACTGGAGATGAAGGCAGTTCTTCTATTGTTGCAGGCCTTTCAAGACTGCTTTCCACAGGGTGGAACTACAGTGCATTTGGCCAACAGGTCATTAGTGAGGTATGTCAACAAACAAGAGAGACCTAGGTCCTGCCTCTCTGTCAATAAGCAATGAGGGTATGGGTTTGCGTAATAGACTTCAATTGGTTTCTTACAAGAACACATCCCCAGTCATGCCAGCTGATTATAAGGAAGGTTGAACAGGTGCATCCTGGTTCTACATGAGTAATCCCTCAGCCTTACAACAAAGCAGATAATTTCCCAGCACTGGAGACAGTATTGCTGTGATCTTTTTTTCTTCCCCAACTAATGGGAAATGCAACAGCTTTAGTGTGCTGTAGTCCATCAGTAGCTGATGTTGCTGCTGCCTGCCTTTCCACCCTTTACCCTCATAATGAGACTCTTGGAGAAAATAATGTTGTGCCCATTCTAAGTGATTCTTGTAGTTCCCTGATAGACTTGGTTCCAGCTTCTTTTCCATGTATTCTCCAGTTTCTGACTAAACTGTTCAGTGAAAGTTCCAGCTTCTTGGCCTTCAGACTACACTTACCTGCTATATCATATTTTCATCAAAGATGCAGTTATTTTTTTTTTGACCTCTCAAAATGTTTGCCAAGCCTTTTTATAAGCTACCTTTCTGCTGAACTAGTAGTTAAAGACTCTGTCCCTCCTTGAGATCTCAATTTTGTTTTGGAAAAACTCACTTGTTCTCTCTCTGAGTTCAGTATTGAATTTATTTTGTGGAGAACCCTTTTGTTTGCAGAAATAACCTTTGCAAGAAGAGACTAAGAGTTGCAAGCTCTTATCCCATCCACCTTAACTGTTTTCCACAAAGACAGAGTATCCATATAAACCAGCCAGGCTCAGTAGTTCAACAAGTGGAACATTTGCCTTTGGTGCTAGAAGAATGGAAGCTTGTGGGTTCTATTCCCACACCAGGTAGTTGGATCAGTTTTCCAAAACTGTGACACTACAGTGCAGCATATGGTGGGGTGGGGTGTTGAACTACTCAATGTGCTGTCCTTTTAGGTAAGGTGCTAAAACAAGGGCCCCATCTTCTGGAGTTGGCGGTTACTTAGTTGAATTTAAAAGATCTCATGGCAGTTACTGAAACAGGAGTAATGGAAGTTCCCTGGTGATATGTCCAAATTTCCGCTAGTCAGTATGAATGCGACCTTTGTCTCCCCTAAAAGTAGGCTACTGGCCAAGTGGGACAAACTCAATCAAAAAAAAAAAAAAAAAAAAAGGTAGCCTCAGAATCTAATCTCAGTCAGTCTTCTTTCCTTAGTACTTCAATAAAGATGAAAGCAAATATTCAAATATAATTTTGATGTGCACAGACATCTGATACTTTACCTGTAATGAACTATTGCGCACAGAAAAGATTATCAACTCATTGTTTCATTTGCTCTCAATAAAATGTGACATTAATGGGTTTGAATTTCACCAGTACCAACCAGATATGTTACAGTACTTCAGGGTTCCCTATTAGAGAAGACCGAAGATGCGTACTTTTGAATGAGTCTTGGTCGAACTCAGAAGCCTGAAACGGCAAAATATCAAAGCAGCTTTTAAGTGAATTCTTTCCCTGGGAAAGAATTTGCTTGGCCGCTTTGTTACTTTGCCGTTTTTGACATTGTAGTGCAGTCTCGGAGTTGGTATATTTAAGTGGGGGTGGGGTGGGGGGTGAAGCCCCCCCAATTAATGTAATGTTTAAAGTGTTTTTTTTTTTTTGTTGGAACAGCAATTTTTTTCCCTAAGAAAAAAAATCGCTGCTGTGACAGTTCGAAATTTGTAAGCTTTCACTTACATAGGGTCGATTGATCAGTGTTCGCTTTTTTAAGCTTTCAGTGATCTAATATAGACCCTAGTGCAGTTCATAGGTTCATAGGTTTATACTAGGCTATCTGCCCTAGGGCATTTATAAGCCTAGCCAGAGTTGTGTTTGGCTTTCGCCACCCATTTTAAATTAATTTTGCTATGCCTTTTTTTGAGGTTAGTATACTGTGCCTCTGTCTAACAGTGACACAGAAGTGATAGCCGGGGTAAACCTACGATCTCCCATCCACTCATCAAGATTCCTCTTGAAGAGAGTCAATGTGGGACTCTGCCTAACCTGGACTGGGATTTTATTCCAGAGTGAAGGGAGCCTCTGGGTTATGAATCTGTCCCTCCAGCATGTCCTATTTATTTCAGTGCTGAGGTTCAAGTCTCTCGGGCGCGTAGCTTGATGGGATTTGGATTTTCTGAGGTGCAGCATGTCCATTAATTCCGGGTTAGACATGGCTTTATACGACAGGCACAGATCGCCGCTGAGGAGGCGGTATGCCACTGAGTAGAGCTGGAGTTTCTTTAACCGGGCAGCATATGGCATCTGTTTGAGCACTTTGAGCCTCTTGGTGAGGTACTTTTGGGGTCTTTCCAGTTGCTGCAGGTGTCTGGTAAGGTACATCCCAAAAGGGGCATTGTACTCAATTATGGGCCTGATGAGGGATGAGTAAAGAGGCGATGACCTCCCTGATCTAGATGTGAATCCCTTCATGATTAGGTGGGCTATATAAAATGTTTTTCTAACCACTTTGGCCACGTGGTTGTCAAATGAGAGATTGCTATCAACTTGGGTCCCCAGGTCCCTAATGACTTCTTCTGTACTTAATGGATTACCACCTATGTGGTAATTTGTGGCACTTTGTTTTTACCAAAGGGGATGACTATACACTTTTTGGCATTTAGCTTGAGGCCATGGCTCTGGCACCAGTTGTCTGTTTCTATGAGGCCCTTTTGGAGGATGCTTGTGTCTGCTGGAGAGTTGATTATGGCGCCCAGTTTGCAGTCATCTGCGAACTTGGTCAGCCACAGTCCTTCCGTGTTGGCCTGTACTGCCGAGAAATATATACCGAACAAGAGAGGTCCCAGGACTGAGCCTTGTGGGACGCCGCTTGTAACTGGTTTGGAGTCTGACATGGCTCCAGCAATTCTAACCATGTGGGTTCTGTCCTTGAGCCAGTTTGCAACCCATCTAGTGACATAGGGGTTTATATTTAAGCTGGTGAGCTTATCTATAATGCCCAAGTGGGGTATTGTATCGAAGGCTTTTGCGAGGTCCAGGTAGGCTGTGTGGACCACCTTCCCCTCGTCAATGGCCTTGGTGACTGTTTCAAAGAAATCGACCAGGTTTAAGAGGCAGGATCTGCCCTTAACAAAGCCAAACTGGGCAGGATCCAGTGTCTGTAGGTCCCCAATATCTTTATTTATGAGGTCCATGATGATCCTTTCCATAGCTTTGCAGACCAAGCTAGTCAGGCTTATGGGGCGATAGTTTCCAGGATCCGTTGAGGCACCACCTTTGTGGAGAGGACCACTGTTGCTGTACGCCACTCTTTGGGTACATGTCCTGTAGTAAGGCTAAGATTGAACAGTAGTTTTATGTTTGGGTTTAGCTCTTCTTGGAGTTCATGTAGGACGCAGCCTGGGACACCATCTGGTCCCATTGATGCTGTGTTTTTTGCTTTGGAGAGGGCGGCTCTTACCTGAGCATCTGAGATGTCAGGGGGGGCAGCACTCTGTTGGGATAGATATTTGCCCTTTTGGTGGGGAGAGGGGGGAGACGTTTGCACTGAACCTGTCAGCTAGGATGTTGGCAATGTCTGTGGGCTCGGTGTATTTCTTGTCATTTTGGACTAATTCTGAGCATATCTGGGAATTCCCACCCAGGTTCCTAACGTAACTAAAGAAAGCCTTGTGATTATCCTTAGTGTCCTGTGCAATTTTTCTCTCAAAGCTGGCCTTAGACGATTTTATGAGTGCCCGTAGTTTTTTGCTAATACTGATCAGAGATGCCTTCCCTTTTTGGGATTTTGCTCTATCATGTAGTAGCTTCCTCCTTCTATTGTATAGTTTGTTTATGGCTGGGGTCCACCAGACAGGACGTCTGCCTTTGGAGGATTGGGTCTTGGTTTTATTTGGGATTGCATGATCCATGCATTCCTTAACATGTTCATAGAATGCGTTTATAAAGGATTTTGCGGTCTGGGCCGTATTTTCCACAGGCCCGGGGGCTTTGAAGGATTTCGCCTCTGTTTTGAGGCGTGTGAAATTTGCTTTAGAGAAGTTTTTCACTGTGGTTTTCTGGGCAGGGGGTGGGGTCGGGATGTGAATATCCAGTGAGATTAGTTTATGATCTGATCTTACCAGTGAGGGATACATTTCTGGTCTGGAGCATAGTGTCCCCATGTTGGTGATGATCAGGTCCAGTATGTTTTCCCCTCTTGTGGGAGTGGTAACAAGTTGTTCCATAGCATTTGAGTTTATAAATTCTAGGAACCTTTGGGCTAGGGTGTTGGAGCTAGAGTAATGCTCCCAGTCTATGTTTGGGTAGTTGAAGTCGCCCAATATAATGGTGTTTGGAGAGACCTTCATATTTTCCAGTATTCTCAGGAAGGCCAAGTGGGGTTCCTGTGTTTGGGAGGGTGGTCTGTAGCAGGCTATAAACTGGAAGGCAGTTTTACCCACAGTTAGTTGCACATGGATAGTCTCTGATGCTTCATGCTGTGCCACCAACCTGGAGGTGTGGGTATCTTTGACGAATATTGATACTCCCCCTCCTTTTGTGGTTCGGTCCAAGTTTTGGGGCCGAAAAGCATGGTATGAGGTATAACCTGGTAGTGCTGGGGTGCTCTCGGGAGCCTTGAACCAGGTTTATGTTACTGCACAGATATCGATGTTGTCCATGCTAAGGAGAGTTTCGAGTGCGTGCATCTTGAGGTTTAGACTTCTGGCATTGAGTAGCATTACTCTTAGTTTCTTATCCCTTGTGATACCTATGGAGGTGGGTTTGTCTTTTGAGCCTTGCCTAAAAAAGGCACTATGGGGGTAGCAAGAGCCTTTGCCAATATCCGAAAGCCCAGGGGTGACGGGTGCAAGCTGTCCCTAGAGAAGCATCGTGGCTTGTCGAGCATGTCATCCCAGGCTGACAGGCATTGGATCCCCTTTGAATGACACCAACACTTAAGCCAATTGTTGAAATTGATCATCTTGTCTTCATATTGTGGCATCATTCTTGGTGAGGGTAAGATGCTACTCAAGGTCAGGGTCATACCGGCCTGGGCTACATGCTCAGAGAGCTCCTCTATGTCTCTTTTCATGTAGTCCAGGGAGGTACGTCTCAGGTCATTCACACCAGCATGGACAATGACTGAGTCATATTTGTACTTGCCTTGGAGTGACCTGAGTGCTTGTGTTATGTGGCGGATCCTAGCGCCCGACAGGCAGCTCACCGTGACCTTCTCCTTGTTCAGCCTGGTGGCGGGGCGTCAGTGTGCCTGACGATAGAGTCACCTATTACAAGTGTATCAGGTGTGTTCTTTAGCCTTAAGGGCTGTGACTGTTCGGCACACTGGCTTTGTGAGCTATGTGTTGCACGTGTTTTGTTTTGGGGTAGCGGTTGCTTGGGTGTCTGCTTTGGAGGTCTCTGCTGCTTAGGCAGATTTTTATTTAGAGCCTCCGAGTATGTTTTTGTGTGTTTATGTGTTTGGTTTGTTGTTGTGGTAGGTCTATGTGAGACTGGAATTGTAGTGAGTGTGGTTTCCTTCTCCTCCTGACTGGTTATGCCAGTACTGAGTTGAGAGAGCTTAGCCTCCAGTTTGGCTATATGGTTGCATCTCTCACATGTGCAGTTGTAACATTGCCTCAAGATTCCCAGATTCACAAGCTGGAGCGGAGAGGAGATTGACAACTGACCTTTGGACATGCTAGAATAGTATTGGGAATTCCTTTATAATTGAAAACAAGGGCCAATGGGAAACAAGGTACTCAAGGGGAGTTTGTGAGGGTGTAGTGCTTTTAATTTTTTAGAGCTGACTTATATAATTGCTTTAGTGAGCAAGTGCCAGGTAACTTAAATGCAATGTGTTACAGGTAACTTAAATGCAAAAACGACAAACAGTAACTTTCTTTCAAATGAAACAAGGAAATAATTACAGTAAGCAATGCAGATATCACTAGGGATCCACAGAAGTGCTAAAAGCCCGCGTTTTAGGTGGAATTAGCGTTTCAGGGAAATAAACAAACAACAAGCATACAAATAAAGCTAGATTCAGCAGGCCTGGATCTAGTCTATGCTACAACAAACAAGGTGTACCAATTTCAGTAAGAAACAGTTAGAATATGCAGGCACTATAAGCCTCTAACCAGAAATTCCCTGCTCAGAAGAGCAGAGTCCAGCCTCTCCTCCCACAGGAGTGCAGACCGCAATCTTTCTTAACGTAAAATAACTGGCCTGAAGCCCAAGTGCTTAAACCAGAACTAATACACTTTTAGAATAACAGACACTGAGCTCTCAATCAGCAGTTCCCAACTTAGAAGGATGTAAGCTACCTGTCCTGCCACCACAGTGCAGGCCACAAACCTTCCTAATGTAAAACAACTGGTCTGAAGCCCAAGTGCTTAATCCAAAAGACTTAGAAATGATAGCTACACTTTAATCAAGTTACTACCAGCAGTAATAAATACAACTGAATACTTTAAAGAATGCCTGTATTAGTGCTCAAGTTATACAAACAAAGCTTGATTCAGCAGGCCTGGATCTAGTCTATGCTACAGCAAACGAGGTGTACCAATTTCAGTAAGAAGCAATTCAAATATGCAGGCACTA
The DNA here is from genome assembly GCF_019279795.1 of Protopterus annectens. Classification (NCBI taxonomy): domain Eukaryota; kingdom Metazoa; phylum Chordata; order Ceratodontiformes; family Protopteridae; genus Protopterus; species Protopterus annectens. Next base: position 884,359,089 of record NC_056726.1, on the reverse strand, counting down.
TAAGCTTTAACCAGAAATTCCCAGCTCAGAAGGACAGAGTCCAGCTTCTCCTCCCACAAGAGTGCAGAACACGAACCCTCTTAATGTAAAATAACTGGCCTCAAGCCCAAGTGCTTAAACCAGAATTAATACACTTTTAGAATAACAGACACTGAGCCCTCAATCAGCAGTTCCCAACTTAGAAGGATGTAAGCTACCTGTTCTGCCACTACAGTGCAGACCACAAACCTTCCTAATGTAAAACTGGTCTGAAGCCCAGGTGCTTAAACTAAAAGGCTTACAATGAGTTACACCAAGCAGTAATAAATACAATTGAGTACTTTTAAGATGACGCAAAAGCAAAATAAAGTAGGAAAAAACACAAATACAGTAAAAGCAGATAATTTTTTTTTTTTTTTTGGAAAGAGAGAAAGGAAAGAGAAAGGAGTAGCAGAAACTAAGCTGATTGGCCTTCTCAAATGCTCTCCCTGTACTGGGTAGAATGAGGTAATGACACTAGACTGGGAGGAGGGTCCCAGATCAAATTTACACTAGGGGCGGGCAACTGCAGAGCCACCAACTATTACTCACAGCTGAAAAGCAGCAGTGAGCCTTTAAATGAAAGTTTTAAACAGCTAAAGGAACCACTAGAAAAAAAGAGTTTAACTGCAACAAGTTATCATAAACAAACAACCCAACATATGCTTAATAAGAGTGGACAATTTCCAGTTAATACCTCACACACAGTGAAACTAGCTAGAAAAAATACACAGTACACAAAGTGCTATAAACAACAAAGAAATAAAGAACAAAATAAACAAAAACAGGATACTTAATGTTATATATTGTAGCTCCGAGTTTGCTGAGTGTCCTTCCTTCGATCAGCTCACTGTAAAATGGCTGAACACTCACAACTGAGCTTCTTAGGTAACAGAAAGTTGAAACCTGAGACAGCTTTTAAGAAAGAAATCTCAAAAGAACCAATGAGGTGCTTAGTCTAAGCTGTAGTCCAGGAGACCTCAGTCAGCCAATGACCTCAAACAATTCTCTCTCACTGAAATGCCTGGGGTTTGAATTCCACCAGTGCCAACCAATATTTTACAAAAAAGAGTTGCTGCAATGTGGTGAGGGGGGGGGGGAGGGGGGGGCATGCACTGCTGCCTCCCAGATATGAAGAAAAAATCCTAGCTAGCATGAAATGGGTAGTCTCTCAAGTCACACCACTAGTGCCCAGCAGGTTACAATAAAAGAAAGTATATAGAAGTTTAAATCAATAATCAGTTCACAAAATGAAAGTACCCCAAAAGCATTAAGGGAATATGTACTGCAGTCCTTGGTACTGGTTTTCAACATTCACCCCCAGTTTAGACCACACACAGGCTACTTACAGAGCTGAGTCATTGGTCTGACATGCCCAGGCCCCTTAGTCATCATTCTCCCTCCGTGAACCACAGTGTTTTGAACTGGCTTTTAGATAAGTTACTTTCACACACATGCACATCTCATGGAAGGCTGGCAGAATTCTCCAATTATCCACAGAATTCTTCCTGGTACGGTAGTACTGCCATCACTCTAGATTAGACAATGTCTTCCAGTTACCTGGTGCTCTTAATTGATCCATGTATGAAGTTGTGTACATTAATATTTTATCTGGTAGTAGGCCCAAATGATCTTTGCTAAATGGAAACGGGTGCCACAGCTTGATATATTGGTAAATGAGACCGCTCATCTCAGATAATAAACAGTACATATATAGTGGGGGAAATAGACCAGGCACAACAGTTTAAAATGACTAAATAAGCTTTGCATTTACAGATTAAATATGCAAATGAATGAGAGTGTACAAGGAAAATCAAAATAACATTCAACTACACCAAGTAGAGTATGTAAAGAAGAATCTGGATTACAGTTGCTAAATATTCTCTCTCTTAAAAAGAGTATTGGCCCTAACTATTCTTCCCTCCAGTATTGGATTCCCTTTTGGACACTTTCTCTTTGGCTTCTCAGGTCCCTGATTCCTAGCCTCCTGCCTGTAAGAAGCCTGACAGATTCTATAAAGTTTCTTAAGCTCAAATGTTTTTGTGAAAAAAAGTCATTCTTCTAACGTAGCTGTTATTTTTGTGGTTACTGATAAGCCATATAAGTTGATGTCCTTCTTCAAGCTTTTACCTTCTGATAAGGACAGGTGTGCTATGGAAGGATAAGGAAAAAATTGTATACTTCTGGTACCGTAGCTTTCAGGGCCATTACATACCAGACCCGTAATGATTAGGTATGTTCTGTCTCTTCTTTATAAACTTGGGGGCATTCTGACTGATATGCTTGACTCTGAGGCAAAGACTTCTGACTTTTCCCTTTTGAGATCTGCTTTTTAGGTGGCTCATTATTTAATTAAATGGTGTTTTGATGCTTCCAATGCCTCTTCTAGGGCTGCTGCATCTGGATCTGTGATGAGGTGGTACTCTTGTTTGCACCTACAGGCTCTTCCTGAGAACATCAAGGCTAATTTACTGGATTGTCCTTTGGACAACCAGAATCTCTTTGTCACTGCAGCTGCTGAGCTCTTTAAGACCCTACAAGTTAAGGGTAAAAGTATGCAGGATCTGAAGCAAATCTTACTTTCTCCTGTACCTAAATTTCATCAAAGTTATCTGTCTAAGTCTTCCTTTGCCTATAGGCAACCTAGACAGCCTTCTAGAGGTAAATGGGCTTCCAAGAAAGGTTTTCCTGACAAGTATTCTGTGGGTATTAAGGGCAGAAGGCCACTTTCCCTGACAAATCTGCTTTCATTTCACATTCGACCACTTCTGACCCTTGGCCAGATTCTGCTAGCCTTCCAGTTGAGTCTGTCTTCTGCTGTCCGGCAACAGGTCGCCACAGACTCATGGGTGCTGTGCATTATCCAAAATGGTTATTTTATGGTTTGGAAGTCCCTGTCTCCATTCTCAGGGCTTCCTCAACCTCTTCCTTCTTGCCAGTTGCCTTGTTTTCCTTTGGTTCTTCTGAATCTTTTGGTACAGGGAACTATCCAACCTGTTCTATCTTCTCAGCAGGGCAGGGGTTCTTACTTCAGGATGTTTCTGGTTCCAAGGAAGGAGGGGGTCCTCAAAACCCATTTTAGGTCTCTCCTTTCTCAACAAATGTCTAAAAGCTCCTTAATTCAGGATGTTGTCTTTCCAGAATGCAGTTTCCTCTGTTCCTTCCCCAAGCTTTTCTGGTGTCCCTGGATTTGAATGATGCTTAACTACACATTCCTATTCACCCTCTCTTCTGGAAGTTTTTACATTCCTCACATTATCAGTTCTCTGCTTTGTCTTTTGGTCTTTCTGCAGCTCTGAGGGTCTTTACCAAATGTTTGGCCCCAGTGATAGTCTTCTGTAGACTTTAGGGAATTCAAATATTCCCTTATTTGAGTGACCTTTTGATTCAGGCCCCCCTCTCAGTTAATCCTAATTCGGGATCTTTGCTTCATTATGCTTCTTCTTTACAGTGTGGTGTTCACATTAAATCTTAAAATGTCTGTGTTGACCCCCCAGCCAAGACCAAGTGTTTCAGGGATGCAGGATTCTGATCATGCCACTGATGACTTTTCTTCCAACCCAGAAGGTGCTCTCTGTCTATTTTCAGTCTGTTCTCCTTCTTCCACTTCTTCTTTCAAGGATCTTTTTGAGCTCTGGGATACATGACATCCACTATTCCCATGGTTCCTTTTGTCAGACTCCATAAGATAAAATTTCAGTGATATCTCAAGAGTGTTTGGTTTAATTGATTAGGAGTTTATATGAGGGATCATAGGCAAAAATTAAAGTGCTTTGCGTCCTCTCTGATAACTTCTGCTTGAGTAGAGGAACCAGGCAGAGTTGTCTGCTTTCCCCTTTGTTGTTTGCATTATATTTACAAACCACTGCCAAAGGAAATAAGGGACTCAGAAATTCAAGGAAACAATTGGTTTGTTAGTCAGGAAAAGATGGCTCTATTTGTAGATGATATTATTTTATACATGACAAAACCAGAAAGGGACATTACAGTGTTATGGAACATTTTAAGACAGTTTCTGATCTTCTCACGATACAAAATTAATGAAGCTAAAACAAAGGCAATAGAGGTAAATTATGTACCCATACACAAATTTGTCCAGCAATATCCATATTTATGGGGATATGCACCCATACACGAATTTGTCCAGCAATGCCCATATTTATGAGGACATGATAAAATGAAGTATTTATGTGTATGGATTAGAAATTACTGTTGTGGCAGCTAAGCATATGTGGGAAGAGACTAAACAGAAGATAATACAAAAATGTGAGAAACTGGAAGCTTTGTTATATGGATATGCATACTAAGATACAAGCAGTTAAAATGTTTTAGTCCTATTAGTCTTATACACAGGTCAGGCATGTTTTTATCAACCAGAGGAGAAGCTGTGGATAGCAATTAAAAAAGAGTTGAAGGGTTTTATCTGGAAAAAGAAGACACAAGGGTCAAGTGGGATAAGCTGATTCTTCCAGTAGAACAAGGCAGACTAGGATTACCCAATTTGAGGGGGTATTTTAGAGCAACACACTTAAGGCTCTTATACATAGCACAAGCAGAAAACTATAATTCAAAGTGGAAAAGAATGATGATACAGGGAGGAAGCTCAGAAATAAGGAGAGACTGGGGATGTAGACTGTTAAGGAGAACAACAAAAATGACACTATTATATTCATAAAATAACAGGGGGTATTTTATGAACTAAACCAGCACGAGAATGAAGAAAAGAGATTCTGCCGACAGGGATGAATGTGGTCAGGGCTACAGATAATAGGCAAGAGGGGGCTGGAATTTGTTGTAGAAAACTGGCAAAGGAACCAAGGTATTGGGAGCAAATAACCAGAAAGGGAAAGGTAATAGAATGGGAAGAGGCCAAGAATTTATTTGGACTGCAGGTTAGAGATTGCCTTCCCTATCGAGGGGTCCCAATGAAAGACCAGCACTGGTAGAGTTTTTAGTAGAAACTAGAACAGAAGCTGCCATTAAAAAAGGAATAATTAGCAGAGCATGTAAAATATTGCATGATAATTATAAGAATCAATCAGAGGAGCTTGGAAAGGATTGGGAAGAGAGATTGGATAAGCAATTCACAAAGAGACAATGGAAGGCTATATGTATGGCTCCCAAATATGCAACAACATCTAGAAGATTTAGGATTTTTGCCTGGAAGTGTTTACATAAGTATTTTTAGACCCCAATTAGACTCCAAAGAATTTTTCCTCAGGTGGATAGCAAGTGTTGGAGGTGTGACGGGCAAGAAAAATTTAGCTGGGAACATATTTTTTGAGAGTGTAATGAACTGGCAGACTCTAGGGATTCCCTGCTAACAGCTCTGTCGGAGATGCTGGGTGAGCAGATTGGATTGACTGGGGAGATGATTTTTTTGAGCTATGATATAGAATTGGAATTGCCAAGACATAGTAAAGCCTTGCCAAATCTAATTATGGTGGCTGCCAAAAAAGCAGTTACTAGAAAATGGAAATCACTACCTAGACCAACTTTACTAGTAGTAGTGAATATAGTAACAGAGATAAAACAACTGGAATTGGGAGTCTTAGAAAAGGGCCGGAGCAAACTATATAGAAAAAATGGGAATTTTAACAATATATGCAGAGAAGGAACAAGGTGTAAGAAGCAGGATTTGAATGAGTCATGTAATGCTTAACTGACAATGACTGAATAGATTATAAGTGATGTATATGTTGGCGACTACAGTTGTTTCAATGGTGTCTGTAATGTATATTTTCAACTGAAGTGTCAATGTTTGTTTTTTATATATTTAAATATAAGATTGCCTATGTCATAATGTAATAAAGATGTTTTTTGAAAAAAAAAAGTGTTTGGCTTCAGCACTCCCATCTTCTGGGTTTCCTGTTCCTCTCTTGTCCTGTTTCAAGCTCAAGCTCCAGTGGTGGATTCACCAGATTTCTCTGAATCCAAGTTTACTTTTTCATGTACTCCTTCCCAGAAAGGAGCTTTACACACACGCATCTGATCAAGGTTGAGGAGCTTCCTCCAACAACCTCAAGCCGCAGAGCCTTTGGTCTCATGAATAATTGTCAGACCATATCAACATCAAGGAGATGAGAGCCCTCATTCTGGCCCTTCATGCCTTCCAGTTTCTTTGGGTACCGGGTCCTTTGTGGATTTTCACAGGCAATGCCACATTCATGTGATAGATCAACAAACAAGGGGGAAAAATCTTACTTTCTTTGGAGGTCATCTCTTCAGGCTTGGGATTTTACCATCCACTATCAAATGTTTCTTCAGGCTGTCAGCATTCCCTTTGAGCACAGTCCTGTGGCAGTCACTTTGACCAGGTCCAGGACAGATCTTCACAAATGGACGCTTCACAGGGAGGTGTCCCTGGACATATTACATCAGTGAAGTACTCCTCAAGTAGATCTTATTACTTCCCTTCTGAACAGAAAAATTCTCCATATGTGTTCAAGTGCCAACTCAAGTCCTGTGGTTTGGAAAGTGAACACTGTATTGTTTTCCCTGGAAGGGGGTGTTTCTGTATGCCTATCCCACTCTTCCCCACTACTAAAAGTCTTGTACAAAATCATGTAGGACATGCCCAAAATCTTGTTGGGGAGTCCCTTTTTCTTCAGACAGCACTGGTTCCTCCCATTTCATCTGGCAAAGGAAATCAGTACAAGTTGCCTCACAGGATGGGTCTTCTCACACAGGACACAGGACCTTTTATTCACCCTCTCTGCCCACTCTTCAGTTGACTCTTTGGGTAATAAGGTTTTGATTCCTCTTAGACACCAATTTTCTGAGGATGTGCTTCTGGTTTTGCAGGAGGCAAGAAAACCCACTGCTAGAAAATCATATTTGGCTAAATGGAAGAGATTTCCTGTTTGTCACGAGCCTTACCTGGAACTAATTTCAGTGTGTAGCCTTGCATTCCTTTCTTTGTATAAGATGTTCTTCGTGTTTCACTGTTGCAGTCATTACTTTTGGCTAATCTGCTGGCAGGTTGCCCTCAGATTAACAAAGTCTTGGGTCCTGCGTCAGTTGCTGTCCCTTCTTCCATGACGTTGGGTCATCAGGGATATAAAACATGCAGCCAACACCATTACATCAGTCTTTCTTGCCGTGCAGTGCCCGAAGCAGAAGCAGTTTGCAAGTGCCGGTCGGCCGACTCCTGAAAATTTCATTTTTGAGTTTCAGAACCGAAGTCTTCAACTTAAAGCTAAGTACTCCTTTGGGGAAACTTTTTTCTTGCTCCTTACCGATGTCAGTAAAAGTTAATAATTGCATTACTTGTATAAAGCAAATACCTCCTAAAGATTTTCATTTGTACTGTATTCCTTGCCTAGGCCCTGACCACGGCATACCTTGCTGTCGGTTTTGTGCTTTATTTAATCAGCGCACTGTCCGTCGTCGGTACATTTTTGCCTCTAAATATTTCGGTTCTCGGTTTAATTATCCAGTAATAATGTTGGTTAGCCATCCGACTACCAGAATTCCAAAAAAATGCAAAGAAAAAGACAGAGACAGGCCATCGAGGTCCAAAACTGCCGACGCCACTTCTCCTAAGCCAGTCGCCAGTTCACCGGTACTCAGTGAGGCGCTTTCGAGCCTCTGATACCCGCTACTTCTGACTTGCAGGCCTCTACTGAGACCCATTTGGAGTCCGGTATGCTGTGAGATGCTTCACCTATGGAACCCGCGGATGTCTCTACCTTGGATGGGTCCGGAGCCGCTGTGCAGGCACTGGCTTCTGAGGGTGTTTTCAGGCCTACAGACTTGCATATTAAACCTACTCCACCTTCTGTACTAAGGCCTAAATCTTGATCTATGTCTAAAAAAAATGACGCCCAGGCCACATGTTCAGGCCCCTATGCCTAAAAAACAAATTATCAAAATGGCTGAAGATCTTATTACTCTAATCAGGGGTAGTCACCCCCCCCCCCTTCTAAGAGGCCTAGGGCTGAGCTTGACTATGAATCTTCTGATCAGGACTCTGTTTCTTCTAATTCTTCCAATGACCTGGATTTTTCCATACCTACTTATGAGGATTCTGATGCAGAGGATTCCATTCCTTCTGCTTCCCCCCCTGAGGACTTTTCTTTTGGGGAAACTTTGCATACCTTAAGGGAGCATTTCCACTGGGAAAGTCAGGAATTTTCTGAATCTAAAAAGAGGCTTAGAGATTTCCTTCTTCTACCTCAGCATAGGCCTTTGGCTGTACCCCCTGTACTAGACATTGTTGAGGATGTGTTTTCGGAATCCAATATGGCCCCCGATTCCCTGCCTTTGGCTCCTAGTAAACCTGACAGATACTACAGGGTTCCTGAGTCCCACAAGTTCCTTTTCAAAAATCCTGTTGCGGATTCAGAAACCATTTCTCAGGGGCCCAAGGGCATTAAGGCTTCTACTGCTAAAAATCCTTCCTCTTCTGATAGAGACTGCAGGGCACTGGATAGATGGGGTAAAAAGATTTATACTTATGCAGCCTTGGCAATCGGGGCTTTAAACTGCCAATTTCATATGTTAAAATATCAACAGCATATTATGGGACTGCTTAAACAGAAAATGATGATGATTTCTGACTGTGTGGAAATAAAGATTTACAGGATTTATTGCATTCTGCTGAGCAAGTTGGAAAACATACTTTGCAATGTGGTTTTGATTCTTTAGAGGCCTCTTGCAGAGCTGCTGTTACTGGGTCTGTGCTTAGAAGGCATGCTTGGCTTAAGGAGCAATCTCTGCCTGATCATGTTAAAGCAAAATTGCTGGATGCTCCTTTAAATCAGGACTGCCTGTTTGGCAATAAGGCTGATGAAGTTCTAAGATAAAGCTAAATCTATGCAAACTGTAAAAGATTGCTTCCAAGTGCAACCTCCAAGATTTAGTAGGCACTGGCCTACTAAGAATTGATCCTTTCAAGCTCCTTCCAGATCCACTCAAGCCAAACCCAGACACACCAAAAGCACCAGGTTTCAGTCCCAATGGACTCTCAGAACTAAGCAATGGGGAGGCTCCACTTCCAAATCTGGAAATAACAAGACACCCCACCCTATGGTAAACAGTCTCAATGACTTTCCTTTAAAATTTACCAAGCACTTATCTTTTAGCTGCCCTTTGGGGGGAAAGATTGCTCTTCATGCAAAAAACTGGGAACTCATAACCCAGGACAAATGGGTTTTAAATATAGTGTCCCAGGGATACAGATTTCATTTCCACACATTGCCAACACCAACTGGGTGGCCAGATCTGCCCCCAAATCAGTGGGCAGAGGCTCAGAAACAAGTACTTTCCCTCCTAAACATGGGAACTATTCAGCTAGTACCAGAAGAGGAAAAGGGACAAGGTTTCTATTCCAGGCTTTTCCTGGTACCCAGAAAAGGCAAATCATGGCGTCCAATTCTGGACCTGTCTGCTCTAAACACCTTTCTGGACATTCCAAAATTCAAGATGCTGACTCCTCACCAATTACTTCCTATTCTAGGTAAAAATGCCTGGTTGGCAACTCTAGATTTAAAAGAAGCTTACCTGCATATCCCAATCAAGGAATCTTGCAGAAGATACTACGCTTCAAAGCAGGCTACTTGCATTATCAGTTCTCTGCATTGCCCTTTGGCTTGTCTACTGCGCCCAAGGTATTCACAAAGTGCCTGGCTCCAGTAATTGCATTTTGCAGGCAAAGAAATATTCAGATATATCCATACCTGGACGATTGTCTAATTCAAGCAGAAAACCAGGCCATACTTCTAAATCATCTGGCTTTTGTAAAAAAAAGGTTCTAACTTGTCTAGGGTACACCGTAAACAAAAAGAAATCACAACTGGTACCCTCTCAACAGAACATTCCTAGGTGCAAGCTTGAATACAACTGCCCAGATGGCTTTCCTCACGCCAGAAAAGCAAATTCATTTGGTAACTTACTTCAAACAAGTGGCCATAAAAACCCTGCTATCTGCAAGACAACTGCTGCAAGCCTTGGGGTTCATGACCTCCTGCATTCTTCTAATTCCATAAGCAAGACTGCATATGAGGAAACTTCAGTGGTACTTAAAAAGTTTATGGAGTCAACATTGTCACAGCCTGGAAACAATGATTCCTATCATACCTTGCCTACGCCTGGAGTTCCTATGGTGGGTAGAGGCCTGCCACCAAAACAAGGGACTGCCATTCACACTGCTCCCTGCCACCCAAACCCTAACTACAGACACATCAGACTATGCATGAGGGGCTCACCTAGCAGGGAAGTGCATTCAGGGCAAATGGAACCCAAATCAAATGCACCTACATATCAATCAAAAAGAAATGTTAGCTGTACAGAATGCTCTGACAGCCTTCAAGGACTACTTTCATCCAGGACAACTAATGGTAAAGATGGACAACATCACAGTTATGTGGTACATAAACAAGCAGGGGGATACATATTCCTATCCCCTCTGCAGACTAGCCATGGTATTGTGGAACACAGCCTTGAGCTACCAAGTGCAACTACAAGCTCAATTCCTGCCAGGAAAACTGAATACACTGGCAGATGGACTAAGCAGAAATCTCATTGACCCACATGAGTGGAAACTGGAACCACGGATTTTCAACATGTTGACAAGCAAATGGGGGAGCCCAGACATAGATCTATTTGTCTCCCCTCAGAACTACCACTTGGACAAATTTTGCACAAGGACTACTCACAAAAAAGCCTGGAAAGTGGATGCTCTGTCCAGTCTACGCCTTTTCTCCTCTGCCTCTGTTCTCCAAAGTTCTGCTAAAAGTCAAGCAGGACAAACCAAAAATGATTTTGATTGCACCAGACAGGCCACGCCAACACTGGTACCCACTCTGCAGTGTGTCACAAATATCTCCATGGCACCTGCCTCAGACACCTTCCTTGCTGTCTCAGCAGGACAACCAAATTCTGCACCCTCAGCTCCCAACATTGAATCTTGCAGCTTGGCTAATCACTTAAATTCACCCTTAGCATCCCTCAGCAAACCTGTGATATATGTCATTTTGGAGGCGAGAAGACCTCTTATGCTGACAAATGGTAAAGATTATGTGCCTGGAACCAATCTTTAGGGATGAGCACAGCAGCACCCAATTTTCCTCAGATTTTGCAATACTTAACTGAGATGCTTCACAAGGGCCTGTCTTTTTCCTCTATTAAAATCCAATCTTCAGCTATTTCAGCTCACTATAACACAGAACCACTCCTCTTTTCTCATCCCCTGCTCAAGCAGTATCTCAGAGGGGCAAAGAACTTGAGACCACCCAGGAGAGCTCTTACCCCTGCCTGGGACCTTAACTTTGTTTTGGAAAAGCTCACTTTACCTCCTTTCGAGCCAGCTGCTACTGCAGACTTAAAATTTCTTTCTTGGAAAACAGCCTTCCTATTTGCAATCACTTCAGCTAGAAGGATATCTGAATTAACAGGCACATATGGCAGTGGAGCCTTTCATCATCTTTCATGTGGACAGGGTATCTATGAGGACCAATCCATCCTTCATGCCCAAGGTGGTTTTCAGTGTAGCTCTTAACCAGTCATTTTCCAACCTTCTATCCCAATCCGCAGAACAAAGGGGAATGGATTCTGCATTCCTTGGACGTGCACAGACAACTTAAATTCTATTTGGACAGAACTAAATTTCGAAGAAAGTCTGAACAATTGCTAGTGGCATTTGCTGCTGGGGCAGAGGGGAAGGCTATTTCAAAACAAACCTTTTCTAAATGGATAAGCCATTGCTTTCATTTCTGCTATAAGCACCATGGAAAACCTATCCCCCAGGGGATCAGATCTCATTCCACCAGGGCTGCATCTACTTCTGCAGCCTTTTTCAGAGGTGTTCCTAGAAGCTGCTACCTGGAGTTCAGTACATACTTTCACCAAGCATTATCATTTACCAATTTTCTCTAAATCCAGAGCCGGCTTTGCCACCGCTGTCTTGCAGGGCCTTATAGCTGGTCCTAATGCTGTATAAACCCATCCTCCCAACCATAGCTTTGGGAATCTACCCAAATGTAATGACTGCAAAAGTGAAACACGAAGAACATAGTACAGTTGTGTATAGTTACCATAAATTTAGATGGTTACCCTCCCTCCAGCCCCCTGTTTTTCTCTTACTATGCCTCTACTTTCCTTTACTATGCTTAAAAGCCTTTTTGGTGTATTTGCTTTTGGTTGGAGGTATATTTTTGTGTTTTTAATTTTATTTGCTCCCCATTTGGGGGCACCTGACATCTGGGGCAAGAAAAACTGATGTAATGGCGTCGGCTGCATGTTTTATACCCCTGACATCATGGAAGAAGGGACAGCAACCAACGCAGGACCCAAGACTATGTTAATCAGGCCGACTGAGGGCAATCTGCCAGCAGATTACCCAAATGTAATGACTGCAGCAGTGAATACACTCAAACATCTGCATTTATGACAAGTGTATTTTTCTCACTTCTGGTCCAGCATATTCATCTGTTAAAGCTCATTTGTCAGCCATTCTGCCTTTGAATCCACCTCTTCTTGTTTTGAAGTCGAACAATTTTTGAGTGGTGTCCTTCATTTTAGACCCCCAAGAAAACCTATTCCTCCTCATTGGGACCTTAATTTTGTTCTGAAAAAATTAACCCTGTTTCCTTTTGAGCCTGCAGGTTCCTCTTCCTTGTTGCACTATAGTTGGCAGACTACTTTTGGTGGCTGTTACTTCTGCTAAAAGAATCTCTGAACTTCAGGCACGCATGGCAGTCTGACCTTGTTTGGTTTTTCGCAAAAATAGGGTCTCTCTTTTTACTAATCTTTTTATACCCAAGGTTGTTAATGATTTGTCTTTAACTCAAACAATTCATCTTCCTTCCATTTTCACAAAGTGCTAGTGAGGGGATTATTCACACCTTGGATTTACATAGTCAGCTCTGGTGTTACAAGGACAAGACAGAAGATATTAGGAAATCTGAGCAGCTTTTAATTTCCTTTCATTCCATGAAATTGGGTTTTGCTTTTTCTAAGCAAACCATTTCCTAGATCTCGAAGGCCATTTCCTTATAGTATTTCTTTCATGGCAAATGGTTTTCTTCTTCAGCTCATGCTCATTTTACCAGGGTAGTTTCCTCCTTTTGTGTCCTTTTTTTCCCCAAGGGTTTGGATACTAGACCCATTTTGGAAGCTGTTACTTGATGATCTGGGCACACCTTTACCAAACATTATACATTTGATATCATTTCTAGGGCCAGGGTGGGTTTTGCCAGGGCCATCCTTCATGGGATTTTGGAGAGCTCCTCTGTGGCTTGCTACTCCCATCCTGTACAGTAGCTTTTGTACTCTACCATTTGCAAAAAATACAGCACCAGTCATAATGAGAGTCATAGTACAGTTGTGTAAGATCTAACAATAACAGCAGGTGATGCTCTACTTCTCACTGTTGCAGTGTTCTGTCCCTCCCTCCTTCTCCCTTTGCTTCTTTGTTGCCTTCCCTCTGGCCAAGGGATCTTTCTTGCATCTTCTTTGTTTCCTCTTTCTTCCCTTCATGAGTGTATGTTACTACTTTCCTATTGGGTTGCTCTGGTTCTTCTGAAGCAGTTCAGTTCTGTGGAATAGGCTGTCATACATCACATATGTGCATTATGCTTTTAACATAGACATATATCTAATGTATGAGGCCTGAAATGTGTAAAGGCTTTTGTATGTTGGCTGGATGTTGGGCCATCATCAGCAGGCTGTACCAGTTATAAAGAATGCTGCCAACAGTGAGAAGAAGGTCATCTACTATTACAGTAAGATCTTACACAGTTATACTTTCTCAGAGATGCTCCTACTTGCTTCCATCAAGTTCCCCCCCAATATTCCCACAGAGCACCAAGCCATCACATTTGTAGTGACCCATTCCTTAGCTTGGTTGTTCTTGGTGAGATTTTGGAGCATCTTCACATTCTGGCAGAGAATTCCACACAGTGAATTGAAGTTGTATTTTTCATTCTGTTTACTGCCTTCTTTGGATTCAGTTTCTGTTGTGCTATCAGCTGCCTTAAAGCTCTCTCTTGCATTACCGTAATTATTTTTTTCATGTATGAGATAAGACTTTTCTCTGGAGACTCTAGAGTCCCTTATACATAACAGCTGTGAAAGATGTAGTCAGTGATGGATATGCATATTGCTCATGTATTTGTGTATGTTGTATTACCTGCATGTTCACATTACAGCTCTGTATTGTGTGCTTTTTTGCATGTTTAGAAAAGAGAGCACCTTTTCCTGCTTGGTTCTTTAAGGAGCTGAACTCCACTTTACCCGACTCAAATCTGGTCTTATTTTATTCTTCATGGTGTGATTGTCTTCAGTCTTAACTCCCAAATGTCCCTGATTTTCTTCATTTCAGTCTCCTGAGTTTTGCAGTTTTATTACCTTATCTGAGTATCTGCTATAGCTTCTTCCATTTTTTACAGCCTTTTATTGTTTGAGTTGATGTACTCCATCAGTGTTTCATATATTTTATTCAGGTCAGTGTGCAGTTGTCTTATGCTTTCCTGTAGATTACTGGAAGTCATGCCTGGACTTGCACTGCTTTTTGCTGAACAGCTGCAGTACTCTTCCCTGCCATTGTTTTTCCTTGCCTTTTGTAGCTGATTTTCCTTCAGGTCCTTTGTATTCCTTTTTTCCTGGCATCCAGGCAGGGCATTTGCCAGCCCGTAATTGAAATTTACCCAGAAATCTAAGTTCACTGGCTTTCTCTGCTAACTTTCTGTTTTCACACTGGGACAAGCTAGAATAAAGCTGTTGCTCAATGTGCAGCCATCTTGGAGGTCACAAATCATCTTGATTTTAACTAATCCCTTGTAAAACTAGTGACCTTTGGAGAAAATTAAGCAAACAAAGACAATAATTTGCAAAAAAATGTATATTAATTCATACATTCTTATTCTGTCAGCATCTCAAGTTATTAGTGGTAACATTTGAAAAAGCTTTCCAGATTATCCTTGATTATTTCTGGATTTGTCCCTCATTATGATGAGGTTTGTCCCTAACTCAGTTGAGAGCTATGATTTCAGTATTTGCTTATAGTATGCCTCATGGGGCAAGACGGTAGTTTAACTTCAAATGATTTCCACATTTTGGTATGGCAGTTTGTATTTTAAATCCACACAATTCATACTCTTTCTCCTCAGTGGGTCTCAAATGCATGCCACAGAAATGAAATCTGCAATTTTTAGAACTCCTTTAAGTTTTGGCCTATAGTTGTCTTTGGCAACAGTGATTTTAATTGCAGTTAATTCTCTGATATTGGATGTTTGAGTTTCAATTTTCAGTGTGTAATAGTATTACTTTCTGACGGTGTTTTAGTATATGTAAGCCACTCAGTCTCCTTTTGTAAGCTGTTTCAAATATATTAGCTAATAAAATGCAGTTATCGCCCATGAAGTTGTACACTTAAAGTAGTGAAGCTCATGGAAGTTCTGCAAACCTTTTTGTTTTCCAGGAGTTCTGCTACTGTAGTTTTTCTTTTTGTACTAAAATTTACTTTAGACTATCACATATTTGACAGAATAACACCCTACTGCCATTCATCTGACCCACATTTCCCTTGGTGTTAGAAGGCTGACTTTGAGGGGAGGGGGGTAATTGAGCAGCCACTAACCAGTTTTCCTCCATTGGCTGGAGGGAGGGCAAGACTTCTGTTTTGTTTAACAGCTTATCTGAGGGAAGAAGGGTGCCGTAAGGCATGTAGCTATGATAGGGAAATGTTGATGTATACCTGCAGTTTGGTCTGCATGTGGAGTTTTGTACACTGGCCCATACTGTTGTCCTTATGCATCTTGAACTGATAGAAATGACCACATCCCCCATCTCTACACAGTGATAATAGGTAGAGCACACTTTCTAGTTTTTTGACCTCCCTAAGGAAACTTATTTTGCGTTAGAAATAGGAATCCCAGTCCTCTTAGGAGAAGGAAGGTGGTGCCAAAATACTTATTAAAATATACTCTTGAAGAACTCGAGACTAGAAGAAACCTTGCTATCTGCTCTGCGTGCAGAAAACTTTCATTGCCATAGCTGTGACTCAGAAATCAGAATATTTAACCTGCTGTTTGTTTACTTCAGAAAAGGAAAATGCAGCAGTCTTGTCTCTAAACAGTGTCACTTTTTACGCAACCGTAAGTATAACACGGTGTACGAGAGAGTATTTACCAGAAATAATGCTTCTCATTTATGTATTTTTTAAGAAGTCATTTGAGTGGCATTCAGTTGATCATTTTGTTAAATTGCATGTTTTACAGCTTGGTGGTTCAGATTTTCTTTCTTTTTTGCATTTTCGTATTTTGATTTCTGAACCTTGGTGTGAAGGCTCCATTTGCTGTCTTTTTGGATTTACTGGTGTTGTGGTACTTTTGCACACATGGCTGAGAAATTTACTGGGACATTGAGTTGAATTACTCTCTCCCGTGCCTAATTCTGGGTCTAATCCTGCCAGTCGAGGGAGTACAGAAAGGATGAAATTATCGGTTGGACTGGAAGGTAATCCTTTATTGAACATTGCTTTTCTGAATGCCAGTGGTCTCCCTGAGCTTGACTGTGAAGAAGATGAGGATGATACGCTGTTTATTGATTTAACTGCCTTGGAGAAAGACTTAATCAAACTAAAATGACTCCAGTGGCAGAGACTGCATTTTGAGGCATGTTTATATCATAAGATCATCCCAGGGGCTTGCGTGTGTTATGCATGCCCACATATGGGGAATCTTATCCTGCCTTGCTGGCCAAATGGCAGCAATTGAATTTAGAAACACGTTTTTTGTATATGCGCCTCTTAAATGAGTTTTTTCTCCATATGGAGAAGGAACTTGTGAAATCTGTTGAGAAACGGCAAAGGGAACTGGAGGAGAAGTTTAAGGAGGAATGTCATCAACTCAGATTAAATGAGTTGCATTGTGTGGTTACCACCTGCGATTCCAAACTTCAAAGGTTAAAATCAAAGAAAATGCAGAGAGACTACAATGATTTTGTAAAAGGGCTCATTTTCACCTAGCCAAGAGACACCTCTGATACTACAGGTCCAACGATGAAATCTAACATGGCAGGGAACCGGCAGTCCACCGTAAAAGGTGACGGGAAGTTTTTAGACTGAGTAATGTAACAACATCCCTTAATGCAGTTTCCCAGCATTTGGGTCCCTCTACCAGTGCTTCTTCATCTAATTTGAATGCAAATGCTGAAAATCATCTTTCTTCCATGGCATTGGGGTCTGCAAATACCATTCCAACTGCAGATAATGAAATGAACGTGTTAGGAGCAAGGCCCAAGATGACCAACGATTCTTTTCATGTTTTACCTGTTCCAATAAAGAAAAAAGCCAACATTCAAAAGGGACAGCCACAGAGTCGGAATGTGAAGTGCCGCAAGACTTCAGTAAGACTGGAGATGGTGACTGTATTGTTTTTTAACATTTCTGATTACAATTTATCTGAAGATGAATTTTATATTTTGAACAAAAGGTTAACCTTTGTGCCTAGCACAGGGTGTGATTTTAGTGATTTAATTGTTGAGTTGAGGTTGTTTATTAGAAATTTAGAGCTATGGAAGCTCTTTGGTAATGCTGACTTATTTAAGTGTAGTATACTTAGACATCCCAGCACTTTCAACCCGCCTTAGCTCAGCTACAGAGGTTTTTCTTAAGGCATGTGAAAATGATATAGCAAATTATTTGAATCAGCATAAGCAGAATGTTTTTCATAATTGAACAGCAAATCAACGACATGCACTGAGGTCTGTAATGGATAATGAAAATATCATAAAACTGGCTGACAGAGTTGTGGTGATGAATGCTAGCTATTATAATGAAAAGGTATGTTGAACGATAGGAACACGTACCAACGAATGTCTCCCATTGAGGCTAAAATGATAGAGAATAAGGTAAAGCGTGATTTATTGAATTTGAATAACAGTAATTGTATTACAGATTACATTTTTAAATTTGTATGGATTGAACACCCTGTTGTTCCTGTGTTTAAAGCTCTCCCAAAGATTCATAAGAACCCTGTAGACCCACCTCTCTGCCCGATTGTGTCCGGTAGGGGATGGGTTACTGAAAATATTTCAGTATGGATTGAGTCGAAGTTGAAATTGTTTGAACAATGTACCAAGGGTGTTTAAAGACACAGCACATTTTTTACAATCTTTACACGAACACTTGGATACCAATCCTGAACATAGTGATTGTTTATTTGTGACCATGGATAGTAACAGTTTATTTACTGTTATTCCGAAGGAATATAGCCTGACAGCTGTTGAGAGGTTTGTGAACCAGGCTCAGTCTGACACCTGTGGAAGTGAACAGGGTTTGTTTGCTTTTGGATCAGGTCCTGAGTAATAAAAAAGATTTTTATCACCAGAATACTGGTGTAGCCATGGAGACACCTTGTGGCAATTCTTATGCCAATTTAGTCTTAGCATTTTGGGAGGATCAGGTTATGTTCAGTACACCTTTTGAATGGATAATTTGTTTAAAATATTAAGTCTGTTTTGTGGATGACATATTTCTGTTGTGGAGGGCCACCCGTGATGAGTTATTTAAGGTCATTGCCCATTTGGAAACCACCACAGATTTTTTAAGATTTAGTGTTGTGTGTTCTGAAATTTCTGTAGATTTTTTGGACATACGTATATTCAAAAGCAATGAGGTTGTAGTAGGGACTAGTTTGTATAGGAAGGAGTGTTGGAAGAATAACCTTCTGGTCCATGATAGTATGCACCCGAGGCATTTGTTTAGCAACATAGCGAAAGGGCAGTTTTATAGACTGTCAAGATTGTGTACAAATGACGACAACTTTAAAGAGAAGTCATCTGAGTTGGTCCATGACCTTAGTAAAAGAGGTTATACAGGAGAGATAATACAGCGAGCATTTGAACAGTGTCAGAAGGAGAGGGCAAATAGGGTGAAACCTTGGTTTTCTAGGAGCAGTAATGACATACAGCCCTCAAGGACATCAGGTCAACAACCATTGTGTGTTAACATAAAGTATAGCAACAATGCAGGAGGCATATGCAATATTATCATACAAAACTGGGGCATTTTGTTAACTGATGATAACATTTAGAATATTGTAACTGATCATCCACTGTTTTGTTTCAAAAGGCATAAGAATTTGAAAGACTTGTTGTGTAATGACAGACACCAGATTAAAAGGGTTAAGACTACATGACAGGATACCTTTCCTTGCAGCACTGCAAGGCTTGCCAGTACATAAGACAGGATAATTTATTTATACATCCTACGACCAAAAAGGAGTATTTCTTGAAACATTATGTAGATTGTCACACAACAGATGTATATTTGGCTGAGTGTAAAAAGACTGCCACTCATTCTACATAGGCAAGACTAATTGTAAATTAAAGAACAGGATTTTACAGCATATGTCTGCCATACGCTTAGGTAATGAATGTAATGCTTTGTACCAACACATTAGTAGCAATAGCGCACACACCTTTGATTTCATGGTACTATACATAGTGAATATTTCCAGGAGAGGGGAGGATTTACGTAATTTAACTGAATACCATGAGTCTAAATGGATAGTTGAACTGGCAGCACATAGACCCCCCCCCCCCCGGTATGAATGGTGTTATCCAATAAAGCCCGCCTTAAAGATGAGGTGGATTTGTTATTGAATTTCATTGGTTATTTGATATTTTAAATGTGATGTTTTATCATTTTGTAATTTGTCTGAAGAAGGGTGTGTAACCTGAAAGCGCTTAATCTGTGTTCATTTTGTTAAATTACATGTTTTACAGCTTGGTGGTTCAGATTTTCTTTCTTTTTTGCATTTTCGTAGTTTGATTTTTGAACCTTTGGTGTGAAGGTTTCATTTGCTGTCTTTTTGGATCTGCTCTGTGTGCAGAAAACTTTCAGTGCCATAGCTGTGGCTCTCAGAAATCAGAATATTTAACCTGCTGTTTGTTTACTTCAGAAAAGGAAAATGCAGCAGTCTTGTCTCTAAACAGTGTCACTTTTTATGTAACCTTAAGTATAACATGGTGTGCCAGAGAGTATTTACCAGAAAAAATGTTTCTCATTTGTTTATGTATTTTTTAAGAATTAATTTGAGTGGTATTCAATTGATGTTCTGTTCAAACCTTTTCTGAAAACTCTGGACAGGAAATTCCTTTTTGCTGTATGTTGGCTTTTGTATAATTGACTTTGATGGTCTCTTTTCCTTTGTGGAGCTTCCATTTATTCCGCCTTGGAGTATTCCTTTCTAAGAAATAGCTGTTAGTACTGTTTGGAGATTCAGTCATGTTAATATTAAAATCTTTGCAAGTCCAGTCAGTTAAGAGTTAACTGTAGCAGAAGTTATACATTTGCCACATTGCATTATTATTAGAAAAGAGCTGCTTGATTTAGGAGAGATGGATAGACATATTAAGATCAATGAAAGAAAGAGATTACAGACAGTAAATAAGACCCAAAATGTTAGAAGTTTGGTAAAACAGAGTAACATCGTAATTAGTAGTGTCAAGAGAAATTCATGTGATATAACAGAACTAACCATAGATTAGTAAGGGAAGAAATCGCTGTCCCTTTTAGAAGAATATAGAAGAGGGAAGAGATGATCAAAAATACTTGGAAAGTGGTAAAAGCAATGCACAATATCAAAACAGACCAGGATCTGTCATACAACTATTGCAAATAGATTCATAGGTTGTTACTGTTTAGCTTAAATGCATAGAGTCCATTCAGTCCCAGTTTTAGTCAATTCCACATTAATGCATATCGGTTAATTGCATATTTTGTTTAATTGCATAGCTGTCTGAAATCCTGTGTAGATCACCGCCATGTTACTTTACTGTGCATAACTGCATAGCCAGTATTGCTGTATGCTATGACCACAGGGCGTATTTACGTGTACGTACTGTAGTCATTACTTGAGTAGGAAGTCTATCCGTTATCTAAAGGATATTACAAGAATGTCAAAGAAAGTTTTTAAAAAGACTATTAAGCTGAGTGGGTTGACGTTATTAAAAGACTTTGATAATCAAGAAAGCCAGACATGTATTGCAGTCAGACATTTATTGTATTATCGTTAGGCATACACCAAAGAGTAATTTCAAGAATTTTGAAAAATAGAGAAGAAATTATTAAAGAGTGGCAAACAAATGCCAACCCTAATAGCAAATGCAATAGGTTCCGTAAAGCTGAAGACAAGGATGCCCTGTTGCACTAGTTTGCACAAGCCAGAAGTTGAAAAATTCTCATTAGTTGGACCATTGTTAATGGAAAAGGCCGACCAGCTAGCCAAAAGCATAGGAGTTGAGAATTTCAAACCTACGCCTGGTTGGTTAGAGAGATGAAAGAAGATGCCACAATATTGTGTTAAAAAAACAGCCTGGTGAAATTTAAGATGCAGATGATTTTGGAACTTCACTTAAAAGCATACTCCGCTTAACTGCATTAACTAACATCAATCCTGAGGCTATGTATTTAAGCAGAGTCAACTGTTTATCCAAACAGCCTAGCTTCAGCAGATCTGAATCTAGCCTGTGCTGTTGTATGTAGTGTTACGAGGATTACAAAGTGCAGTGAAAATCCTAGCAAAAAATGGAACAGCAATTCAACAGAAAACATTTCAAAAACTGCAGCACAAGCTTTAAAATACTTATTTTTTGTAGATCTCAGTGGATGCCTTTGAATTTGATAAAGAAAGGTTTTCAGGATGGTTATTCAGAGGAATACCTGGGACAAAGGAAAAGTGGAGTACTTATATTAATTGTAAGAGGAGCTCCAGTAGTGATAGAAGAGGATAAAACGGATACTAATGGTAGATATGCAGTACTAAGGGGCTACTGCCAAGGGATGAAGATTACACTGACATGTATTTATATTCCACCTAAAACTTCTATAATGGAGCGTAAGAAAATTCTGGGAGAAATAATCAGTTTTCAGCAGGGAGTAATATTTATTTTATTTATTTTTTATTTTATTTTACATTTGTTGATCGGGCTAGTCTAACTGGATATATGTCCATTTTCAGTAGAGGCCCGGGGAGAAAAGCTCCACATAAAAAAAAAAAAAAAACAAGAACAAACAAAATATTGCAACTTCAGTTATAGTTCACTTGTCAGACACAACAGGTGTTACATGGTAAATTAGCATTTATGATAGAAAAACAGCAAAAGGAATATAGACCCCCCCCTTTTTTTTGTATAGTTGATCAAGAAATAGTAGAAGAAAGAGTATTCAGAAGGATGCATGAGATTCACAAGAGAAAATTATAAATAAGGCACAAGAAAATAGAACAGATATATACAAGACTGGAGAATTAGTTGAGGACAGTAAGGCAGAAAAATAACAATACAGTCTTTCAAGGGTATAAAAAGTCTAACTAAGAAGGTAGTGGTCTTGAAGTGGCTATAGAATGAGTATTAAATTGGTGCTATAATCTAGAATGGCAGGAAGAGAGATCTTAGTCAGGGTTAGTACAAGGACATAGCCAGTGGGTTGTAAGGTATAATTTGAGTTTCTTTTTGAATAGTGCAGTTGAAGAAAGAGATGTGAGTTCTACAGGTAAAAGGTTCCATCTTTTTCCCACAGTGTTAGAAAAAAGGGAATCTCCTGCTTTATTGTTGGGCTTTTGTCCAGATACCAGTAGTTTATTTGCTGAGCGTAGGTTTGTGAGATTTTTATATGGGCTGATTAGACTTGAAAATTGGTGTATTAAATGGATAATGAAGGGTTTTATGGGCAATAATCAGTTGGTGGAATATAATTTGATTAGGCAGTTCCAGCCAACCCAGTTGCTTCAGATTTTGGCAGTGGTGGGTTCTGAATGGGGAGCTGGTAGCAAATCTGGCAATGTTATTGTAGGAGATTGCCAGTTTGTTGAGGTTACTTTTAGATAGAGTTGTGTATATAGGAGAGGCATAGAAGAGGGTGGAGATAAGGTGGGTATGGGCAATAGTATTTCTAGCTATGGGAGTAAGGAAGGATTTAATTCTGTAGAGGGAAGCCTAGTTTTCGGTTAACTGATTTTATTGTTGTATTGATATGAGTATCATAGTTCAGGTTGTGGTCAATAGTTACTCCTAAGAGTTTGGTGGTAGTGTCTTGAGATATGATTGTGCCATTATTAGATTTAATAATGAGGTCAATTGGGGTGGACTTTTGTGTAGGAATAAAGATCAATAGTTTAGTCTTTTTGGGGTTAAGGAGAAGACATCGCTGTAAAAAACATTTTTCTACTAGTTCAAAGACATTTTGGGTGAGGGACTGCAGTTCAGATGGATCTGTAGCTGAGCATATTAATGTGGAGTCATCTGCATATTGTAGGCATGTAGCTTGGGGGATATTTATAGTTAGATAATTTATAAAGATGGAGAATAGAAGAGGGCCTAGAACAGAACCTTGGGGTACACCAAGGGTGACAGGAAGATGGGTGGATAGACTATTGTCCCAAAGAACTGCTTGTTGCCTGTTATCTAAGTAGGACTTGAACCATTGATGTGCTTGAGAATCAAGTGAGAGGGACTTAAGAATATTCAACAATATGTCGTGGTTAACCATGCTGAATGCTTTTGAGAGATCAATAAAGGTGATGGGGATTGGAATTTGATTGGCAGCAGGGAAGATGTGTCTTGGGGCCCAGAAGGGAAAATATAACAAAGTAGGGTAGACCTTTTTGAAAAAAAAAATTATAAAAATATTTAGCATGGAAGATGTGAATTCAGTAGTAGGATTTCTGAGTGAATTTACATATTATTCACTAAAATGCAAAAACTGGGCTAGGCTAGAGAGAACTTGCATTTCACAGAAACATGTGCATTTAATTGAAAGTTTTGATGCACATCTAATAATTATTTCAGATCACACGCCAATAATAACCAAAATAAAAACACAGGGTAATAAAATAAAAATGAGACACTGGTGCTTTCCCACCTATCTGTTGAAAAGAGATAAATTGAAAGAGGGTGGGTGGTTGGCTTAATGGTTAAGGTGTTTACCTTGCAGACACAAGGTGCATGGTTTAAGTCTCACTTGGGGTGATTAGCTAGACTTAAAATAGCCCACAAGGGCAGTTAGTCTTGTATGAATCTATGAGTCTACTAGGCTAACTACCACTAGGGCCACTACAAGTCTAGGAATGCACCCCCACCCATTTGATTCCTGAGTATCATGGGTGTCTGTATAGTGGTGGGGACAGGGAAGCATGTTAGTAGAGAAAGTAGCAAAGGATTTGTAAGGGGAGATATTAGGCTATCAATAAGATAAGTATTATCCTATGTGCATAAGGGACATGAGGGCCAGACTGGGGGTTAATTTACAATTTCCCATCCAGTGGTCAAGGTTTTGTTTGAATAATGTCAGGGATGAACTCTGTTTCACATGGATACAGGAACCTATTCCATAGTGTGGGGATCCTTTGGAACACACATTGGTCTCTCCAACATGTTCTGTTTTTGCCACAAATGAAGTTCAGATCCCTGGATCTAATGTTTCTTTTGCTGTTTGTTTTTGCACATGCACAACAGATCCATCAAGGCTGGATCTGAGAAAGCCATGCAAGCCAGACAAAGATCCCATCTCTGCAGCCTGCAGGAGACTGAATACAGAGAGAGAACCTTTAGGTGATCAGTTTAGGACAAGGGTATTCATGCCCTGAATTCTTCTGGTGAGAGTCTTTTGTGGGCATTCCAGCTGTTGCAAGTGTCTATTTAGATACAAACCAAAGTGGGCATTGTATTCAATGATAGCTCTGACAAGGGAAAAATACAGTGGTACTATAACTTCCTTGGACCTGGATGCCATACCCTGAAGTATAAGTTGGGAGACATAGAATGATTTTCTTAATATCTTAGCTGCATGTTGGTCAAAGGCCAGATTGTTGTGTACATATATTCCCAGACCTCTTACTACTAGGTTGACTCTTAGGATGATTTGTTCATAGGTTCATACTAGGCTATCTGCCCTAGGGCATTTATAAGCCTAGCCAGAGTGTGTTTGGCTTTCGCCACCCATTTTAAATTAATTTTGCTATGCCCTTTTTCGAGGTTAGTATACTGTGCCTCTGTCTAACAGTGACACAGAAGTGATACCCGGGGTAAACCTACGATCTCTCATCCACTCAAGATTCCTCTTGAAGAGAGTCAGAGAGGGACTCTGCCTAACCTGGACTGGGATTTTATTCCAGAGTGAAGGGAGCCTCTGGGTTATGAATCTGTCCCTCCAGCATGTCCTATTTATTTCAGTGCTGAGGTTCAAGTCTCTCGAGCATGTAGCTCGATGGGATTTGGATTTTCTGAGGTGCAGCATGTCCATTAATTCCAGGTTGGACATGGCTTTATACGTCAGGCACAGATTGCCTCTGAGCAGGTGGTATGCCACTGAGTAGAGCTGGAATTTCTTTAACCCGGCAGCATATGGCATCTGTTTGAGCCCTTTGATCCTCTTGGTGAGGTACTTTTGGGGTCTTTCCAGTTGCTGCAGGTGTCTGGTAAGGTACATCCCAAAAGGGGCATTTGTACTCAATTATGGGCCTGATGAGGGATGAGTAAAGAGGCACGATGACCTCCCCTGATCTAAATGTGAATCCCTTCATGATTAGGTGGGCTATATAAAATGTTCTTCTAACCACTTTGGCCATGTGGTTGTCAAATGAGAGATTGCTATCAACTTGGGTCCCCAGGTCCCGAATTACTTCTTCTGTACTTAATGGATTACCACCTATGTGGTAATTTGTGGGCACTTTGTTTTTGCCAAAGGGGATGACTATACACTTTTTGGCTTTTAGCTTGAGGCCATGGCTCTGACACCAGTTGTCTGTTTCTATGAGGCCCTTTTGGAGGATGCTTGTGTCGGCTGGAGAGTTGATTATGGTGCCCAGTTTGCAGTCATCTGCGAACTTGGTCAGCCACAGTCCTTCTGCGTTGGCCTGTACTTCCGAGAAATATATACCGAACAAGAGAGGTCCCAGGACTGAGCTTTGTGGGACGCCACTTGTAACTGGTTTGGAGTCTGACATGGCTCCAGCAATTCTAACCATGTGGGTTCTGTCCTGGAGCCAGTTTGCAACCCATCTAGTGACATAGAGGTTTATATTTAAGCTGGTGAGCTTATCTATAATGCCCGAGTGGGGTATTGTATCGAAGGCTTTTGTGAGGTCCAGGTAGGCTGTGTGGACCACCTTCCCCTCGTCAATGGCCTTGGTGACTGTTTCAAAGAAATCGACCAGGTTTAAGAGGCATGATCTGCCCTTAACAAAGCCTTACTGGGTAGGATCCAGTGTCTGTAGGTCCCCAATATCTTTATTTATGAGGTCCATGATGATCCTTTCCATAGCTTTGCAGACCAAGCTAGTCAGGCTTATGGGGCAGTAGTTTCCAGGATCCATTGAGGCGCCACCTTTGTGGAGAGGGACCACTGTTGCTATGCGCCACTCTTTGGGTACATATCCTGTAGTAAGGCTGAGATTGAACAGTAGTTTTATGTTTGGGTTTAGCTCTTCTTGGAGTTCATGTAGGACACAGCCCGGGACACCGTCTGGTCCCATTGATGCTGTGTTTTTTGCTTTGGAGAGGGCGGCTCTTACCTGAGCATCTGAGATGTCGGGGGGGGCAGCACTCTGCTGGGATAGATATTTGCCCTTTTGGTGGGGGGGGGGGAGTTTGTGCTGAACCTGTCAGCTAGGATGTTGGCAATGTCTGTGGGTTCGGTGTATTTTTTGTCATTTTGGACTCATTCTGAGCATATCTGGGAATTGCCACCCAGGTTCTTAACATAACTAAAGAAAGCCTTGTGATTATCCTTAGTGCCCTGTGCAATTTTTATCTCGAAGCTGGCCTTAGAAGATTTTATGAGTGCCCGTAGATTTTTGCTAATACTGATCAGAGATGCCTTCCCTTTTTGGGATTTTGCTCTATCATGTAGTAGCTTCCTCCTTCTATTGTATAGTTTGTTTATGGCTGGGGTCCACCAGACAGGACGTCTGCCTTTAGAGGATTGGGTCTTGGTTTTATTTGGTATTGCATGATCCATGCATTCCTGAAGGTGTTCATAGAATGAGTTTATAAAGGATTCTGTGGTCTGGGCCGTATTTTCCACAGGCCCGGGGGCTTTGAAGGATTCCGCCTCAGTTTTGAGGAGTGTGAAATTTGCTTTAGAGAAGTTTTTCACTGTGGTTTTCTGGGCAGGGGGTGGGGTCGGGATGTGAATATCCAGTGAGATTAGTTTATGGTCTGATCTTACCAGTGAGGGATACACTTCTGGTCTGGAGTATAGAGTCCCCATGTTGGTGATGATCAGGTCCAGTATGTTTTCCCCTCTTGTGGGAGTGGTAACAAGTTGTTCCATAGCATTTGAGTTTATAAATTCTAGGAACCTTTGGGCTAGGGTGTTGGAGCTAGAGTAATGCTCCCAGTCTATGTTTGGGTAGTTGAAGTCGCCCAATATAATGGTGTTTAGAGAGACCTTCATATTTTCCAGTGTTCTCAGGAAGGCCGAGTGGGGTTCCTGGGTTTGGGAGGGTGGTCTGTAGCAGGCTATAAACTGGAAGGCAGTTTTACCCACTGTTAGTTGCACATGGATAGTCTCTGATGCTTCGTGCTGTGCCACCAACCTGGAGATGTGGGTATCTTTGACGAATATTGATACTCCCCCTCCTTGTGTGGTTCGGTCCAAGTTTTGGGGCCGAAAAACATGGTATGAGGTATAACCTGGTAGTGCTGGGGTGCTCTCGGGAGCCTTGAACCAGGTTTCTGTTACTGCACAGATATCGATGTTGTCCATGCTAAGGAGAGTTTCGAAAAGTGCATCTTGAGGTTTAGACTTCTGGCGTTGAGTAGCATTACTCTTAGTTTCTTATCCCTTGTGATACCTATGGAGGTGGGTTTGTCTTTTGAGCCTTGCCTAAAAAAGGCACTATGGGGGTAGCAAGAGCTTTTGCCAATATCCGAAAGCCCAGGGGTGACAGGTGCAAGCTGTCCCTAGCGAAGCATCGTGGCTTGTCGAGCATATCATCCCAGGCTGACAGGCATTGGATCCCCTTTGAATGACACCAATACTTAAGCCAATTGTTGAAATTTATCATCTTGTCTTCATATTGTGGCATCATTCTTGGTGAGGGTAAGATGCTACTCAAGGTCAGGGTCATACCGGCCTGGGCTACATGCTCAGAGAGCTCCTCTATGTCTCTTTTCATGTAGTCCAGGGAGGTACGTCTCAGGTCATTCACACCAGCATGGACAATGACTGAGTCATATTTGTACTTGCCTTAGAGTGACCTGAGTGCTTGTGTTATGTGGCGGATCCTAGCGCCCGACAGGCAGCTCACCGTGACCTTCTCCTTGTTCAGCCTGGTGAGCGGGACGCCAGTGTGCCTGATGATAGTCACCTATTACAAGTGTATCAGGTGTGTTGTTTAGCCTTAAGGGCTGTGACTGTTCGGCACACTGGCTTTGTGAGCTATGTGTTGCACGTGTTTTGTTTTGGGGTAGCAGTTGCTTGGGTGTCTGCTTTGGAGGTCTCTGCTGCTTAGGCAGATTTTTATTTAGAGCCTCTGAGTATGTTTTTGTGTGTTTATGTGTTTGGTTTGCTGTCATGGTAGGACTATGTGAGACTGGAATTGTAGTGAGTGTGTTTTTCTTCTCCTCCTGACTGGTTACGCCAGTACTGAGTTGAGAGAGCTTAGCCTCCAGTTTGGCTATATGGTTGCATCTCTCACATGTGTTGGAATTTGTTGGGAGGAGGAGAGGGTTGTCTGTGTACATGAGGCAGTTGTAACATTGCCTCAAGATTCCCAGATTCACCAGCTGGACTGGAGAGGAGATTGACAACTGACCTTTGGACATGCTAGAATAGTATTGGGGTTTATTGTTGATAAAGTAATTAATTTGGCTTGACATTGGCTTTGGTATCAATCATTTGTCTGCGTTAAACCCACAGGCAAGATGCTGGTGTCTTGGGGGGAATCTGTAATAGATCTAATTTACAGTCATCTGCAAACTTGGTGAGCCAGATGCCTTGAATGTTAGCCTTGACTTCTGAGAAGTAGATTCCAAACAGGAGCAAGCCCAATATAGCTAGAGTACTCCACAGATGACCTGTCTCTTGTTGGAGGTGCTTTCACCAATCTTGACTTCCTGGCTCCTGTCTGTGAACCAGCCAGAAGTCCAGTGAGTTGTGTAAGGATTTATGCCAGCTCAGAGAGCTTGTCCACAGTGCCTGAGTGGGGTAATGCATGGGATGCGTTAGCCCAGTCTAGATATCCAGTATGCACTATTTCACCCTCATCCATTGCCTTGCTGACCCTCCCAAAGAACTGTACCAGGTTAAGTAGGTATGACCTTCCCTTAAAGCCAGAGTGGGATGGGTCCAGTGTCTGTAAGTTGCCAATGTCCTTGCTTATTTCCATGGTAATTCCTTCCATGGCTTTGCGTTTTAGGCTTGTTAGACTGTGTCTGTAGTTCCCTGAGTCAGTTGATGGTCTGCCATTGTAGAGAGGAATGACTGTTGCTGTCCTCCATTTCCTTGGAACAAAGCCCGTTTCAAGGCTGCTGTTGACGAGTGCCTCAAATGGTCCTGCTGAGTCATTTTAGACTGTGCAGAGGCAAACGGGGATGTTGTCAGGACCCATGGAGGTGGTGATTTTGTCTTTAGTGAGTGATGCCAGCTCCTTTCTAATTGCTAGGGGAAGTACATTGGTGGGGATTTCACCTGGTGGAGCTGGAGGGGGAGAAGTTTAAGCTGAATTTATTAGCCAGTAGGTTTGCTATGTCACGGTGATTGGATAAGTTGCTACCTTTCGCATCCAGTTCATCACACTGCTGTGCATTACCTCTGAGGTTCTGGGCATAGCTAAAGAAGGCCTTGTGATTATTCTTAGTCCCCGAGGCTAACCTGACCTCGTAGTTGGTCTTGGTGGACATAATTAGACTCTCTTCCTATTGTAACGTTGGCAACTGAAATGCTGAACACCAAAAAAAAAAAGACCAAAAATCCAGAGAAGAGCAACTCTCAAAAATTGCTATTCTCCTTAAAACAGCTTTTTTCATGGGGAGAAGCCCCCCCCCGCAACCCCATATGCTGGTCAAGACCCCCCCCCAAAACCTGTATATAGCAACTCCCAGATCGCCATACCTAGGACAAAAGGGAATACTCCAAGAAATGGCATCTCAAACTTGATATGCACAAGTTTAATCTTTCAAACATTCATTCTCCATGTTTCGGAACTCACTGTAGCAGATCCCGACATTTCAAATGGTTAGCAATTAGATATCTTAGTTTCTTCTTTAGTTGTGTAAGAGAGATCTTGTCTTTAAGTGAGTTGCTATGCCTGATTTTGGCCATGAATTTTCTTTTATTATATTCCCTGTTTATGTGAGGATTCCACCAGAGGGGTTTGTTTTTACTCTGTTTTTTTTCTTATTTCTGGTAGGTATGGCCACCTCTATGCAGCTATTTACATGCCTGTATATAGATTCTTTGAGTAATTCTGCATAGATAGCTATAGTGTTGTGATTAGGGAGAGCCCTGAATTTTGAAAACTGTCATTTAATAGGATGTAGTTTGCCTTTGAATAGTTACTAAATATTACTGGTTTAGCTGGATTTTCTGAGTTGATTTTTACTTCAAATGAGACAGCTTTGTGATCTGATGTTACTAGTGAGGACATGACATGGGGGGGGGGGGGTGAGGTGTTGCAATATGCTCTAATTTTTTTTTTAAACACCTTTATTGAGTTATCACTTGTGACATAGGCAAATGTACATTTATACAAAAGTATCAAACAGTATTAACAAATTGAAATTATTAACAAACATTGTACTTGACATATATTGCCATATACCATATAACCTAAGCTACATTACATAAATTATTCATTTCCTGCCCCCTTTTTTAAAAACAAGAAACGTTTTTATTAAATCATCACTTACAACATAAGCAATCATAGATTTATATAAATGAAAGCAAAACACACCAACACAATCCTAGTTGCAAGCATTTTACATCACAAACCATACTGATGTTCCCAAGTACCTCTCAACCAGCGTATTGTACATTTTTAATTTTTTTATATTTTTCCCCTAACAGGTTTGTTTGCTTTTCAATTGAATTGTACAGGTTATAGGTCATATTAAAGGTGGGAAAAGTTTTGAAATGATTTATTGTGGTCCCATTTTTTTATGTCACAAAAACCTGGCATTTTAACAGGGGTGTGTACACATTTTATATCCACTGTATGCTGTTACAATGTATACATTTAAACTGTTACAGTAATGTATTTGTGTTTATTTTCCTTCCAACAGGGCACATTAATAGATTGCAACACAAGCAAACTTCACAAATAAATTTTCAGCACAAGTATCTGTACAAATTAATTGGGTATACAAATGACATATAATTATTTACAAAAATCCAGCTATCTGTGCTGGCATATGTTACAAATCTACTGCTCTATTTCTCCTGGTATGGCTGGCAGTACCTTCTGTCGTCACAAGTTTCTTGTAGACTTTTTCACTATGGTAATATCAGTACAGGCAGAAAAACTTAGACAATATGCAGATATAAAGGAAAAGTTCAAACTAAGCAATTCATTGATGACCCAAAAAAGTTTCATAGAGAACTGGGAATACAAAGCAAAAGAAATAGAAACATCACCAAAAAAGGGGGGAAATAGACACATTTTGAAGAAATATTTATGAAGACCCTGTGGAACACAAAGATGTTAAATGGAGAGAAAAATTAATAAGATACAGCAAGGAGTTCTAATGCTGAGGATATGAAATGGGATGAAGTAATGGCCAAAAGAAACTGAAATAAAATTTAAGAAAAAGCTCCTAAACTGGAAGACCCCAGGCCCAGATCAGTACCTAACTTTTGGTTAAAAGTATTAAAACATAATAAATATTTAGTCCTGTGTTTATTTATATTTAGTTATATGGGCAGCCAGAACAGACACCAACCTGGTTAACAAAAAAAAAAAAAAAAAACAGCAGTACTCTTCCTTGTGTGTGAATCTGTAACCCATCCTAAAAACTATAGAACAATAACTTGCCTTCAGATAATAAACTGTTTATTGGAACTGATTCAGACAAAGTTTATAATCATTTAGAAAAAAAAAAAGCTTCATTATGTTAATGGAACAAAAGGGTAACAAAAGTCATATAGAACAAAGATCATTTGCTGCTAAAATAAACCATAATCGTGAGTTGTAAAATGGGAAGAATCTAGGTATGGCATGAATAGATTACAAAAAAGCATTTGATGACATCCTGCTTTCATGGATAAAGGAGTGCTTACAGAAATATGATGCACCCCACATTGATCAGTTACATTACAGTGACCATGAAACAGTGGCAAACCACTTTGCAGTTAAGCCATGACAAAGGGCAAACTATTATCCCATTTCAAAGGGGGATAGTCCAGGATGCTTCTCTGTCACAGCTTCTGTTTTGTCTTGTCATTAACCCATAAAGATGTTTAATTAACAGATTAGGCCATGGTTACATTTTGATTTCCAGAAAACAAACTTGTTTAAAGGCTTCTCCCCTACTTTTTCTGGAGGACTTAAAACTGCATAGTTCATCAGGTGAGTAGTTGAAAGTGCAACTGCAAGTGGTTAAAACTTTCTTAGATGATATGAGAATGTCAGTTGGTCTTCATAAATGTGCAAAAGCAATGTTTAAAGCAGGAAGGTTGCAGAAACAAGAACATACTAGTCTGGGACATCAGTGTGATGTAAAGGAACCTAAGCAGGAAGGATATGTAAATATTTAGGAATTGATGAAGGATCGGCAGTACAACATGAACAAATGAGAGTAAAAGTCAGTAAGGAATACTTCAGAAGACTAAAACTAATACTGAAAACTGCCGTTTGACATCTAGGAATAAAGTCCAAGCTGTAAATCAGTTTGCTTTTCCTGGTCTAACTTACAGTTTTGGGATGATAGAATACCTTTTGGGGCTAGTCAATCAGTTGGACAGGAAAAATGCTTCATGGTTGTCAAAGGTTTGCTACTGGCTCACCCTTCAGGACACATCACTGCACAGCAATCAAGCAACTATCCTAGCTAGAATTACCCAACCTGCTCACATATAACCATCTTACCGTAGCCCACCAGATTCTATATTATCCTGATAGAGTTTCTGCTCTTCAGTCTCTACCTTATATCTACTTTAACAAACGCCTGTTAAGATCCACCAATAAAGCACTGGCTGACATAGGCAAAAGTAGCAATAGCTCTGGGGAGTCTGTTTCCATTTCTGTTGCAAAAGCATGGAATACCATCCCCGTAGGTAGTAGGACCACTGAAAACAAAAATAATTTCCAAAAATTCCTCCGGTCTCATTTACATAGTTCTTGGTTATGCAATTGTTCTGACCCTGGGTAGCTTCCCTTAATTAGATCATATCATACTTTAACCTTCTATGAAAGCTTGCAACAACTTATTTCTGTACTCTTAATCAAAGTGTGATTACTCTACCAGCCTCTGATGAGTGTAACCAAACGACTGAACAAAATGTCCTTTCAACTGTATTGTTTATTGTAATACACTGTTCTCTTTATAGTATATTTACTTTTTGCTCCTTTCTTGGCCTTGAAATTGTACCTTATTAACTTTGACTCTGTACTGTACTTTATTAACGTGTATTGTATTCACTGTATTTGCTGTACTAATCTTTGTGGAGCTTTTCTCTCTGGGCTGCCTCTGAAAATGGGATCCATGCCCAAGTCGGACTTTCCCAGTAAACACATGCAAAATAAATAAAATGATACTTAAAAATCAGTGCCTACTAAGATTATACATTTCATACTCTGCTGGAGGTACGGCCTCCTCAAAATTAATTACATAAATAGATCTACAGTTGTGGGACTGCATACATATCTGCTGACCTTACCAGAGCCAAACATTGTGAAAATGTTAAAGCGTGAGAAGTCTAAGATGACTTCTCAGCTTAGTTTAGCAGAAGTATTTTGATGTCTAGTGGGAATAGAAATCAAACCAGAAGTAGACAAAAGTCAGACAGCAACTGATTGTGCTAAAAAACAAGAGAGAGAATATAAGAAGGCTCAGATGAGAGAGAAAAATGTGGAAAAGGCATAAACATTGTGACAAGTACAGAGATCTCCAGGAGCAGCCTCATATTGATCATGATTTGAAACAGGAGTGGTTAAGGAGAGGTGTAGTGAAACCAAAAGGTGGTGGCCTAGAATAGTGGACTATATGCACCCTGGTTTACAAAGTCCTATGAACATGTTGGGTGACAGACAAATGCAGGCTTTGTAAAAAAAAAAAAAAAAAAAAAACTGGAAACAGTCGCATATCTTGTTGCTGGGTGTGATATACTTATGGCAGAGGGCCTGTATACAGAAAGGCACAATAATTTAATTTAGCTATATTGTTGCAATGGGAGTTGTGCAAACACAGTACTGAAATAACAAGCACTGGCAACATGAACCACAAAACATTGTAAAGAATGATGGTTTATTTTACATGGGATCACCAATTACCAAGAGTTCAAAAAAGTACATGTGAGAAAACCAGGTGTAGTAGTAGTCTGTGAAAAAAGACAAAAATAGCATCAATCACTGAAACTGCTACATCCAGTGATTACAGTGTCTTATGTACACCGAACGACACCAAGTAAAAAAAAATACCAGGATTTGCAGGCAGAAACAAGAGAAATGTGGAAGAAAGATGCCCAGACAGTTCTAAAAGTAGCAGGGGCAAGGTGTCTAATAAAAAAATGTACAGTTGTACTTGGATATTCTGCCAGTACATGTAACTGTGTGTGAATTACAGGAGGAGGCAATTCTGGGCACAATTTGGTGCTGTAAAGAGCACTTTTAACTCACATCAAGGACTGAAATAATACTCATTTCACAAACTTTAACCATACCCTGACTTAGGAATTGGGGTCCATTCCCATCCTTTGTTTAAAAAAAGCAAAAGACTTTGAGAAGTTAAACCAGAAGGAGCTCTCAAAAGAGTCTTCCACTATCAGTCCTCCTAATAGAGACCTTAGAATGACAGACACTGTAGAGAAGTGTGTCTACACCTCGGGCACATCCTTGAGGGCACTAAACTACCTAAGACACAAATTGCTTCCAGAGGGACCTAGCTCATTAGACTGTGGATGCTTTGAATAAGCTCTCTCAACAAGATTCTCAGAAACAATTACAAACTATTTTGGAAGCAGTTTTGAACATCACAAACCTCTCCATGTATCTGTCGTGTATTGCTGCTAGTGGAGTGGTTAGAGTGACAGACACTGGTCTCATGTTGAACTTGCATGCCTATTGCCTGTTTCTATCTTTGTGACTTTGTGGCAATTTCAGTGTATCCATTGCCAACTCTTCCTTTGATGGCACCTCCTTGTTTGGTCCAGTGTTGAAAGGGAAGTTGTCCAAGTATGAAGAAGGCAGTTTCATATGGTGAAGTATCAAGACACTAATTTAGAGCAGATGAAAAAAATGGTGGCGATTGAAAATAAGGCCCTCCCCAAGGAACTACTGCACTTAGCAATTCTTGCTCTCAAGTAGCCAAACACTCCTGCCAGTGTTGCTGTGATTTCCTGGAAGGTTCTAGCAGGGCAGCAGCTATAGGATCTATCATTAGAAGACATGCCTGGCTGAGGGAACAGTCCCCTCCCTGAAAAGTGAAATCCAGTCTCTTGGATGCTCCTTTGGACAAAGCTTTCCTTTTTGGCTTCAAGACTGAATCTGTACTTAAGAAGATGGAGGAAAAGGCTATGTTCATGCAAACGGTCAAGGACTTTCTTCAGGGTCAATCTCCTCGCTTCAGTCGCAATTACCCTACCCTACACTGGTCTTTTCTAGCCTCCCACTCTAAGCCTAGACGTAGGCACCTCAAAGGGTAAGGAGTCAAAGGCAGCACCAGTGTCCCAGACAGTGGCAATCAGATTCCAATAGGCCTGTGGTATCCTGCCAACAGCGACCCAGGAGGGAGCAATCATGACTCTCCCATGACACTCCCTTTCCCCCCCTCCCTTCCAGTCCCACTCCTTCCTTCCTCCCTCCCTCGCTGGCAAGGAGGATGGCTGTCATTCTACTTAAAGAATTGAACTGTCATTACCATGGATCAGTGGGTACTGAAAATCATACAAAGAGGTTCTAAACTCCACTTTCAACAGCCTCTAATTTGATCAGGTTTCCCAGATATTCCGCAAACCAACAGAGGCCTTAATTCAAATACAGCTCCTGTACACCCAAGATCATGTGGAACCAGTACCACACACATTACAAGGAAAAAGATTTTACTCAAGGCTTTTCCAATTTGATAACTGGAGGCCAATTCTAGAACTATCAAGGCTCAACTGATTCTTGCAGGTACCAAAATTCAAAGTACTAACCCTTCAAAAATCACTGCTGATGACATCACCCAACCCTTACACTGTTACCTTGAATCTAAATGATGCATTCCCCCACATTCCCATAGAAAAATATCACAGGAGATTCTTACACTTCAGAGCAGGTGTGAAGCACATTCAGTTCCATGCTTTACCCTTTGGCTTGTCTACTGTATCCAGTGTTTCCACAGAGTGCCTAGCCACAGTAATAGCCTCCTACAGGACAAAAGGCATTCATATTTCCTCTACTTAGTCATGTGCCTCATTCAAGCAACTGATCTAGAGGTACTCAAAGCAGATCTACTTTATTCTAAAAGAAGCCAGGAGACCAAGCACAAGAAAGTCTTACTCCGCTAAATGGAAGAGATTTGCTATATGGTGCAGACAAAAGGGACAGAGCCCTTTTTAAGTTCATATACCTCTTATATTTTCATACTTATCAGACTTTTTTGACAAATGGCTTTCTTACTCCTCTATTAAAATTCACACTTCAGCAATTTCAGCTTAGCTGCCTCTACAGACATCAAATTCCTGACCTAGATGACTTCCTGCTAGCCTTTACTTCAGCTAGAAGAGTTTCAGAGCTTCAGGCCCTTATGTTTGTGGAACCTGTCATTACCTTTCACTCTGACAGAGCCTGTTAGGATCAACCCCTCCTTTATGCCTTAAAGTTGTTACAGAGAGCTCTTTAAACCAGATCATCCATTTGCCCTACTTTCTTTCCTAACCCTCAAAACAAGGGAGAAAAAAGCCTCCATACCTTGAAAATGCATAGGCAATTTTGTTACTACTTAGAGCAAAAAAATGTCAGGTAGTCTGACCACAGCTTTTTGTGGCCTTTGTCTGTAGCTCTGAGGGGAGACCAGTTTGTAAACAATGCCCAAATGAATCTCCCAATGCATCTTGTTTTGCTACAGCTACCATGGAAAGAAACCTCCAGACACTGTGATCACACCCTACTAGGGCTACTGCTACATCTGCAGCCTTACTTAAAGGGGTGGCCACTAAGGACATTTTTGAAGGTGCTACTTAATCCTCTGTGCATATCTTCACTAAACATCATCACCTCCCAACCTCCCAAGTTCCATTCTGCTCAACCTCTTAGAGTAAGAAATCTCAACAAAGATGTAAATAATGAGGTGACAAAGAACCAAAAATAGGGACACTAAGTTTGTAAGAACAGTGTTTAAAAAGTTGATAGACTAACTGGTTTTGCATTAGCATGAATTTTCTGAAGGGCATGAAGTCTGAAACTCAAATGGGTCATTATCTTCTAACTTCATCCCGCAGTGATTTACCAGTGATTTGCCAGAAAACCGCAATTTTATTCTTTTATGAGAAACAGGCCAAAAATACAAGGCAAAAATCTGGACATTGTGTGAAAATTTGTACAATTGAGAGGTATGCCAAGTCCAGACCAGGGTTTGTCATTGCCATCCTGCAGGGCATCTTTTCCTCTCCATAAATTTTTCTATCCTACCTCCTTTCAGCTTTGGGAGTCATTCCATCAGTTATGGCTGCAACAGTGAAACAAGAAGAACGTAGTACAGTTGTCTACATTTGGCATGAATGTAGTTGTTTGAGTGTATTCACTTGTTCCAGTATTCTTTCCTTCCCCTCTTGTCCCATGGGAGTGGGGTAGATATTCTCCTCTCTACTTCCAGGTTGTTCCTCTGCCTCTGTACATACTCTGGAGTTTATGAGTTTAGGCCTCTAGCCTTAAGGACCTGTTAGAGGGGCTCCTTATCTGTTGGGGGTTAATAAAGCATTGAGGTTATGGTGCCGCCTGACTCCTTTATATCTAGATGTCTTGATGTCAGTCAGGGCATCCGCTGGCTTCAGGAGAAGGAGAAAATCTATTGGCAGTCAGACTGACCATCAGTTATGACTGTAACAGTGAATATACTCGAACATACAGCAAATAAAGCACAGTGCAGCAACCTGGACAAATGGCATAAAAACAAAGAGGCTCCGTAAAAAACTCTATTTAATAAAATTCTGTTTTATTAGAGTTTTTTATGGAGCCTCTTTGTTTTTATGTCGTTTGCCATGATTTGCTGCACTGTTTAATTTGCTGTTTATTCTTTATTATTTTGAACACAGTTTGGCTGTTAGTCACTGGGTTTAGTATTTTTTCTATATACTCGAACATCTACATTTATGGTACGTGTACACAACTTCACTGTCCTTTTCATTTTGGTCTGTTCTATATGACCATTCCTCCCCAGCCTCTTATCTCATGTTTCCACTTTTTTTTCTCATAATTGCCGTAGTTTAAGCTCTAGTTGTGTGGACTAGGCAAATGCAGTTTAAGGCTAGGTAGGGTGCAGGGCATTATGGGAGGGCAAAGTTCAGGAGCTTGAGACAGACACCACTGGCAAATGTACAACTCAAACCTTACAGGTGGCTCCAGTTCCCAACAGTTATATTGGGCAGACTATGGTGAAAAGGATCTATTGTTATGGTAAGTACATAGCTTTCTTTTTTCACTTACCACAAGGCAGAGAAACTAATCCTAGAGGGTGTATGCACACCGTTGGGTAATTTGAAGGATTTTCATTTCACCTACGGCACATTTCAAGTGTTAGTAAAAGTGAGGGGACTCAGCAAAAACCCTCACAGACGCTAGTGTGCAGATTCCTCACAGAAGGTACCCTAGCTGAGTACTGAACTGGGGAGCCAAGTACTGTGAGGCAACAGCTTTAACTGTTGAACTTGTCACCTCTTAATGTACAGTCCCACTTGGTAAAGAAGTTTCCTCAGTGCTGTTTGGCTGTGACAGTTATTTTTCTTTGTACTTGTAGTTTAGTATTTCAACCATGTTTCTTTGATGGTGGGAACCTTTGTCCTATATTTGGGACCTTATTGTGCAGCCTGTTCATCATTAGTGTTCATGCCTGATTCTTGAATATATTTCCACAGCAAGGCATAATATTTTTATCTACATGTCTTTATGACTTATTTCAATGGAATTTTATCATGTGACCTTGTAAAATTGTCATTATTTTGAACTGCTTGTCTCTGGTTATTTATCTGCTTCAAAGTGAGTCATATTAGTTTGTTAGATTTCACTTTTGCCACTTTTGCATTTCTTCTCCATGTACATTGAAATGCAGTGACCCATTTAGACATTGTCTGCAGTTACTGATTAATGTACTTGAAATTGTACTTGCAGGCTGTGGTTCTGATTCAGGGTTTAAACTTGCATCATTGCCTTTGACTCTACTTTCTTTTGGGCTGCTTGCAGCCTGGTTTGACATGTTTTTCCATTCTTGGAAATGCACTTATTTTAGTTCAGTGAATTTCAGAGCTTCATATTTATTTTGATGTGAAAATATATTTTTCATCTTTGTGTTGGGTATTAGTATAACATTAGCATTAGAGCTTTGCCTAAGCTGTTGTCATAATTCACCTTTATCTAGGCTGTTAATTTCCATTTTTTTGGGGTTTTTTTAGTACACTTGTCTATAATAAGTACTGTCGATTACACTGTATATTTGCAAATTCAGAAGTGATGTGCAGTTAGATTTGATATTATCCAGAGTTTTAAACTGCTCTCATTCTGTTTTGCTGAAAGCAGTTGTTGCAGGTTTCTGTCCAGACTTCCCACAGCTTAATTAACGGATTACATTGTCAGTTAACAATGAAAAGCATGAAAACTCTTTTATGGTTTAGCAAGCTTCACTGAATGAATGCTTGGATCACTGGTGTCTTTTGCTTGCTTATGACCCATTTCAGTGCATGGTATGTTTGTTGCTACAAGGTGAGTTTGTTTCACACCATTAGTTAACACTTACTGTGGTCTGTGTCATTAATCTGTTTTAGCCATCGGCAGGGTTGTTCTGTAGGTGTTTATTTTCTAAACTTGAGATGTTAAGTTGTCAGTCTCGCCTTCATTCTTGCTGGATGGGTTCGGAGCCGATCCTCGGCTCCAACTCGGCACTTGCTAAGCTCGAGAGTCACTTTTACCAGCTTGAGGCAGCCCCATATCCCATGATGCAAGGCGGTAAATACCCAGATCTCGTTTGCCGCTTCGCTGATGAGGTATTCCTTTTACCAGCTCTTGGTAAGTAATTTGTTGTTCAAATTTTAGTCACCCCATTCCTCCTTTTTCTCTCATATATTAGTGTATTTGTCACTTTTAGTTTGTTTTAGGATCTCTAGCTCCTAGTTTACTGTTTCCCTTGTAGTTTTACTTAGTCGGGCCTTCAATCCTCTCCCATCCCTTCCTGTCAGGGTGTGTGTGTGAGTTTATTTTTCCCCATTTTAAGTTAAATTTTCTGAATCTGGGACTGTGTGAGTAGTGTGTTTTGTGTGTGTGCTCACTATGTCCAAAGAACAGAGGGTCTCAGGCTTCAAGAAGTGTGACTCGTGCTGTCAGAAGATGTCTCTGACAGATGGTCACACTTCTTGTATCTAATGCCTGGGACCTCTCCACCTACAGGACTCCTGTGCTATTTGTCACTCTTTCAGCCAGAGAGTCCTGCAGGAAAGGAGAAATAAATTAATTTTAAGAGGACTACTTAAACCGGAGGGCTCCCCGGCCAAATCTGCTTCGGGTAAGCCCTCTAAGACCTCCAAGGCCCAGGCTTCTGCTACTAAGCCTTCGGCCCTGGCTCCGACTCCTTTGAGTCGAGATCGCCCGCTGGAGCCAATCTGATTTTGACTAAATCTTCGCACCGATGGCTATCGGTGCCGATACTTTAATTGCCACATTGGTGTCGGCTCGACCGGCTCCGACTACCATGTGTCGAAGACTTCGCATCGGTGCCGGTCGGCCCGATACCATTATTTCAGCCTGTGTCGGCTCCAGCCGGAGCCGATACATCTTTGACCAGGCTTGGAGCCGATAAGTTGTCGGCTCCGTCTGGAACCGAGGGTACTTCGGCTCCGATGGTTCCGTCGAGGAAGCGGTCCAGGTCTCCCTCTTTGGAGCCGATACTGTCGGCTCCGACCTCTCCTCTTCTTTCGGAGCGGAGCCATCGGAGCCGATCATCTAGGTCTTCCAGGCTCTCAGACCATGATTTGGAGAGAGTGGTAAGCAGATTGTTCAAATCAAAGGCACTAGCCCAAATGCTTCATAGTTCCTCCTTCGACTCTCCTCCAGAGCTCGGAGCCGGAGTCTATTGGAATAGTCACTGCTACGGCTGCGGGGCAGATACCACCCCTTTCTGCTCCTTCAGCTTCTACTCTTATCTCCTCCTCGAGACCTTCCTTGGAGGGATCTGGTGGTCGGGCTTCCCTGGTCTGCTCCGAGGGGGTGAGTGGCATCGGACCCTTGTCCGACCCTGCTCTTCCCCTTGGGGCTTCGGCCTTGGTGAGCTCGGCTCCGACATCTGCCTCGGAGCCTTCCCTTTCGGTGGGCCCGGGAGCCCCTGTTTCTTCGGAGCAGGGTCTCTCGGATCTCCCTGGGAGGGGAGCCTTCGAGGTGATGAGGAGTGTGCTGGCCCCCGGGCTCAGTCAGCAGTCTATTCCCTTAGCTCCTCCCTCTATGGTGCCTGTAGATGTCTCTTCCCACTCTCTTGCTCCCGGACCAAGAGATGCACCGCCTCAGGTTTCCCCACTGGGAAGAACCCCCTCTTCCAAGGATTCTCCTGATCCGTCAGGAGATCCTCCGCGTAAGAGGACCTGTAAGAGGAAGCACCTAGACTCCCCTGAGTCTACAACTTCAGATACTGACTTAGATGAGTCAGAGGGGTCCCCAAGATCCCCCTCTTAGGATGTCTCTTTTTCAGACATCCTAGAACTCCTAAAACAGAGGGGAAACTGGCCCTCCATTAATCCCTCCGAGGATGAGTCGGTATACCTAGAGGCATTTGGATCTCGACCCTCCACCTCCTGGGTGTCTCCGCCTTTCGACCCCTCATGGAGGTGATAGCTCGGAAGGCGTGGGCATCTCCTGATTCCATGGAACCAGTTCCCAGGAGGCCTTCTAAATTTATTACAGCCCCTTCCGAGAAACAATTTCTTACAAAAGGTGTCCCCGTTGATGCCATGGTGGTGGCGGCCGCCACCAAGAAGGAACTTGCAGATCCTTCCGTACCAGTCCATCCTCCTAACAAGGATTCTAGGACCATGGACAGGAATGGTAAGCGGATGTTTTCCTCAGCGACCTTTGCCATGCGTTCGCTGAATTATTTATGTCACTTCACCAGACTTCAAAGGGACATCCTTAAAGAATTAGGTGAAGTAGTACAGGATCCTTCAGCTGCAGGGGCTCAGGATAAGATTGCTTCTCAGCTAGGAATCCTTAACTCCATTACCAACTCCTCCATGCGGCTAATTTCTTATGCAGCAGATGGAGCGAGTAGAGCTGCAGGGACAGGAGTGGCTCTTAGACGTCAGTCCTGGAAGCGGCTCTGTAATTTTGCAGATCCCTTTAAGGCGTCCTTCACAAACTCTCCCTTCGATGGGTCAACATTGTTTGGTCCTCAGGTGAAGGATACTTTGACCAGGTGTGAGCAAGACGGCAAGACTCTTTCTGCCGTAGGAGTCCGTTTTTCCACCCTTCTAGGCCTTACCCTAAAGGACCGAAGGGGGGAAAGATGTGGTTCCGAAAATCTCAGGGAGTCACACCGGATACACGTGGTCAGTTTACCCCTAGAGGCAGAGGGGGTAATAATAATAGACGCCGCCCTAGGGGCAGAGGGGGTCCGCAGAACCAGGGCAGCAGAGAGCTTCTCTTTGACAAGCCCTTCCAGCATCCCTGAGGTGTTGCCCGACTGTCCATCCTTGGAGGCAGTCGGGGGAAGATTATCGCTGTACCCAGAAGCCTGGCTTTCCCTTTCGCAAGACAAATGGGTACAGTCGATCATATCCGAGGGTTACAAGATTCCTTTCGAGGAAAGTCCTTCCTCACAAAATTCCCTTCCAGATGTTCCACCCGGTCTAAGGGAAATCGCAAAATTAGAAGTATCAAAGCTTCTACAAAAAAGGGCCATTCAGCCAGTTCCAACAGACCATTCAGAGCCCGGAATCTACTCAAGGTTCTTTTTGGTTCCCAAAAAGACGGGAGATTGGAGACCAATATTGGACCTCAGCAGACTCAACAAGTCTGTGAAAAAGACAAGATTTTGAATGGTCACACTTCAATCGATTTTGCCCTTCTTAGGCAAAGACAACTGGATGTGCTCAATAGACCTTCAGGATGCGTACTATCATATAAAAATCCACAGATGCTCCAGAAGGTTTCTCCGCTTTCGGCTGGAGTCCAGTCATTTTCAATTCAGAGCCCTGCCCTTTGGTCTCACTACAGCCCCCAGAGTGTTCATCAAATGCATGGCAGTGGTCACGGCTCACCTGAGACGTCAAGGATTCCAGGTGTTTCCATATCTCGACGACTGGCTCCTCTCAGCCACCACCAGGCATCAAC
Organism: Protopterus annectens; assembly: GCF_019279795.1. Taxonomy (NCBI): domain Eukaryota; kingdom Metazoa; phylum Chordata; order Ceratodontiformes; family Protopteridae; genus Protopterus; species Protopterus annectens. The sequence continues at coordinate 884,315,401 of NC_056726.1, read as the reverse complement.
TTCTCCAAGCCAGAGATTACATCCTAAATCTCTGCACTCAATTAGGAATTTCGGTTAACTACGAAAAATCCTCCTTATTGCCCTGCCAATCTATTACTTTTATAGGCGCAAATTTAGACACTGTTCGGATGTCAGCAAACCTCACAAGCCAGAGAATCCTAGATATCCAAAACCATGTGCGGATCATCCTTGCCAGCAAAAAGGTACAAGCCAGGCTGGTCCTAAAAGTATTGGGCCTCATGGCAGCTGCCATTACTCTTCTTCCTTTGGCCCGTTTTTACATGCGTCTCCTTCAATGGATGTTGTTCACACAATGGTCCTACCAACAACTTTCCATGCGTCACCAGATCCTGGTGACACAAACTTGCAAAAACCATCTATCCTGGTGGATTTCTTCTCCCCAAGTCCATCAGGGCAGACCCTTTGTTTTCCCGGCCCCGGTAGCCACAGTCACTACGGACGCCTCCCTGATCGGGTGGGGGGGGTCATTATCAGGGCAGGATGGTTCATGGGATGTGGCAACCGTTCGAATACCACCTGCACATAAATGTCCTAGAGATGAGAGCAGTGCTTTTAACGTTGCAAGCCCTCAATGACTTTCTTCCCTTAGGAACGATTGCAGTTCACACGGACAATATGTCCGTAGTATGGTACATCAACAAGCAGGGCAGAACCAAGTCCTATCCCTTGTGTCGAGAGGCTCTCAGACTTTGGCAATGGGTGATCTCCTCTCATCGGTTTCTGGTAGCAATGCATATCCCTGGGAAAACCAACATTTTAGCAGACAGATTGAGCAGAGCTATACTCATGCCTCACGAGTGGTCTCTCAAGCAATCTATAGTGGAGGAGATTTTTCAGAAGTGGGGCCGCCCATGTTGCGATCTTTTTGCTACACCCCAAAACAGCAAATGCCCAGTCTTCTTCTCTCTCTTCCCACTTTTGGGCCATCCCCCCAGAGACACTCTTACCCAAGATTGGCCCCAGGGACTTCTTTATGCCTTTCCTCCTTTTCCAGTGATACCACAGGTACTCCAGAAAGCTACCGTTTTGAGAGCCAAAATGATTCTCATTGCCCTGTATTGGCCTCGACAAATTTGGTTTCCGTTCCTTCATCGTCATCTTTTGGTGCAGCCGTGGCATCTGGACCCAGTGCCAGATCTTCTGATACACCAATCTGGTCAGCTGCATCGGTCCATCCCTTCTCTCAACCTCACAGCTTGGTTGCTCCACTTCCTTCCTTAGCCAGGCTTCCTATGATCTCTAACCCTGTTAGAGATATCATAGTAGCTTCCCTTAAATCCTCTACTAGAAGGATTTACACTAGCAAGTGGAAACGTTTCTCCCTTTGGGTGAATTCGAGGAACATAGATCCCTTTACTGCCCCTGTTCATGCAGTTTTGGATTTTCTAGCGGAAATCTTTCACTCGGGTTCTTCATCTTCCACGGTCAAAGTTCAGTTGGCTGCAATCTCGAACTTTCATGTCGGATTTGCAGATCACAACATTATGTCCCACAAGCTTTGTAAAGCTTTTTTGAAAGGAATTTTTCTCCTGAGACCTCCTGTCAGGATTCCTCCTCCACAATGGGACCTAAATCTAGTGCTGACATCCTTAATTCTTCCTCCTTTCGAGCCAGCTGCTTCATGTTCACTAAAGTTTCTTTCATGGAAGACACTCTTCCTTGTTGCTATTACCTCGGCTAGGAGAGTGTCAGAACTTCATGCCCTCTCTGTTCGTCCCCCATATTTGGTCTTCCACAAGGACAGAGTATCCTTGAGAACTAATCCATCCTTTTTGCCCAAGGTTGCTTCAAAAACAAATTTAAACCAATCCATTGATCTCCCTGTATTTTTTCCTAATTATTCCAACAGATCAGAACAAAAATTGCATTATCTAGATGTTCACAGACAACTCGGATATTATTTGGACAGAACAAAGCAATTCAGGAAGTCTGATCAGCTTTTTCTTTCTTATGCTGAAAATAAGAAAGGCCACACTGTTTCCAAAGTGACCTTATCTAGATGGCTATCTTCCACCATTTCTGACATTTATCAACTCAGGGGCAAACAACTGTGCTCAAAACCAAAGGCACATTCCACTAGAGGCCTAGCCACTTCTACAGCTTTTCAGGCTAGGCTACCCTTAGATACTATTTGTGCAGCAGCCACTTGGGCCACTCCTCATACCTTTGTTTCGCATTACAAATTGGATTTGGCCTCCAGGAGTAGGGCCAGTTTTGGTTCCACGGTTCTCAAGAGTCTGTTCCATTGAGCCACCCAGGATAGAGGTGCTAGCGACGCGGTCCCATCCAGCAAGAATGAAGGCGAGATTGACAACTTAACATTTAGAAGTTATGTACCTACCATAACGTTCCATGTTAGTTGTCTTCTCTCGCCTTCTTTCTTGCGACCCTCCCTCCTGTCCCCCTTGCCTGGACAGACCTTGATCTCCCGTGTCTCTGGAAGATTTTTGGGCTCCAGTTAGTTCTAGTTTTATTTGTCTGGTTTCCCCTTACAGCCCTTTAGGCTAGTTGCTCTTCTTTCCTTAGTGGAAAGTTTTTTTATGCTAGGCAGTTGTTTCTGGGTATTTACCGCCTTGCATCATGGGATATGGGGCTGCCTCGAGCTGGTAAAAGTGACTCTCGAGCTTAGCAAGTGCCGAGTCGGAGCCAAGGATCGGCTCCGAACCCATCCAGCAAGAAAGAAGGCGAGAGAAGACAACTAACATGGAACGTTATGGTAGGTACATAACTTCTAATTTTCATCTGTGTACACATGTGTAAGATATGTTCTTACCAAGCTTACTGCCAAAGACACCATCAAGAAGCTTGGCTACATCACCCAGTACTTATGGGGAAGACTAATAATATTCTATGTTAACATGTGTGATGTATAATGTTTGTAACTAGAAACATGTTAATAGGGTTTGTTTGTTTTTATACAAATGCATATTTTCCTATGTCTTAAGTGATAATTCAATAAGAAAATGTCTGTGGTTAAGTTGATTTTCCCCACATATGTCAGATAAAAATGTGTGATCACCCATTCAGTCATACAATTTGGTTGCCACCTTTCATTGTGGCCAAACTCAGACAAAAGCCACATGCTACACATCTTCCCCCACCCACTTTCTGTCCATTCCGTGTCATCATCGGCATGTCGGATGAGGAAGAACACCTTCTTTTTCCATTTCCAATGTTTTTTTTCTTGCCAATTTACAATGCTTTTCTGTGAAAAAGCATAGTAAACCCACTGATTTAACAAACCCCAATTGTCTGTGTCTTTTTTGAAACAGAATACCAGAGTTTTCACAGTCTCTTCGGGGCTACAAGACAGTCAGTTTGATTTTTGGATAGTCCGGGGAGAAAAAACAGATAGGTGTCAATGCTATCATCCAGACTGGTTTTAAAGTACACTGCTTGATATGAAAGGACAGCCTGGTCGAGAAATGGAGGATTCACTGGTTTAGGTATCTGATAGCTGCACCATCTGATGATAGTGATGTGGTAGTGTAGATTTAGATCACTAGAGTAGAAGTTTATTTTATCACTGGTCCTGCTTAGGATTGTAGGATCATAGGAGGTTGCTAGGCTAATGGCCCTGGGGCTCTTACAAGCCTAGAGAAGAGTTTATCCCCAAAAAAAGAAACCTCAGTCAGCACCTGTCACCCCTGTCAGTGAGGGACACAGGTGGGACCCCCTAGGATAAAATTGTGGTTTCCCAGCCAGTAATCAAAGTTACGCTTGAAGAGGGTCAGCGAGGTGCTCTGTTTCACATGTATGGGAAATCTATTCCAGAGATGCAGCAGCCTCTGGGAGACTAACCTGTCTCTCCACCAGGTTTTGTTAATGTTGCATGTTAGATTTAGACCTTTTGAGCGGGCGATGCATGAGGAGTTAGACTTACAGGTATGGAGCATCTCTAGAAGGGCAGGGTGTGATATTGCCATGTGGGCAAAACACAGATCACCTCTGAGCATTCTTTATAATAAGTAGAGTGATCGTGATTTGAGCCTATCTGCATGGAGATCATAGTTTCTCTTTGTGAGATATTTCTATGGCCTTTCCAGTGGTGCACGTGTTTGGAGAAGTATATATCAAATGGGGTGTTATACTTGTTATTGGCCTAATAAAAGAGGAGTACAGTGAGGTAATAACCTCCTTTTTTCTGGATGCAATCCTTTACTTATGTGATGAACCAAGTAAAGGGCTTTTCTGACCACTGCCGCTACATGATGGTCGAATGTGAGATTGTAGTCAACCTGAGTACCCAGGTTTCTCATCACAAGTTGTGTGCTTAGGTGGTTGCCGTTGATGTGGTCATCAGTAGGGGCCACATTTTTGCCAAATGATATGATGATATTTATTTTGTGTTTAAGTTAAGGCCATGACTTTGGCACCAGTCATTTGTTGCTGTGAGGCCCTCTTGCAATATGTTAACATCATTTTGGGAGTCAGTGACGGCACTCAACTTACAGTAATCCGCAAGCTTGGTCAGCTACTGGCCTTTTGTTTTTGCCTGGACCTCTGAGAAGTAGATCCCAAACTATAGGGGTCACAGGACAGATCCCTGGGAAAACTGGGGAACACCACTAGTGACAGGTCTGCTGTCGGAGGTGGAGGCACCTATTTTAACCTTGTGGGTTCCATCGGTGAGCCAGTTGGCCAGCCATCTGATGAAATAGGGATTTACGCCAAGTTGTGTTAGCTTTTCGATGATACCCGAGTGGGGGATTTTGTCACAGGCCTTGGCCAAGTTAAGGTAAGCTGTATGTACTGACTTTCCCTAATCCAGGGCCTTGGTGACAGTCTCAAAGAAGTCAGCCAGATTCAGCAGGCAAGATCTGCCCTTGGCGAATCCAAACTGGCTGAGGTCAAGTGCTTGGAGATTGCCTATGTCCTTGTTTATGAGATCTGTAATAATACACTCCATGGCTTTACAGATCAGACTTGTCAAGCTAATGGGGTGATAGTTACCAGGGTCAGTATTGGCACCACCTTTGTGCAAGGGGATGACAGTGGCAGTTCTTCACTCTGCTGGAATGAAGCTTGTACTTAGGCTGTGGTTGAATAGAGTGCTCAGTGGCAAAGCTAGTTATTGCTGGAGATGGTGCAGAATGCAGCCTGGGATACTTTAGCCAAGCTGCCTTTAACTTCATACACCTTGGAAATGAATATGTATTGATCCATGAAATTTGAACAAAGCACTAAAAAGACCTCATCATCCAATGCGCACAGTTGAAGAAGTCACAGCCTTAGTGCCAAATGCTACTATTTTTTCTGTATTAGATGCAAAGAGTTCATTTTGGCAAATTTGGCTTGACAAAAAATCATCATTGCTCACTACGTTCAGTACTCCATTTAGCAGGTACAGATTTTTGAGAATGCCATTTGGGATACATTCTGCAACTGAAGTCTTTCAATGAGCAATGGAGCAATTTTTTTTTTTCTGGGTGTCTTTGTGTTATTAAAGTAGACATACTGGTAGGAGGTCATGATGAAACAGAGCATGACTGAAACCTCAGAAAAGTTCTATAAAGGGCACATCAAGTGAATCTTGAGCTCAGTCCACAAAAATGCAAGTTCAGGCTACAAGAAGTTACTTATTTTAGTCATTTATTTACTAGTACAGGCTTATGAACAGAGCCTTCAAAACAAACAGCCATTCTCGAGATGCCAGCACCAGACAATGTTCAAACCTTGCAATCTTTTCTTGGCATCGTCAACTACCTAGGCAAGTTCATTCCAGATTTGAGCCAACTATCAGCACCACTCAGAGAGCTGACACATAAAGATGTGTCCTGGTCTTGGTTAGAGCAACACCGAAGAGCATTTGATGTCCTGAAACAGGGCATTGCTAGTCAACAACACTTCAATATTATGCTGTTCACAAGCCAGTCATTCTTTTATGTGATGCTTTGAGATTTGGTCTAGGTGCAGTCATTCTTCAAGAGGATGAACCTGTTGCCTATGCATAAACACTCTTATCCAAACTGAGATGCAGTGTGCCCAGATCGAAAAAGAGCTTTTGGCAATTGTGTTTGCATGTTCTAAGTTCCATGATTATGTTTTATGGTACACCTATCCAGATTGAAACAGACCACCAACCTTTAGTCACTGTCTTGAGAAGACAATGATACCAAAACCCAAGGTGCAAGCAAACCAAGACACAAATAGTAGTAAATCCCAAAGGCAAAGAAGGACAACACTTTAACCACAATATAAAAATCGCAATCCTTTATTCCACACGTAAGTGTTTTCACGGTTTAACGGACCGCTTCATCAGACAAGTGAAAGTGCTTACTTGTGGAATAAAGGATTGTGATTTTTATATTGTGGTTCAAATGTTGTCCTTCTTTGCCTTCAGGATTTACTACTATCTTGAGAAAGCCTATGTATTCAGCTCCAGCCAGACTGCAATGTACGATGCTGAGATTGCAAAAATACAATTTCAAGCTTGTCTACAAGAAAGGCAAACTTCTTTATCTTGCTGATGCCTTTTCCAGATCACCCAGAAGTACCACAGGACAGCATGACAATAAGAACCTTGATTTTGAAGTCATGGAAGTGAGACATTTTTCTTCTACACATCTTGATGAGTTGAGAAATCATACAGCCACAGATCAGTTTTACAGAGGCTTATCCACTTTATCAATCAAGGTTGGCCATCAGAGCAGTCTACTTCACCTTAAGAAGTGCAACCTTATTTTCCATACAGAGATGAGATTTTGTCTGACAATGGTATCATTATGAAAGGTCCGAAAGTAATTGTTCCAAGGTCGTTGCAACAAGAGTACATTACTGCCTTGCATTATGGTCACCCAGGAGTTGATTCTACCACAAGAAGGGTGAGAGAACTAGTATTTTGCCTTCTGTGTCACTAGATATTGAAAGAGCACTTTTATCTTGTTCATTGTGTAATAGTACTAAGCCACATCAACAGAAGCAACCACTTCAGCTTAACCAGATTCCTGAACTGCTTTGGTCGACAGTAGCCACTGATATTTCGAGTGGAATGGTCAACATTGTTTGGTTTTAGAAAACTCCAGTTGATTCTGGATTGACCTACTTCCCAATCTAACATCCAATACAGTCATTACTACCATAAAACGTCATTTTGCTGTCCATGGTAGTCCACACAGTTATTTCTGACAGTGACACGCCATTTATAAGTGAACAGTTCAAAAGATTTGCTGAAGAATGGGACTTTACTCACATCACAAGTAGTCCAGAGTACCTGCAGTCAAATAGTTTGGCAGACTGTGCAGTTCAAAATGCAAAACATTTGCTTGAGAAGTCAAAATGAGATAATAGTGATGTTTTCCTGAATCTGTTGAATCTCAGAAATGTTCCTCATGATAACATCTTGGTTCACCTGCTCAGAGACTTCTCTTGAGACAAAACCAGAACCACATTACCAATCAGTAGTCAATTGTTGGTTCTGTGTGTCAAGAACAACAGGTTCGTGAAAGCCAATTTGTTGGAGAAATGCTAACCCAGAAGTCCTATGATAAAACCAGCAAACCACTCCATCCATTATAAGAGGGGGGAGTGGTAAGGATGCAGACATCCAGTTATGATCGGATTGGTGTCATGAAGAATACTGGTCCAGAGCCAAGATCATACATGGTGGAATCGGAAGCATTTGAGACCAGTGTCAGAGCCTATACCACAGCACATAGCCTGTGAGAAAGACAGTCTATCTCAGAGTGAGTTGTCTGGTGTTCCAGTTCCTGCAGACGTTCCAGAGGACATTCCCATTCCTGTGACAAATCCAGAAGTTCCTGATACAAGTTGTGCACCAGAGACTGCCCTGTTGCTAAACCTGATCCAGACTCTTATGTTACGAGATATGGTCGCATCTCTAAACCCTGTAGCAGATATGAAACAATTTGGAGATGAACATTGTGTTTTGTTTCTAATGTGTGTAGTAATGCATGTGTGACTCTAATAATGAAGAGGCAGGATGTAGATCAGTGTGTGTGTATGTACCTTTAAGAAGTTATCCAAAGACCTGCACAAGTGTATAAATACTGAGCATGTGCGAACCTGACTACCATTTTGTAGTAAGCTGTTGAGATGTAAGCATGTATGTATGTAAGGTCTGTCTGTTAACTAGTTTGTTCATATTTAATGATGCTGCTATCCATCCTGATGTGTTTCTATGTATTAAAACATCTAAACAAAAATCCCAGCCTTCTTGTTATATGTGTTGGAAACAAACAAGTGACACCCAGTAACCCCTGAAGCCAAACTGTTGTGGGGATATAAGGTTACATATATTGCTGGTTATTAGTTGTAATATGTTCCATAGCCTTGCAAATAATGCTAATAAGAGTAATAGTCCTGTAATTCTCAGGGGTAGTACAGGGAACACCTTTATGTAAGGCCACTGCAAAGGTTGTTGTCAGCACCTCTGGGGTGTAGCCAGTGGAGAGACTGTGGTTCAAGAGTTGATTGAGGGGTTTTGCTAAATGGGAATATTACCAGTGTCCTTGGTGTCAAAGAAGGGGAGTATCATTAGAGATGTGGTCAGAAAATAATTGTCTATTACTTCTAAGCTTCCTGATATAGATGCATAGTATTATGTTTTTTTTTTTAATTAATTAGTTGCAAACATAGTTTCACAGTCGGTCTTGCATTTCCAAATGGTTAAGTTTGTAGGACTTGCTTATCAATTTTAAATCCGTTTTATAATGATGAAGTGGACATTATTTAGAGATGGCCAAATCTTTTTCTTTTACTGTTGATGTGGAGTTTACACTGTATAAGTTTAGTTTTAAGATTGTCAGTATGCTTATAATGCACTGGTACAGATGCTTGAAACCAAAAAGAATCATCACCAAATGAGGGTCCAGAAATGATCCAAGAACTAATTTATTAAAACAAATTGAAAAAATAAAATGAGCACTTAAGTCAAATACAAGAGACTTCATCAGAATAAAATGGTCTTGGCACAAAGCCATTAAATAGTACATAAAGAGTTATTCCATTGGTAGTTAATAAGAACTGTAGTATTCTTTAAAGGACCAGACAAATGCACAATAATGAACAGATGCACAATCCTTGACAAACAGAAAGGCAGCACAACAAAGTGCATTGAAGCATCTGATTATTTAAAGTGTGTGTGTAAAAATGTGACCAATGTAACAAAGGACTGTAAAAAAATGGGCTATACCTTATTAGCCTTCAAAGTTGAAACAATGTCATTCAAACCAGGGGAAAGGTAGCCCCCCATTCTAAGTTGCCAGTGCATTTCACATACTTTTAAGTAATTTTTCCAGTCCAGTATGCTATGTAATCAGATTTTCCAGAGTCTACTGCTTTATTGAACACCAGACTCTCTTACTCGGAGTTTCACAGCATTTGGTAACTTTTGCATGGAAATGCATTGATTTTGGTCAACTACCAGCCCAAAAACATCTCTGTTAAGTACTCATTGCTGTTTTTTTTTTTTTTTTGCATTTATTTCTGCACTGTAAAGTTCAAACCTGGTAGATCTGCACTTACTTTTGGCTTCTTATGATTTATAGTTAGAAAACTTTGGCTTACAGTCCAATGACAGTAAAAAGGAACCGGGTCTCTTCTGACTTGGTGATTAGTGAAAAAACCTGAGAGTGCACTCTGCCATTATTGGCCAGTGGGCTGTTAGACTTTGTTTCTGAATTTTTCTGCCTGTGTGTTAGTTGTGTTTGCATGACATTTGGCTCATTTATTCAGAGCTATACAATGCTTGGGGTGACCACGCTATTTGAAATACATTGATGTTGGTCAACTACCAGCCTGAAAGTATCTCTGTTTTTTTTTTAATTGAAAAGTTCAAACCTGCTAGAACTAAACTTGGTTTTGCTGTTTTTGTGACCTGCAAGTTGGAAAGCTGTGGTTTACTCTCTCTCTAATGGGACTAGAGGGGAGCTCAGTGTTTTCTGAACTTGCAATTACTGAAAGAACCTGAATGCACTGCTCTGCTATTGGCCAGAGGTCAGTCTGACTTTTTTTTTAAATTTCTCTGCCTGTATATGTTAGTTGTATTTGTATGACCATTCTTATCATGTAGCTGTGCTGTGTATAGAAGCAGGTACTTAGAATCTTAACTTTCCTTATAAAGCCCGCTTCCTAGTTTCTTTGAGTAATTAGTATTCTTCAATTGCTCAGTGAGCCCCTGGTTTGCACACAGAGGATCATTACTGTTTGTTTAATCTTTTGTCATTTTTTTTTACCCCAGTAGCACTCCAGTAAAATAACTATAACCCCCATTGGTACCACTATCCCTGCAGTCCACACTATTAAACATCTGGAAACATAGATTTGCACTTTCCAGCCGTCTGTATACCCAGATTAGTAAAATGAGCATCCTGAGACAGTGTTGTAATTGTCTCATGTTTACTGATAGCCACCTAATACTTACAATCTGATACAATGTGTAAGAGATTTATCCAATGTCATTGGTGGCAAGTCTCTCTCATACACCCACTACAAATACCAGTCAGACCTACTTATGCTGAGGCTCTTTAAAGTTAACCTGCCTAAAAAATGCAGGCCTACCAAATGCAACCAAAGTAACAATGCCCTCAGCAACCTGTCAAAAACTCAACTCAGGTAGTACCCACAACAAAACATGCATCTATAACTCCTTGTCTCAACTCAAAAGTCTATAAGCAAACCACCTCTACACAACCCTACATTCTAGTCGTAGGAGATTCCATTGTAAGACTCACTGATGCGCTAATCATCAGACTGAGCAAGGAGAGGGTCACGGTCATTAGCCCTACTGTGGCCAGGATTCACCACCTCACACATGTATTGAAGTCCTTGCACCACAGATACATGTCTAAAAGTCATAGTACACATGGGAGTATATGACCTGGACTACATGAAGAGAAACATGACAGAGCTTTTGGAATATGTGCCCAAGACGGGTATGAACTTATGATTGTGCAGTGTTTTAATTTCAACTGCAGTGTGAATAAAAGGTGATCTATTTCAGAAATTGAGTTGGCTACTGGTGTTATTCAGAAAGGATTCAGTACATATCAGCCTCAGAGAAAATGTTCGACTGTCCTAATTACTTTGCCAGGGATGACTTATACCTATCTCCCCCAGGTTTTTGTACATTGACAGATGTCTTATCCACCCCATAGTGCCTTTTTTAGGTAGTGTTAGTCTTCTCAAGCCTCCAACTTAACAAAATAAAATTCAAAAATCATTAAGGTATTGTACCTTGACACCAGGAGCCTTAACAAAAATTTCCAGTCCCTACAGGTGCTCTTTATCCAGGAATGCATCAGCATATGCATTGTCATGGACAACGGTTTCAAGACTATTGAGAGAACCCCATCTGTGGGCGGCTTCAATGCCTATCATGTGTTCAGGCCTACAACAGTCGATGAAAGCACTAAAGGCAGCAGTATCTGTATAGTTGTAAAACAAAATTTTGCATTCAAGCTCTGCCGTACTTGACAAAATCCCATATCACATTGTAGCTAACTGTAGGACCCCCTTTGTGTACCTCTTGGCCTATACCTCCTACATAGGTAGTATGGCATCCATAAACATTCAGCCAAACACCATTCTCTTAGGAGACCTCAACTACCCATCCATCAGCTAGGAGAGTTGTACACCCTCCAACATGTATGACCAGTGATTTCTGGACTTCATAAATATAAACTTGCTGGATCAGTTAGTCCAAACACCACCTGGGGGAGACAGAATCTTGGACTTGGAGACCTGAGCTGTCCCATATTGTTGAGAACGATCAGTTGTAACATCCTCAGTCAAATCAGACCATAATTCAGTCACATTTCCTATGAGACCGAAACCAGAAGCGTCATCCAGTGATACCATATTCAGAGATTATGTTAAAGCTAATCTGCTAAAACTGAATGATAACCAGGCAAAGTTCAACATTCCCTTCCACTCTGATAACCCCTCCATGAGTGCAGAATCCTTCACTTCCAAGTTCTGTGCACATGTAAATAGATGCATGTATATGCTTTCGAGGAATATGATTACATGTGTATATGTTTCTTTCTTTCTGATTTTGTCTAAGCTTCTCACATGTAAATCCTGGTATATGTAGCCTATATGTACTTGCATATTCATATTTTGTTTCCTCTTAGGTTATATAAATCTACTTAAAGGGGTTTCTATGTTTAATTAATTTTTAAATATTATCCTCTGTCTTATACGTGCGGATTTGTGTCAGTTTGTTTAATGCTGTAGTGGAGCTTTTCTCCCTGGGCCTCTACTGAAAATGGACATATATCCAGTTAGACTAGCCCGGTCAACAAATGTCAAATAAAAAAAATAAATAAATAAAAATAAATACAATGCCAAATTTATAAATAAACTCCAGTGTGGAACCCAAATGTAAAAAGGCTCTGCAATAAAAGGAAAAAGCCTGTTGCAAATAAAAATAAATGTAACTGTTCAAATGCCTGAAACACTCTTAATAAATATAGCATCAAATCATCCAAAGGCAGATAAGAGGTAAAAATAGCCACCATACCACTCAACTGCCCAGATTTTCGCCACATATTTTTGCCAGTTCCTCGTAAAATTTGTAATTTTCTGGAAAATCACAGAGAATTGAAGTCACTAAATAATGACATACATTTGAGTTTGACTTCATATCTTTTAGAAAATGTAGACTAACAGAAATACGTTTATTCTAGCAACTGTCTATGTTTATAAGAACAATATTTAAAACATAACCCTATTTTTGGGCTGTTGTATTCCCATTATTTTAGGCTTTGTCCAGATTTCTTGAGTTAAGAGGTTTTTGAGGTATGATAGCCTCCCATGTAAAAGACATTCGTAAAGCTTTAACTGCATAAGAAACCTCAGAAATAATACTCAAAACTGCAGAAGTAAATGGTAAACAGAATGAAATACTGTGACCCAGAGGACTTAGCCAATCTACTAATGGATACATTTTCATAGATTCATTGACTATTACAAGGCTAAAGACTCAGGGGTAGCCTTTCTAAGCCTGGCCATGTGTTCTCAAAAGAATAATGATGTCCTGTATCCAAATAGGACATTGAGGGCCAGACATTTATAAGATACCTCTGTCCATAAGGGACATGGGTGCCAGGTCCAGTATAGATTTTCTATTCTCCATACAGTGGTCTAGGTTCTGCTTAAACTGAGTAATAGACGAGCTCAGCTTCTCGTAGAGTGAGGCCTGTTCCATAGGAGGGCAGTTTCTGGGACACACATCTGTCTCTCCAGCATGTTCTGTTTAAGTTGCAGACAAAATTCAAGTCTCTGGACCTTGTATTTCTACTCTTTGACTTACGAATATGTAAGAGATTTATAAGTGTGGGTCTGTGGATGTCTCGTAAGCCAGACATAGATCACCCCTCAGCAATCTATAGGAGATTGAGTAGAGGGAAAGAACTTTAAGGTGCTCGGCATAAGGCAGATTTTGTTACACCTTATATCCTTTTTTTAAGGAACTTCTGAGGGCACTGGTCGGTTTACCTTTAAATAGGCGATTGCACTTTGTCGAACGGCCACTTCTTCGCATTTTGTGCGAACCGAAACTGCGAAAATTTTTAAATGTCGAAAAACATTCGACGTTCGACATTACCGGCCACACAACACCTCCACACCCATGCTACCATGGGTCAAAAAAGGGGGAGGTTTTGTCATTCGCACATTCAGAATTTGACGTCGGTGACAATCGCATTTCGGCCTTCACGCAAGTTGAGTCGCCCATATCAGGATTGGCATTATAAAGGTAAACCTGCCTGGTCTGGTACATATCAAAGGGAGCACTGTACTCTCTGACTGGTCTGATAAGGGTGGAGTGCACTTCTGTCGCCACATGAAGATTGAAGGTTAAGGCTACTGTCTACATGTGTACCCAGATTCCTGACCACTGGATTGACTCTTAGGGGTGTATTATCAACATGGTAATCAGCTGGGAATGGTTGACCTCCCAAAGGTTACAATTATGCATTTCTTATCATAGCATTTAAGACCATGGCTTTGGCACCATTTGTTAGTCTGAGATGGACATTCTTGAAGAATGATAGTGTCTGCAGAGGAGTCGATGATAACCTCCAGCTTGCAATCATCTGCAAACTTAATCAGCCATAAACTTTCAGCATTTTCTTCCATTTTACAGAAGTAGATGCCAAAAAGGAGCAGGCTAAGAACTGAACCCGGGGGTACTCTGTTTGTGACTGGCGTCTTGGTGGAGATGACCTCACGTATTTTGACCTCCTGGGTCCTGTCAGTGAGCCATTTGCCTATCCAGCGGGTGATAAAAGGGTTTCTACCTAAATTAGTGGGCTTGTCTATAATGCCTGAGTGACGTATTGTATCAAAAGCCTTAGCCAGGTTGAGGTAAGCTGTATACACGGTCTTACCTTCATCCAGTGCCTAGGTGTCCCTCTCAAAAAAGACCACAAGATTTAATAGACATGACCTTCCTTTAACAAAGCCAAACTGTGATGGGTCCAGTGTTTGCAGGTTACCTTTGTCCTTATTTATCATGTCCATGATAATTCTTTCCATGGTTTTACATATAAGGCTGGTAAGACTTATGGGCCTGTAGTTCTTTGGATTAGTGGTTGGACCTACTTTGTGTAGAGGAATGACTGTAGCCATCTTCTATTCCTTGGGCACATAACCTGACTGAAGTCTTCAATTAAACATTTAAGTGGATCAGAGAGGTCATGTTTCATGCTATTTATTAAACATCCCATGATGTTGTCGGGGACCACAGATGCAGTGTTTTTAGCCTTCAAAAGTGTATTGATGACCTTCTTCCTAATGATTGGGGGGGGGTGTTATGTGGTATTTCCTTTGGACTGTCGAGGGGGGTGGGGGAGATATTTGAGTTGAATCTGTCAGCCAAAAGGTTGGCAATGGCTTCAGGTTCAGTGTGGGTAAATACATTTACAATAAGTTCTGTGCATTGTTGTGTATTTCATCTGAGATTATGGACATAGCTGTGGAAAGCTTTGTGGTTATCCTTTACCTGAGAAGCTATTTTTTCTTCAAATTTAGCCTTTGAAGTGTCAACTAATGCTTGTAGCTGCCTGTTTAGATCAGTCAGGTGTGTTTTAGTATGTATGGCTTTGTACCTCCTATGCTTGGCCAAGATTTTTTCTTTTGTTGTACAACTCATTGATAATGTGATTCCACCAAGGTGCCTTGTCTTTTGAGTTTGTCTTATTCTTAATATGAGTGGGCATAACTTGCTCTATACAGCTATCAGTATGGCTGTAGAGAAGTTATGTAAATAGCTCAGTGTACGCTGTGACATTTACTGGGTTTGGGGAAATTTAGCCAAGCTGTTGCTTAGTAGAGAGAGGTTAGCCTTGGAGCAGTTCCTGAAGATTTTTGGTTTCACTGAATGCCTGGATTTAATTTTTTTTTCAAGTAATACTGCCTTACACTCGTATCTGATGAGCAAAGGTTATTACACTGCATGAGGAACATTGTCTCCCCATGTTCATGAGTCGAAGGTCAAGGATGTTTGCACCCCTGGTATGAGACTGGACCAACTATTCCAGGATGTTGGTATTAGCAAAGTGTAGGAATCGCTGGCCTTTTGCATTAAAAGTGGTATAGGATTCCCAATCTACAGAGGCGTAGTTGAGATCACCCATTTATATCTTATTGGATTGAACAAAGAGGGACTCTAGTACATTGAGATAGGTAGCATGGGTTTCCTGGAACATGGAGGGAGACCTGTATGTTGCAAAGATGTGGTATGACACCCTGTTTATGGTGAGTTGCACATGCATGAGTTCCAGTGGGTCATGCACTTTAACTAGTCTGGATGTGAGATTGGTTTTAATATAGACTGAGACTCCTCCACCTTTAGCTTTCTGCTGTGCAGTGGCTGGTCTAAAGGTGTGAAAGGCATTATAACCTTGCACTGCTGGGATACTCTTAGCAACTTTAAACCATGTCTGTGTCAGTGTGAGGAAGGCTTGCAGGGAGTGGCGTTTCTTGTTAGCTCTAACTTCATCCCCCTATCCCACTTACATTCCCAGATAACGTACTGGCATCCACACACACCCAAATCCCCAGAAACAAATCCTCAAATAACTAGCTAAGACCAAGAATACTGCTTATTTGGGGCTTGATAACATGCCAGGATGCTTACTTCTGAGTCTGAAACAAGCCCTGCCAAACCCCTACACAGGCTATTTAATATCAGCTTCGAAATGGGATTTGTGCCAGATGAGTTGCAGACTGCAACAGTCATAATCCTCCATAAAGTGGGGCTTCAACAGACTCTGGTAAATATAGACTAGTTAGCCTGACCAGCATTATCTGTAAAGCTGTGGAGCGAATCATTATAGAATTAATAAATTAGGACTTTTTTGTCAAAGGCAAATCCTGCTTACTTAATCTGATTGACGACTTTAAGAAGGTAACTGAAGCAATGGATGTGGAAAACTCTGTACCTGTAGTTAAGGACCTGAGAACCCATGTAGATAATAAGCTGTCCTTTGATCACCGGATATTGACCATTGCAAGAAAGTCCTTTTTCCTTGAGTAGCTTATTAATGTGGGTGTGATGTCCATGTCCAGTAAGAAGGTGGTCATTCTACTGTAATTTCCACTTATTAGACTGATTGTTGAATATAATGCCTCCTTTGGTATGTACCTGTTCAAACACTTGACACAACTTGAATGACTACAACATTTTCTCGCCAAGAAAATCAAGGGCCTAAATCTTAAAAGATGCACTTTCTCAAAGTCTTGTCCATCCTGTTTGTATCATAGAGTACTGAGGGATGATCTATGCCGTACTTACAGATCCTGTAGTGAGCCCATCCTTTAGACTTCCTGCACATCTGCAAGTCCTGTAGTTGCAGAAACACCTTCTCAAGAGATCTTAATCCTTTTTGCAACTTACATAAACTATACTGAAATGATAGCTATGTTTCCCAGAGAATACATAATCTGTGGAGTCATCTTCCTCTCCACATGAAACAAAGTACACCATTTACTCTGTTCAGGTGTAGCCTGGATGGATTGGATGGGAAACCACAAGTGAAAGCCTGGTTTAGCATCTTTTTCCTTTATGGATTAGGCGTAACATATAAGTTTCTGCCCAGCACTTGGCTATTCATATTTAAAATAGAAAGGGCACTGGGTTAATCATAGTTAAGATACTAGGGCTTAATAAACTAGGCTTCTGAAGATCCTCGTGGATCCAGTAGCTTAGTAAGTTCCTATAAATCTAAGAGGTAAACTCTGCCTTTAACAAACCCAGCTTAGGTCAGGTCCAGGTTTTGAAGACTGCCTTTATCCTTGTTTATGAGGTTCATAGTAATGTGCTCCAGTCTGAGTCCCCCTTTGTGGAATAGGATTGCTACTTCTCCATATCTGTGGCACAAATCCATGCTGACAAAAAGATGACCTGGCACATTGTCAGGGCCCATGGAGCTAGAGTTTTTAGCCTTGGAGAGAGAGCACTAAGGTCTTGCTTTGGTGGTAATTTGTTGGGGTGGTGTAGGCATGCCAATATTCTGAGGGCAGTCTTGGTGAAGAGAGGGGGTTGAAGTTTGATCTCAATTTATTTATTTATTTACATTTGTTGACCGGGAATGTCGGACTGACGCATGTCCATTTTCAGCGGAGGCCCGGGGAGAAAAGCTCCACAAATTAAAATATTACAGACATAGTTACAGATGACGAATCCTAGCAATTAAAATATTACAAACATAGTTACAGATGAAGAACATAGTACATTCAGTAGATAACTAGCAGCTGTTCCATCCACGAAGTCATAGCAGATATTAACAATTGTTACAATAAGAAGTTACTGCCATATAATAAGTAGATAGGCATGGAAGTATCAGAGCTTGCTGTAATCTAAGGTAGTTTGTGGGATGGAAGAGAGGTAGAGGGTAGATGGAGTGGGAGAAGTTAGAGGGGAGAGTTACAAGGGCATAGCCAGCATGTTTTTAGGTGCGCTTTAAGTAAAGCTTTGAAGTGGGTGCATGATGGTACAGAGGTTATTGTGGGGGGGGGGGGTTTCCATAATTTGGCTATAGCGCTGGAGAAAAGTGCTTCTCCAGCAGTGTTATTGGCTCTAGTAACCTGTAATTGATTTTTGTTGCTGGATTGTAGTGGTCTGGTGGTGAGATAGTGTTGGAGTAGATACTAGAGGGATGGGACCTTTAGAGGATGGTTTACCAGTTTGTAGGCAAGTGCGAGTTGATACCATTGAAGGAGGTAAGGGAGTTCTAGCCAGCCTAGTTCAGTAAGTGAGAGACAGTGGTGACTGCGGTAGGATGCCCCGGTGGCAAATTTGGCGATTTTGTTGTAGCAAGTCTCGAGTTTATTTAGATTGCATTGCCTTAGGTTGGTATATATTGGAGAGCATAAAGTAGGGTGAAGATAAGGTGCGAATTTGCAACTGAAATCCTAGCTGCTTTGGTGAGGAGGAGTTTATTTCTGTATAAGGCTCCTAGTTTTTTGTGGATGTTTTTTATGGTCATGGATATGTGAATGTCAAATTTGATTGTTGTCTATTTCAACTTCTAGCAATTTGGTGTGATCTGTTGGGTGGATAGTGGTGTTGTCTTTTGCTGTGATGTTAAAGTGAGAGTTGTTTTGAGTATGGTGGGTTCGAAGATGGAGTTTAGTTTTGTTTGGGTTGAGTATTAACTGGGCATTGGATAGCCATGTGACCTTTTACAATTCGGGTAGGGACTGGGCTGAGCAGATGATGGTTGAGTCATCTTCATATTGTATGAGTGTGCCATGTTTGGTGGCAGAGGCTACATTATTGGTGAAAGTAGAGAAGAGTAGGGGTCCAAGCATGGATCCTTGGGGAACACCAATAGAGACAGGTAGTTGGGGAGATGTGTCATTTTGCCATACAACGGATTGCTGGCGGTCAGACAGGTAACTCTGAAACCAGTTGGTGACTGACTGAGAGAAAGATAGGTTACTGAGTACAGAAATGAGTTGTTTGTGTGGGACCATGTCAAATGCTTTAGATAGGTCTAGGAAAGTAGCAGAGGAGAGATGGCCATTGTTTTTATGGTGAAGGATAGTGTTAGTAAAAGAGAGTAAGGCAGAGGTATTGCAATAGTTTGGTCGGAAACCATGTTGAGTATTAGAAAAGAGGTTGTTAGTAAGGAGGTAGTCTGAGATTTGAAAGTGAATGCATCTCTCTAATATTTTGTGTGTGGATATGTCCGCAGTGTCTTTAGGAGATGAGAATGTGATTTTATTTTGTATTTGTTCAGACAGTTGGTGGTTATTAAGTTGTTTTTTTTTTAAATGTTTGTTTATTCTTTGTTGACTGAGTTAGTTCCACTTAGGGTTGCCACCTTTCGTTGAGGCTAAAACCAGAGTAAGGCCACACCCCTTGCATCACCAGTAGCCCCGCCCAACTCTGCTTTAATCCTGCCCACACCCTGCCCATTTTATAACATCACTGTGACACTGCCTCACAGGAATGCCCTCTTTTCTCTGTTACTGATTTTGGCTGATTTACTCTGCTTTTCTGTAAAAACAAAAGCATAGTAAATTAGCCGATTTACAAACTCAGTAGTCTGTTTCCTTTTTTGAAACAGAATACTGGAGTTTGTACAATGTTTTCCGCACTACCAGAGAATCAATTTGATTTCCAGATAGTCTGGAAAAAAAACTGAGGGGTGGCAACCCTAGTTCCACTAGGCTAGTAGAGTTCCCTCTTTCTAGGGAGAGACCGGGTTTTATTTATATTTCTAGGAAAAATTTGGCTAGGGCTTTGGGGAACTTTTCCTACTCTTTTCGATAGGTACTTTGGGATCTTTTACATCCATCTGAGCTTCCACCAACTCAAGCAGATGGGAGATCACTTTGATGTCTCTTCCAAAGAGCAGCACACAGAGGAGTGCAGCACTCTCCTAATACTGCACTGCACAGTAAGTCATCCAGTCACCTGCAGTGGTGATAGAACCCACAACCTTCTGGTCTTCAGCACCAAAGGTGAGTCTACTTTGTGGTTATTTTTAGTGCTTGGTGTTGGCGATTTGTACTTGTTCTTGGAAGATTTGATTTTATTTCTAATTTTTTTTGTTGGTCATTTTGAGCTCCTCCCTAGATGACTGGATGTTAAGTTTTCTTTTACACATTAAGAGTTTAATGATGACCCACAAATGTGTAATGTCACAATAAGATGTTATTGCTTTTTTTTTGTCAAGTAGTGCAGATCATAATCAAACATATCCTGTCCCTATATATAAAAAAGTGATCGCTGTAATTGAAGTCAAGCTAGGCCTCTTCCACAAAGACTTAAGTCATTACTATAATCTGAAGCAGTAGCATTTTTCAGTCACTGTTGGATATGCTAAAATATGTCAAAACTACCATACTTGCTGTTTATCCTCACTGTGACTTTAACTCATTTTTGTAACATCTACAGTTAACATTAAGGAAAAGAAATGTGTAAAGGGTCTGCAAGGTACTCTATACATATAAGATATCAGAACCAAGAATGAAGTGAAGGGAAGAGTGAGAAGCTCTTCCTAACCAGTGACCTTTTTATTATTTTATCTGTGATAATGCAATGTATGCCCAAACTGACATTTTGTTCCATAATGCTTAAACTAGGAGTTCTATATCTTTGAAGTAAAGGTTAAAAAAGAGAATGTTTGCTGATAACTGGCAAATTATGCTACATACATTATTTCTCTTTATAAAATATCTTTTCTTATTTAGAGGTAGTATCAACTTTCTGCGCTCGCTAAACAAATAAATGTACATTGTTTGGTATTAATCTTAGGTTGATTAGCATGAAAAGGGTTGTGATTCATTCTACTGTACATTGGAGTTAGTCATTTGGATACCAGAATGTAGCACTGCTGAAATAAGGAGGCAATGGTAAATGTCACAGTGAAAAATTCAGACATTTTTTTTTCTGAAAATGTGTTTTGTTTTCTTTTTATTTCTAGGGTCCTGGAAATTTTGCAGCTATTATTTCTGGAGTTGTTCTAGCATTACTTGATGCTGGCTTTGCATGGTTCATATCCTTTAATGCATCTGTCAACTTGTTAATAACCTTGCAGCCTAATGAATAAGAAGTTTATACTTCATTATAAAACTGTATGGTAACAGACTAGCAAGGTTCTTGCAAAGCTGTGCAGTGTGCCTGATATGTTTGATTTAAGTCATGACCATAAAATTGTTTGTGTATGTCAATGCCAGTGCTAGTTGTCCAAGTCAGTCTCCTAGGGATTCATGTCATATGATTGAACGATTAAAATATTGAACCTCACTTCAGAGAGACTAGAACATTGAATGTCTTAATCACTGAAAGCCGACATCAGCAAATCTCACAACATCAAATAGCACTAGTTGGCCAACAGCTGCGACATTAGCATCTTATTTGTTACTTTTGGTATGTATAACATGATGGGAGTAAATGTGTATATTCTTTCTAACTTGCGTGCAGCTGTTAGTCAACTCTTGCTATTCATTGTGGTGAGATTCCCTGATGATGGCTTTTGAAGATTGCTTTTGTCTCGCTGAAGTGAGGTTTGATGTTTTAATCATTTGATCATATCTGATGTATTAGTTTCCTAGTAGGGTGAAAAGAAAGATAAAAAACAATGTTGTAATGCACAGGACAAGTGCAGATTTAGATATAAGCATGGTTAGACATCTGCTACTGTTTATTTTTTGAATAGTTACATTTGTGTGTACATGCAGTAACAAATCAATCTGATGTTGTCCTTTTCAATCTTCCTCACAAATGGGTTTAGGATCCAACCCTCTGATCCGATTCGGCCACATATGCAAGACTTCAGATCCAATTCTCGAGCTCCTCCCTCTACCTATAATGCTCTAGTCCATCTCCAACTCCTCGGATCTTGTTTGCTGCCATCGTGGTAAGGAGGAGGTTACCGATTCTCGAGCATGTAAGCTAATTTTTCAAAGTTAATACTTTAATCTTTCTTCTTAGCTGTTAAGTTTTTTATCTACTCTTCCCTCTCTGTTTAGCTGCCACTGATGTCAGGGATTTTTCTTTTTCTGTATCTTTTCCTACTTTGGTACTTCATTGTGTTACACCCCTTGTTTCCTTTGGTTACACTACCCTTCTCCCAGGTACATCTTGTACCGTTTATATTCTGAACTTTGCTAACAACATGTCTGGCAAACCAACTGGTTTTAAAGTGCACTTCAGGGATTTTTCTTTTTCTGTATCTTTTCCTACTTTGGTACTTCATTGTGTTATACCCCTTGTTTCCTTTGGTTACACTACCCTTCTCCCAGGTACATCTTGTACCGTTTATATTCTGAACTTTGCTAACAACATGTCTGGCAAACCAACTGGTTTTAAAGTGCACTTCTTGTGGGCATAAGATTCCCATCTCTGTCCACAAGAAGTGTGTCTATTGCCTGTAGTTGAACACAATACTATTTGCATCACCTTTAACCCTCGGGCCATGTTGGACAGGCACAAAAAATGAATATTGAAAGGCTTATTACCAGATTCTTCTGTGACTCAAACCCCCTCCAAAATGATTCAGTCTTCCTCAGATCCTAAGAAATGGGCTATTCGCGGCCTTTAGAAAAAAATGAGGAAGGTTTCAGATCAAGGCTTCTTGGATCCAAAGTTCTTTGGGCCACCCTCTGATCCACATTCCACCTCACATAAAACAGGCTGTGGTCCAGTCAGGATTTCCCCATTACCTTCTACCTCTTCTTTGGATCCAAAGCCCTCTGACCTGACAAGTAGATGTCATATTCCTGAGTATGTTCTAAAAACCAGTATCTCCAACTTTATCTACACAACTGTTCCAATACCGGGGAAGCATTCCAGGCCAGCATCCAGAACTTCATCCAGTTATTTGACGAGATTGACAGAGGCAGACATGGGCAGCATGTTCCGGAGATTTCTCAGGGCTTATACCCAGATGGGGGTCGTGCTAGCTCCGGCCCCTCTTGGATCTGTGAGTGCACGTTGCCAGCTAATTCTTTTTCCTTCTCCGCTCCAAGCCACAACTTCAGAGTCCCAGGATGCGAGATCCCTGAGCTGTTTGGCATCGGACATGAGGGGGCTTCCCTCCACGACTCCAGTGGTGTTCCTGACCAGCCCTGCTGCAATACCATTGGATTAGAGCATATCTCTGATCTGAGAGGTCGGTGTCAGTTCTGAGGGGTTTGTTTCAGCTCCTACTTTGTCAGATCCATCCCTTCCCTCAGAGCATCAACCCTGGATGTTTGGATCCAATTCTTCCCATAAGGCTGTGATCTGGGGATGGCCCAGACTTTCCTTAAGCGGCTTTGGTTCTGGGGAAGAGGTTCCCCCCGGTCCATCAGCTTTCTAGGTGGCTAAAAGGGCTTTCTCTCTGCACAGAGAGCCATCCTGTCTCACCTTGGATCCTAACCATCGCCCCTGACTGGGTCCAAGCTCTTAGCCCATAAGACCTGCTCCTCAGGGTCAGCCAGTTCCGGTAAGCCTCCACACATGTTCCTCATAGGGAGTTCCACCCTCCTCTGATTCCTCTCCTGAACACCCCACTGAAGAGGTTCCTTGGAAGAGAACATGTAAGAGTAGGCATATAGACTCGTCCATGGAGTCTGTCATGGAAGACACTGATTCTGGTGAGGGAGAAGGATCCCCTTGATCAACACCTGGTGAAGTCTTCTTTAGAGACATCCTTGAAATCCTCAAACAGAAGGGTGGATGGTCTTCCCAATCTCCTTCTTCTGAGGAATCGATGTTTCTGGAGGCTTTTGGAGCTGGACCATCTACGTCTTGGGTGACACCCCCGGCTGATGAACTTATTGACCTGGTTTCCCACTGGGCTTGGAAGGAACCAGACACTGTTGAGCCTATCCCGAAGCACCCAGACAAGTTTTTAGTTTCCCCTTCTGATAGACTCCACTGGAGCAATGGAATTCTGGTTGATCCCATAGTTGTGGTGGCAAGTTGAGGTGGAGCTGAACAAAGCTCCTCTGCCCATCCACCAAATAGGGAGTCCAGAGCGATGGAAAGATTTGGAAAGTGAGTGTATGCCGTAGCTAAATTCATGCTGAGGTCGCTAAACTACCTGGCATACTTCTCTTGTCTCATTTGACAAAGGAACTTTCAAATACTCTCCCAGAATCCATTTCTGTGGAGGATCAGGTTTCTACACTACTGGCCACTCTTCTGTCCATTTGTAATGCATCGATGAGGTTAGTCTCTCATGCAGGGGAGGTTGTTTCTTGAGCTTGCTGGTTCAGCAGTAACCATTAGAAGACCTGCCTGGATGAGGCTATGCAATTTTGAGGAACCCTTCAAGGCATCTTTTGTCAGTGTCCCCTTTGATGGTTCTTCTTTGTTCGAGCCATCAGTTAAAGGTATGCTCACCCACGGAGAACAGGAAGGAAAGGCTCTGTCTGTCATAGGAATCAAATTTTCTACTCCTCATCGTACATTCTGCAGAAACCAAAGGGGTGGTAAGAAGATGTGGTTCCAAAAATCTCAGAGACCCTTTCAGGATTCGTGTGGGGACACTTCCTCCAGACACAGAGGATGAAGTTTCAATAGATGACATTGCCCTAGAGGCAGAGGGGGTCTGCAGAATCAGGGTTTCAGAAACTCCTTCTCTGACAGGCCCTATCAGCTCTCCTGAAGCGTTACACAACTGTCCACATCTGGAGGCAATTTGAGTAATTTTTCCTTGCACCTAGACGCCTGGACGAGTATCGCAAAAATTCATGACTGCTCAGAATCCTATCCAGAGGTTACTACATACCATTTTCCCTTCCTCCTCCTGTCCAAAGAAAGAAACTCCCTGAAGTTCCACCCTGTCAGAGGGAAGATGCACTTCAGGAAATGCAAAAGCTGCTGCAAAGAAAGAGTTATCCAGTAGGTCCCACCTGAAAAGATAAGATTTGGAAATTACTCCTGCTTCTTTTTAGTACCAAAGAAAACAGGGGACCTAAGACCAGTTTTGGATCTCAGCAACTTGAACCAATATGTAAAGAAGATGAAGTTCCGAATAGCTGGCTGCCTAAGGATGGCTGGATGTGCTGTGTAGATCTCCAGGATGCATGCTATCATATCAAAATAGACAGGTGATCCTGGAGATCTATGCTTTCGGATGGGAGCGAAAAATTACCAATTCAGAGTTCTGCCCTTTGGTCTCACCACAGCCCCCATTGGTGTTCTCCAAATGCATGGCAACAGTAGCAGCTCACTTGAGACTCAAAGGATTCCAAGTGTCTCCCTACCTTGATGATTGGCTCCTCACTGCCCCATCCAAGCATCATCTTCTACAAGCTAGGAATCACTTGCTCCAGATTTCCAACACCTTAGGCATTTCAGTAAACCATGCCAAACTGAATCTGATCCCTGTGCAGACCCTGGAATTTATAAGGACTCTTGAGTACTACAACTCTGGTGGCATCCTTACCCCATCATCGCGTCACATAATTGAGGAATCAGGTGTGGGCCATACTGTCTCATGCATCCCCTCCAGCAAAGCTAGTACTACATGCTTTTGGGTCAGTGTCAGCTGCCATTCTTCTAGCTCCTCTAGCAAGATTCTTTATGCAGATTATTCAGTGACATTGGCAGTACAGTGGTCCATACTTTACCAGCCTCTATTGTTTCCCATAAAACTCTCTCCAGTCTGCAAATGTCATGCTCGCTGGTGGATCCAGTCTAATGACCTGTTTCTAGGCAAGACATTCTCCCTTCCTCCCCCAATCACCACAGTGACCGCAGACATTTCCCAACTGGTGTAAGGGGGCATTTTCTGGGAAAGATGGTCCAAGGCATGTGGCCCCTCTTGGAGACCGAGTTGCATATCAACATCCTAGAGATGAAAGCAGTTCTTGTAGCATTGCATGCCTTTCAGGGCGTTCTCCTTCTGGGACTATTGTAGTTCACACAGACAACATGTCAGTAGTCTGGTACATCAACAAACAAGGAAGAACCCATTTTTATCCACTGTGCAGATAGGCCATGAATGTTTGGGAATGGGCGATTTCTTCAGACCACTTTCTCATTGCAACGCACATACCTGGGGGAACTAACATACTGGCAGACAGTCTCAGCAGATCCATTCTGATTCTCCATGAGTGGTCTCTCAGTCAGTCAGTAGCGAACATATTCCTCGACCACTGGGGACAACCCTGCTGTGACCTATTTGCCTTGCCCCTCTACAACAAATGTAGCAAGTACTTCCCTATGATCCCTCCTTTGGGGAGTCGCAGAGAGATGCTCTGATTCATGATTGGCCCTAGGGTCTACTCTCTGCTGACCCTCCTCTTCCTCTGATTTCCAAAATCTTACAAAAAGTGCACAGGCTGAAGACCTCATTGCCCCCTACTGGCCATGTCAGGTCTGGTTCCACTTCCTCTGATCTCATTTGAAGTATCCCTCATGGATACTGGAACCCACACAGGATCTCCTTTCTCCTCCATTGGGAATTCAGCATCCCAATATCCATGCCCTCAAGCTTAATCACATGGTTTCTTCAACTTCAACTAGTAGTCAAAGAATCCAGACTTGCTTCCCCAGTTTGTGACATTATCTTGGCCTCCCATAAGGCTTCCACCAAGGAAGTTTACAGAAGCAAACGGAAAAGATTTTCTGTTTGGGCTTCCTGTCAGAATATTGATCCCTTTTCAGCACCTACTTTGGCCATTCTCCTTTTTCTAACTACTTTTTTTGTGGAAGGGGCTAGTTTATGTACTACTAAGCTTCAGTTGGTAGCCATTTCCACTTCCCACTCTGGAGACAAATCCTTCCCTCTGGCTTTGTCCAGATTATGTAAAGCCTTCATGAAAGGAGCTTTTATCCTAAGACCCCCCCCCCCAATAAAGGATCCCACTTTTCCTTGGGATATTACAGTGGTCCTTCAGGGTTTAACCCAGAAACCCTCTGAACTGGCAGACAAATGCGATTTGAAGTTTTTCTTGGAAAATTATATTTTAAGTGGATATCACAGATTTTCTGAGCTACAGCCCATTATTGGCTAAGCCTCCATTTTTCTTTTCATAAAGACAGGGTATCTCTGTGGACCCAACCCTTCCTTTATTCCTAAAGTGGTGACTGAGACTAACATTAACCTGTCCATACAATTACCAGTCTTCTTTCCAAAATTTACAGATAAGGGTGAATACATGGTTCACCTTCTTGATCTTCACAGATGATTGTTTTTATCTTCACAGAACAAAACAGTTCAGGACGTCTGACTAGCTGTTTTGTATTCTTTTCCCCTAACAGCTTAGGTCAGGCAGTTTCTAAGATTACTCTGGCTAAATGGATTATTGATTGCATTTTGTTGATTTCTTCTCGGAAAGGGTTAGAATTGCCTCAGCCCCCAAGAGCTCACTCCACTAGATCTATGACTGCTACATCTGCCTTCTCATTGAAATCTCCCATTGATGATATTTGCACAGCAGCCACTTGGTCAAACACTCATATTTTGTTACACGTTGCAAATTAAACATTGTTTCCAGAAGCAGAGCTTCCTTTGGTTACACAGTGCTCTGACATGTCCTTCCGTAAGGGCCTCCTGATAACTACATAGCTGGAGATTCTGACCCATTTGTGAGGAAGAATGAAAAGGACAACATCAAATTTAGAAGTTATGTACTTACCATAACTTGGCATCTGTGTTGTCCATTTTCATTCTTCCTCACCTCACCCTCCCAGCCATCCCCTGGCCCTGTCACTCCTAAAAGAATCTATTGGATGGTACTGGAACCTTTAAGTTCTTGGTTTGAGCCTCATCCTTTTTCTTATATCTATTTCTATCTCTGTAATACAGTGGGGAAGTAGGCAGCAAACTTGATCTGAAGAGTTGGAGATGGAATCGAGCATTATGGGTAGAGGAAAGAGCTTCAGAATTGGACCCGAAGTCTTGTATATGCAGCCGAGTCGGATCCAAGCGTCAGATCCTAGACCCATTTGTGAGGAAGAATGAAAATGGACAACACAGATGCCAACAAAATATGAATGTTTGACCAAGTGGCTGCTGTGCAAATATCAATGGAAGATTTCAATGAGAAGGCAGATGTAGTAGTCATAGATCTAGCTGGGAAGTTTACCCTGGGGATCACTTCAGTGGCTCTGCTGGACAGAGAGGCACAGGGAACTAATCTAAGGGGGCGGCGAAAGCCAACATATTCTGGCTAGGCTTATAAATGCTTGGGCAGATAGCCTAGTACCTACCTATGAACCTAAGTTATGGTAAAAACATAAGTTTTAATTTTTTTTATGTTCACTGTGCTAAAAGTGGCCCCATTCATATTTAAAGTAAGACATTTTGGAAGATACTAGTTTAACACAGTAACATTTTTCCAGTGGACCTTTAGCTGCAGCCCTCCCAAGGTGAGTCATTATCCTAGACATGTACACTTTACTGTATTTTTAAGGTGCAGCAATAGCAGCAGTGAGTTTTTTATGTAGTTTATGACAAGCTGTGGGTTTTTCTACTAATAGAGTCAGTCAGGCAATGGTCAATTTCTGTTAATTGGAATTTCATCTGTGAATCAATTACCAGATATTTCATCTCGTATGTTGTTATATGTTTATAGGTTCCTAGGCAAGTACTAGGCTAGCTGCCCTTCTAGGCCATTTTAAGCCTAGACAGTTTCCCTTTTTGTGCTCGAATTAACTATCCCATTTGATTAGAGATTGGCCTTACCCATCCAGTGGTTGATAATTATATGTTACCCCAAATGAGAATAACTCGGATCATAAGATAGAAAATTTGAGGGGGAACTGTGCATTGGATGAAGTATTTAGGAGCTGTCCATTAGTAGTACAGGGGGGAGTCGTGGGTGAAATTGTTTGATGTCCTTCAAGGATGCATCTGCAGTCCTTACAAATGGGTTGTCCTGTCGTCAGGCAGCCCTTCGTTCGGCCGGATTCCAAAGTCTGGGTCTGGCCCCGGCTGGTGTCGCACTTCACCCGACGTCATCTCTGCTGGTCTTCGGGTATAAAGGCATCAGCCGACTCCATTTTCCTCCGTCTTTCTTGCCGCGTGGCGCCCGAAGCAGAAGCTGTTCGCAAGTGCCGGTCGGTCAGATCCAGAGATTACTACTACCGAATACTACTTCGAAGACTTCTAAAAAGCTAAGTACCCCGTTGGGGACTCTTTCTTGCCTCAGCCGATGTCAGAAAAAGTGAATAACTGTTTAACTTGTGGGAAACAAATACCTCATAAAGATTTCCACTCTTACTGCTTACCTTGTTTAGGCCCAGACCACGACATAGCAGCTTGTTTAGCCTGTGCTTCCTTCAACCGACGAACGCTTAGGCGTCGGTCGGAGTTTGCTGAACAGTTTTTCGGCTCAGATTTTGCATACATTATGCCGTCGGATCCTCCGACTACTCAAATTGTTAAAAAACGCAAAGAAAAAGACCGACACTCGCGGTTTCGGCCGAAACCACGGTTAAGCAAACCGCGAGTGTCTCGGTTTCGGCCGAAACCGAGCAAACGGGTCAATCTACAGCCGAATCCATGACTACTACCGAGGCCCCTTCTACCCTAGTTGAATCGGCCTCTGAAGTTTTGCCTACTAATGTGGTTTCTCCAGAATTATCGGACACCATCCCTTTGGATGTCTCTACCCCAGCACGTGGTGCTGCTAGGCCTCCTGCAGCCATGTCTATAAAGGCCTTTGCCAGGGCTAAAGCAGCCAAAACTGCTAAGTCTGTGCCTGTTAAGCCCCCTCTCACAGGCCCAGTTCCAGTTCCCAAATGCTTACTCTGGCAGAGGATCTCATCTCTTTAATAAGGGGATCCCAATCTCACCCAGACAGGGCCTCTCAACCTCCAGAAAAGAGACCTAGAGCAGAGCCTCCTGAGCCAGTGTCCTCAGATGACTCTTCTGATGATACAGACAATACAGATCATCCAGAGGCTCCTTTTTCTACTTATGAAGATTCCGATGCTGAAGAATCTATTCCTTCTGCCTCTCCACCAGAGGAATTTTCCTTTGGGAAACCTTACATGCCATGAGAGAACAATTCCAATGGCAGGGACAAGATTTCTCAGATTCAAGAAAAAGGCTTAGGACATTTTTACACTTACCGCAACATAGGCCCTTAGCTATACCTCCAGTTCTTCCTGTTGTGGATGATGCATTTAATGATGTTTGCACTGCTCCTGATACTTTACCTCCAGCCCCTGCCAAGCCCGATAGGTTTTACAGGGTACCGGACACTCATCACCACTTATACAAGGCTCCCTTTGCAAATCCTGAGACTATCTCACAGGGGCCTAAGGCAGTAGCTTCAACCTCAGCGAAAAACCCTCTCCCTTCTGAAAGGGAATCCAGGTCCTTAGAGATGGGGTAAAAAAGTATACACCTCTGCTACTCTCTCAGCTAGAGCTTTGAACTGTCAGTTTCATATGATCCAATACCAAGAGTTTATGCTTGATCAGTTAACTAAGAAACTGTCCTCTGATGATTCCTTAGATAAGAAATATGTTCTAGAAATGGTGAATAACATTCAGCAGGTTAGTAACCATTCTTTAAAATGTGGCTATGATGCACTGGAGGCTTCATTTAGATCAGCCATGACTGGCACAGTTATAAGAAGGCATGCATGGTTGAAAGAACAGGTCTTGCGGATCATGTTAAAGCAAAGCTATTAGATGCTCCTATGGATAAGGTCAGTCTATTTGGTTCTCCTGCCCAACAAGTAATGAAGAAAATGGAAGAGAAGGCAAAATCTGTACAAACAGTTAAAGATTTCCTACAGGTTCAGCCCCAAGATTTAGCAGGAACTGGCCTTCCAAAATTGGTCCTTTCCAGACTCCTCTAAAACTCAGAGAGGCAGGAATAGATGTTCCAGAGGCAGAAATCAATCCAGAGGAGGTGCCTACAGGGGACGCCAGTGGCAAGGCAATAACCAACGAGGCACAGATACAACCACTGCCACTGCAACAGGACAATCACAGTGACTTAGCTCTCACACCGCCTACCAGGGAACAAATAGCAGCACCCTTAGGCGGAAAGTTAGCCTTATTTTCAAAAAACTGGCACTATATCACAAGAGACAAGTGGATTTTGCAAACTATAGACCAAGGCTACAGGTTTCATTTCCACACCTTACCAGTAAAAAGAGGAATGCCAAACCTACCACCAAATCAAAAGACAGAAGCTCTAAAACAAATAGCTCAATTAACAAAGATGAGAGCTGTGGAGAGGGTACCACCTACAGAACAGGGCAAGGGATTTTACTCCAGACTCTTCCTAGTACCAAGAAAAGAGAAAAGTTGGAGACCTATTCTCGACCTGTCCGCTTAAACACATTCATCATTGTTCCAAAATTCAAAATGCTGACCCTACAGCAACTTCTTCCCATGCTGGGCAAGGAGTATTGGCTGGTGACTCTAGATCTCAAGGAGGCATACCTGCACGTCCCCATACGACCAAATTGCAGAAGATACCTCAGATTTCTTGCAGGATCAGAGCATTATCAATTCTCAGCATTGCCCTTTGGCTTATCTACTGCGCCCAGAGTGTTCACGAAATGCCTGGCATCAGTAATCGCTCATTGCAGGCTTCAGGGAATCCAAATTTATCCATACCTGGACGACTGCCTGATACAAGCGGACAACAAAAGCAAGCTGACACAAGACTTACAAAGAGTCATTTGCTTACTACAAGCCCTGGGATACACAGTCAATTTAAAAAGTCAAGACTGATACCATCCCAAACAAGAACATTCTTGGGTGCAGAATTGGACACAGTAAAACAGATGGCATTCCTAACTGCAGAAAAACAAGAACAACTTCCTCTTTACTTCTTGGCATTAACAAAGCAGAACAAACTAACAGCAAGGAAAGTACTGCAGGCCTTGGGCTTCATGGCATCCTGCATAATCCTGGTCCCCCATGCCAGACTGCATATGAGAAAGCTACAGTGGTACCTAAAGAATTTATGGTCTCAACACAGGCACAGCTTGGAACCGAAATACCACTAATCCCATGCCTGAAACAAGAGTTCCTATGGTGGGCTCAGGCATGCCAGTCAAACCAAGGTTTGTCCTTCCACAATATTCAAACAAGCCAAACCATCACAACGGATGCCTCAGACCTCGGTTGGGGGGCCCACATGCTGGACAAGTGCATTCAAGGCTTATGGACTCCAGATCAGCTGCACCTGCACATAAATCAAAAAGAAATGCTGGCAGTAAAACTAGCAATCCAGAATTTCAGACCATTCCTCAAAGAAGGCCAATTGATGATAAGGACAGACAACACCACAGTCATGTGGTACATCAACAAACAGGGAGGCACTCATTCATACCCCCTATGCCGCATGGCTCTGGACCTATGGAATATGGCTTTGAGCTACAACATTCAGTTACAGGCAATATTTGTACCGGGAAAAGAAAACATCCTAGCAGACATGTTAAGCAGAACTACCTCGGATGCTCACGAATGGATGCTACACCCGGACATCTTCAAGGCCATCACAAAGAAATGGGGAATGCCACAAGTAGACTTATTCGCATCCCCACTCAATCACCAGCTCAAGAAATTCTGCACAAGGACATACCACCCACTTACTTGGAAGGTGGACTCTCTATCCTTCAGTTGGAAAGGCCTGACAGCATATGCATTTCCACCCCTTCCTTTGATGCACAAGGTACTACTGAAAATCAAAGAGGAACGTCCAAGGATAACTCTGATAGCTCCAAATTGGCCAAGACAACATTGGTATCCATTGCTGAGGAGCATGTCTTGGGGGGAAACGTGGACACTACCCCTGATTCCTTTGATGTTAACTCAGAGCGACTACAACATCCTGCATCCAAACCTGAAAACTCTGCAACTGACTGCCTGGAACATTACATAAGAGCAACTAACCCAGATTTATCCCAAAGGGTTAAAGACATTATCCTTGAGGCCCGCAGACCTTCAACAAGAAGGAACTATGCAGAAAAATGGAAAAGGTTTGTCATTTGGAGTACTGAAAGAGGGAAAGATGTGTCAAAGGTAGATATTGCCAACATCCTGGAGTATTTGGCAGAGCTTCTCCATACAGGCCTGTCCTATTCATCCATCAAGATACAGCATCAGCTATTTCTGCAGAATACAGCTTCGATCCCCCTGTCTTCTCACATCCTCTGCTCAGGCAGTTCCTGAGAGGAATTAAGAATGTAAAACCTCCTAGGAAGCCACCATTACCAGCATGGGACTTGAACTTTGTGCTAGAAAAATTGACACTCCCTCCATTCGAACCAGCAGCAACAGCAGATCTTCAACACCTATCCTGGAAAACTGCTTTTCTACTGGCAATTACTTCGGCAAGAAGGGTTTCAGAGCTACAGGCTTTAATGGCAGTACAACCCTTCCTAATCTTCCATCAAGATAGAGTATCCATGAGAACTAATCCTACATTTATGCCTAAGGTGGTATCCAGAGTGTCTCTAAACCAGGCTATCCACCTACCTACCTTCTTTCCCAATCCACAGAACAGAGGGGAAAGACTGCTGCATACCTTGGATGTACATAGACAGTTGCGCTACTACCTGGACAGAACCAAGGGCAATAGAAAAACTGACCAGCTTCTAGTAGCTTATGCAACAGGAAGGGAAGGAAAAGCAATTTCCAAACAGACAATCTCCAAGTGGATAGGAAATTGCATAAGATTCTGTTACTCCTACCATGGAAAGCAAATTCCACAGAACATAAGGCCTCATTCTACAAGGGCTACAGCCACTACCACAGCTTTTTTACGAGGAGTGGCTACCAAGGACATTATTGAGGTGGCTACTTGGACCTCCGTGCATACATTTGCCAAGCATTATAACTTACCTCTATACTCTAGATCCCGAGCAGGGTTTGCCACTGCTGTTTTGCAAGGGATCCTAACTACACCATAATTCTTCTTCCTCCTCCCCTAGTTTGGCTATGGTATTCTACCCATTTGTAAGGACTGCAGATGCATCCTTGAAGGACATAGTACAGTTTTGTACCTACCATAAATGTAGATGTCCGAACAGGATAGCATCTGCAGTCAGGATTACCCACCCTCCTTCCCTCTGTGGTACTCCTAGGGTATTTGCCCCCTAATAGCTAGCTGGGGGGGGATCTCTTATGGTGTATTTGTTTGTATATATGTACATACATGCTTATTTGTTTTTGTGTTTGCCTTCTACTTTTTTGGAAATATTGGCATTTACCCAAAAATTTAGCTATCCAAGAGGGCAACTGGCATCTGGGGCAAGAAACACTGAGGAAAATGGCGTCGGCTGATGCCTTTATACCCGAAGACCAGCAGAGATGACGTCTGGTGAAGTGCGACACCAGCCGAGGCCAGACCCAGACTTTGGAATCTGGCCGACCGAAGGGCTGCCTGACGACAGGACAACCCATTTGTAAGGACTGCAGATGCTATCCTGTTCGGACATCTACATTTATGGTAGGTACAAAACTGTACTTTTCCCTTCCATAAATCCAAGTTGCGCTTGAATATGAACAGAGATGAACATTGTTTTATATAGATAGGGAGTCTGTTCCAGAGCAGCAGTAACTTCTGGGAGTTATATCTGTCCCCTCAAACCATTCTATTGATTTTGCAGAAGTGATTTAGATCCCAGACTGAGTATTTCTGATGTCATTTGACTTGCCGATGTGCAGCAAATTCATCTGTTACACATCAAAACATGCCTTGTTTGCCAGACGCAGGACATCTGGTAGCAGACTGTAGGATAAAAAGTATACTGACAGGACTTTGAGTCGGTCCATGAAGCACATGTTATGTAGACCTTGTTTCCTTTTAGTAAGGTATCTTTGTGGGCATTTCAGTTGTTGTATGTGTCTGGATAGATACATGCCACAAGAGGCATTGTATTCAATGACTGGCCTAATGAGGGCTGAGTAAAGGGGGATAATGACATCCCTAGATCTAGACACAGTCCATTTGTTTATAAGCTGTGCATTAATAAATTACCTTCTTCCAACAATGGTGACATGTTGGTCAAAAGTTAGGTTAATGTCCACATAAGTTCCCAAATCCTGTACAACTGGGTCAGTCTTGGGGGCAGGAGGGGGGGGTGGTAGGTGATTTCCAAAGGATACAATGATTAATTTTTTGGCATTAAGCTTGTCCATGATTTTGGCACCAATTAATTTGGACAAAACGTCCTGCAGGATGGCCAAGTAATTTGGGGATTCAGTGACTATTCCTAGCTTCCAGTCATCTGTAAATTTAGTCAGCCAGAGCCCTTTGATATTTGCTTTTACTTCAGAAAAGTAGATGCCAAACAGGAGAGGTCCCAGTGCAGAAAACTGGGGGACTCCATTGATGACTGGACTCTCTGTGGGGATAACTTTCCCTCTTTTAATTTCTTGCATCCTGTGAGTCATTTGGCAATCCAGTGAGTGATATAGGGGTTTATTAAAATTTTATACTATGCAGGAGTGGAGAATTGTGTCAAAAGCTTTGTCTGGGTTGAGGTATGCTGTGTCTACCATTTTGCCTTCATACACTGTTTTGGTGGCCATTTCAAAAAAATCCAGCAGGTTAAGTAAGCTTGACTTGTCCTTGAAGAATCCATACTGTTGACTGATCCAGTGTTTTGACTTTCCCTCTGCCCTGACTGATTAATTCCATGATAAGTCTTTTCATGGCTTTGCATGTGACGCTGGTCAGATTTGTGAGTATGTAATTACCTGAGTCTGTGGAACTATCTTACTTAAGCAGGGAATTGACTGTAGCTGTTCTCCATTTGCTTGGTGCAAAACCTGTATGGAGGCTGAAATTGAACAGCGTTGTTAGGAGTTTGGCTATATTATCAGAACCCATTGGTATAACATTTTTAGGACTTGGTCTTGTGTGATATCTGGAGGTGAGCTGGTTTCATGTACGCCTTGAGGGACAAATGGATTGGAGAGAGGGGTAAAGTTAGAGCTAAATTTATCGACTAGTAAATTCACTGTATCTTCAGCCTCACTGTAGGTAGCACAGTTCATAATCAGCTCAGTGCATTGCTGCTTTGTGCTTTTGAAATTAAGAACATAACTAAAAAATGCTTTGTTATGGTCTTTGGCTTGGGTAGCTATTGTACCCTCAAATTTGGCTATGGTGGATTTTATCGTCTCCTTAGTTGTTTGTTACAGCCCTTGTCACTGAAATAAATATTCTGGAAAGGTCTTCTCTTACTTTTGGTCAAAATTCTTTTCCTTTTATTGTAAAATTTGTTCATTTTATGGTTTCACTATGTTTTGTTTTTCTGGAATTTGCCTTGCCCATGTTGCTACATGGTACAGCAGCAGCTGTTTACATGCTGGTGTAATCTAGTGGTGTATATTTCCATGTAGGCAGTGGAGTTAACTGGGTTTGGTAGAGATTTGAAGCCAATGTAGCACTTAGGAATAGGTTATTTGCCTTTAAAATTTTTCTAAAGGTACCTTGGGTGGAAGAGATCTCTGGTTTAAATTTTATTTTGAAGGAGACTGCTTTATGATTAGATCTAACAAGTGATGAAGGTATATGCAAGGGACAGTGCAAGATGCTTCCATATTAGTAAGGACAAGATGTTATTCCCTCTACTGGGTATGCTGATTAGTTGTTCCAAGGTGTTTGTATTGACAAAGTCCAGGAATCTCTGTGCTTGTGCACTAGTGCTGGTGTAGGTTTCCTAATCTATAGTTGGATAGTTTAGATCACCTAGGAAAGTGGTATTGGGTTTAATACGGAGTGATTCTATTCCCTGTAGATAGGTGTTGTGGCTTCTTGTGTCACGGAAGGAGTTCTGTAAGTAGCCAATGTATGGTACGGGACCTTTCTGTTAGTTATTTGGGCATAAAGAAGCTCTAGTGCATCTTGTTGTTTTGCCAGCCTTGATGCGAGTCTCTTCTAGACGGTGAATGCCAGCTTCACCTTTTGTTAACCTTTGTTAACATTAGTCCCCTTTGGGTTTGCTTGATGTCCTTAGTATGGATTTTCTTTTGGGGGAGTAACAAATAATCATAGCATTTGGGTTTAAGTAATTTATACACTCTCGTTTCCCAGACAGTTTTCATAAGCTGTGTCCTTATCCCATTGAAGGCCTTCATTGGTCTTAAGTATTCCATGGAATCTTAGTTTGTGTGCAACTTACTTGCATATAGCCAGCTTTAGTAGGAGCTTTCTTTAGTTGTCTTCACGACTCTTAGTACAGCATCAGGCATCAGGAGTAACTTCATCTATGTCGTGGCTTTCATTTGTCAATTAATTTCTCTCTTAGGAAAATCTTCATTCAAAACTTAATAAAATGATAAATTGCAATTGTAGGTTTTTGCCCTTTGACATTACCATGAGTATTTTTTTCTTTGTTTATTCTTGATTTATTTTTCACTCCGGTAAGTAAGCTGGTTCTCAGACCTTGTTTAGTCATGACCCAGGCCATGAGGGAAAGGGTAATTGCAGCACATATATATGCATAATTTAGTGTAGGCTTTGTCAGGTGAGGAGAAGCTGGAGTTTCCAGAGAAAACTTATGCAGACACAAGAAGAACATGCAAAATTCCATACAGGCAATGACCAGAGATTAGGATTGAAACTAGTACCCAGGCATTGTGAGGCAGAGATTAGCACTACCCCACCATGCCATCCAACAAAAATGGTGAAGAAATGTTTTTATTGCTTTCTTATTTTAACTTCTTTTTTAAATGATAGGTAATTTAACAATAAACAGGAAACAAGGATGAGGAAGCTGATCCAGAAAGATGAATTGTCAAAGGAGACATCAGAAATATCTTAAAAAGCATAACTCTTCAAGTCAGTATTCCACTTCTGTGGATGGTAGAAATATTCCGTTTTCAAAAGCAGTGATATGCAGTCCGTCAGAAATATCAGAAGTCTATGTTCATACACTGTTGTGACCCTCGCATCTGAAATATAACAAGGGATGCCAACATAGGTACTGAAACAAATGTTGATAAGATCTTATATTTTGGTATCACAGATGTCAGAAAACATATTTTCACTTTCTTTCAGTACCCAAGCTAGTATCCCCTGGTAGATATAGTGGTCATAGTGGTGATTGAATCTAGCAGTTTTATAATATTTAACAAGACCATGCCCACCTTGGTTCCTGTGTTGACACACTTTTTTTGCTGTATTTGCACCAAAGTACTTTTGCTTCCCCCAAGACCCTGCCTAGTGGCTGCTCTACCTAGTTGTCTCATTCATTCATTCTGGGGATGGGGGAGATAGGCATTCCCATGCTCTAAGTCATTTCCTTTCTTCCTGGGAATCCTTATTGGCACTGTGTTCTCTGGCAAGAATTTGGTGGCAGGGAGAGAGGGCCAGCTTGTTGATGTTGAGGACACTCTTCCCACTCATTCTGTCAGCTGCTCAATGTCTCTTGAGGAGAAGCATGCCTGTATATGCCAGATTCTCTTTGGCTGTATAAAGGTAATGCATTATTGACGGCACGGGCTTGGCAGGCTCAAACTCCAGTAGGTGAAGAATTAGTGCTTACTGCTATGCACCACCTGTGTGGGTGAGCCAGAGCAACCTCCTCCTCTCCATCTAGGATGACTGAGCTGGTAGCAAATGCTTGTTCCCATCCTCCACAGTCAGCTTCTCTGGACTCCTGAGCTGCTAATCAAACTCAGATTGCCTCTGCCATAGTTGTGGCTTTATCCCTCTACTCCATGGTTCTAGCCTGCACAGATGTATCTTAATATCCCACAGGAAAGTGGGATGAAACAGCAAGGACATTATGGTGACACCTCTGGATGCACAGACGCAGACTTTTGTAGATACCTGTGAAGTTTCAAGAAGATAAAAAAAAATGAAGAAAAGTTTCCTGACTGACCTAGTGAAGAGAGAGAGAGAACTATTCATCATCTTGATCACTGCTGCAGTAGCGTTAGCTGTATGGGTTATATTCTGCCAACGATCATAGCAGATTACTATGCTAATGGCTCTAGGGCCCTTACAAACCTAGCCAAGTTCAACCTATGTTGCTAAAGGTGTTTGGTTCAGCACACACAAAAATCATTATCTATTGCCCCTGTTCAAGAGGGACAGAGGTGGAACCTCCGGGGTGAATTTCCAGTTACCCATCCAGTCGTCCAAATTACACTTTAATAGGGCCAACGTTGGGGCTTTGTTTAACATGAATAGAAAGCTTGTTCCAAAGGTGGGGCAATTTCTGAGAAACAAATCTGTCTTTCCAGCAAGTTCTGTGTCACATTACCAGGTTAAGGTCCTTTGAGAGAGTGACCCCATGTACCATTTGACTTGCGAATGTGCAGCATTTCCATTAAAGCTGGGTTAGAGATTGCTCTATATGCCAGCCACAGGTCGTCTCATAGCAGTCTGTATGACACAGAGCAAAGTGGCAATGATTTCAGTCTTATTTGCATAACACAGATCTTGAAGACCCTGAATTTTCTTTGTAAGGAACCTTTGAAGTCTCTCCAGTTGCTGCAGGTGTTTGGAAAGGAACATACCAAAGGGAGCATTATACTCCATTATTGGCCCAATGAGGGAAGAGTACGGGGGGGGGGGTTATAACCTCTTTTTTTTCTGGAGGCAATGCCCTTAATTGAAGATGAGCAACATAAAATGCCCTTCTTACCACTGTACAGACATAGTAATTGAAGTTAAGTATTTGTCGACCTGTGTGCCCAGATCTCTCACCACTAACTGTATTCTTAGGGTATTGATGTGGTAGTTTGCAAGAACATCACTCTTGCCAGAGGAGATGATGATGGATTTTTTTGCATTGTTTGACCATGACTTTGGCACCAGTCATTAGTGTGCGCAAGACCTTCTTAAAGGATGTTGACATCGGTTGGGGTTTCAATGATCGCACCCAGTTTGCAGTTATCAGCAAACTTTGTCAGCCAAAGTCCTTTAGTTTTAGCCTGTACTTCAGAGAAGTAAATTCCGAACAATAGGGGTCCCAGAACCTCTCCCTGTGGAACACCACTGGTTATGGGTCTGGAGGAGATGGAGTCCCTTGTTTTGACCATACAAGTTCTGTCAGTGAGCCATTTTACAACCCACCTGACAATATATGGGTTGGTACCCAGTTGGGTGAGTTTATCAATGATGCCTGAGTGGGGGGATTGTGTCAAAAGCCTTGGCTAAGTCTAGGATGGGATAGGATATAACAGCTGTCCAGGTTTCAAAGCTTCAGGGCACCTTTCAACATGCTGAAACTGTTAGGCCACTTGAGCTGAGCTGCCTAAAATCAAGTTTGTGCTCCAAGCCCTTTAGAGGTTTCCTGCTGTCAAAAAGACTGCTTTTGTGTTGGCTTTTGAGGATCGACAGTCAGCTTGTGCTGTTCCTTTGCTGGACAGGTAAGTTCCCTTTGGGGTAAAACCTTCTTCCTAAAAATCTTGTTTAAATGTACTTGCTCAATGCCTAACTAAATATTCTTATTCTCCTTTCTCTGCCCCTTTTTCCCCTACCTCCTGGGCTACTGCCCCTCCATAGTTCTAACTATTACAAGCTAACTCTTCTCTATTTATATCTTCCAGCCTACTTCTCTTCTCCCTCTTTGACTAAGTGAATGTCAATTTGCTTTTCATGCCAGTTTGCTTTTCTTGTCAAAAATTGTATGAACTTGTGCTGATTGTACCTTATAACTCATTGTTTAATTGCTGTTTAAAACCTATACCAAGACTTTGTAACTTTGATTCACTCAAATTGCTTGTACTCTCTTTACAATCATTTTGTGCTTCAAAATGTATTTTTTAAGCTTGTTTTTTATTCTAACTATTGTATGTAGTAATCTTATCATACTTGGAGCTTTTCTCCCCGGGCCTCTACTGAAAAAGGATATGTATCCAGCTAGACTAGCCCGGTCAACAAATATAAAATAAATAAATAAAATAAAA
The DNA here is from genome assembly GCF_019279795.1 of Protopterus annectens. NCBI lineage: Eukaryota > Metazoa > Chordata > Ceratodontiformes > Protopteridae > Protopterus > Protopterus annectens. Next base: position 884,274,615 of record NC_056726.1, on the reverse strand, counting down.
TACTTACCTGCTTAGGAAAGTTATTTTCTGTGTTTTAAGACTCACAAGACTTAACTGTACTTTTAAATAGAAACATACTTTTTTCCTGTCAATTTAAAAGTTGTTTAAATTCATGAAAAACATTTTTTGTGGATAAATTGTGTTTATTTTATTTTGGAGGCTGGCAACATTAAATATTTACTGGCTTGTACTGCTTATTTTCCCCAGGGAAAAGAGGCACCATTTTCAGCTTGATCATGGAACGAACTACTGGTCCCAAGGTTAGTCCTCCTGGTAGTTTGCCTCAGCTGCAAGTGGGTGACTTTGCTGCGGTCAAAGCTGGTTCTTCAGACCACTCATCTTTTGCCCTGGATCCACTGGTGTAACACCTACAGCCACTGTGGACTGGGTGTTAGCCACACCCACTTTGGCTGTTGAGGTTCCCTCAGTGGGCAAGGGAGAGCCACTCTTTTCATGCGATGAGAAAGGAAACAGGGAAGGCTTCCCTGTTTGTTCAGAATATTGTGTCCATCCTTGAGGATGCTGCTGCTGCCATTAACAACACCGCCGGCCCTTTTTCCTGCAAAAAGAAAACTAAACGTGTACCTATGCCTCCTCTTCAAAATTTTCTAGATAGGAGTAGTTTACTAGATCTGTCTTGGGGTCTAATTCAGGCTATTGATAATTTTTATAAGGTTGTTACTGCTAAAAGAAAGAGGGATGCCACCTCCTTAAGAGATTCAAGAGTTTGAATCTGGACATGAAGATGAAGGGACAGATGCAGGGTTTTCTCTTCAAATTTCTAACTTAGACTCAGGGGAGTGCATAGTATCTGATTCTCTCTGTGAGTTTTTTCTTTCTGTAAGATTATTTCCAGAATGCGCCAGTGTTTTTACTGGGAGAACACTAAAAATACTATTAGCTGTTACAGAAGGAATCTCAAGAAACTTTACCTGTTCCTTCAGTGCTGTCAACTCTGGGGGATGTGTCAGCCTGCAGTTTTCCTGACAGCAGGCTTGCTGCCACTAAAAAGTCAGATAGATTGTATGAATTCCTCAAGTTTTATACACTCATCTCAAGCCTGACCCAACAAACTATAGATTTATACTGTTGCTAAACATTTAGATTCCGTACACTTTCAGACAAGGATGGGAAAATAAGTTACATATGGGGAAAATGTATGCTTCTGCTCCTTAGCTTTTCAGAATTTTGAATTGTCAGGCTGATAATGCTAAATGTTATTCTAACTCATGAAATTTGAGAAATGTTTTGTCTACAGTTTCTTATTGTAATCTGCATTAAATTGTTTAATTTCTTCCATTTTACAATCACAGCTAATAAGTGTGTGTATGACTCTGTTGATATTTTTCCTGGGCTATGGCCACTGGTAATGATTTGAGGAGGTTTGCCTGATTGCATTCTCAGGACCTCCCAGATGTTAAAAATTCAGATTTTATATTCTCCTTTGCATAGACATTAGTTTTCAATCTCTCTGCTGCAGAAGTTGGCAGAAAATGTGATGAGAGGGAGAAGCTGATACAGGAAATATCTTAAGATTTTTCAGTTCCCTTTTCCAAATTTTCTAGGGAATTCTTTAACCCCTTATTCAGTTTTGGCAAGAAACAAAATAAACAGTGTCAGCAAATTGTTGATAAACAGACATTTCAGAAGTACTAGCAAGGAGGTTCCAAAACGAATGCGTGAACCAAACTAAACCGTGGACAGTCCAGCAAGTCAGAAAAAAGACCTTAAGCTGTCCCCACTCCCTTTCCCTTCCAGACAGTCTGAATCTCCACTTCTCTGTCTGGCAACAAATAGTTTCAGAGAAATGGGTTCTGAAGATCTTTCATGAAGGTTACAGATGTCAGTGGTAGGCAATTCTTCTTTCCAAGGGGCAATTCCTTATCCACCAGATCAGACTCCTCTATTTCCCTGTGTTCAATACATGTTGTCAAAAGGAGTGATAGAGCCAGTTCCTCCTCTTCCAATTGGGAGGTGTTTTTATTCAAGGATGTTTTTGGTGCCAGAAAAGGAAAATGCTTGGAGATCATTTCTGGCTCTTCCTTTCTTAAACCAGTAGTAGTGCCAGAGTTCAAAATGACATTATTTTAATAACCTGTCTTCTTCCTCATTTAAGTTTCCTAGTAATACTAGATTTAAAAGATGCTTATCGTCACATCCATATTCGTCCATATTTCACACTTAAGGTTTTGTGTGTCTGGATAACGTTCAGTTCTCTGCCTTCCTTTCTGGACTATCCAGTGTACCAAGAGTATTCACAAAGTGCCTAGATCCAGTTATAGCTCATTGCAGGCTACAGGATATACACTTTTTCCATATTTTTGTGACTTTTCAAGGTGTCAAGACTGTCAGTTGGATGAGAGATCGTTTACACAAGCTGAGATTTCAAGAGAATGTTCAAAAGGCTTTTAATTTGTCCCTTGGTAACTGGAAAGTTCAACTTAGCCAATGCCCCGTTTCCAGCAGGGACCCGGGGAGGAAAGCAAACCAAGAAAGAATCTCATCCAATGTTCTTATGTTGTATACAGGTGGGATATAAAGAACTGTCATACATATTGTTTTATGCATGTTTAGTTTTAGGTTACATGGAAGTAAGTTGACATTATGAAAGGAGGGTATGGGAGATGGGAAAGGAGACAGGTTTATGCTACTGTGGTACATTATTGCTTTTCCTCCTGCTTTTTGGATTAGTCTATTAGCTCTAAGGATGTTAAAGCTGGGGGTAGTGTATTTCTGTGTTAGTGATATTAGGTTTTACCCAAGATTCTGTTATTGTTAATACGTCAGTGGAGTGATATTTTATCCATGGTTGTAGTTCTGGAATTTTGTTTACAATGCTTCTAAGGTTCATATAGAATAGATTGAGTTTTTGCTGCTATTTCTTATTTTGCCAGGCAAAGATTTTAAGTTTTTAGGCAGTAGCCATGTAACTTGGTGCCCTAAAGGGTCCAGGGTTGGGGTATACTTGTATGAGTGTGCTGTTTTAGTTTATGTGGAACAGCTGGTGAAAATACCTTTGAACCTTTTTTGGATGTATGGAGTATTTTAGGTTTAATGAGGTTTGTGTAGTGAGTTTAAAGGTTTTTTTTTTTTTTTTTTTTTTTACTTCGTCACACAGGACTGTGTTCCCGGATGCCTCCTAGACTCTTCATTTCAGAGAGCTTTTCTTCAATGAGATCTTTTTCTAGGGTTTTCCTCTCTGACTTCAGTCACTGCGAGGGAATACCTCAGGAATTTGGGTCTTATGCCATCTATGATTCTCATGATACTTCTGGCAAGACTACACATGAGAAAGATACAGTGGTTTCTGAAGTCTGTTTGGTCCCAGCACCAACAACCATTATCTTTTCAAATCCCAGTTTGGGAACTGTCAAAAAAGAAATCACTTGGTGTAGAAAATTTCCTAAATCCAGGAATCCCCCTGCTGCAAAGCAGTCAGTCATCACAGGCACCTTGGAATTTGCATGGGGAGCAGTTTCGGGAGGTAATAAAAAAGGCAATTTGTTTGGGACACCAAGGAGAGACAATCTCAGAAAATGTAAAATAAATGTTTGCTCTGATCAAAGCACTCAAGTCTGATTCTTCATCATTGGTTCCCTGGACCTCTTCAAGTTGTTACAGACAGAACCACATTCACGTGATACAACAAGCAAAGAAGTAGCTGTTAACGTCTTTGCAGTCTAGCAGTGTTAGTTCAGGTTATAGCTTCAGAGCTCAGTGTCACTTTACAGGCATCCTACATCACATCGGAGCAAAGTTATGTGGCAGACAAGCTGAGTGGAGAAAGACAGACCATCACAAATGGAAACTAGTTCAGGGGTTCTTCAAGATTTGATGCACCTATTGGGAATTCAAGGAGACTTCCAAACATCTGGCCAAATTTTGCCCCAGGACTCCATGTAAGAAGGACCTGGAAGACCGATGCCATTTCTTTTCCTTGGACTGGAATGTTGTATGCTGTTTTACCATTTCCGCTAATATCAGTACTTCTGAAGATTCAGAATGAATCTCCCAAGGTCATTGTAGTGACTCACTTCTGGCCCAGACAACAGTGGTTCTCCCTTCTTTGGGAAATTACCACAGGCTTCCTCAAATAATGGATGTACTCCCACACAAACAAGGGTGTTTGATACACCCCAACCCACTCAGTTTCAACTGACTGCCTGAATTATAGGGTCTTAATTCCCTTTAGGCACCTGTTTACTGAGGACATGCAGCAGGTACTAATGGAGGCAAGAAAACCTGCGACTAGAAAATCTTATATTAGTAAATATGAAAGGTTTTCTAGTTGATGCCAACAACATAATCTGCACCCATTCAGGTTTCATGTTTTTTTGGTTTTACAATATTTGTGTGAATTTCTTACTCCTACATCAAGGTTTGTTTATTGGCCATTTCAGCATGACTGCCCATGGATCCTTCTCTTTCATTGCATTCTCACGTCAAAAATGTTTTTGAAAGGGGTTTGCATGGAAGATCTTCAAGAAAACTGGTGGGTCCTTCTTGGGATCTTAATTTTGTGCTAGAGAAGCTAACACTTGCTCCATTTGAACCAAGTCATCTGGTTACCTTGAGTTTCTTAGCCTGGAAAACTGTTCTACAGATTGCTGTGATGCTGTTCATTTCTTGTGCATGTTGGAAGAAGGGACAAGCAGTGTCAAAATAGGCCATTTCCCAATGGTTGTCTCAGGCTGTTACCTTTTGTTCTCACTACAACAAAACTATTCTAGACAGGGTCAAGGCACATACTACCGAGGCCCTGCCTTCTTCTATTGCTTTTTTGGGCTGTAGTCTAGAAATACTCTAGAGGCAGCAGCTTGGTTTCCTGTACACACGATTGCAAAGCACTACAAGCTTAATTCCTTCTCTAGATCTAGATCAGGCTTTACTAAGACCATTCGGGTCCTGGACCCTTCAGCTAGTGTAATCTACCCATATAGCTAAGACTACTGCAGCACAGGTCAATATGATGAACATAGTACATATGTGTAAGTAAACTTACCATAACAGTAGATACTCGAATTATCACTTCTGCAGCAACTGCTCCCTCCCTGAAGCCCCCTTTTTGGTTTCTGTTTATGCCAGGGTGTGTGTATATGTATATATTTTTACTCTTATTTCCCCTATGTCCAGTCAAGGCTCAGCCTTCCTCTCTGTTGGCATGAAAGCTGTGAAAGGCTTTTCACTCAAACCTGTGTTATTAGGTAGTTCAGCTCGAGCTGTCTATTTGAGAACATGTAAGGTGCCCTGAAGTTTTGGCAGCTGACCAGCTGTAATCCTTGGTGGGATATAAACCATTTAGCTAAGGCTCCGGCTTCTGCCGCGGTGATCATTCGAACAACTACTGTTGTGATAAGTTAAAATTACTAAAGTGTACTTTTATGTAGTGCGTATTCATTCTTCTCCTCAGGATTGTGATAATGAGAGTACTACTTGGTCGTTAGAGATTGATCTGGAATGCATTTATTTCGAGGAGTCTTTGAATTTTTGGGGAATTTTTTTTCATTTTTCCTGTGGGAACCCTCTTCATATGGTAAGAGGTATGCAAAATGATGCTCCCGTATTCAGTGTGGACAGTGCAAACACTTTATTACACCTTGCAATATATTGATGTTATGTAGTCCTATCTCGCCGTAATTCTTGCTGGATGGGTTCAGAGCTGATTCTCTGCTCCGACTTGGCTGATACTAAAACTCGAGAGCTTTTATTGGCTTGATGCTAACCCCTATCCCATGGTGCCTCACGGCAATTCCCCAGGTATTGTTTGCCACGAAAGCTTCGAGATTGTCTCATTACTGGCTTGTTGGCTAAATAAAAAAATGTTTGATATATCATGCTATTTTCTTGTCCTTTTTAATATCTTTTACCTTTAAATAGTTATTAGTGCTACCTGTGTATTTGTTGTTTGAGTGCTTGATCCTCTATTTCACAAAATTTAGGATTGTATGGCCCATTTTAGTAGAGGCCGTAGTTGCCTGTTTAAATTAGAGGGCCTTTCTTCCCTGTGTGTTAGCCTTGTTTTTTCTTCTCAGTATGTCCAAAGAAAAAGACAGAGACCATAAGGAACCCTTTGGGCTTCAAGAAATGTGACAAATGTTCACAGAAAATGTCTTTAACTGACAGTCACACTAGCTGTGTGTACTGTCTGGGTGAGGCTCATTTACAACAACCCTGTACCTTTTGCCATGCCTTCAGTACTAGAGTCCTTAATGAGAGGAAACATAAGTTAATTGACAGGGGTCTTATGACCAGTTCCTTCCAGGAACAGCTGGAACTTGGTCAGACAGCTTTCAAAACTGTTAAAAAGAAATCTTCAGTTCCAGCTTCGGAGCCATCAACAAAATCTAAAGCCACGGAGCCAAGGACTTCTAGTTCCGATTCAGCTTCTTCTGTCTCGGTGCCGTCGGTTTCCTCGGCATCAAGGCAACCTTTGGTATCGAGACATTCTCCTATTCTCGACCCTGTCTCACCAACTTTAAGTTCTCCTATTTTAGAAAGGAGGAGATCTCCTTCTGTCTCCACCCGTTCCTCCAGGACACTTTCAGATGAGGACATCGAGCGGGTGGTGAAGAGGTTGCTTTGTGACCCGACTCTGGCCAAAAAGTTAGCTCTTCTGGACCCAAAGGCTTTGGATCTGTCCCTTCTACAGACTACTGCACCTCCTCCGACTGCTTTTCTCTTGGAGCCAAACACTTTGGGTTCTTCTATGTTGGAACCTTCGGTTCCGAGAATTCTTCCTGCTTCCTTGGAACCGATATCTCTATCTTCTATGGCTCAGTCTGGAGCCGAGGGATCTGTGAGCCGACTCCGAGAGGGATAGTCATCCTGGGTTTTCTTAGGAACTGACCCTCCCTCTCGGTGCTTCAGCTCAACTCAGCTCAGTTCCCACGTCTGCTTCGGAGCCTGTTCCTCCTGCTTGGAGCCGACCTTGCATCTCCTTAGAACAGAGGTTGTCCTTGGAGCGGGGTGGAGAGGCCTTCAAAGCAATAGAGAAGAGTGCTTTGTCCAGTGCCAAAGTTTTGTCTTTGGACCCGATGTCCCACCAGCAGCCGGCAGCAACCTCATCTCCCCTGCTTCCCCCTCAGCGTAGGGAACCAGAGACTCGAGCAGCCCCCATTGGAGGTGTCCCCACTTCTGAGACCTCCCTAGATTATCCCACTGGGGAGCTTCCTCGTAAGAGACTTTGCCAAGGCCTTTGACACCATCCCCCACTCTGGAATCATAGATAAACTTACTAAGTTGGGCATTAATCCCTATGTCACCCAATGGGTTGCTAAATGGCTTACTGATAGAACCCACACTGTAAAAGTAGCCGACTCCAGATCCAGCTCCAGACAAGTGGAGTACCTCAGGGTTCAGTCCTGGGGCCGCTCTTGTTTGGCATCTACTTCTCTGAAGTACAGGTCAACACTAAGGGACTCTGGCTAACAAAGTTTGCAGATGACTGCAAACTGGGAGCCATTATTGAATCCCCAAATTATGTGGATACTCTACAAAAGGGCCTTACAGAAACAGATGCTTGGTGCCAGAGCCATGGGCTCGAGCTCAATGCCAAGAAATGTATTGTTATCCCCTTTGGGAAAAAACATGTATCCATGAATTACCATATAGGTGGCAGTACACTAAACACAGAAAGTGTGATAAGAGACTTAGGGACACAGGTGGACAGTGGTCTCACCTTCGTTAACCACATCGCCACAACAGTCAGGAAATCCTTCTATGTGGCACACCTCATCACGAAGGGCTTTTCATCCAGAAAAAAGGAGGTCATTGTCCCACTATACTCATCCCTCATTAGACCCATTATAGAATACAATGCCCCATTTGGTATGTACCTCTCAAGACATCTGCAACAACTGGAAAGGCCTCAGAAATACCTCACTAAAAGAATCACAGGCCTAAAGCAGATGCCCTACGCTGACCGCCTTAAAAAAACTCAGGCTATACTCTGTCGCATATCATCTACTCAGAGGCGATCTCTGCTTAACATACAAGGCCATGTCAAACCCAGAGCTGTTGGACATGCTACACTTAAAGAAATCCCAATCCCTCAGAGCTACATGCTCCAGGGATCTAAACCTTGTCATCACAATAAACAAAACATGCTGGAGGGATAGGTTCCCTACCCAGAGACTCCCCAGACTCTGGAATAGATTGCCCATACATGTCAAGCAGAGTGCCTCTTTGGACCTCTTCAAGAGGAACCTTGACAATTGGATGGGAGAAAGGAAATTTACCCCAGGGATCACGTCAGTCGCCCTGCTAGACAGGGGTCCAGGAAAGTAAATAATATGGGAAGAAATAGCCAGGGAATTGTTATGGCTAGGCTTGTATAGGCCCTAGGGCTGATAGCCTAGTACCAACCTATGTAAGAGGAAGCACATTGACTCACCTGAGTCTGTCACATCAGACACTGATTTGGATGAGTAAGAAGGGTCCCCTAAATCCCCCTCTGAGGATGTCTCCTTTTCTGACATCCTTGAAATCCTCAGACAGAGGGGTGATTGGAAGAACTCTAACCCTACTGAGGAAGAATCAGTGTACCTTGAGGCCTTTGTTTCCCGACCTTCCACCTCCTGGGTGACACCGCCTTATGACCAGCTTTTGGGGATCATATCCCAGAAAGCCTGGACCTCCCTGGACACAGTAGAGCTTGTCCCCAGGAGGCCAAACAAATTCATAACTGCTGCAGAAGATAAGCTCTTTCTTTCTAAGGGAGTTCCTATTGATGCTATGGTGGTAGCAGTGGTCACCAAGGAGTTGTCCGAGACATCTTCTAATATCCATCCTCCTAATAAAGAGTCCAGGACAATGGATAGGTATGGAAAGCATACCTTCTCTTCAGCAGCATTACCTGTCCCATTTTACTCGACTTCAAAGGGATCTCCTGAAGGAGATGGGAGATGCCCTTCAGGGTTCAGTAGCTTCGGGGTCCACGGACAAGGTATCTGTGCAGCTCTCCACCCTTACCTCTCTAGCTAACTCCTCCATGAGGCTGATTTCCTATGCAGCTGACGAAGCGAGCAGGGTAGCTGCAGCAGGAATTTCTCTTAGGAGACATTCCTGGATGCGTCTTTGTAGCTTCATGGAATCCTTTAAGTCTTCCTTTACCAATGTCCCCTTTGATGGTTCAACTCTTTTTGGACCACAGGTAAAAGAGACTTTGACCAGGTGCGAGCAGGAAGGGAAAACCTTATCTGCTGTCCGGGTCCGTTTCTCCCTTGCACATTGCATTGCATGTGCACATTATTTGAAGTGGATACTACAGTTAAATATTCTTCTGAATAGATGACATTGATGGAGTGACAACCTTTATAGATACCAGGAGCAGCGTTGGTACTTTAGTTTTGGTTTATGCCTTGTGCTTGTGTGGATTATCCATTTCTCCTTTCCTTCTAGACCCTATCCCAAGGGTCAAACAGGAGGGAAAATGTGGTTTCTTAAATCCCAAAAAGGCTTCCCTTAGGAACAAGGTCAACCCTCCCCTAGAGGCAGAGGGGGAGGATATAATGGAAGACGCTGCCCTTGTGGCAGAGTTGGTCTGCAACATCAGAGAGATAGAGATAACTTTTCTGATCGTCCCTTCCATCGCCCCTGAGGGGTTGCCCCGACTGTCCGTCTCTGGAGGCAGTCGGGGGTCGTCTTTCACTGCACCCAAGCACCTGGCTACAAATTTCCCATGATCATTGGGTACAAACCATAATATCCAGAGGTTAACTTATTCCCTTTGTTTCCAATCCCCCAGTAAACTGATCTCTACCAGATGTACTACCCACTCAGTTAGACCATGCAACATCAGAGGTCATCTCGTTGCTACAAAAGAGTCATCCAAGAAGTCCCCACAGAGCAAATAGGATCCGGAACTTACGATTATTTTTAGTTCCAAAAAAGACAGGGGACTGGAGATTAATTCTAGATCTCAGCAAACTCAACAAGTTTGTAAAGAAATCAAAGTTTCAAATGATCACTCTGCTGTCGATATTTCCCTTCATCGGGAAAGACAGTTGGATGTGCTCAATAGATCTTCAGGACGTGTACTACCACATCAAAATGGACAAGTGCTCTAGAAGGCACCTACGCTTTCGGCTGGGAGCCAGTCATTTTCAGTTTCAAACACTGTCCTTTGGCCTCACTACAGCCCCCAGAGTGTTCAAGTGCATGGCAGTGGTAACGACTCACCTGAAACTTCAAGGATTCCAGGTGTTTCCGTACCTAGACGACTGGCTCCTCACTGCTACCACCAAGCATCAACTAATCAGAACCAGGGACGAGACTTTATCCTTGTGCACCAGATTAGGCATTACGATAAATCTAAAAAAAATCAGCCATATCTCCATCGCAGCGCATTATATTCTTAAGCTCAGAGATAGACTCAACCACTATGACAACAAAACTGACACCAGAAAGAATAGAATCGCTACACAACCAAGTCAGATTCTTGCTGAAGAGAAACAAAGTACAGGCCAGGATAGTCCAAGTCCTGGATTATGGCTTCCACCATCCTCTTAGTTCCCCTAGCCCGTTTGCACATGAGAGTACTTCAGTGGCTATTATTTGCCCAGTGTTCAATGCAGGATCTCCCCGTCTCACCAAATACTCATCACAAACTCCTGCAAGAAGGATCTAACATGATGGTTACATACGGATCAACTTCATCTAGGTCTCCCTCTTGCTCCCCCTCAAGAAAATGCAGTCTTGACCACGGATGCCTCCCAGATAGGGTGGGGGGGGGACATTATCTGGGAATGACGGTCCAAGTTATTTGGCAGGATCATGAGAACCACTTGCACACAAATGTTCTGGAGATGAGAGCGGTGCTATATGCATTGCAAGGACTTCACAGTTCTCTTCCCACTGGGACAGTTGCAATTCAGTCAGACAACATGTCTGTAGTGTGATACATAAACAAGCAAGGGGGAACCAGATCTTATCCACTTTGTCGGGAGGCTTTAAGAGTATGGAAATGGCGATGGACTCTGTGTTTTCTGGTAGTAATGCACATCCTGGGGAAGTCCAGTGTGATTGGGACAAGCTCAGTCATGCAATTCTGATGCCTCAAGTTGTCCCGGAATTCCGAAGTTGCAGAAGAGATTTTTCGCAAATGGGGCCAGCCTTGCTGCGACCTATTCGCCACGTACATGAACACCAAATGCAGCAGTTACTTTGCCCTAATTCCCCATCTGGGGATGTCACCCAGGGACTCTGGTCCACAATTGGCCTCCAGGACTCCTTTATGCTTTTTCACCCTTTCTTCTCATTCCACAAGTAATGCAGAAAGCAAAACGGTTGAAGAGTACCCTGATCCTCATTGCTCCTTACTGGCCTCGCGAAGTCTGATTCCCCTTCCTGTGGCCTTGTAATGTAGGAGGAACCATGGATTCTGGAACCATCCCCAGACCTCCTGATTCATCAATCAGGGCAGTTCCACCCTACCATCAAAACCTCGAAATTGACAGCACGGCTCCAATTCCACGAATAGCCAGGTGTATTTCTCTTTCTCCTTCAGTCAAACACATTCTGATTTCTTCACACAAACTTTCTACCAGGAAATTATATTCCAGTAAATGGAAAAGGTTCTCCATTTGGGCAGCAAACCAAGGCATAGATCCCCAATTCAGCTCCTGTTGAGTCTATTATGTCCTTCCTGTCATCTATTTTTTTATGAAGGAGCTGCAGCTGCTACTATTAGAGTTCAGTAAGCTGCCATCTCTAATTACCATTTTTGCTTCATGAGAAACCCAATTATGTCTCACTCTTTATGCAAAACATTTCTGAAAGGAGTCCTCCTCCTCAGACCTCCAGTCAGACAACCACCAGAGCCCTGGGACCTAAACCTAGTTCTTATAAGCATCTTTGATTTCTCCGCCCTTTGAACCCTCTTCTTCATCGGATCTGAAATTCTTGTCTTGGAAGACATTGTTCCTAGTGGCAATAACGTTGGCCAGGAGAGTATCTGAACTGCAAGCCCTCACCATTTGACCTCCTTACATTGTGTTCCATAAGGATAGTCTCTCACTCGGAGCAAATCCTTCTTCTCTTCCTAAGGTATTTTCAGAACATAATCTCAACTCAACTATTGAACTACCAGTTTTCTTTCCAAATCATTCTAATAAATCAGAGTACAGATTACACCAATTGAATGTCCACAGAATTCTCAGGTTTTACCTGCACAGGACTAAAGAATTTCGAAAATATGACCAATTATTTGTTTCCTTTTCAGACAAAAATAAAGGTTTGCCTGTTTCTAAGGTCACCTTGTCAAAATGACTTTCAGACTGCATTTCCTTTGCTTACAAAGCTGCTGGCAAACAAATGCCAGCCAGAGTAAAAGGCCATTCAACCAGAGCGGTATCTACTTCATATGCCTTTAGATCTAAACTCCCAATTGATACCATTTGTGCAGCAGCTACCTGGACAAAACCTCATACCTTTGTCACTCATTACAAATTGGATTTGGCCTCCTGGGACAAGTCATCCTTTGGGTCCACTGTGCTGAAGAGTCTCTTCGCTTGAGCCACCTGGGATAAAGGTGCTGGGGACACTGTCCCATCCAGCAAGAATTACTGCGAGATAGGACTACGTAACATGAAGAAGTTATGTACTTACCATAACATTCCATGTTTATAGTCCATCTCGCCTACATTCTTGCATCCCACCCTCCTTCCCCCTTCCTGTATCCTGGAGGAACTAGTGTACTATCCATTATGCTGTCTGACCTTGTTGTAGTTGTCTGTCCACATGGCATGGATAGTAATGCAAAGTATTCTGTTTGTATGTGTGTAGTTATTGATAGCATGGTTACCATTATGTATATAATTATTTTCTTGCAAACAAGATCTGGGGAATTGCCATGAGGCACCATGGGATAGGGGTTAGCCTCGAACCAGTAAAAGCTCTCGAGCTCTAGTATTGGCTGAGTCAGACCCGAGAATCTGCTCTGAACCTATCCAGCAAGGATGTAGGCGAGATGGACTACAAACATGGAACGTTATGGTAAGTGCATAACTTCTTTTTATAGCAGTCAGTCAGTGTTCAGAGTCTCAGGCTTCAGGTCCGAGGATGTGCAAGTCTTGTTTAGGCAGACGTCACCCATGGCAGACCCTGCTGTTATTTTTTTATCAACATGCAGACACAGTGGTAAGGTAGGTTCTTTTAACATTTTGCACCGTTACTTTTTTAGTTTCTCATTGGATGATTTTAATTTACTTTCCACATGGTTTTTGAAGGAGTTTGGTTGTTGCACATTTATACTAATCAAATAAGTCTGTATTAAATATTACTTTGTATAGACTAACTAAATGATGTGTATTCTGCATCTTACTGTGTGTACTATTGTACTATCTAATTATTGTATTTTGTTTATATTTCTGTGGAGCTTTTCTCCCTGGGCCTCTGCTGAAAATGGGCTTCTGGCCCAGTCGGGCTTTCCCGGTAAACAAATGTAAATAAATAAGTTCTTATAAAATTTCAGAAGGATGAAGTCTTTGGTATTTATGCAAGAAGTGCGAACATTGTTAATTTTAGGTAAATTTGTTAGTGTGTTTCTATTTTTTTCTCAAGTGCTTGTTGCTACTCATTTTTATTTATTTAAAGTTACAGTTTAGAATAGATTCAAGAAAAAATAAAAATTTACCCCAAACAGTAATGTTAGCTGCAGATTAGAAATGTTGCTACAGTGGATAAATAGGAGATGACATACTGAAATGGGAATGTGGCACTGTAGATGCTTTCCAGAGGCAGCTGTGTCAGGTGAAGTTTTGCATTTGTTAGAAATTAATGCCAGAGATACATTACTAAATGCTCCAGTTACACAAGATGTTTTATTGGGTTAACTGTCTGGGATGATGTCAGTTTAGAAAAGTAAAACATGGCCTTCATTTAAAGAGGTATAGGTACCTTCCTGTTCTTATCAAAAAAGTTGCAGGTAATTACAGGTAAACACTTCATGAGTTCAACTCTCATCCATAAATAGGTTGTAAATTACCGGTTAATATGGTGCCTGTCCACAGAGGCTGGATATTTCTTGTCCTTTGTAGACTTTATTCTGAGGCAGTATGTGTAATGATCTGTGCTCTTCACTTAGCTGTGTAACTGCCTGAATTTGTCTTAATGATATTGAAATTGTTGGTACTTAAAAGTATCTGTACTTGTTCAGCTTGTGGACCTTCTTCCCATGGGTCACTGGAAATACCTGATTAAATAAAATGTAAAGTAACATTCCCCAATAGTGCAATTCAAATTCAGCATGAAAAGACAGATACACGCAGAAGCCTTTAATTCTGGCAACCTTCTTTTTGTTCTGTCTTTGTTTCTGATACCTTTAACAGGCAGATGTCTGGGTCCTTTTTCTGCACAGCAGGAAATGGTCACTGGCTAATTGGTTTTGCAAACAATTCAGCAGATTACTTTATATGATTTGTTCAGGAATCTCAAATGCCACTTATTTTACAGATACTGCCATATCAAGTGCAAGTATTTTGTAAGTTGGCAGACCAGATTCTAGTAAAGAAGATAATACATATTATACCATCTGTGAGAGATGTCACTGTTTTATGCCAGCTTGTTTCTAGTTCCAGAAAGAGAGAAGATTCAAGACCATTTCTGGATTTAGCAAAAAAGAGATCATAAATACAAAATCATTCAGGATGGTGGAATTGCTTCATAAAACAAAATTCATAGTTGGGAACCTTGGCTTAAGGAAGATGCCTACTTTTTCAAGTTATTGAAACCTTCTCAAAGTAAACCCCTCATTTCCAGATAACTGAACATCATTTTTCAGTTTTCATCTCTGCCATTTTCACTGTCCTCAGTACTCTGATTATTTGTCATGTTAGCTTCGGGGTTTCCACATCTTTGAAAGTACAATGCAACCATATTCCCTTACCTTGATGGTTGCTTAAAATAGCTTCAAAACAAGGGAACGTTGCAGAGACCATAAAACAGTTATATGTTTCCAGTTTCTGGGAATAATATTACATTGCAAGAAGTATTCTCTTAGCCTTTCATCATTAATAACATTTATTATGGTAGTGATATATTTAGTGTTTGAAAGCTTTTCTGTACTCAAAGCAAGCACGCTGAGATTCGGTCTTGAAAGAGCTCTGTAAGTAACAATCCATCACAGAAAGACTGTTTTGAGAGCTATGGGGTTCCTCTTCTTTCATTTTCCTAGTTCCTCATGGGCGATGACATGTGAATGACACAGTTACTCCTCAAAAACTTGTGGAACCAGTCTGCAGAGCCACTGGACATGATTCCGTATTCTTGCAGCATGTAAGGAGGAATTTTTGTAGTGAACAGGTAAGACGGATATATCCACTGGAATGGCACCACTTCCCCCATCTAAAGTGTATTATCCAGCAGCAGATTCTTTGATTTATGTTTGTGAAGCCAGTTTTAACAAATTGCCAGTGCAAGGCAATTGGTTTTGGCAAGAAAGGTCACTTTGCATCAAAGTGAAGGAGGTCAAAGCAGTTTACAGGACACTGACAGCCTTCGAGGATAATTTTCAGCCAGGACTCTTTCAAGTCAATATGGCTGACATTGCAGTAATGTTACATAAGGAGGAACTGTAACCTTTCATCCTTGGCTGTGAGCAGTTCATGTTTTAGTTTCACAGAATAAGTTAGCAGATGTCTTGAAGTTAACTTCCTGCCTGCAAAGAACTCAAGCACACCATTAGGAAGACTAAGGCATAATATGAACTAAAAATAACCAATCTCCCCCAACTGTAAGACCTTTTTAACTATAGCAACAGTATCCAAAGCAACACCCAACACTGTACCAAGCCCCAGTCTAGCAATACCACCTATTCTAATCCCTAAGTCATACCTAGCATCCTAGTTAACAAATTTAGTTCCAGTTTCACTTCTTCCCCTCACCCCTGTGTTCCCCTCTCTTGAATTGTTATATGTACAAGATCATAGAAACTCTATCCAGAATCAAAAACAATAGATCCATGGGCCTACACCATGTATAAGGCTGTCTCCTACTTAGTACAAAATATATCATTATTGAATTCTTTCTAAACCTTTGTAACCTTAGTCCCTCCAGTGGGTATTTACCTGACCACTGAAGAATTGGCCACCCTAACGGTGCCACTGCAGAAGGATGGTTCCAGCAGAGATCCTGGCAACTGTCATCCTATTAGCATCAACAGCATTATTTTTTAAAATCTTGGAATCCATCTTGGTCAGCTTCATAAATTTTGAACTTAGTGACCTACAGACCTTGGACCCTAAGCAATTTGGCTTCAAGAAAGATAGATCCTGTCTTAAACTGGTTAGTTTCTACACAAAATGTAACTGATGCTGTTAGCAAAGTCATTCTGTTCATATTGCTTTTCTGGGCATTGATAAAGCTTCATTATGATTCTCTACACATTGTTGACACACTCACTAGTTTAAACATGAACTCTTGTCACCCATTAGGTTACATATTGTCTCTCCAATCGAATGCCCACAGTAAGAGTTTGGTTATACCTTCTCATTTAAAAGGCACATCATTAGTGGGTGCCCTTCAAGGCACTATCATTGGTTCCCTCCTGTTTGGCATTTATTGCAATTTAAAAAGCTGATTGCTACTGTAAACTAGATGCTACTATTACCTCCACTGTGGGCACTTGTTTCCTTGATGAGTGGCTTTGCAAAACAAACATTTGTACCAACCATGGTGTTTAAGATTAATACAAAAATAGTGTGGAGAAGTAACTCTAGCATACTGATTTCCATATAAACAGGACCCCACTTAAAATCAACACAGTCATAAGAGATCTAGGTACCTAAATTAACAATGAGCTGTCCCTCAATCATCTTGCATCAGTTTTTGTTAGGATGTCTTTCTTCCTTGCTCAATTAATTAGTTATTTCCTCTTCTTAGGCCAGTCTTAGAGTGCCATGCACTGTTTGGAATGTATTGCTCCATACACCTTCCCCACCTAGGAAGATCACAGAAATGTCTACCTAAAAAAAATGAAAAGGCTAAGTTCCTTTTCACATTACCGTGTCTCTTACTGGCTTCTGTGTGGATTCTGGGTTTTGAAAGATCCTGTCCTACTAGTCTTCTTCCATCTCAGGAGGAAGTCACTCCAAAGACCTGAGAGAGAGAGATTATGAGACACCTGGCAGATGGTGTTAACACTTTTGTCTCCTTCAAGTTTAGCCTTGATTATTGGATGGGTACCCACAAATTTGTTTGTCTATCATGGAGCAGGGTGGCAAGTCAATCCTCCAAATTCTCTTAGTTGTATGCCTAGTCTTTGTATTGTTGCTGAGGTCATCTGCCTAGTATGAATCATTGAACTTTGGCTCAAGAGTGAAAGCTGGAGCTACAGCATATTCCAAGAAGTGTGGCATTACAGAAATAGACCTGTCTGGTGCACATCATGATTGCCAGATCAAAATGTTTTGCTTCTTTGTTCTTCATGATAAAGTTTGGAAGAAGGATACTTTCCCCTTCCCAGAATCAAACTTTAATGCATGGATTTCCTTACACTTTCTCCAAGTCAGAAAGTATTGTACAAAGCAAAATAAGACAAGGCTAGTCTAATCCTAATAGCTCATTCTTAGCTAAGGCAGCCATGGTATTCTCTTGTTAGAGTTTTGGTCACTTTCTTACTTTGGTCATTGCATCTTCACAAGTCCTTACTGTGATGCAACAACAGAGCATGGTTTTACATTCTGTCTCAGAATTCAGAACATGTCAGCTTGGAGGTTAGAATTTTGATTTCTTACAGCAGTATCTCTCTGCGAAAGTTTTAAATATCTTATTGGATGCTAGGAGATGTATGAAAATTGCATCAGACATGGAGAAGATTTGTTTTTAGACTATGTGCCAAGGACTGAATACTTTACATTGTCAGATGGTTAGGATGTCAGCTAATTTGAAATTCCTTTTTAATTCAAACTTGGCTCAAATCATCAGTCTCCATTCATTTATTTGCACTCTCTGCTTGTATACCAGCATTTTCACAGACATCAAAAACCCCTTTGTTAAAGCTTCAGTAAAAGGAGCTCTTCATTTAAGACCACCAAAAATAATATCCATTTCTCTTGGAATTTGAACTGGTTATTGGAAAAGTTAACTTTACCTCCTGTTTTTTAAACAAAAAATATCTTTATTACATTGTCACTTATGACCTAGACAATCATACATTTATATAAATAAAAACAAATCATACTGACACAATCCCAGTTGCAAGCATTTTATATCGCAAACCATATTGGCACAATTTCAGCTGCAAACATTATACATCAGTTATAATCTATGCAATCATCGTTAGTCAAACATTACATAACTCATTCAAATCCTGCCTTCTTTTAAACCTCATTCCTCTGCATACGTTTTGTTCCAACAATTCCCATTTTCCTATATAATTTGCTCCAACCTTTTTCTAAAGATCCCAATTGTTTTATGTCTCTTATTGTATTCACTACTTCTTGTACGTTGGTTTAGACTTTGATTTCCATTTTCTAGTAATAGCTTTTGTTGGCAGCCACCATAATTTGACTCAGCAAGGCCTTACTATGTCCAGGCAATTCCGATTTTGTATTATAGCTCAGAAAGATATTTTCCATAGTTAAACCAATTTGCTCACCCATTATCTCTGATAGAGTAAGTATGCAGGGAATCTTTAAAGTCTGACAGCTCTTTACAGTTCCAGAAAATATGTTCCCAATTACCTCTTCCTTCCCCATCACACCTGCAACAGTTGCTGTCTACATGAGGAAAAAATTATCTTGAGCCTACTTGGAGTATAAAGATATCTGTGTAAACATTTCCAAGCAAAAATAAATTATAAATCTTCTAGATTTCGTTGCATATTTGGGAGACAAACATATATCCCCCATTGTTTCTTTATGAATTGTTTATCCAATCTCTCTTCCCAAACCTTTCTAACATCCTCTGATTGATTCTTGTAATCATCATGTAATATTCTATCATCATCATCATCATCATCATCTTCTTTCTGCTGTTCCCGTTAGGGGTCGCCACAGTGGATCACCTGTTTCCATTTCTTCCTGTCCTCTGCATCTTGCTCTGTCACACCAACCACCTGCATGTCCTCTCTCACCACATCCATAAACCTTATCTTAGGCCTTCCTCTTTTCCTGTTACCTGGTAGCTTCATCCTTAGCATCTTTTTCCCAATATACTCCGCATCCCTTCTCAGCATATGTCCAAACCAACGTAATCTTGCCTCTCTGGCTTTGTCTACAAACCTTCCAACCTGGGCTGACCCTCTAATATACCTATTCTTAATCCTGTCCACCCTCGTCACACCCAGTGCAAATCTTAACATCTTTAACTCTGCCACATCCAGCTGAAACTCCTGCCTTTTTGTCAATGCCACTGTCTCCAACCCATATAACATAGCTGGCCTCACTACCCTCTTGTAGACCTTCCCTTTCACTCTTACAGGTACTCGTCTGTCACAAATCACTCCTGACACTCTTTTCCACCCACTCCATCCTGCCTGTACTCTCTTCTTCACCTCTCTTCCACACTCACCGTAACTCTGAACTATTGACCCAAAGTATTTAAACTCATCCACCTTTGCCACCTCTACTCCTTGCATCCTCACCATTCCTCTATCCTCCCTCTCATTCACACACATATATTCTGTCTTAGTCCTGCTGACCTTCATTCCTCTTCTCTTTAGAGCATATCTTCACCTCTCCAGGGTCTCCTCCACCTGTTCTCTGCTCTCACTACAGATCACAATGTCATCTGCAAACATCATAGTCCATGGGGACTCCTGTCTGATCTCGTCTGTCAACTTGTCCATCACCATTGCAAATAAGAAAGGGCTCAGAGCTGATCCTTGATGTAATCCCACCTCCACCTTAAACGCATCCGTCACTCCCACCGCAGACCTCACCGCTGTAACACTACCCTCGTACATATCCTGTACCACTCTTACATACGTCTCTGACACTCCTGACTTCCTCATACAGTACCACAACTCCTCTCTAGGCACCCTGTCATATGCTTTCTCCAAGTCTACAAAAACACAATGCAACTCCTTCTGACATTCTCTGTACTTCTCCATCAACACTCTCAGAGCAAACATTGCATCTGTAGTGCTCTTTCCCGGCATGAAACCATACTGCTGTTCACTAATCATCACATCCCTTCTTAACCTAGCTTCCTTTCCCATAACTTCATGCTGTGACTAATCAATTTAATCCCTCTGTAGTTACTACAGCTCTGCACATCACCCTTATTTTTAAAAATCAGTACCAAAACACTTTTTCTCCATTCCTCCGGCATCCTCTCACTTTCCAAGATTTCATTAAACAATCTGGTTAAAAACTCCACTGCCATTTCACCTAAACACCTCCATGCTTCCACAGGTATGTCATCTGGGCCAACAGCCTTTCCATTCTTCATTCTCTTCATAGCTATCCTTACTTCCTCCTTGCTAATCCATTGTACTTCATGATTCACTATCCCTACATCATCCAGCCTTCTCTCCCTCTCATTCTCTTCATTCATCAACCCCTCAAAGTACTCTTTCCATCTCCTCAACACACTCCTTGCTTGTGAGTATGTTTCCCTCATTATCCTTTATCACCTTTATCTGCTGCACATCTTTCCTAGCTCGGTCCCTCTGTCTAGCCAGGTCCTTTTCTCCCTCCTTAGTGTCCAACCTTTCATACAGCTCTTCATATGCCTTATCCTTAGCCTTCACCTCCTCTCTCTTTGCCATGCACCTCATCTCCTTATACTCCTGTCTACTTTCTTCATCTCTCTGACAATACCACTTCTTCTTTGCCAACCTCTTTGCCTGTATACTCTTCTATACTTCCTCATTCCACCACCATGTCTCCTTGTCGTCCTTCCTCTGTCCCGATGTGATACCAAGCACCTTTCTAGCCATCTCTCCTACTAGTTCTGTAGTTACCCAGCTATTTGGTAACTCTTCACTGCCACCCAGTGCCTGTCTTAACTCATCCCTCAACTCCACCTCACAATTACCCCTTTTCAATTTCCACCATTTGATCCTTGGTGCTGCCCTCACACTCCTGCTCCTCTTCTTGATCACCAACGTCATCCTACAAACCACCATCCTATGCTGCCTAACTACACTTTCTCCGGCCACCACTTTACAGTCTCCAATCTCCTTCAAACTGGCCCTCCCTACATAAGCTATAATCCACCTGTGTGCATCTTCCTCCACTCTTGTATGTCATCATATGCTCCTCCCTCTTGTTAAAAATATGTATTCACCACAGCCATATCCATCCTTTTTGCAAAATCCACTACCATCTGACCTTCTGCATTCCTTTGTTTAACACCATACCTACCCATCACTTCCTCATCCCCACTGTTCCCTTCACCAACATGCCCATTTAAATCTGCTGCAATCACCACTCTCTCACCCTTGGGTACAGTCATCACCACTTCATCCAATTCACTCCAAAATTTTTCTTTCTCATCCATTGCACACCCAACTTGTGGAGCATATGCACTAACAACATTAATCATTAAACCATCAATTTCCAGCTTCATAAACATCACTCTATCCGACACCCTTTTCACCTCCAAAACACTCTTCGCATACTGTTCCTTCAGAATAACTCCTACGTCATTTCTCCTCCCATCCACACCATGATAAAACAATTTGAACCCACCTGCGATACACCTAGCCTTACTCCCCTTCCATCTGGTCTCTTGCACACACAATATACCAACCTTCCTTCTGTCCATCATATCAGCTAGCGCTCTCCCTATACCAGTCATACTGCCAACATTCAAAGTTCCGACCCTCACTACCACAGTCCTAGCCTTTCTCCTCTCTTCCTGCCTTTGGCCATGCTTTCTGCCTCTTCTCCTCCTTCGGCCAACAGTAGCCCAATTTCCGCCAGCACCCTGTTGGCTAACAGTACTGGTGGCGATCATTGTTAACCCGTGCCTCGACCGATCCGGTATGGAAATATTAACTGGTGACTGCATGAAAAGATTTGGTGAAGTTTTACGCCGGATGCCCTTCCTGACGCAACCCTCCCCATTTATCCGGGCTTGGGACCGGCACAAAGAAATGCACTGGCTTGTGCATCCCCAGTGGCTGGGTTATCATGTAATATTCTATATGCTCTACTAATTATTCTTTAACAGCAGCTTCTGTTCTAGATTTTGCTAAAAACTCCACCAGTGTTGGCCTTTCATTTAGGACCCCCTTATTTCTTTCTGTTTGCCTATACTTTGATATCAATCCTTGATAGTTAAGGCAACCTCTAACAGACATTCCAAATAAATTAGTGTCATCTTCCCATGCCATTACCTTTCCCTCTCTAGTTATTTGCTCCCAATACTTTGATTCCTTTGTCAGTTTTCTCCAGTAAATTCCAGACCCCTCTTGCCTATTGTCTGTATCCCTAATTGCAGTCATCTCTATCAGCAGAATCTCCTTTCTCCATTCCCGGGTTGGCTTAGTTCTTAGAGTACTTTCTGCTACTTTGTGAATATAATATTCTGTATGATTATTGTTATTCTCCTTAAAGCTCTGCATCCAAAATCTCAATTGCCCCTTGTTTCTTGAGCTTCCCCACTGTTTCATCATCATCAATTTCTACTTTGAATCGTAGGTTTCTGTTGTGTTATATATAGGAGCCTTAGGGTCTATATTATATCATCGATTGCTTAAAAAATCGAATGCTGATTGATCGACCTAATTTAAGCGAAACCTTACAATCTTGAACTGTCAGATCAGCGATTTTTTTCCCAGGGAAAAAAATCGCTGATCCAAAACACATACACACAACACAAGCACACCAAACAAACAGAAATCCACACACATACACCTAAAATCTGATACCTAACCCTACACTAAACTATGCACACACCACTAACTACCCACTTACCTTAACCCAAACCCTAACTCACTTAAATCCGCCCTAACCTTCATATCCACTCAATCGCACACACACCTAACCCGAGCCCTAACCCTAACTCACCTAAATCACACTAACACTCACATCCACATAATCGCACACTTACCTGAATCCGACCGGTAACTTCCACCATAACACTGAAAATACCGAAGCAACAGAAACGGACAACCGAATTCTTTCCCTAGGAAACAATTTGAGTTTCTGCTGCTTCGATATTTTGCAGTTTCGCAAAAATAAGTTAGATCAATCAGCGTTCACTTTTTTAAGCGTTCGAGGATATAATATAGACCCGAGCCTTAACTGTGTTGCTCTGAAATACGCCTTCAAATTGGGTAATCCCAATCTGCCTTGTTCTGTTTGAAGAATCAACCCTTGTTCTATTGGAAGAGTCAACTTATCCCCACTCGACTCTTGCCATCTTCCCCTCCCAGATAAATTCCTTTAGCTCTATATTAATTGTTATCCACAACTTCTTCTCTGGTTGATAATCTTCTACACAGGTCAGGAATATTTTAAAGGAACTAAAAACATGTTAACTGCTTGTATCTTAACTATCCATATCCATGTAACAGAGCTTCCAATTTCTCAGATTTTATACTATCTTTTGTTTAGTCTCTTCCCACATATCCTTAGCTGCCACACCAGAATCATTTTAATTCATACTCCTAAGTACTTTATTTTGTCATGTCCACAAAAATATGGATATTGCTGAAGCAATTTGTGTCTTGATAAATAATTTACCTCTGTTGCCTTTGTTTTGTATCCAGAGAAGATTTGAAACGGTCTTAAAATGTTCCACAACACTGTAATGTCCTTTTCTGGTCCTGTCCGATATAAACTAATATCATCTGCAAATACAGACAGCTTTTCTTGACTACAATGCCAATTATGTCCTTTAATTTCTGAGTCCCTTCTTTTCTTTGCCAGTGGTTCTAAATATAATGCAAATAAAGGGGAAAGAGGACACACCTTCCTGGTTCCTCTGCTCAAGTAAAAATTATCAGAGAGGAATTTTCTCTGTATCAAAACCCACCAACAACAGTGATATTTTCTTACATTCTGCTTTGTTTTGTATCATCAGTGTTCTGTTAATGTTGAATGTTTGTGTCCCCTTCACAAAACCACATTGATCCATATCTATCAGTTTTGACATCACTTTTGCCGTTCTTTTAGCCATTGTAGACTTAAACATTTTCTTATCATGGTTTAGTATTGAAATGGGCCTGTATGAAGCTGGATCTGATGGATCTTTACCCTCTAAGTATTATAGCTACCACCTCTTTCTTCCAGGATGGTAGTACTTCTCTTAAAATACTGTTAAAACTTTCTAGATCTTATAGCTACCACCTCTTTTTTCCAGGATGGTAGTACTTCTCTTAAAATACTGTTAAAACTTTCCAGATCTTTTATCAGTTTTTTTCTCTGCAAGCTTCCAAACTTCAACAGGAATACCATCTGTTCCTGGGGACTTCTATCATCTCCTATCCTACTGCTAGAAATTGAGTCTCATCTACCTCTAACCTTGGCATATTGAATTGTTCCATAAACATTTACATTTATACCTTATTTTGATGTCTATATTTCTGTGTCTTATACAGACTTTCGTAGAATTTCTGAAATATTTCTAATACTTCTATAGGATTTATTGTTATCTTGTTATAGGCTCCCCAAGCTTGGCAAGAGCCCTTTCTGCTTTCTGTTGCCTGAGTCGTCATTCTAAAATTTTTTGTGCTCTAGAGTTATTGACAAAACAGTTGCTTCTTTTTAAAGAAGTTGCAATCTTTTTAAACTCGTGCCTATTTTAAGGTAATCCTTTATTTTCTGTTTAGCATTCTGCAGTTGCTCCTCTTGTTGTTCTGTGAGATTCCCCCTGTTTTGTAATACTTTAACATTTGTCAGTCTCATTAAGTAATTCTTGTTACTTCTTAACAGTATCGCCCTTTTAGTTCCACCCTGTTTTTAAACTCTACTTTAATTTTATCCCACTCCCTAACTATATTTTCAGAAGAAATTTCTATCTTCTCTAATAGCTGCAGAATAATTTCTTCTGTATATTCCTTAAAGCACCAGTGTCTCATTTTTATTTCATTACCCTGTTGTTTTATTTTATTTATTATTAGTGCATAATCTAAAATAGTTATTGGGTGTGTATCAACATTTTCAATTAAATGCACATGTTCCTATGAAATGTAAACTTTGTCTAGCTTAGCCCAGCTTTTGTATCTTGGGGAATAGTATGTATATTCATCCCTAACTCCTAGTACTGAATTTACATCTTCCATGTCATATATTTTCATACATTTCTTAAAAATCTACCCTCCTTGTGTTATATTTCCCTTCTGGGCCCCCCCAGACACATCTTCACTGTTGCAAATCAAATTCCAGTCCCCACTAGAAGTAATATGCCTTGCTGAAAGCTGATTATTTGTCCCAGAATTTTCTTAAGCTCCATTATAGCAGTTTTAGGTGGAATATAAATACATGCCAGTGTAATCCTCCTCCTTTGCCAGTTGCCCCTTAATACTACAAAGCTACCATGAATGAATTGTTTTATATTCTTCTATCACTATTGGAGGTCCTGTTGAAATTAATATAAGTACTCTTGTTTTCCTTTGTCCCAGGTATTATGCTGAAGCACCATCCTGAAAACCTTTATCAAATTCACATGTTCATTTCTTTCCAAGTGTATCTCCTATAGAATAACTGTTCACACTATTAAGTAGTTCACTACTCTCTTTTTTTTCATTTCTGTGAGACCACTGACATTTAAAGATTTTACAGAAAACATCATTTTATTTGAAAAGTTATTATTCCCACCTTGTATGTATAACAGCTTTTTTGTTGAATGTTTAGTTCCAGCTTTTGTGTTACATGCATACACTGTTTGGCAGGTTGATCTTTAATACAGTTATTTCTTGTCATATCCATTTGAGGTTATGTCACATATTCAGAATGTTTCATTTTATTGAAAGCCCTCAAAAAACCCACCCCCAATGCCCCCCTAAGACCTATTGACTTGATAGTAACCAACAACATTTTGTATATCTTCAAATGCTGACGTTTTACCCTCCTAATAGGAACCAGTGTTCCAAACTGACAAACCACAATCCCAGACTTCAGTTAACCTAAAATAAATGTTAAGATGCATGCTGCAGCCTGTGCTTCAACTAAATGCTGTCTGGTTTTGTCTTACCTTTATAGCTCTCCCAGTTTTTTAATTTCTCCAAGTCTTTTGGGTTTCTAATACCATGATGGTAGTGGACCCCATTCCTAAGTCAAAGTACAATTAAAGTTCATGAAATTAGTATTGTTTCAGTTTTTGATGTCAGCCAAAAGTGCTCTTTGCAGCACTTGCAGTGTGCCCAGTAATGACTCCTCCTGCAGTTCATACAGGGTTACATGCATTGTAACATATCTAAATACAACTGTAGATTATTTTTTTTATAAGACCTGTTGCTCCTGCTACCATTGGAACTGTCTGGGTATCTTTCTTCCACATTGCTGTCTTTCTGCCTGCAGATTCTGATATTATATGCAAGACACTGTAGTCACAGGGTGTGCTGATTTCAGTGATCAATGCTACTTTTGTCTTATTTTCATGGACCACTATATCCGGTTTTCTAGCATCTATCTTTTAAGCTGTTGGTAATGGAGGATTCCATGTGATGTAAACTTCATCATTTTCAATGATCCTTTCTGGCTCATGTTTCCAGTGTTTTTCACCCACTTCAGAACCATAATGTTTGCACAATCCCCAGTGCAACAATACATTATTATGCGTTTCAGTATACAGTCCTTCTGCCATTAATATGTCGCAGCCAGCAACAAGGTGTGCAATGGTTTCCAGTTTGGTTTTACAAAACCTACATTTGTCTGTTTTTCACACATGTTCAGTGGACTTTGTAAATCAACATGTATGCAGCCCACTATCTTGGGCCGCCAATATTAACGTTTCATCTCTTGGTTTGAATTTGCCTCTCCTTAACCATTCCTGTGTTTGTTCCTGATCAACATGAACTTCTTCCAGAAGTTTTCAATACTTACAGCTATATTTATGGATTTTCCACATTTCTTGCCTTCTCATCTGGTCCTTCAACTTATATTCTTTCTTTTTTTTTTTTTTTTTTTTTTTTGCACAGTCAGTTGCTGCCTGATTTTTATCTACTTCTGGTTTGATTTTCATTCCCTCCAGGTGAGTAAACACTTGAATGCTTTCAGAGAACATGATCTCCTAGCCATTTCTGTTTATCAGATTGTCTCCTGAAGACAACACCAGATGCATAATTTATTTACCTGCTAGAAAAACTCCTTATAATATTCAATATTTTCTCATTTACTTTCTTTCTCTTAAAACTTGTTACTAGATTAAGCTAAGGGTCTTAATCTAATCATTCCCCTATGCAAGAATGACAAAAAGTGCACTTATTTTTCTTTTTGTCATGTTCTTTTAACCAGATGTTTTTTTTTGTTATTGTAGTGCCTGCATTTCTTAAAACTGAACAAAAAGAAAGAGAGAGGGAAGAAAAAAACAGGAGCACTTGTTTACATTAATATCCCCCTTACACTTAAAAATAACTGAGAGAAAATTTACTTTATAGCATGCAAAGAAAGTCATGTACCAGAAAAACAGTACCATTAAGAAAAAAACTTGTATTACTTAAGGTTTGCATTCTCCCGCCTCTTCCCTCTCAAGTATTTTTCTGAACATTGACATGAAGTGGGGCATATGCTTTAGAGTTCCCTACAAGTTTAATGAAGTCCAAAAGAGTCCAATATTACCAGATTTTCTTATTCTGTCATCTTTCACAAATGTAATATTTGCTTTTCAATCCCATACTTGTCAATTTCCAAGTTACTGGTTTTATTCATGTTCATCTTCCGTCTTCCAAGTCCTGTCTCTGTTTCATTTCCCATGTACTCCTGATTCTTCTAGTTGACGTTTGTGCTTTTTTTCCTTCTCTCAAACATCTTCCATTGAAACATTGGAAAAGGTTTCACTGGCAGTCTCTCTGTGTCTTTATTAGCAGAAGAACAAGAAGCAGAATCTCCTTCTGTTTCACAGCTCACTTTTTGTTGGAGAAATTTTTTGTATTTCCTCCTTAGTATGTACTTCTTCAAAAATTTATTTTGTCCCTCCAGGGAAGAATATTTTGAAGATATCTGGGTACAGCAATTTGAATCTCATGCCTGCTTCTTGTCATTCCCTGAATAATGGGATAAATTTACTCCTCTTCTGCTTGGTGTACAATGAGTAATCCTTCTCCACAAACACTGTTGTCTCCCAATTTTAGTACTTTGTCTTTCTGCCACAGTTGTTGTCAGCATCACCTCCTTTTGATGGTAAGATTGCATCTTTACTATTAAAGGTCAATGTTGCTTTCTCATAGCCAGGTTTGGAGCATACACATGATGTACCTTTTCAATTAACTCCTGCTGTGGAATACCAGTCCAGCTGCTTATTTGTGCTTTTATAAAATCTATATAGTCTATTCCTTCCAGCTTCTCTGGTACAGCAGAAAATCTCAGATTTTCCTTATGTGCTCTGTACTCTAATTCTATTATTTTTGCAACATCTCTTCTTGAGCAGGCTCATTCTGCCAGGCTTTTTTTCATTTTTGACCTCTGAATTTTGCAGTTTTGTCACCTCGTGAGTACGTGCGTGTGTGCCGTCTGTGGAAGGTTGAATGCCGGGTTGGCAACTCGACACCTTAAAACTCCACTGCCAATCATAAGCTGACAGGTGATTCGCTGTGGCAACCCCTAACTGGGAAAAGTCGAAAGAAGAAGTCACCTTATCTGAATATCTGTATAAATCTTCTTTCATTTTTTCCAGCCTTTTATCGTTTGAGTTGCTATACACCATCAGTATTTTGTTTATTTTAATCAGATGTGTGTGCAGTTGTCTTACTTCCCTGTAGGTTACTGGAAGTCATTTCTGGAGCTTGTACTGCTTTTTGGTGAACAGCTACAGTACATTTCCCAGTCAGTGTTTTTCCTAACCTTTTGTAGCTGATTTTCTTTCAGGTCCTCTGTACTTCTTGTTTTCATGGCAGCTAGGCAGTGCACTTACTTTCCAATTAGTGAAATTTACCCAGAAATATAAATCCTCTGGCTTTCTCTGCTAAGTTCCAGTTTTCACACTGACAGAACTGGAATTAAGCTGTTACTCAATGTGCAACCATTTTGGAAGTCCTCAATTTTACCTCCTATTGAAGGAACAGATAAAAATGAGTTTAAAGCACCCCTTCTTGCAAAGCATTTTCTGGTATTGTTTCCTGTAGCAGAAGGGTTTCCAATAGCTATGTTCTCTCTTAAACTAATTTGCTTGCTATTTAATAACACAAAAGCATCACTGAAAACAAAACCGTTATTCATGCCATAGATAGTATCAGCAGTGACTGTTAATCACTATAAATCTGCCAGAGTTTTACCCAAAGGGGAGCATCCCCATATTGTACTGGATATAGACATATAGCTCCGACATTATGCTGTGTTAAAAGTAGTGAACTTGAGAGGGGATGATTAACCTTTTGTATCATTCAGAAAAGGTAAAGTCTATTAAATAAGATGATTTTATATAAGTGGTTGGCCCCACTAATATGGTAAGAGCAGGAGATCTTAAACCCATTCCATTTTCGCAACTTCTGCAAAAGCAGCATATTTTAGAAATGCTGTTACACAAGATATTTTACGAAATTGCCTTATGGACTGCTCTCTATAGATTCATAAGGTAGTACCAGCTAGAAACATAGTCCAGAGGTAGGATAGGTTTTGGCATGACTGTGCTACTGGGAATTCTGCAGCTGTCCACCTCTTGTGGGAATAATAACAATATTTGGAAATCTACCCAAATATTAAGATTTACTGTTATGTTGTCCCTTCCCTAAGACAGTAGTACAGTTTTGTGCAAGATACTTACCATAATATTAGATATTCAAGAAGTTGCTATTGTAATAGCAAAGCTATCCTTCCTCAATCCTTCTGTCAATATTGTTCCTATTGTAGAACTGTTTTATTTGGTTATTGCACAGCTCTATTTTTGAATAATTACAGTAAAACATTTTTGTTCAAATGACAGTTGTGTAAGACAATAACATTTTATTTATTAACATTTGTTTACAAGGATTGTCCATCTGAATGTAAGTTGCCCCTTTTCAACAAAGGTCCAAGAAGAAAAGCTTCAAGTATAATATGTACAAAAGCTGCAAAGAGCAGATAAGAAAAATTGCAGTAACTTTAAAGAGTTTGGCAGAATTAAGACAAATAGAGCATGCAGAATTAAGACAAATAGAGCATACAGTAAAACATATATAGAGTTTTGTAAAAGACAACAGTACACATCAGTAGATTTTTTTTTTTTTTTGCAATTTGTGAATAGAATCTAGTGGTTCAAAACAAAGAAAGTAGAAGGAAAGAGAGAGTCATTTGTGAGAGTGTGCTTTTATAGGTGAGGTTTGAAGAAAAAAAGTATTTAAGTAATGTGTTGGTGGAAGTGATAGCAATACAGCAGTGTACAGGAGGAGTAGGGTGGCAAGACAACTTTGAGAGGCAACACCAGAGGGGGGACGTGTTCGTTGGTCGACACCCATTTGAGCGAATGCTAATCTAGTGAAAGTGTTTGGGATAAACAACTTTCCCCAGCAGAGGTACTCACTATACTCCCTTTCAAGAAAGTCACTTTGTAGTTTGCCTAGATTATATAGAAACCACATTGTGTCCCAGACCCATGAGCTGTCCTCAGCCCTTGTACTTTATATTGTTTTTCTTTCTGATTGTGGGGTGCATACTGTTTGTTCAAAAGGTTGGCTAGTGTGGGTTTTCTAAAGAGGTCATTGTTTACACTGTATCACTTTCTTTTTTGTAAATGGTGATATCCAGAAATTCTAA
Source organism: Protopterus annectens (assembly GCF_019279795.1). NCBI lineage: Eukaryota > Metazoa > Chordata > Ceratodontiformes > Protopteridae > Protopterus > Protopterus annectens. The sequence continues at coordinate 884,243,833 of NC_056726.1, read as the reverse complement.
CTTTTTAAAGCTGTTGTGGTTAGTGAAATGTAGGAAGTCTGTTGACTTTTCGATGTAGTCAAAGAATTCCTGAAGTTTTTCTACAGAGCTTTTCCAAGAGATGAAAATGCCATTAATAAAATAATAATAACACGGACAAAGTGCAAAGTGACTGGGAGGTGTACAAGTGAGTACGTGATAAAAAGTGTATTCTGTCCCATTTCAGCCGTAAAACAGAACAATGACCCAAATCTATTCAGTTCACCATGAAGAGAACAAATTAATGTATTGAGCTCACAGAATGATACTGACAAAGAGAAACATAAAAGAAGCATGATTCTCACATTTTCAAAGGACTCTATGGGAATAAAACATGCCATGCATGAAAAATTGGAGCATCATCTTTGGAAACAAATCCATTAGTAAGATACTTGACCCTGGGCCAGTTTTCATCTGTTTAATGGCTGAGATATTAGGAGCTTGGTAGAAGGTTATGGTTTGCCAGTTACGGAGTGAAATGCTGTCACCTTCCTCCAGGATGCAGATGCTGTGACTCTGAGTTAGAGAAACCGCTTTTATTGCCTGAACTCAAAAAGAGCTAATACAGCACAGGGAGAAATGCCTGCACAAGCAAGTTTGTACTTTATAAGGACAGCTGCACAGTATGTAGAGCATTCTACATAGATAAGACTGTCAGTGCCCTAAAGGTAAGGGTTACTAAAGACTTATCAGGCATCCGACTAAAAGATCTTAATAATCCACTAACCAGACATGTTCTACCTTGAAGAAACATTTGAGTAATTTGTGGTCCACATAGTGGAGACAGTAACAGCTGGCCCAGTTGAAGGCAACACAGGAGCTGTACTTGAGAAAAAAGAAATAGTGGCAAATTCGCCTAAAAGCTTACTGGCATCCAGGACTGAACTCAAACTGCTCCATCATATCTGTACTTGAACTTAGAAAACTGGACCATAGTATTCTTTACTAATAGATACTGTCATTTTTTTTATATTACTCCATTGTATTTTTAATTTGCATTATATTCACATTGGTTGACTACTACAGGACCACGTAGGAAAAAAAAAATAGGTAAGTTAATGTCATGGGCTTAGAAGCACTTTTTATACAACATGCTTTCTAAAACAGGGTTCTCTCACTTCAGATTCCAGTGGATTTGTCAAGAATAGTATTACTTGTAAGCACAAGTGTTAAAACTTTCTTGCATTAAGTTATACAAGATTTTAATACTGGGTTACATACAATCATTGTTTAATTTTGCTAAATATGTTGAATTTTTTTTGGTCTCATTATCAGTCTGTCATGTACACACATTTATGATTCAGTGGAGTTAATCACATTGTTGTGTCTTTCGGCTTTTCCTGGTTAGGGGTCGCCACAGCGGAACTCTGGTCCGTTAATGATTGGCAGCAGGTTTTTACGTGCTGGCTTGCCGGGCCTAATGCACAACCTTCAACGAAGGACTGCCCATTCACGCATGTCGCCACACAGAAGACGCTCTAACTGAGAATTGAACAGGCAACGTCTAACTGTGAGGCGACAACGCTACCGCAGCACCACCACCGCAGTACAGTGGAGTTTATCATATGAATGTGCTTAATGCCATTATGCTGTTCTACACTGATCTGATGAATCCTCACCTATTTATTGGTAGTTAGGTGAAAGCACTTTAGACTCTCGAGTTTATTATTTTGGTCTTTTTCCTGACTTGCATCAGTTTCAGTAACAGCAGTAAACTGATGATGATTCTCAAGGCCAAAAATGTACATTTTACTTCATGTCAGTTTAGTCACCCTACAGTAATCGTTCTCTCCAAGTTTATGTAATAAACCTCTTCAACCTCAGTTTATGTGGCCTGAGGCAATGCTGCGTTCCTGCCCTGATTAGATTCACCACTTCCTGTTAATTAGCCCTAGCTTCACACATTTAGTTTGAGTTTCTTTACAACAAAGATTCGCACATTTATGATAACTCAGCATGAGTTAGTTTACAACCTGTAACATCTGCACTGTTTTAGTATGTAAGACTATTGGCAGTGGACCTATCTTTATATTATACCTAATGCTTCTTAGTACTGTATTAACTATCTATGAACTATTTTCTACTTGTTTTAATTATAGATGGATTAATATGTTGCTTATACTTAATGCTTAAGTAAATTTTGTGCACTGCCTAGGACTAGACAGTCTGTATAGTTGCATATTTAACCACTCTCCCGAGACATCTTTGCAAAGGTTTTTTGCAGCAAGCTCTGGTGCAAGATGCACTTACTGGAGGCTCACTGATTCCATTGGTGGGAACTACACTTTGGTGTTTTATAGGGATTACTACTGTGGCAACTATGACTGATGTCACGTTACTGACAACTTTTTGTAATGCACCTGTTTCAACAGCATTTAGATGGAACAAACTGAAATAGAAGTCAGTTGTCTCTATCCTTATTTAATCGTGTTTGGTTCACTGTCATAGAATGCTGCAGTTTATCTTAGACCTAGCACACACAACTCTTTCTTTTCTTTCTGAATAAACTTATAATTGATATATCACTAGAAAATTGAATTCATCCTGTCATGGCAAAGGTAGTATGTTCCTGCCATAAAGGATACAAGGTAGTTGCTCCCAGTCGCAGGTTCATCTAGATTATCCTGACTAGCTGCAGTTATGATTACTGTAGTATATATAATACTTTATATTTAATTTGACTAGTTGTCACTTTTTTTAGTAATTGTTGCCCCATCTAAACATGACAAATAGCATATACTTATCACAGCAGTGATATGCTAATAATTATACATAGCCAGAGGAAGATTTATATAAAGTATTTGTATCAGTTAGGCACTAGCCACATATGTCATAGCTTATATGCTGTATTCCTATTATGTTAGCTACCAATAGGAGTTGATATGCAGAACCGGTATGAAAAATGTGACTTACCTTTCTGTATTTTGGATGAACAACCTATGTCATACATTTATGACCCCAGCTCAAGTTAATTAACAGTGATGTCTTTGTTAAAGCAGATGAATACTGCACGCCATGTAAAGTAGATTTAGATGCGGCAAAGCATGTTGAAGGGTGATAGTGCTCATCTTTTTGTTTTGCAATAAAGAAGTTTTGATTTCTAAACAAGTTATACTTGCTTGATTGCTCTGAAGTCTCAACTGAGCTTGTCTACAGTACATAGTTTTTTTTTCCTATTTTTTTTTTTTTTTTTTTTTTTTTTTAGGATTTTCAGCCAGATGCTTTGTTGCTCACAAGAACCAGTGGTCTGTTGTTTTTCCTTTTGGGAAGGAGATGTCTTACCCCCTCTAAGGCTGGAAAACTATTGTGTCTCAACACAATGATTTGTGCTTCATATAGATTTATATATATATATATATATATATATATATATATATATATATATATATATAAAATTACAGGCGCACGCACAGACATATATACATGTTTATCATCATAAAAGTGAAAACAGTTTGTGTTTCAGGAGACTAATTTCGCATAGTGTACATTTATGAAAGTTTACTTCTCTAAAAATATTGCACAGACTTTGTTGAGTGCTGAATTATTTTGTGGGTCTGTTGATATAGATGTTTATAGGTAGGTACTAGGCTGTCTGCCCGAAGGCATTTATACGCCTAGCCAGAATGAATGTGTTGCCTTTCGCCGCCCCCTTTGATTAGTTCCCTGTGCCTCTGTCCATCAGAGCCACTGAAGTGATCCCCAGGGTAAACTTTCTGTTTCCCATCCACTCGTCAAGGTTTCTCTTGAAGAATGTTAGTGAGGAGCTTTACCTAATGTAGATTGGAATCTTGTTCCAAAGCATGGGAAGTTTCTGGGACAGGAATCTGTCCATCCAGCACGTCCTGTTTATTGTTGTGGTGAGGTTTAGATCCCTAGAGCTTGTGGTTGAGGGAATATGGTTTTCTTTAGGTGGAGCATGTCCATCAATTCTAGGTTGGACATGGCCTTGTGTGTCAGGCAGAGATCACCTCTGAGTAGGCGGTATGCAACCGAGTACAGCTGGAGTTTCTTCCGTCGAGCTGCATAGAGCATCTGTTTGAGGTCAGTGATCCTCTTGGTGAGGTACTTCTGTGGTCTTTCCAGCTGTTGCAGGTGTCTTGTAAGGTACATCCCAAATGGGGCATTGTACTCTATGATGGGTCTGATGAGTGATGAGTAGAGGGGCACAATGACCTCTTGATCTGGATGCAAACCACTTTGTGATTAGGTGGGCCACATAGAAGGATTTTCTAAACACTTTGGCAATGTGATTATCAAAGGAGAGATTTCTATCTACTTGGGTCCCCAGATCCCTTATTACATCTTCTGTATTTAGGGGACTATCGCCTATGTGGTAGTTTGTGGGTGCTTTGTTTTTTTCCAAAGGGGATGACTATGCACTTTTTGGCATTTAGCTTGAGGCCATGATTTTGACACCAGGTATCCGTCTCAGTGAGACCCTTTTGGAGGATGTCTGTGTCAGCTGGAGAGTCAATTATAGCCCCTAGTTTGCAGTCATCTGTGAACTTGGCCAGCCATAGTCCTCCTGTGCTTGCCTGTACCTCTGAGAAGTATATGCCAAACAGGAGGGGTCCTAGGACTGAGCCCTGGGGAATGCCACTTGTAACCAGTTTAGAGTTGAACCTAGCTCCTGCAGTTCTCACCATGTGGGTAAGATCCATGAGCCAGTTGGCAACCCATCTTGTGACATAGAGATTTATGTTCAAGCTGGTGAGCTTGTCTGTAATACCAGAATGTGGAATGGTGTCTTTTTAGTCCTTGGCAATTTTCCTTTCGAATCTAGCCTTGGATGATTTTATGAGGGATCGTAATTTCTTGCTGATACTGATCAGGTATGTCTTCCCTTCTTGGGATTTTGCTCTTTTCTGTACTAGTTTCCTCCTCCTGTTGTATAGCTTGTTTATGGCAGGGGTCCACCAGACTGGTTTCCTTTTCTTGGAGGAGTAAGTCTTTGTTTTGCTTGGGATGGCACGATCCATGCATTCTTGTAGGCGCCCGTAGAATGCATTAGTAAAGGATTCGATGTAGATATTTATTTACTTACTCTCTGGTACCCAGGTAGATGGGCTGGTCCAAAGACCCTTTTCAGCCACTACTTGGGCAGTTGTTCCAGCAGGTTAAGTCTGTGATCTATTGTTACTGTTGTACAGGGTTTGATTCTGTCATCGCTCATTTGTCTACACTGTGACTTTGAGTAAGTCACTTAATCAGACAGTGCTAAGGGCAACTGGGAATTTGGACTAGGCTCCTTAATGGTCCAATGGACTGCAAGCCTATTAAATACCTATGAACCTACAGATGCAATGAATCAATTTCAGGTGTGTGTGTGTGTGTGTGTGTGTGTGTGTGCGCATGTTTGTGTGTGTATGTGTATATATATATATATATATATATATATGTAGATATATGCGTTTTCCCTGGGGATTGTGCAATTTTGGAGTCTGTATATATAATTAGGGGGGTGTGGGGGGAGTGTAGGAAGGGCTTTCATTTGTATTTTATGATGTCCTTCCATATCCATGTTGGAGTATTCTTTACGAAAGGGATCCCTTGCTAAGGGGAGCCTGAAGTCAGGCCAGTATATCAAAGCCTTTAGGTTATAATGGGTATGCTCTACACCACATGTATGCCCCCCCCCCCCAGCACATGATGTAGAGCATCAAGGTGACATCTGGATGTATCATCTTCATAACTTCTTTGCCACTAACCCGAATACCATCTTTGATCGTCTAACTGAACACTTGTTCATCTGCTGGTTATCTAGCCGATTCATATAGGTGCCCCATTGGGGGTTTTGTTTTCTTATCTTTTTTTTTTTTTTTTAACTTGGGTTATTGGTTTCATGTCATCCAGAAAGGGGAAATGCCAGTGTGGGAGACAGATTCCCCATAAAGACTGTCATAAGTAGTATTTCTTTTGCTTAGGTGCTTCTCACAACCATACATCTTGTGCTGTTTGTCAGGCTTTCATACCCAAGATGTTACGTTGTTATCTTCCCTAGCTAGTTATCTCGAGAACCAGCTTCTTACGGTTCTCGCTAAAGATGCTATGGAAGACCTTCCTGGCCTGAGGGACAGCCATCTATAAAGAAAACCAAGAAAGCTAGGTTTGATTCTTCTACTATACCACCTCTGCTGGACATCTCTCTTGAGGTTGATGAAAATTCCGAGGACTGTTCAGTCTCTTTGTCATATTCCTTTGCCATGATGGCTTCAGAGGCCGACATGGATCCCGGCTTCCTGCATGTCCATGGAGGCCTTGCAGACGTCCGCTTCAGATGTACAGGAGAACCGTGTCTGATTATTTCCGAAGGGCCTAAGGTGGTGGTCAAATTTTCATGAGGGAGGAAATTCCAACTACATTTATTGAGTGTTGTTAGGGGTCAGAGCCTTATAAAATCTATAAGGATGATGTCTCCTTAAAAAAGAAGCAGAAAGCCAAACATATTTCACCTGTCCCTGAAGCCCTCAGAGTGAATGTCAAAACTTCACTCAGGGTTTGTTTAATATCCTTATGGCTTTGAATCCCCCTCAAGGGATTTCTGTTGCTGCTCCCCTTTGATCTTCTACTCCTATTAAGAGACCTAGGGAGCAAGATTTTGCAGATGAAAATGTAGAATCTGATGAAAAATCTCTGACCTGTTCTTCCCAGATTCCTTCTCCTTCAGATTATGATGGAATTTTTCAAATGGGATTGTGTTCGGGTGTCTGATGTTCAGAAGAGGTTTTATGAACTCTTGTGAATGGAGTCTCCTATGCTTTCTGCTTGTTCTTGCTGCCTTGTTGGATGCTTTTTCCACTGCTTGTCAGGCTCCTGATTTCGTTTTCCCTGCTCGAAAAAAAAACAATAGGCTTTATGAGGTGCTGGAGCCAGATAACTGCAAGTTTTTTTTTTTTTTATAAGTATCCCTCTGTGGTGTTAGTTGCCTCTGACAAGCCATCGAAGCTTTTACCGTATACAAAGTTACTTCCCTCTGACAAAGACAGTAGAACTATGGAGAGGTTGGGTAAGAAAGTTTATACTTCTGCTACTCTAGCTTTTAGAGCTGTGAACTATCAGACCCATATGACCAGATATGTTTTGGCTCTTCTGTCTCAGGTCTGTCAGGTTATTTCAGACCTTTCTGACTCTAAAGGGAAGACTTCTGTGCTTTCTTGGTTAAGGACTTTGTCACAGGTTGCTCGCTGTTCCATTAAATGCAGCTATGATGCAACTGATGCCTCATCTAGGGCTGCTTTCTCTGGCTCTGTTGAGGAAATATTCCTAGCTCCAGTTTCAAACTTTGCCTGATATCAAGGCTAAGTTGATGGACATTTTTCTGGATAATAAGCATTTGTTTGTCACTGCTGTGCTGCTGCTGAGTTGTTTAAGGCCCTCCAGGAAAAGGGTAAAGCTTTACAAGAGGTGAAATATAGTTTTGTTTCACCTGTTCCTACATTTCAAAGGAATTACCCTAACAAACGTGCCTTTGTCCATAGACATTCTCGCCCTCCCCCAAAGGAAAGAAGGGGTGGTAGAAGGGCTCCTCCTGCTAAGGCTACCCAGCCTCCGTAAGCTCAGAATCCTCCTTTTCCTGACAAACCAGGTGCTGTCTGACTATCCTTGCCTTATCCTTTCCAGTCACATTCCTCTCTCTGTCTTTTCCTATCCTTTCCTATTTGGTTACAAATCAATCAAGAATCCTGTGTCCTTTCTGCAATTTTCTAGAGGCATTTTATGGTCTGGAAAATTTTTCCCCCCTTCTTGGGCATTCCTCAGCCTCCTCAGGAACAAATGCCCTTTTATCCAGAGGTACTACAGTGCCTGTTGGCTTAGGGAACTGTTAAAGAAGTTCCAACTCTTCAAAGGGAGAAGGGGTATTAATCCTTAATGTTTTTGGTTCCCAGGAATGATGGCACCTGGAGACCCATTCTGAATCTTTCTCAGCTAGACACCTATTTGAAGCTTCCTTCCTTTCGGATGCTATCCCTTCAAACCTTGTTTCCTGTTCTTCTCCCTCAGGTTTTTTTTGTCTACCTGGGTCTCAAGGATGCTTATCTTTACATCCCTACCCATCCCCTTTTTAGGAACTTTTTACACATCTGTGTTGCTTCCTGGCATTGTCAGTTCTGTACTGCCCCAAGGGTCTTCACCAAAGGACTAGCTAATGTGATTGCTTTTTGCAGATTGAAGGGAATACAGATTTTCCTTACCTGGATGACCTGCTCATTCAGCTTTGTGAATTCCGCTATATCGACAGCTAAATGTTGAAAAAGCCAAATCCTGAACAAACGGAACAGCGATTTTTTTTTTTTTTTTTTTTTTTTCCCCCCTAGGGAAAAAAAATTTGCTGGTCCGCAAAAAAACAAAACAAAAAAAAAACCAACCCCTCCCACAAAATAAAGTGGGGGGGCTTCACCCACCACAACCCCCCCATCTCGGAAGCTGTGCCCCCACACTCCCCTACTTAAATATACCAACTCTGAGATCGCACCACAGTGGAGGAAACGACAAAGTCCCATAAACGGCCCAGTGATTTTTTTCCCCTAAAAAAAAAAAATACAAAAAACGCTGTTCCGTGTCTTCGGGATTTGGCCTTTTCGACATTTAGCTGTCGATAAAGCGGCATTCACAATATTGAACATTCACTTAAATAATAGGGAACCCTCATTCAGCCTTATTCTCTCCAAAGATTTTGCTTCAGCATCTTCAGTTTGCAGTTCGTCTTCTAAAAAGCCTGGGGTTTACTGTAAATTTTCTAAAGCCATTCCTGACTCCTTCTGAGGATCATGTTTTCCTACAGTGCAGGCTCCAGACAATTCCCATGATGGCATCCCTGCCTCCTCCCAAGGCTTTAACAGTGCCTTCTTTCAATTCCTTCTTCCTTTGGTGTCAGTTACAGCTAGGGAGTTTCAAGGGCTCTAGGTTTCATGGCTTCTACCATTCCTGTGGTTCCTCTGGATAAGCTGCACATGAGAACACTCCAGTGTTTTGTAAAGTCAGTTTGGCTTTAACATTCTCATCCTTTAGAGTTTCCAGTTCCTCTTCTTTCATGTCTCAAGCTGGAAATTCAGTGGTGGATTCATCAGTTGCCCCTCAACCTAGTGCTTCCTTTTCAGCCTCCCGTCTCATCTCAGGAACTCTTCACCAATGCTTTGGATGTGGGATGGGGCCATCCTTCATTCATCTGAAAGTGCAGGGCCTTTGGTCTCTTTGTCAAAGAGTTGAGAGCTCTTCTTCTGGCTATTCAGGCTTTTCATTCTCTTTTTTTCTTCCAGGGCCCCTCAAGATTCTCACAGATAATACCACAGTGATGTGGTATTTCAACAAGCAAGGGGGGGGGGGTCTTATTTCCTCTGCAGACTAGCTCTTCAGGTCTGGGATCCAGCTATTTAGTATCAGGTGACCCTTCAAGCAGTTTATATTCCCTCAGCACAAAACATAAGTGGCGGATTCTCTAAGCAGGTCTATAACACAATCCCATGAGTGGATGCTTCACAGGGATGTGTTTCTGGACATTGTCCACAAGTGGTGTACTCCTCAAGTAGATCTCTTTGCCTCTCCTCTAAACAGACAGCTTCCTCTCTTTTGCACCAGAGTCCCATGATCATCGTGTTTCACTGTTGCAGTCATTACACTTGGGTTATCCTGCTGGCAGGCTACCCGCAGTCGGCCTGAATTCCAAAGTCCTGGTCTGGTGTTGGTTGCTGTCGCATCTTCCCTGACGTCAGTGCACCAGGGGTATATAAGATGCAGCCGACACCATTTTCTTCAGTCTTTCTTGCTGCGTGGTGCCCGAAGCAAAAGCAGTTTGCAAGTGCCAATCGGCTGACTCCTGAGATTTTTGAAATAAAATTTCAGAACCAAAGTCTTCAATAAAGCTAAGTACCCCGTTGGGGAAGCTTTTTCTTGCTCCAGACCGATGTCTTTAAAAGTTAACAATTGTATTTCTTGTGGGAAGCAAATACCTCATAAGGATTTTCAGTCTTACTGTATTCCTTGCCTAGGCCCTGACCACGACGTTGCTAGTTGTCGGTTTTGTGCTAGATTCAACCAACGCACTATTAAGCGTCGGTTTGATTTTACTTTACATTATTTTGGCTGAAGGTTTAACTACATAATGCCGCCGGAACAACCGATGACCGGAATTCATAAAAAACGCAAAGACAAAGAAAAGGACAGGCATCCGAGGTCCAAAACCGACGACGAAGCCTCTTGTAGGCAAGTCGCCGGTTCTCAGTGAGGTGCTTTCGCAGCCCCTGGCACCCACTACCTCAGAGCCACAAGCCACCTCCGACTCAAACATGGAGACAACTACGCCTCTGGATACTCAAGGTATTGGGCCTAAGGAAACTATTCCCTCAGATGGGTCCGGAGCCGCTGAGCAGGCATTGGCTTCTGAGGGTGTTTTCAGACCTACACAGCTTACTATCAAGTCCACCTCAGCAGCCAAGGCAAAGTCTAAAACACCATTAAAGACAAAGAAACAAGTACAGCATTCTCCTGGACAGTCATCCATACCAAAGAAACAGATGCTTAAAATGACCGAGGACCTAATTACTTTGATCAGTGGTTCCCATCCCCCTCCTGATAAAAGGCCTAGGCAAGACACTGACTATGACTCCTCTGACCAGGTTTCTATTTCCTCTGATTCCTCTTCAGAACAGGGATATTTTCTTCCTCCCTATGAGGACCCTGAGGCTGAAGAATCTGTCCCTTCAGCCTCTCCTCCTGAGGATTACTCTTTTGGGGAAACCTTGCACACCATGAGGGAGCATTTCCATTGGGAGAGCCAGGATTATTCAGAATCCAAGAAAAGGCTCAGAGACTTTCTTTTTTGCCTCAGCACAGGCCCTTTGCTATCCCCCCTGTACTAGATATTGTTGATGATGTTTTTTCTGAATCCAGTTTGTCTCCTGATTCTTTACCCCCTGCACTAGTCAAGCCAGATAGGTACTACAGGGTCCCAGACTCTCATAAATGTCATAAATTTCTTTATAAAAACCCTGCTGCTGACCCAGAAACAATTTCTCAGGGTCCCAAAGGGGTCAAGGCTCCCACTGCAAAAAACCCTGTTCCCCCTGATAGGGATTCTAGAGCACTGGATAGATGGGGGAAAAAGTTTACGCTTCTGCTACTTTAGCTGTAAGGGCTTTAAACTGCCAGTTTCACATGCTTAAATATCAATAATACCTAATGTCTTTGCTAAAACAGAAAATGCTTACAAGCTCAGAATGTCCTGACTATAAGGAAATGCAGGATTTATTGCATGCAGCTGAACAAGTGGGAAAGCATACTCTGCAATGTGGTTTTGATTCATTAAAGGCTTCTTGCAGAGCCACAGTTACAGGTTCTGTCATTCGAAGGCATGCTTGCTTAAAAGAACAAAGTTTACCTGATCATGCTAAAGCAAAATTATTGGATGCTCCATTATAGCACACTTTGTTTGGTGTTAAGGCAGAAGAGGTGTTAAAGAAAATGGAGGATAAAGCAAAATCAATGCAGACAGTAAAGGATTTCTTACAGGTTCAGCCACCTAGATTTAGCAGAAACTGGCTTTCTAAAAATTGGTCCTTTCCAGTGCCAGACAGGCCAGAAAGAGGCAGATACAGATGCCCAAGAGGCAGATCTCGGCTCCAAGGCTCATACAGACCTAAACAGTGGGGTGCTTCAGCCCCCAAAGGTGGAGAAGACAAATCACAACCTTATAGGAAACAGTCCCAATGACTTCCCTCTACAAATGCCAAGCACTTACCTTTTGGCAGCACCCTTAGGGGGAAAACTAGCACTTTTCTCACAAAATTGGCACATAATCACCCAGGACAAATGGGTACTGGATATTGTTTCTCAGGGTTACAGGTTCCACTTTCACACCCTATCAAGGTCAAAAGGTATGCCAGACCTGCCACAAAATCAATCGGCAGAGGCACAAAAACAAATTTCTGCTCTCATGGGCATGAGAGCTATTCAAAAAGTACCGCAGCAAGAACAGGGACAAGGATTTTACTCAAGACTTTTCTCAACTGCCAACTACAAAGATTCTGCACAAGGACTTATCACTCACAAGCATGGAAAGTGGATGCTCTATCATTCAGCTGGAAAACCCTAACGGTTTATGCCTTTCCACCACTGCCTCTCCTTCCCAAGGTACTCCTAAAAGTCAGACAAGAGAAGCCAAAAATGATTCTGATTGCCCAGACTCGCCACGCCAGCACTGGTACCCAATCCTAAAGAGCTTGTCTCAAGGCCCAGCCTGGACTTTACCTCAAATTCCTCATCTTCTGACTCAACAAAACAGTCAGATCCTGCACAGCCAACTCAGAACCTTAAATCTGGCTGCATGGCAGATAATAATGCCTCTCGGACCACACCTCTCTCTAAAGCTGTTATGGATGTCATTTTGGAAGCCAGGAGGCCCAGCACCAGGAAATCTTATGCAGAAAAATGGAAGAGATTCTGTGCTTGGAACCAGGCACAAGGACTTTTGAACCACTTGTTCCAAATATTCCTCCGATTTTACAATACCTAACTGAGATGCTGGACAAAGGCCTATCCTTCTCATCAATTAAGATCCATGCCTCTGCCATTTCAGCTCATTATGATACGGAACCTCCTATTTTCTCTCATCCACTACTAAGACAGTACCTCAGAGGGACAGAAAACATAAGACCCCCAAGGAGAGCACCGATACCTACATGGGACCTAAACTCTGTCTTAGAAAAGCTCACACTGCCTCCTTTTGAGCCAGCCAATACAGCTGATATAAAATTCTTATCATGGAAAACTGCTCTGCTCCTAGCAATAACTTCAGCAAGAAGAGTCTGAGTTACAGGCATTAATGGCAGTGGAACCTTTTATCATTTTTCATCCGGACAGCTTTTCTCTAAGGACAAAGCCAACATTTATGCCAAAGGTAGTATCCAGTGTGGCTCTTAACCAAACCATTCATTTGCCAACATTTTTATCCAAATCCCCAGAATAAAGGGGAGAAACTTCTGCACTCTTTTCACATACACAGGCAGCTACGCTTCTACTTGGACTAAACAAAAGCTTTCAGAAAAACTGAGCAACTGTTTGTAGCATATGCCGCAGGATCACAAGGAAAGGCTATCTCAAAGCAAACTATTTCAAAATGGATAGGACACTGTATTCGTTTCTGCTATGCACAGCATGGCAAGTCAGTGCCTAAGAATATTAGGCCACATTCTACCAGGGCAGCAGCCACTTCAGCAGCCTTTCTCAGAGGAGTACCAACCAAGGAAATTTTGGAGGCTGCAACTTGGAGTTCGGTGCACACTTTTACCAAGCACTATCACTTACCTCTTTACTCTAAATCCAGAGCAGGCTTTGCCACTGCCGTTCTGCCGGCCCTCATAGTCACTCCTAGTCCTATTTAGACCCAGCCGCCCCTACCTCAGCTTTGGGATTCAACCCTAGTGTAATGACTGCAACAGTGAAACACGATGAACATAGTACAGTTGTGTACTTACCATAAATGTAGATGTTCGAGTGTATTCACTGTTGCAGTCCAGGTTACCCACCCGCCATCCCCCTTTCTTTGCTGGGACTTATCTATACTTCTCTATCCTATACAACTTATGTGGTGTATTTGCTTGTAGATGAAGGTATTATTTTTATTTTGCTGTATGTTTTTATAAGCAATATGTATTGCCTACCTTCTTGGGGGCACCTGACATCTGGGGCAAGAAAAACTGAAGAAAATGGCGTTGGTTGCATCTTGTATACCCCTGGCGCACTGACATCAGGGAAGAGGTGACAGCAACTGACGCTGGACTAGGACTTTGGAATTCAGGCCGACTGCGGGTAGCCTGCCAGCAGGATAACCCAAGTGTAATGACTGCAACAGTGAATACACTCAAACATCTACATTTATGGTAGGTACACAACTGTACTTTCTCTGTCTTGGAAGGTGGATGCCCTGTCCTTTTCCTGGAAGGGGATGTTTCTTTATGCATTTATTTATTTATTTTACATTTATTGACCAGGTTAGTCTGACTGAGTTGGAGAGCCCTTTTACAGCGGAGGCCCGGGGAGAAAAGCTCCAGTACATTATACAATAACATAAGCAGTATTAATTTACATTGAAGTAAAAAATATTAACATATTACGGTTCCATAGGTGGTAGTGAAAAAGACATTTTTACATTCAAGAAAAGAAATACTTAAATTTTAACATATGATACTATCAATTTATGTATGTAGGAGATATACAAGAGATGGTTAGAAAGAATGTTGGGCTAAGACATAGGAAGTTTGCGGTTAGAAGTTTCTAGTATTGGGCTCAATTTGAGGGGTAAGGGAGTTGAGATTCCTCCCCTTCCTCTCATACCAAAAGTCCTGTTCAAGATGGAACAGAATGCTTCCAAAATCTAGTTGGTGACTCCCTCTTGGCCCAGCCAGCATTGGTTCCCTCTTCATCTGCATCTTGCCAAGGGCAGTCATCACAAATTATCTCACAGGCTGGACCTACTCACACAAGACAAGGGATCTGTCATCCATCCCAACCTGTTCACTCTTCAGCTGACATTGTGGGTGATAGGATTTTGATCCCCCACAGGCACGTTTTTTCTGAGGTCATGCTTCAGGCCCTGCAGGAGGCCAGGAAACCCACCACTAGGAAATCCTACTTATCCAAATGGAAGATGTTTTCTGTTTGATGTCTTTCTTGTAACCTGGATCCATTTCCTGTGGATATTCCTTTGGTTCTCTGTCATTTTTGTGAATTGCTGAATGCTGGGTTGGCCTATTCTTCTGTTAAGGCCCACCTTTCAGTTCTCTCTGCTTGTCTGCCTTTGACTCCCCCTTTAGGCTCTAGATTTGAGGCCAAACAGTTTCTTAAAGACATCCTTCTCATTAGGCCTCACAGGAATCCTGTCCCTCCTTCCTGGGACCTTAATTTTGTTTTAGAAAAACTGACATGGTCTCCTTTTGAGCCTACTGCTTTCAGCTTCCTTGCAACATTGTTATTTGAACACTGTTTTTCTTTTTGCCTTTGCTTCTGCTAGACGGGTGTCTGAGGTACAAGGCCTTATGGCTGTTCGTCCTTTTTAAAAGTTTTCCATAAGGGCAGTGTGTCTCTTCGTACCAGGGTTGCCAGACGTCCCTATTTGGGTGGGACTGTCCCGGGATCAGCAGCCTGATCCCGAGTCCCGCACTGCCGGTTTAAATCCCGGGCAGCCTCCGCTTTTTTTTTTTATGATTGGCCCGTATACTGGCATACGGGCCAATCAAAAATCGCTAAACACGGAGGTTCTTGTGTTTAATGCGGAACATCTCAGTTCTGCATTAAACAGAAGTAGCTCTGTGTTTAGTGATTTTTGATTGGCCCGTATACCGGTATACGGGCCAGTCAAAAAAAATCACAAAACAGAGCTACTTCTGTTCAATGCGGAACTGCGATATTCCGCATTGAACAGAAGTAGCTCCGTGTTTAACGATTTTTGGTTGGCCCGTATACTGGTATACGGGCCAATCAAAAAAATCGCAAAACAGAGCTACTTCTGTTCAATGCGGAACTGCAATGTTTTGCATTAAACAAAAGTAGCTTCGTGTTTATTTTTGATTGGCCTGGGCAAAAAAAAAATAAACAGAGAGCTACTTTTGTTTAATGCGGAACTCTGATGTTCCACATTAAAGACCTAGCGTGGAAGACATTTTTTTTTTCTTTTTTTTTTTTTTTTTTTTTGTCTTCACTTGCTGTGAAAGACATTTTTTGTCCCTACCTGGCCAGTCAGAAATCTGGCAACCCTGCTTCGTACTAATCCTCCTTTTATGCCCAGTGTAGTTAATGAGTTGTTTCTTAAACAGTATATTCATTTGCCCACTTTTTCCCTTCTCCACAGTCTGCTAGTGAGAAGGTTTTGCACACTTTGGATTTGCATAGACAACTCTGATATTACTTGGATAAGCTTTTTGTAAATCTGAACAGCTTTTTGTTTCTTTTCATCTGAGGTCTTTAGCTTTGGCTGTTTCCAAGCAAACCACTTTTTTTCCTGGATTTCTAACACCATTTCTTGGTACTTACGTATTATCGCAACCAGATTTTCGCGGTTGCGAATTTACAATACTTCTGTACAAACGAGGCCACAAACCACTATAAGGTGGTATTTAGAGTCTGTTTTATTTGTTGTGGACTAGCTTTCCGTTACAGGGTCTGTGTGAAGGGGAAGACAAACATTTGAGGAAACCCGCTTCGTGTTTTCAGAGTGCCTTACACACGCACGCTTGAATTAGAATGCCTGCTGTTGTTCTGACAAACGGATTATTTTGACAGTGTGGAAGTAAGCGGCAGACCCTGTAATGATGGTTTTGGTCACTTTTTTTGGGGGAGGGGGGTACTATTTGTAAAGACATCTTCAGGTCAAAATTAAAAAAAAAAAAACGGTTGCTAACAGCCACAAAGTACAGGAAGAAGAGAGCATTGTCCGGCAATGAGATGTTTTGGGAAAGTGCTCTTACTACGTGTAATCATGAAGTGATTTCAGTAACTGGGAAGATGCAATGACTTGCTGCCGCCAGGGAAGTGCATGCATAGACAGTTCGCTATTTTTCTAATTTTTATTCATAACCCTGCATAAAAGACCCTTCCTTGTCAAAGAAAACACATTGTCTCCCATTTTTAAAATCTTACCGGACACATTTCACTATCGGGAAGCAACCTTTACGATCGCAAAAATCTGGTTGCGATAATACGTAAGTACCCATTTCTTTTTACTATTCTTTTCATGGGAAAAGCCTTCATTCCTCTTATAAGGCTCATTCTACTAGGGCTGTGGCTTCTTGTGGTGCCTTTTCAAGGGTTTAGATACCAATTCTGAAACATCTTTATTAAATTATCATGTATGACCTAGGCCATGTTAGTTATATAAATTAAAATAAACCATAATGACACAATCTCAGTTGCAGACATTGTACATTCCAAACTGTGCTGACACAACTGATATTAATTCTATTCTTGAGGCAGCTACCTGGACTTCTGTGCAAACCTTTGCCAGGCACTATAAGTTGAATGTGATTTCTAGGGCCAGAACTGGTTTTGCTAGGGTCTTTCTCCATAGCTTCGTAGAGGCTCTGCTGCCCCCCCACCCCATTCTTCTTCCTGAGCTATTTAACTCTCCCTATTGTAAAGAATACTGCAACAGTGAAAGGAGGGACATCTACTGTTAAGGTAATATTTCACACTACTGTACTTTTCGAGGATTAGCCTTGGAGCATACCCAGTAGGATGTTGATGTTAAGCATGTTAGCATTTCCGTGGTTAGGCTATTTATATTGGATATATATATATATATATATATATATATATATATATATATATATATATATATATGTGTATGTGTATATATGTGTGTATATATATATATATATATATATATATATATATATATGTATGTGTCTGTGTGTGTGTGTGTGTATATATATATATATATATATATATATATATATATATATATATATATATATATATACACCCATTCATATAGACTGTGCTATTACCATTCAAATCAAAGTAATGCTTTAGTATGACTGTAGTATTCAGAGACATTAGTGCCAACCCCATCTAGTTATTTTGTGTACAAAAGGGTTATACTTGTAGTTCTTGGAGTATTTAGTACATGATGGTATTGCATTGCCATATTGTATAAATACACACTATATGTTGCAGTTTAAACACATGTGTATTGTCATATAAGGTCATACAAAACAAACAGCAGATGCATCTTAGATGTAGCTAAAAGATGAAGTGTGTTGTAAGGCAGGTAATATGGTGGAAAATTAAGTCTCGGTGGTATAAAAGGAGTGAGCCCAAATTGTGGCTCAGCTGACTTGTGTTCAAGTGTTGGACCTGACTCTGGAAGTGCCACCTAAGAATGAGAATGATAATAAGGCATTGCCTGCTCACCTCTTCCAGGAGGCAAGTTGATGGACATGTCATGGGGGTCGTCTGTTATTAATGAATCTCTGGTGAAGACTGGGGTCCTAGCAGGAGTTGTCTGCTCTAAAATGGGAGTGTCAGCCTGTGGCAGTGGCAAAGATGGGTACAGCTCTTCCCTCAGCTAACATGACCCAAGTTGATTGTGCAAGCAAGGATGATGGGTGTGTCCATCCTGGGGGAGGAGAAACTGTGGTTCCCATCTTGCTTGAGATGCTGCTCTGATGACAAGGGCTTTGTGTGAAGAATAGAAGCCTACCATAACAGAGAGTCTCTGATAAGATGATGTCTGCACAGAAACCTATACCAGTAGTCATATTCCTTGTCAGCATGTGTGGAAGCATGCATGGATATGTAGAATATGGGCATAAGCAGCCCTTGCAGGAACAGAAGTGCCTGCATCATCACCAGGGCAGGTTAGGCCATAGAAAATGTAAAAGCTCTCATTGTTGGGCTACCATTGAGAGCACAAAGTACCCATGGCTGTCTGGATGATGGTCCCCCTTTGACATTGCTTGATTGAAGGGAGACTATGGTTGGCAAGCACAAATGCAAAATACCCCCCCCCCCAAAAAAAAGAGAGGGTGGGTCTGCCCGTGGGGCTTTGTCACCTGCAGAAGCAGATGACAGTCCCATGCTCCCCCCGTTACATGATGTTCATCGTGCATACAGCTGCAGTCATTACAGATGGGTTCTCCTGCCGTCAGGCGGGTCCTCGGTCGGCCGAATTCCAAAGTCTAGGTCTGGCGTCGGTTGTCGTCGCCTTCTTCCCTGACATCAGAGCGACAGGGGTATAAAAGAACCAGCCAACGCCATTTTCTTCAGTCTTTTTTGCTGCGCGGTGCCCGAAGCAGAAGCAGTTCGCAAGTGCCGGTCGGCCAGCTCCTGAAATTACGAAAATTTGGAAACCGAAGTCTTCTTTAAAGCTAAGTACCCCTTTGGGGAAACTTTTCTTGCCTCAGACCGATGTCAGACAAAGTTAACAATTGTATTTCTTGTGGGAAGCAAATACCACATAAGGATTTCCATTCCCTCTGTATACCTTGTTTAGGCCCAGACCATGACGTCTCGGGCTGTCGCTTTTGTGCTAGTTTCAATAAACGCACTATTAAGCGTCGGGCGGAGTTCGCCCAGCATTTTTTTGAGAAAACTTTTAACTATATAATGTCGTCGGAGACTCCGACTCCTGTTTTGTCCAAAAAACGCAAGGACAAGGACCGACACGCGAGATCCGCGGCCTCCACTGACACCACGCCAAAACTGACTACACGTGGTCCGGTTCTCAGCGAGGTGCCTACGCAGCCCCTGACTACCGACGACGCTTCTCTGGCGGTGTCCTCTGTAACTGAGGCCGCAGGTTCCTCGGCCCACACCCTGACTACAGCTACCGAAGCCACTGTTAGTGTTGAGCCTCACAATGTGGACAGGTCTACCTCCACCCATGGTGTCTTCAGACCTTCCTCTTCCTTTTCCATCAAGGCCTTTAGTAAGTCCAAATCAGCCATGCACTCCAAGAGACCTGTTGCACAGGGCCCATCTCCAGGCCCCATGCCTAAAAAGCAGATGCTTAAAATGGCTGAGGATTTAATTACTTTTATCAGGGGTTCCCAACCCCCACCTGACAAGAGACCCAGAGTGGAGGAAGAATCACCCTCTTCTGATCAGGGCTCCATTATTTCAGAGCATTCTGATGAGGAGGAACATTCTTACTCCCCTTTTGAAGATTCCGATGCAGAGGATTTCTCATTCGGGGAAACCTTGCATACCTTGAGGGAACACTTCCACTGGGAAGGCCAAGATTATTCAGATTACAAGAAAAGGCTTAGGGAAGTTTTTTGCTACCTCAGCACAGACCTCTGGCGATATCTCCTGTCTTGGACATACTTGATGATGTTTACTCGGAGGCCTGCCTTAATCCGGATTCCCTGCCTCCAGCCCCAGTCAAGCCTGATAGGTACTACAGAGTTCTTAACTCACACCAATTTCTTTACAAAAGCCATACTGCTGACCCAGAAACCATTTCTCAGGGCCCCAAGGGAATGAAGGCCTCTACTGCTAAGAATCTATTACCTTCCGAGAGAGATTCTAGATCCTTAGAAAGGTGGGGAAAAAAGGTATATTCCTCGGCTACCCTAGCCATGAGGGCCTTAAACTGTCAGTTCCATATGCTTAAATATCAACAGTTTCTGTTATCACAATTGAAAAATAAAATTTCACAACCTGAACAACCAGATTTGAAGGAGTTGCAGGATATGATGCATAGTGCAGAACAAGTGGGTAAGCACACCTTACAATGTGGTTATGATGCTCTAGAGGCCTCAAGTAGAGCTGCTGTTACAGGATCAGTCATACGTAGACATGCCTGGCTTAGGGAACAAACCTTGCCTGATCATGTCAAAGCTAAATTACTAGATGCTCCTCTACAAAAGGATGTATTATTTGGTGCTAATGCTGAGGAGGTACTAAGGAAAATGGAAGAAAAAGCTAAATCTATGCAAACTGTTAAAGATTTTCTACAGGTACAACCACCATGTTTTAGTAGAAATTGGCCTTCAAAAAAATTGGTCCTTTCCAGCCATGGACAGGCCCCAAAGAGGTAGATACAGGCGCCCAAGGGGCAGGGGACAATCTCAAGGATCGTATAGAGGCAGACAATGGCAAACTCCAACACCAAGAGGTGGCGAAGATAGTTCACAGCAATACAGGAAACAAACCCAATGACTTTCCCCTTTGCATGCCAAGCAAGGCTCAAATGGCAGCACCCTTAGGAGGAAAGCTGGCATTATTTTCAAAAAATTGGCATATTGTCACAAAAGACAAATGGATCCTGGACATTATAAACAGAGGCTACAGATTTCATTTTCACACCCTTCCAAAAATGAGAGGCATGCCGAACCTGCCACACAATCAAAGGGCAGAGGCTCAAATACAAATTTCAAAGCTCATGGGCATGAAAGCAATTCAAGAGGTACCTACTCACGAACAAGGTCAAGGTTTTTATTCCAGACTATTCTTGGTACCAAGGAAGGGAACAGATTGGAGACCCATTTTGGAGTTATCCATCCTAAACACATTTCTACTCGTACCAAAATTCAAGATGCTCACTTTACAGCAGCTTCTTCCCATGCTGGGCAAGGAGTCTTGGCTGGTAACATTGGACCTCAAGGAGGCATACCTGCATGTCCCAATCAGACAAAGCTGCAGAAGATACCTCAGATTTCTTGCAGCTTCAATCCACTATCAATTCTCTGCATTGCCCTTTGGCTTATCTACTGCGCCCAGAGTATTCACGAAATGCCTGGCATCAGTAATTGCCTACTGCAGACTTCAAGGGATGCAAATATACCCTTATTTGGATGACTGCCTGATCCAAGCGGACAGCAAACACATACTTCTGGAACATCTGGCTTATGTAACAAGGTTATTGAATTCTCTGGGGTACACAGTCAACAAAGAGAAATCCAGGCTAACGCCATCTCAGAAAATAATTTTCCTGGGTGCCAACTTGGACACAAACACCCAGATGGCCTATCTTACACCAGAAAAACAGGGGCAACTAACTCAATACTTCAAGACACTAGCAAATTGTACCAGGCTAACTGCAAGGAAAATCCTGCAGGTTCTGGGATTCATGGCATCTTGCATTCTATTAATCCCATGTGCAAAGTTGCATATGAGGAAACTTCAATGGTTCCTAAAAAACCTATGGTTTCAACACAGCCACAGTTTGGAAACAATAATACCACTAATTCCATGTTTACAAAAGGAATTTCTATGGTGGGCTCAAGCATGCCAAACAAACACAGGTCTACCATTCTGCAAGCCTCAAGCAAATCAAGTCATCACAACAGACGCCTCAGACTATGCCTGGGGGGCGCACATGACAGACCGGTGCATTCAGGGCAAATGGTCCCAAAAGGAAAAGCACCTTCACATCAATCAAAAGGAGATGCTAGCAGTGATAAATGCTATTATAGCTTTCAAAGACCTTCTGCATCCAGGCCAACTATTGATAAGAACAGACAACACCACAGTAATGTGGTACATAAATAAACAAGGCGCAACACATTCATACCCTCTTTGCAGGCTGGCCTTGTCACTTTGGAACATGGCTCAGGAGTTGCAAATCGAGATTCAAGCACAGTACTTGCCAGGCATGGAAAACACGCTGGCAGACAATCTAAGCAGAAATATGACAGATCCACACGAATGGAAGTTGCATCCTCAAGTTTTTACAGAGATAATCCAAGCGTGGGGAAGGCCAGACATAGATCTCTTTGCCTCCCACAAAAATCATCAATTAACAAAATTCTGCTCAAGGACATTTCATCCAAAGGCCTGGAGAGTGGACGCCCTTTCTTTCAGTTGGACAGCACTGACAGTTTACGCCTTCCCACCTCTTCCTCTACTGCCCAATGTGCTTTTGAATGCAAGAGCAGACAGACCAAAGATGATACTGATTGCTCCAGATGGGCCAAGACAACACTGGTACCCACTCCTGAGGAGCCTGACGCATTCTCCTCCATGGACCCTACCTCTAATGCCTCTTCTTCTGACTCAATACAGCTACAAAACTCTTCACAGTCAGCTGAAAACACTCAATCTGGCCGCATGGAAGATTCCTTAACATCACAACAGACCCTACTCTCCAAGGAGGTGCAGGATGTCATTTTGGAGGCCAGAAGGCCGTCTACTGAAAAGCTTACTCCGCAAAATGGAAACGGTTTTGCGCTTGGAATGAGAAAAAGGGCCAGGATCCTGGAAAACTGGATTTGCCTCAAATATTACAGTATCTAGCTGAGCTGCTAAGCAGTGGACTTTCATTCTCCGCCATCAAAATCCATGCCTCAGCCATTTCTGCAAAATACAACACCGGTCCACCTTTATTCTCTCACCCACTCTTAAGACAGTTCCTCAGAGGGGCTAAGAATATAAGACCTCCAAGGAAACAACCAAATCCCTGCTTGGGATCTTAATTACATTCTAGAAAAATTAACCTTGCCTCCTTTTGAGCCAGCTGCCTCAACAGATTTACAATATTTATCCTGGAAAACAGCTTTCCTCATGGCTGTGCAGCCCTTTATCATCTTCCATCAGGACAGGGTTTCCCTACGAACCAACCCGTCATTTATGCCTAAGGTGGTATCCAGGGTAGCTTTAAATCAGGCCATACACTTACCTACCTTTTACCCTAACCCTCAAAACAAAGGGGAAAGGCTGCTACATTCCTTAGACATCCGTAGACAGCTGCGTTACTATTTGGACAGAACAAAGCCTTTCAGAAAATCAGAACAACTCTTTGTGTCCTATGCTGTAGGAGCTCAAGGGAAGCCAATTTCCAAACAGACAATTTCGAAATGGATAGGCCACTGCATACATTTTTGTTACTCTTTTCATGGTAAATCTGTACCTGCAGGCATCAGATCCCACTCCACAAGGGCCACAGCTACCTCTGCAGCCTTCCTCAGAGGAGTTCCTACCAAAGATATTTTGGAGGCAGCCACTTGGAGTTCTGTGCATACCTTCACTAAACACTACCACCTACCTTTATACTCCAAAACTAGAGCAGGCTTTGCCACTGCAGTGTTGCAGGGTATTCTGGCTCCTCCCAGTTCCACCTAGTGCCTACCACCCTGTGCGTAGCTTTTGGATTCTACCCATCTGTAATGACTGCAGCTGTATGCACGATGAACATAGTACAGTTTTGTACCTACCATAAATGTAGATGTTCGAGTGCTAATACAGCTGCAGTCCAGGTTTCCCTCCCTCCTTCCCCTCTTGGGACAGGCCTAGTGGCTAACACCTCCTCATACAACCTGATTGGGTTATTCTTTTATGGTGTATTTGCTTGCAATTACTGTTTTTTGATTATATTGCATTGCATTAATATATATATAAAATTATGTATTGCCTTCCTTCTGGGGGCACCTGACATCTGGGGCAAGAAAGACTGAAGAAAATGGCGTCGGCTGGTTCTTTTATACCCCTGTCGCTCTGACGTCAGGGAAGAAGGCGACGACAACCGACGCCGGACCTAGACTTTGGAATTCGGCAGACCGAGGACCCGCCTGACGGCAGGAGAACCCATCTGTAATGACTGCAGCTGTATTAGCACTCGAACATCTACATTTATGGTAGGTACAAAACTGTACTTTTCTCCCAATACTGATTACATGGAATGCATAAGTTACATTATAGCAAAGAATCAAAATCCTCTGATGACTGTGTGTATGACAGCTGCACTGTAATCAGCTGTTATTTGGTAGAGGACAAATGTGTAGTCTCATAGCAATCAACTAGATGATTGACTGAGATGGAGGGGCCTAAAAAATTTAGTGGTGGGGAGTGTACTATTGTGGGGAAATATTCTTAAGTTATAACCGCACTGAAGGGTTTAGTCTTTCCATGCACAATTACCATACATTTAAGAGTCTGCGCTTTGTGATAGTTTCCTGGCCTCATTTTCACATGGAATAGAGCTGACCAGAATAAAATAAGTTCTATAATTTCTGAAGTGTTGGATGAAACATAGGTCAAATCAGGTTCCTAATGTACTATAGTATGAACATTCCATACCTCATGCTAGGTGCCACTTTTCAGATGCAGAATTAGTGGAAGAAGATTCTTTATTTAAGAAAGATCCATTTAGGGAGATGGAAGGCCTGAGATACAAATGTCAACTTCTCCTTTCCACTTCTCTTTTATTCCGAGAAACATCCATCCAGGAATGGGATCCTGTTGTCTTCAGTGAAAATGAGAGTGAATGAGTTGATCTTGGAGTTCCAAAACATCACCGTAGATCTGAAAAAATCCATATGAATAAAGATCTGTATCTTCTGGTATTTCTTTACTCTCGCCCTTTATAAGAAAACACTGAAAATACTATGGTGAACACCTGAACACATTAGTTCCTGGGCTTGAGTTTTTTTGTAGTTTCAACAGCTTCTGTTGTGGAATAAGAAAAAACAAGAACTCTTTCATCATAGTTGTGACTTGCTATTAGAATAGCAAATCCATCTGTTTGAGCTGTTGTGCTAAGCTCTCTTCAGATGAGCATTGGTGTAATGGTGTATACAACTTGTCGCCAGGTATGCATTGTACAAGTTGCAGCATTATTAGTGAGATGAGCTAGAATTATTGTTTAAAAGTTACCTTTGTTAGATTTTATCAAATTGTTGATTTTTGTTAAACAACCTTTTCCTCAAAATGCATAGTTTGCTAAATATAGGATCCTATTCATTCAGTCCATCTGATCCAAAACATAAGTTTTCGAGCTAGTTGTGAATGCATCCCAGTAACATGAAGCACTGTATGCAATTGTCCCTGTAGATACCCTAAATCTCATTTGTAGCCTTTGCGACCAGACTCTTTCAGTCAACTAAGTGCTGCTGCCTCATCTTTAGAGAGATGAGTTTTTCCTTAGAATTTAATATAGTCCTTTACAGGCTTTATTACGTAGTTTGAGTAGGTACCTTTAGCTTAACTTTGTAGCGTCTACTGAAGTGTATTGTGTGAAGTCTTGTTAACTTATTTGATAGTTACTGTTTTATTACTGTGTTTAAGTGTTTACTTGCTACAGATAGCATGTCACCACTATGGTTAGACAGTGTAGTTTTTAAAAAATGTTCCATGTATGGGTGAAATATTAGACCTGATGGGGAGCTTGGCATGTAGATGGCATTATTATGAACTCGTACAGGTGTCCTTTGAAGTTGTGGCTACAATCACTGCTGATTTCTACAGGAAAACCTTTAGTAACCCCAAACCTGGTTGTGATATTAACCACAGACGTGTCGTCCTTTGGGTGGGATGGTCAGTACAAGGGGGGTAGAAGGTCAAAGGTCAACCTAAATGTCTTGGAGTTGAGGGTGGTTCTCCTGTTGCAGGAACTTCAGGACCGCCTGTCTCAATGAGTAATATCCATCCAAATGGACAGCATGACTGTAGCTTGGTGCATATCAACACATTGGGAAGCATTGAGGATTTGGCAGTGGGTGATAGCCACGCACTGCTTTATTGCTGCAACACAATCACTGGAGTTTTAAATTGCCTAAATGACAGGTTCAGCAGGACTCGTCATGCTGATCAAGTGGGCTTTTAATCCAATGATAGCCAGTCAGATTTTTCATTGTTGGGGCAACCCTTGCTGCAGTCACTTTGCCTCAACCCACAGCACCAGATATAACAAGTTATTTGCCTTGATTCCCCCACCATGACAGTCACTAAGGATGGCCTCTGGTGCATCTTTATGCTTACACCCCTCTCTCCCAATCCTTATGTTCCTACACAAATCAATGAAGTCTAAGGTGACGGTTATCCTTATAGCCTCCTCCTGGGCCAGACAAATCTCTTTTTCTCCTTCTGAAACCTTATCTTTGGGAGCCCTCTCGGTTCATGGATCTCATTCAAGATCTGATCCCTCATTTTTCTGGGAATTTTCACCTGCACATTCCGAGTCTAAAGTTAACTGCTTGGATTCCCCATTTCCAGTGATGGCCAAGGACTTCGTTAGAATTTTGAAAGCTTCTCAGAAAGATTCCACACACAGTTTATCACAGTAAATGGAAAAATGGGAAAAAAGATTTGTCCTTTGGGCTGATAATCAGACATTTGACTCTTTCTTCATGCTTGTTTCTGACATCCTCCATTTCTTAGCATCCATTTTCCAGTGAGGCTGTAGTCACTGCATGATCAAATTTCAGCTAACAGCAGTCTGCTATTTTCTCATATGCTTCAGAGATCAGTCACTTGCCTCACATAAACTCTGCAAATCATTTCTCAAAGGGATATTTTTACTAAGACCTCCAATGAAAGATTTGCTACTGCCATGGGATCTAAATCTTGTGTTGGAGGCCTTAACTAAACCCACATTTGAACCTACATCCTCAACAGAGCTAAAGTTTCTCTCTTGGAAGACAATCTCCTTAGTAGCTGTCATGTCAGCCAGGAGAAATTCAAAATTATGGGCCTTGTCTTCATCCCTTCCTTATATACTTTTCATAAAGATAGGGCGTTGCTCAGGATTAACTCTTCCTTTATTCCTAAGATTGCTTTAGAGTCCAACAATATCTCAAGCCTTTCATTTCCCAGTATTTTTCTCAGTTAGGCTAACAAAGGGGAGTACATCTTGCACACCTTAGATATTTATAGACAGTTGTGCTTCTCCCTTCACAGAACCAAGCCTTTTGGAAAAACGCACAGCTTTTCATCTCCTTTGCTTCCAGAAAACTTGGGCAAAAGGTATCAAAAGTCTCTCTCTCGCTGAAGTCTTTCCAGATGGGTGTCAGACTGCAGCTCTTTAATTTATACCAATCAAAATAAGTTGTTACTCTATAAACCAAAGCCTATTCCAGTAGAGCAATGGCTACCTCTAGAGCCTTCTTTAGGTCTTCCTCACTAAGTGACATTTGTGATGCTGCTATGTGGTGGTCCTCCAATCATGCTTTCATCATTCATTATAAACGACTGCTTCTCAATTGCTAGAGCATCTTTTGGTGCTACTGTCCTAAAGGATCTCCTGTCATGATGCCACCCAGGACATATTGTAGCTGGGGATTCTAAGCCATATGGCAGATTGTATGGACTGAATGAATAGGGTATGAAAGTTATGTACTTAACGTAATGGTAAAGCAAAGCAAAACTTTGTCATTCAGACTGTACAACCAAAAAGTGAACAGCTGAATGAAATTATGTTCCTTCTAGCTCATTAATGCACAGCACAAGGCATTTCAACAAAAACACAGCACGAAAATCATCTAAACAGTTACACACACATATAACACACACAAAACACAGCATGTAAATCGCATACAGGTACACACATGTAATACAGAGTCCCAGCAACTGAAGCTTCATCTCCACGCTGGTAAGACCAGTCAGTACCTACATTCCAATAAAACAGACATTCAAAGTCTGGATCAGCACACATCCAAGTTGACACCAGTCACCATCATCCAGCCTCTTCCAGGCTAATGACCACATTCTTCACAATCACAGTTTCCATCCACCATCCACTCCACCAACCTCATCTTCGCCGGCAGCAATCCAATTCCATTTCCACAAACCGTTTGATCTGCCACAACACCGTCCTGCACCCGGTCTCTGCCATCCACTCCACCCGACTCTCTCCACACACACAGGCCCAAACAGCCACTTCCAGGTCCACCATTCCACCACTCCAAGCCACCTGCGCAAATCCACAGTCCACCGTCCAATTGATCCACTGACACCAAAGACACCTTCTCTCTACACTCGACCATCAGCGACCAGAAAAAAAAGGTTCAATTACCAAAAACAACAACAGAACTAACAACGGGAGCCAAACAGGCCACTGCCATACAAGGCACCACCATCTTACTATTGTGATAGATCCTTTCATTCCTGTGTCTGATATGACAACCCTCCCACCGTTCCCCTTCCTTCTCTTGTAAGACTTGAAGGAATGTTGGTCTCTGCTCCTCAGGCACTGTAGTGATATCTGGCTCTTCGGGCATCAGTTGAGATTTGAGGTAACTAGAATGGCATTTGTATTATGAGAGGGAAAATTCTTAAGGGGCTAAAGGCTGGAGTACTAAAGTTCCTGGGTCATATCTGACAAGTGGCTCGAGGACCCATATATTGTATATGACAGACATGAATAAATGCATCTACAGTTATGGATAATGCATAACTTTTGTTCCATAGGTGATTACCAGGCTAACAACCTCAGGGGGTCTCTAAGTGTAGCAGTGCTTCCCAAATGTATCTGACAAGTTATGATACCCTAGAGTTATTTTAAGGGGTATATATGGGCTTGGGCATGGGTGGTCAAGCATTTACAGGCTGCCTCTATCTACTAGAGAAATGGATGTCAGGCCAGGGGTAAACTTCCAATTCCCCATGCATTGGTTCATCTTATGTTTATACTGGGTTGGGGAAGAACTCTGCATCACATGGATAGAAGCCTGTTCCAGAGAAGTTGTAGTGTCTGTGACACATACCTGTCCCTCCAGTGTGTCTTGTTTATGTTGCATACAAGGTTTAGCTCCCTAGACTGGGTAATTGTGATGCTATTTGTTTTGCAACAGGTTCATCAGAGCAAGATCAGTGTGTACTTTGCAGGCCAGGCATAGATCACCTCTCAGCAGTTGGTAGAAGACTGAGTGCAGCAATAGAGATTTGAGGTGGTTTGCGAAGGATATGTTCATTACTCCTTGTATTCTTTATGTGAAGACCGTCTGTGGATGCTCCATTTGTTGCATATGCCTGGTCAGGTACATATCAAAAGGATCCGTCATACTCGGTGATTGATTTAATGAGGGTCCAAGTACAGCAGAAAGATGACATCCTTGAACTTTGGTATCAAGGTTGGCCTAATGGTTAAGGTGTTTGCCTTACAAACACAAGGTGCAGGGTTTGAGTCTCACAAGGGGATAACTGGCTAGGCTTACAATGGCTCGCAAGGGCAGTTAGCCTAGTACTAATTTATGAACCTAAACCCTTGCTTATAATTTGTGCAACATAGAATGATTCCCTTATTACCATAGCATTCCCAAATCCCTGACCTACTGGTCTACTCTTAGGAGTGCATTGTCAATGTGGTAGTTTTCAAGGGTAGCTGTCTTCCAAAAGGATTCTGTTATGCATTTCTAGTTATAGTTTTAGGCTGTGGCTCAGGTACCAGTTATTAGTCTATTCTTCTCTTTTTTTTTACTTCTTTTCTGTTCTATAATAAAAAAAAAACATATGCTATCCAGATACATGTAGTGTGTAGGGTGAGGGGAGGGACTGTGTTTTGGAAGATGAAGTACAATTCCAGAAATCCTGGCTATGCTCTTGTATAGTGCAGAAGATATTAACCATATAGTTGATATAAACAGGTTCTAGACAAAGGTATTGAAGGATAACAAAGCTTTCCATGAATCTTAAGAGTTGTTGCTGAGTTGTGAGGAGGTAGCATAGTGTAACCAGTATGGTATTAACAGTATATTAAACAAGAGGCAGACAAGGACATGTATGGAAATTCTGTTAAGGGATAGATGTATCAGGAAGAAAGCAGATGTGGGTCTTTTTCCAGAGACGGTTTCACCAGTAAATATTTACCAGAGTGGTGTTATACTGGGTTGGCCCTTAAACAGACAATCTAAATATTGAATAGGTGTGAATGCCAGCAGAACACCTACATCAGTTATGTGAACCCTCTAATTACTGGTGTAAGGTTCCAGCCTAAAATTTGCAGATGTACATCCAGATTTGCTAGATCCCTGCATCAGTGGATTTAGCATACCTTCACTACTTGTAGGCTCATTTCTTGCTTTCCAAAGTAGTATTCAAAAGCATGTCAGAAATTAAAAGTGAGGCTTCTGTTGCTGTTTTTTTTTTCTGGGACAATTGTGCAAATAATAGGACTGGTTCAGTCACTAGCTGATAACTTCCAGTGGCAGCATTTGACTGTTCATATTTATTTATTTTGCATTTGTTGATCAGGATAGTCCGACTGGATATAGGTTCATAGGTTCATAGATTAGTACTACGCTAACTGCCCTTGCGAGCCATTTTAAGCTTAGCCAATTATCCTTTGTGAGACTCAAACCCTGCACCTTGTGTTTGTAAGGCAAACACATTAACCATTAGGCCACCCTCCCATATATGGCCATTTTCAGTGGAGGCCCGGGCAGAAAAGCTCCAAGATAATAATACACATTGAACATTTAGTAAATGCTAGTTTCAGGCAGATTACAGTCATAAGCAGTACCAGCATTTAGCGCATATAGTACTGGCTTATTATAAAACACTTTAGAAAACATAACATTATTTTCAAAGTTATATATACATAAAATTACATTCAGGTTTAAGACACATTGAGCAGCAGTTATACAACTGACCCTTCCTGAAATGGTGTGGTAGAAAAAACTAGAAGTAGTTGAAGGTAAGGCACCTAAGTAATAGAGAGGTCACTAGTCGGGGTTAGTACAAGGACATAACCATATCCATTGCATCATGTGTTTCTTGCAAGATGCACCTGATGACAGAAGTGACAAAAACCTTTCCTGTGCCTACTGGGTCACACTGTACAATGTGGGTGGTAGTCATACCTATCAATCGTTGGAAATCTGGATAAAGCCAAATATATAGGGGGCAAAGACTCAAAAATATGGACGGATTTTAGTTATTGTTCTTATAAACTTGGAAAGTTGCTAGAATAACAGGTTATGCATTAGCATACATTTTCTTTTTTTCCACATAATTTTCAGCATACATTTTCTGAATGATATGAAATATGAAACTCAAATGTCTGTCAGAATTTAATGAGTTAAATTCTTGTTGATTTACCAGAAAACCATTTATGAGATTAGACCAAAAATATGAGTTAAAATTCTGGACATTCTGCTAAAACCTGGACAGTTGAGAGGTATGGTGGTAGCATATATCACTTGCTTTATAGTTATTTGTGCAAATTTTCTCTTTGCTGTTCCTCCTTAACCTAGGGTACATATTGTCACTAGAAATTTTAGTTTGAATAATACGTCTCTGGCAAGGATATGGTTTTGGCGTGACTGTCTTTGAAACTGCTGTTGTCATCGTTCATTTCTCTGCTAAGACTCCACTACTTTTGTGCTTATTCAGTATGTACTGCATGTTGAATGACACTGCCTCAGAGAAGGTACATAAGGCAGTTACCCACTTTGAGGCAAGAGTTTGCAAACATAATTGCAGGTAATATTGCCTTTTCCTTCTTTCTTCTGACAAACTGCACTTTAATTTTTCATGGTCTTTTTCCACATGATTTGTCCTGTCCTTGGCCTCTAACTGAAAAAAATGAAGAAAAGAGATAAACTGACACTTATGGTGTACCTGTATGTACATCTATTAGCATTTGAAAATGGAGATGGCTACTAGGGTGAGCACCCCCACTTCCTCGTGCATAGGATTGGTTGATACCTGATGACTAAGACACTTTTAAGATTTAATGGAATGGAAGGTTCTGATGTTAATATTTTACAGTTATATTATTTTTCTGTAGTGAAGTGCTGTTCTGGTTGGGCAAGTCTTTTTCAGACTGTTTATTATTATAATTGTAATACAGAAGGCATTATTTACACTCTTCAGTGTCCTTGTGGTTTAATATATATTGGTGAAAGCAAAAGAAAATTTAAGATTGCAGGAGCATGTTAGAAATATTAGGCAGGCTAAATTAGAGAGTCCTCTTAAACATCTTTATATATCAACAAAACTTGGTCTGACAGAATTTCAATTAAAAATGGAACCCGTCAAGGATGCCCTCTATCTCCTATACTCTTTAACTTATATCTTGAACCACTCTTCTTAAATATTAAACAAAATCTTTACCGTAACCCCCCAATAATATTTAACACCAAAGTCTTCCTCTCAGTCTTTGTAGATGATTTGAATATCTATTGTACCACATCAATCTCAGATGTAAACAAAATATTATCTGCTATAGAACACTTCTCAAAGATATCAAACTACAAATTAAATCTAAAAACAACTAGCATATTTCCTTTAAAAACCTCTAAACCATTCTCGCTCCTACCTCTAATAGGAAAAATAAAAACAAGAGAGATAATCAACTATGTAGGCATCACTTTCTCAACAAACAATAAAGATTTTTACTCAAATAATATAACTCAAAAATGGCAGAATATTATTTTAGACCTTAATAGATGGAAAAATCTAAAACTACCTTTCCTGGCAAAAGTCTCAGTTATTAAAATTAATGTATTACCCAGATTACTTTTTATATTCATGACTACTCAGTTAAACATACCCAATAAATTTTTTAGACAAACTCACACTTTGCTCGCAAAATTTATATGGGAACCAAAAAAAAAAAAAATCTCATATACCAAACCTTCGACCCCATAAAGTAAAGGTGGTCTAGACCTTCCCAATTTCGAGACGTATTACCTAATTACGAACGTTAATAGAGTACTGTGAATAGCTGAATACAACCCAAAGAATAAAGCTTGGTTCCTGATGTGGGTAATAATATACCAAAGACATATCAAAAGCTTGGATATCAACCCCAAAGCCTTACCATTTCTAAATACAAGTTTAATGAAACCGTGCAAAATGTTAGAACCCCTTAAACACTATCTCACTAACTCAAAAACTCTTTAAGCATCTATATCTGACACAAGCTATGATGATGCTACAACCCTTACACAAAAATCCCAACCTTAAATTAAACAGTCTCTAAACCTGAATCCCTTTCCTAAATTAATTAATATAACCATCCAAGAAATGAGGAATCAATTGAACCTCCCCAAATCTTATCTAGTGATTTTTAAGGCAAATTAAAGAATTATGTGCCAGCTATTTACAAAACTGTAACATAAGCAACAATGATATAATAACCTGTAATTCACTATGGAAGACCATCCTCTCAACTAAAAAAGATATCACTAATACATATAAATTAATCAAAGACATTAAATTCCAAAAAGATTTACTTGTCCCGGACTATTGGAGAAAAAACAATCCATCCATCAATAACCTTCAACTAAACCAAGCTATCAACTTAAATAAATCCATACCCCTTAAGAAATTGACATTTACCCAACTTATGATCTATAACAACGCATATTTCATACCTGCTATCTTACATAAATTTAACTCTATGAAATCTCCTGTAAAATTTAAACGGCTGATATACTCCATTTATTCTGGAGCTGTAAATGTGTATTTAAACTTTGGAACTCCCTTAAATTCCATTTACAACAAATGGGCTATCAAACATCCGCACTCACCTGGGAATTCACTCTTCATATCCTACCAAATAACATCTCTAAAACTCAAGCAATTACTATGATCAATATTTTTCTCTTACTGAAACTCTATATAGCAACCAATTGGCATAATTTAACTAACATATCCTGGGAGAATTTTAAATTAATGGCAACCAAACATCTTTTAGCCCATAAAATTTTAATCGATAAGGGGAATAAAAACATCAAACACAGGAAATTATGGGAACAAATCTTCAATATCATTCTTGCCTAGCTCAGGACAATGCATCAGACTTAACTACAAATAAGAGGTCCCATATTAAGCTATATTCATAGCTCAAGAAATTTTCTTTTTTCCTCTCCCTCCTTTTTCTAAGGTATACTCGTAATCACAACAACTCTCACTGAACTGTAGCAATTTCTCTCTCGAATATTGAAAGCATCTATGTATATAGTGTAAATAGTATTGGTTGATTGTTTTATTTCTTTTTGTACTACCAGCAATGTATAACAACTGCT
This sequence comes from Protopterus annectens, assembly GCF_019279795.1. NCBI lineage: Eukaryota > Metazoa > Chordata > Ceratodontiformes > Protopteridae > Protopterus > Protopterus annectens. The sequence continues at coordinate 884,209,637 of NC_056726.1, read as the reverse complement.
TACTATGAAGAGGTCTTCCGTCTACCTGTTCTATTATGTTCGCTATTTTATATCAATGAAAAGAATAAATAAAAATTATTGAAAAAAAAAAAAAAGAGAGTCTTGCTGCTCAGCATTTTGTAAAATTTCATAACACTGACCTTAATGGTTTAAAGCCACAGTTTTACAAAAGTTTCCTTTAATTTTTGAAATGATTTTAAAAGAAAATTTCTGTAGAAAGAAACAGTTTTCATTTTGAAATTCAATACTTTGTCCTTCAGGACTTAATTTGAATTGTAAATGGAAAATGCTTATTTAGTTATTTTGTATTTTATTGGTTCATTGTTTAATTGGGTTAAGTATATAGGTGGGGTATACGCTACTAATCTTTAGTACACCTTGAAGGATTTTTTTTGAGCGGAGGCATTACAGAATCCAATAAAGCTCCTTTTTCCAGTGGTTCTTGCCTGCGGTCTTTGTGGTTGGGCAAGTCTGTCTGCAACGATGTGTGGTGCCCAGATAATAGTCTGTATTACATGCTTTTCGTTTGTGTACCATCTGTCTAATATTTGATAAAGTTTTATGGCAATTTTTAGTTGAACTAAGCATTGACTCTGCAAAACAGCCTGATCATGCTGCATTTTTATTAATTGTATTCTAATCTTGCTTTAATTTGTGATTCACTTTTTATAATAATCAGAAGCATGGCTTTAACTGGTTTGTAGGTGACTGGATTATTGTTTTTTCATCCTTAGGCAAAAAAATTCAGATCTTGCACATCTGGCCAGTATCCCACTGGCATTGCTTGATTCTGGCTTGTGCCTGTGGATATCCTTTTAGTTGTTGTTTGTCTTTCGGCTTTTCCCGGTTAGGGGTCGCCACAGCGGAACTCCGGTCCGCTAATGATTGGCAGTTGGTTTTTATGGTGTCAAGTTGCCAGCCCGATGCCCAACCTTCAACGAAGGCACGCCCATTTAACGCATGTCTTTCGAGCGCCCACTTGACCGCAGGGAGGTCATGCAGACTCCACACAGAAGGCACTCCCAAACCAAGCTGAGAATCGAACGGGAGAGCCTCTTGCTGTGAGGCAACAACGCTACCGCTGCACCACCGCGGAAGTTGTGGATATCCTTTTTAGTAATGACATAAAATGTGTACTCTATATGTTTTTCACCATATTTTGTTATTCAATATATGGTGGATAAAATAATTTTAAGTATCTCTTGTTAAGGCACTCCACCAGGAATAAGTTATTTTCATAAGCTTTCATGTGTACAAGAAAGTAGTCATTACACCCAGAGCAAGTAACATTTCAGTAAAACCGCTTTGTCCTTCAAAAACACATACTTTTTTCATTGTTTTTACTTAAGATTAGAACAAAAACACCATTTTGATTTTTTTTTTCAGATTGAAAGTATGCAATATTGCATTTATGTAATGTATGCACCAGTATGCTATCGATAGCATCTAAACAGTTTCTGATAAGCCAGCTATTGGAGAATAATAGTATTTGCAATGTATTAACCTTTTTTCTTTCATTTTTTTTTCTTTTATTTTAATTCCACCAAAGCTAGCTAAACCTTGCAATCTGCCCTAGTGTACATCTGCGCACCTGTGGAAAACTAGTTGACATCAGATCTGCACGTCCTGCCTTCAGTGGACTCCCACCAAGCATAGTTGAAATATTTGCTTCTTTATGAATCTGTATTCATTAAATACCCATATGGAATAGTGAGTTTAGGATGCTGCACTGGTTTGAAGCAAGAATTGCACTTTTGAGACGAATTTACCATCTTTTGAAATTTTGTTTCAGAATTTTATTGTGATGTGTATTTTTGTTGATTTTAATTATATTGTGTTTACTAGTAGAACATTGATCACGGCATGACCAATTGCATGCCCAATCTGGGTTACATTCAGAACATTAACATCTAGGAGGTTGTAATAAAACTGTAATTGATAAAGGCTACAAAACAATGTGCTTGCAAAAACTGTGTCCAAAATTACATATTGTAGTCATGAGTTATAATGATGAAATAAGGTAGCAATGCTGTAGTATGAATGGAGTTATGCAAATTCAGTCTGGGTCACTGTAGGACAATAATAGAAAATATTTCAAATAACATAATAGATACATATTGGTAACAAAGTATTATGCATGCAAATGGACCAGTATGTACTTATTTACATATTGAGATAGCAAGGATGTAAAATGAGTGGAATTGTCTTAGCACTAAGGTTTGTTAACTGTGTTATGTCTGGCATTCGTACATTTTCATTTATAATCTTTTATTAGATTCTGTTTGAACTGAGGCATGAACATAAAGTAGTTTGTACTGTCAGTGAGACAGTGGGGGAGAGAATGCTATAGTTTAGGATTAAGTACAGTGAAGCTAT